>NW_027094054.1:4410000-5040000 GCF_000319635.2 Colletotrichum fructicola Nara gc5 | reverse complement strand
GAAGGGGGTGATCTGCACAACGACGCCAAGGGGCACGCGATCAATCCAGTTGTGCAGCTTTCCTACGGTCGGGAGCACCGCACGCTCTTCGGTGCGCAGCAGCGCAGCATAATACTTGAACCACTTGACGAGCGTGGGCACCTGCGCGCGCATCTCGCGTATCGCGCGTCCGGTCTGTTGCACTTCGAGGGGGATCAGCGAAGGGAGTTCCGCCGTGAGGAGCTCCGCCGTCTTGTCGAGGACCTCGGCCCGGACGTGGCGGGGGGCCTTGGACCAGCTCCCGGCCTTGAACGTGTTGTGCGCGATGCGGATGGCTTCGTCGACATCTTCAGCGGATGCGGCGTGACAGCTGCAAGTCGTCGGATGGTTAGAAACAAGGACAAGAAATGCTCAGTAAGCTTGACAGTTGTGACGGGCATGACAGCACGGAGAAGGATTGGGGCAGAGGGGACTGAGTGCACTCCAGTGACCCAACAGATGCAAGCCTTACCTTGCAAAAATTTCGCCCGTCGCAGGGTCTTCGACTGGAATCCTGTTGGCACCGTGTCAGCCGCGAGCCATTGAGCTTGAGCCACGAGCATGAAGCACGAGCACAGATGGCCATGCAGATATTATGCGCGCGCGGGGTCAACACGCAGAAGAGAAGAAGGGGACGTCACGAACTGCTCTGCATGGCCCGGCTTCTCCTGGCCTCCCACCCAGAGGTTGAACGCCTGGGCTGTCATCCTGTCTTCTCAGCTGTCCTGTCAGTCTCGAAGGTTTTTTTCGTCCGTGGAGTCCTGTCCAACGACAGAAGAGAATGTTTCTTCGAGACTGCTTTGCTTTAATCGGGGAGGTGAGAGTTCAAAAGGGCCCATTATCTCTTCATGCGGGGCACAATGCGGGATACATGCGATTAGCTCCCCCTCCCCCTCTCGGCCGGCTCCGTGTTGGTGGCTTCAGTCTTCTTCCCCGCCAATTTCCTGTCTAGGTAGGTGTCGGTCCCCTCCCGCAGCGTCGCCGATAACAGCTCGCCATTCCATCCCGGTCATTGGGCTTGTTTGTCAACCAATCTCGTAACACGACCACAGACAGGGGATGATGCTGGGCCCCCTTCAATCGCTCACTCGCTGCAAGACCACAGCCAGCTTCGCCGTCAAAAAAGACCAGGGCTAGAAGCAAAAGAGAGACACTGCTAGCTCGAGAACGGATGGGGAATACATCACAGCTCGCATCAGTTGGCGCGACTAGCTGCAGGCCAATACAACTTATACTTCAAGGGGGCACGCCCTCCTCGCTCGGCTGTTCTTGGTGGTTTATGGTTGGTCTTGGTACCCAAACGCACCCAAACGCACATGCTTTGCTCGACAAAGGTTGTTTCTCGGTGCTGCAGCCAGCAGGCGCAATGAACCATTTTCGAACGGGAGGCATGCGGTATGAAGTATCAGACCGTGCTTCGTGCTTCAAACTTACAGGAAACCTCCGTGACAGCAGTAGTTGCTGCTGGCCCTGCATACTGTCAATGTCGACCGCTCTGCCTAGCTGCCATGGACCTGGGCCGGATTTCTCCCATGCCATCACCGGATGCCATCTCGAGCATGAATGAGCTGGGAGGAATATAAGCTGGCCATCCGAACGACGGTCCGGAGACGACACAATGGACGGGCTTTTAGGGAAAGGAGCCAGCCAAATTTGACATTTGCCCTCTCTCTCTTTCTTTTCCTGTTTGTGTGGTTTGCTTTACAACGATACCTGACGGCTGGATTGATTCCCGTCTCTTTGCTCTCTCTAATCCTCCTTTCGCGGTCAACGGCCTGCGGCCGGAAAACTTCTCGCTTTTCAGAGCTAGAGCACCTGGGTAGCCAATCCAGTGAGATCTACCGCGGATCCTTCGTTTCATTTCTCTCTTTTCTCGACGACTTCCACAAGAAAAAGGCAAACATGGAGGTCCTACGCACCATCTTCAAGCGCAGCAAGCCAAAGGTGGTTCAACCGCCAAAGGTCGCCACCGACGATGTCTACCCCGTCCATTTCTTTGACGACACGAAGCCATTCCGTGGCATGCTCCTGAACTGGACCCTTCGTTTCGACGATGTCCTCGACGCCGACAAGCTCCAGAGCTCGTTGTCGCGGTTACTTGAAATCGGAGACTGGAAGAAGTTGGGCGGTCGCATGAGGCTCAGCGTAAGCTCCCCTCTACCCCTTGCTCCCCCGCACACTCACTTACACGATAGCCTCGCCTCAACTTAACCCAAAACACACACAAAGGCTAACATACCTCTTCTAGCCCGACGACAAGCTCGAACTTCACGTACCTGAATGCTTCACCCCGGAACGACCTGCCATCCGCTTCTCCCACGATGTTCACGACTTTCCCATCGCAGACCACCCTAACGCAAAGCACCTCCCCAAGTCAACCTCAGTCCCCTCAATACAGCCCGGTGTGGTAAACTTTTACACTCTCGGTGCCCGCCCCGGCGCGCCCATGACCCTCGAAGATCTCCTCACTTCCGATGAACCCCAGATCCACCTGCACGTCATCTCCTTCACAGACGCAACCGTCGTCGGCCTTCTCTTTTCACACGTTCTCTTCGGCGCCGCCGGCATGCAATCTCTCGTTACAAACTGGTCCCTCGTCATGGCCGGCCGCGAAGCCGAAGTCCCTGCCCTCTGCGGTGCCCGAGAAGATATTCTTGAGGACGTCGGCGTCCAATCTGACCCGGACAAGGAACCCTTCCTCCTGGACCCCCGCCAGCTCAAAGGTCTCCGCCACCTGCGCTTCAACATCCGCTTCCTCTGGGATATGTGGCGCCGTCCAGAAATTGAGTCCAAGGTTCTCTGTCTCCCCCCAAAATTCGTGTCAGACCTTCGCGCCCGCGCCATGGCCGACCTGCACGCGATGGATGAAAAGGGCGCCCTCGGCGCAGAAGAAGAAGCCCCCTTCGTCTCCGAGGGTGACGTGCTCACCGCGTGGTGGACCCGTATGGTCTGCACCGCCCGCGGCGGCAAGCGCTCTGTTACCGTCCTCAACGCCGTCGACATCACCGGTCGCCTCAAGTCTGTCTTCGCCCCAGGAAAGCACTACGTCCAAAACTTCGCACTCGGCACCTGGACCATCCTGTCGTCGGCGGAAGTTGTCAAGGCTCCGCTCGGCTACGTCGCAAAATGCTTCCGCTATGACATCCAGACCCAAACCACTCCGTCCCAGATCATGGCATTCATGCGTCGCCTTCGCGAGGCAGGCCGTTGCGGCGACCAGCCCGTCTACGGCAAGCCGGACTCTATGCTCATCATCTTCACCAACTGGAGCCGGTGCAAGTTCTTCGAGTGCATCGACTTTGCGCCCGCCGTCGTTCCCCGCGTTGACCCTGCCGCCGCTGCTGCTGCCAACAGACACTCTGCCACCTCCGCGGACGGCGAGATCACCGCCACCGCACCGCAAGACCCGGAAAAGGCCGCTGCGGAAGCGACCGCCACTGAGGTCTCATCCGAGCTCGCCGCGAAGAAGCCACCTCCGGGGAAGCTGTCGTACCACCACTCCCTCGCGCGCACCCGCAGCGTGCTCAGCAGGAACGTGTTCACCATCCTCGGCAAGGACTTGTCCGGTAACGTGTGGGTCAGCGCGCTGGGCCACCCCGAGTGCTGGGAGCATCTCGAGAAGTACATCGCGACCTCGTCCAAGTAGAGCAATGTCAACTACCGGCGTTTGTAGAAAACGGTCCGTCTTTCGCATGGAGGCTTCAAGCGTAGACACGGCTTGATGTATTGGTCACCTTCCCTTATTACTATTATCCCCAAATCCCTCTCTCAATATATGTCACTCCCTTCATATGCACTGCTAGGAGTTTTGTTCTGCTTCACAGTTAGGTTGTCACCGATGGTATGTTTGGGTGGTTGATGAGTACGGGATATCTCAGTGGCTTTTGTTTGAATCGGTTAGACTCATGATGATTGATGATGACTGGTGGATGCGAGGTAGTGAGACTGGTAGTTATGCAAAAGAATCGTAACTATTCTATCGACTGATACATGGACTGTACTATTCTAAACCAGTGGAAACCTCTTAGTCTTCTCTAATTGTACTTGGATAACATTATTTCGTTTTCGGAGTATGGTCCGGTCGGCTGTAACCCCAATAAGCTGTACCACTCTCTGACAGTCAATCGTATAGTACACTCTCAGCACAGTTTTAGTTGCGAGGGAGTCGGATAATACTAAGTAGAGAATTGAGTTTATGCCTAGAGCCGATATGTGTGACAAAGAAGATTGCGTTCTACGCTGGTATCAAATAATCTAGGGAGGAAAAAAGGGCTACAGATGAAGGTATCGCTGTTGTCGTACATGCGTGAGCGTGCTGGTATGAAGAATTGTAGGAAAGCCCTACTCATAAGAAACCAAAAACTCCTACGCCCGCCTGGCGCCGTGCTCACAGTCGCATCTGAACATCAAGTTCACGAGTCGTCCTGGTCCATGAAGAACTTGACAATCTCCTTCAAATCAAACAGGGTGACGCCACGGCGTGGATAGCAGATATACACCTGCTCACCGAGAACGCCAAACTTGTCTCTGAACTCGGCCTTCCTACCAAGCCCGAGACTCTTGACGATGGCCGCGTACGTTTTGCTGAGGAACTTAGCCCGGGCGCCGTGCAAGTGTTGCCCTGGGACAAATCGCTCGCTGACGCCGGCGCCAAAGGTGACGGGGCCCGAGATACATGAGAGGGCGTACTCAATGAGGACCTCGATGGTGCCGTGCGGGGCGTTTGGGAAGTCGAGAGCCCACTTCACCTGCCAGCCGTACCGCGGCGCGAGCTGCGCGAGTACGACCATGCAAAGGACCTCGCCGTCCTTTTCGGCCGAGAAGTAGCGGCGGTGTGACTGATCGATCCATGGGCGGATCTCCGTCATGTGGACTTGCTTCTTCTCCTTGCGCTTCTCTTTCCATGCGGTGATGGACTTGTCGGCGCGGCTGATGAAGTCTTCGTTGGGCTTCACCTCGTGAATCTTGATACCCTCACGTTTGACGCGACGAGCAAGGCGGTTATCCGGGGCGATATGCTGGTCGGCATCGGCGCGTTGCTCTTCGGTGCAGGACATGGTTCGCCAGCCGATGCGCCGACCGAGAATTTCCTGGACTTTGTTGGAGACAAGCATCCACACGGGCGTGAGCTTGAGCTCCTTCGTGACGAATTCGACAAAGGCAGGAATGACTTCCTCGTATTGGCCGCGGTCGCAGAGCGGATCGCCAGTGATCATGGCAAACTTGCCTTGCTTGACGTAGCCGACGGCCGCACCGCTGCTATGGCGCCATAGCTCAAAGCGCTCGTCCAGCCAGGATGTGTTGGTGGCGTCACCATAGTTAGCGATGAGTTCTTCGAGAGCTGGCATTTCTCTGCCTGCCCAGATTTTGGTGGTGTCTGCGTTGGGGTGGGGGAGGTTGAAGGAGCGTTGAGGTAGGGACTTAGGGTCGCGGTAGAAGAGTGAGCCGTATCGAATATCACCCAAGTTGAGAAGGAGGAAAACGAAACGGTCGAGACCAAGACCTGCACCACCGTGTTGGGGAGCGCCCAGGTCGAATGCCTCGAGATACTCAGACATTTCGTCTTCCGAGATTCCATTCTCGGCCATGCTCTTTCGCAGTTCCTTCGGGTTATTGATGCGTTGGCCGCCAGTGCAAATTTCCTGGCCTCGGACGAAGATATCGAAAGAGTTTGTCCAAAAGGGGTCCTCGGCTTTATGAGTATAGAATGGACGGGCGTTGGCGGGAAATTTGTCGAGTATGTAGTAGTCAGTTTTGTACTTTTCCTTTACTAGCTCTCCGAGTCTGATCTCGTCTCGAGTTGAAAGGTCTTCATCGGCGACGTCTCGGCCGTCATCGCGCAGCATCTGCAGACCCTCGGGGAAGGGGATGATGGGAGTCTCCTCAAGCCAGACGAGATCTTCACTTGGCCACCTCTCCCGGATGATTTTGAGCTCAGGCATGGCGTGCACTGCCGTAAAAATGTTCTTGAGAACCTGGTCGAGAACCTTCAGAAGCTCGTGGTAATGCTTGTGAATCTTCATCTCAATGTCGAGGCCGGTGTACTCTGTCAAGTGGCGGTGGGTGTTGGAGTTCTCGGCACGGAAGACAGGGCCAACCTGCGGGTGTCAGTAACGGTTCATCTCAAGGTGTCATTCATTGCGATGCATACCTCGTAGACCTTGCCAAAGTCGGCTGAAATTGCCATCTGCTTGGCCAACTGGGGGCTCTGGGCCAAGAAGGCGCGACGGCCAAAGTAGTTGAGCTTGAAGACTTCTGCGCCGCTTTCTGTAGCAGCTGGCTGCAGCTTGGGTGTTTGAATCTCAATGAAGCCATTGTTGTCGAGGGTTTCGCGGAACTTGCGTGTGATCATGGCACGGACACGGAAGAGGGCTTGGTTGGAGGGATGTCGCAGGTCGAGGACGCGGTTGTTAAGCCTATTGTTCATGCTCTCAGGCGGTTGGTAATTACTGAAAGGAGGCGCCTGCGCGGGGTTGAGTAGGTGGATGGAGTAGATGTCGACCTCAACATCATGGTGATACGCTGACTTGACATCCTCGACGGGTTTCTTCAGAGAACCGGAAACCTGGACGATGGACTCAGGGTGCAGCCGTTGCACCCACTTCACCATGTTTGGCGTCACGTCATGCAGTACGCCCTGGATGGTATCGGTCTGGTCGCGAAACAGAATAAAGTCGAGGTGCTTGGAGATGTTGCGCTGTGTGTGGATTCGGGCGCGGAAGGTGACTTTGGAACCAACACCTAGTTGGCCCACCTCGGCGATGGTGTTGAGTTCGGTTGGGTAGTTTTCCTCGCTTCCCTCGCCGTAGCGGGCTTTCGTCTCGTCGTCTTCGATCTTGCGAGCCTCCTCGTATTCTCGCCTCCTGCGCTCTTCCAGCTCGCGCTCCAGCTGCTCCCGACGCTCCTGCTTCTGGCCCCGTTCCATCCTCTTCAGCTCGCCACTCCTCGTCGGGCTTCTTCCGTAGCTAGACTTGCTTGAACCACTCGATTGACTAGTCTTACTCGACCTCGGCGTCTGCTTCTCGTATACGGTCGTCTTGGTGGTGGACGGGGTGGAATGGTCCGAGTTGCTTTTCATCGACAACCTGTGCGCAATACGCGACAGGGGGTTCGTCGAGGGCGGTGCCCTTGGGGTCTCTGATTCCATCATATTGATGTTGGTGTGTCACTGTCGCCGCCCCTTGGCGAATTTCGGGTGTACGGTGTGTGTAGATGCCGTTGGTTTCTGGGCAACGGGTATTAGGAAGAATACGTCGTGAGAAAAGCCAAGACAAGTTTTGGGGGAGGAGGGGATATATGGGTAGATCACTGCAGGTACCAGTCTGGACACACGGGACTTTGAGGACGAATGAGCCAGAAGCAGAAGGGACGGGAGCTGGGGAGGGTGGATGACAAAAATAAAAAGGGTGGCATGGACAAGAAGGACACCGACAACAGTCATGATGAGGGCACTCGGCGCACATCAGAGTCCGCGGCGGACAAGGCTCTCCGCCCGGGAGGAACTCTGTTGCTACCTGCAATACCCGTCCAGAGCTTCAGCCCTTTACATTGGGCATCAGGTACGTGTGACTTGGCCATGATCAAGCAGCCGCGACTTCAGACCGCGCAAGTCTTGGTTCCAGGCGGCGACCAAGACGCTTACACGGCAGGACGGCAGGGCGGGCATGTTCCAGACTGACGTTCGGGTGGTGAAAATACGTCAGGGCGCCAAGGGCAGCGACGAAGTACACGGTACCTGCGGGAAGGAGTACCTGCCCTACCTCTACCTCTATTGTGCCGTTGCGGACAGGGCAGGCACGAGTCGAAAAAAGTTTGGAGAAAGGCAGGAGCAATGGATCGATCGCTGGTGCATCGGACAACACTGGGCGGTGGCCCCCGGCGGTCCATTCCCTGGCAAAATGCGAACTCACGTCGTGACTTCCTCACTGTTTTTTTTTTTTAGAGTGAGAAGTTTCCTGCCGCGGCGACCATGTGGTGTCAGTGCAGCGTCATTTGGTGTGGGGCGTGGTACGTGCACTGCGGTACGTACCGCCAGAGACACGGGAAGAGAGGAAACAGCAAAGGGCCGGGGAAGGTGAAAGGGGCAAGGGAAGGTCACGGACGGCGAAACCACGCTCATGACTGGCTGATATCATATTGCAGCGGCCAGTCGAGGACCGTTTGCTCCGGGGCAGATCCCTGATGCCCTACACCTTACTATGCATGCAGTACTCACACTCTAGTCTGCTGGTAGTGTGGTGGAAGGCAAGGTCGTCTCCGCTGCTTCCCGTCTTCTGGCATCGTCTGGAAACCGCGACATCTGCATCCCGCAGGTAGCTCCGATCACATCCCGGAAGGTACGGCCCCACACCTGCCCTCTGCTGCACCTGGTGAGCCTCTACTGACGTCAGATCGCCGGCACCCGTCGAACCCCGTCGCTGTCTAGCCACGTCTGCCACCTTCCCATCGAGTCACATTCTCGAACCAGGTCGACAGTCGCTCTTCCAGCTCATCCGCCGCGCCGTTTTCCTGCTACCGCTCTGCCGTTGTCATTGCAACACCCCGACACTGCTCTAGTCACTGTCCCGGTCTCAGGCTGGCAGGTTTTCGTCTCTAGATAAGCCGCAGCTATCCAATACCACGACGCATCCAACACGCTTTTGTGCCGCACACTAAAGGCTCGACGTGCCGACATCAACACCCTCAACGCCCAAACAGGCTACCTCGCCAGGCTGATCCTCCCCTCCAACTCGAATAAGAGACCTCGATCTCATCTGCCAAGGCTGTCCCGGCTGCCGCAGGGCACCTCCGCCAAGTCCAACCAACTTTCAACGTCAACGACACCTGACGCCCAACCTCCACCACCAGCCCGGAGCCGCCAGTAGCCCGCCGACCTTTTACCTCTCCGGGTGCCACCATAAGCTTCCTATCGAGCTCTTGATTTGTCAACCCGTCTCCATCTTCCCTCCTTCTCACTCCTCCCATCCATTATCAATCGTCCTCTGTTTCCGTCGCACCCGGACGACAGCGGCCCCCATTGGCCTCACCGCATCCGTCGTTCGACAATGTTCTTTTGATTTGCGTCCGATAGTCCGAATTTCTCAGCACCCACCGGCCACCAACCCGTCACCTGCAGCTGCATCGCTTCCGCGCATTCCGCACTCCCAATGAAGTCCAACAGGCTCACACGCACCGTCTCCAACATATCGAACCTGTCCAAGTCTAGCAAGAACGGCAGCAAGAACGGGAGCAAGGCCAACAGTAAGGTCAATAGCGCCGCTACCAGCAGAGCCGGTACTCCCGACGGTGAATATGAAAATCCACTGGAGAACATCGCTCGTTGGCGCCTGACCGCCAACGCGGTCGCACTGCGCTCCGGGGCCGCCTTTGCCTTCGGGCTGCAGAACCTGTCCGCTCCCGTTCCTCCCGCTGCAAATAGGGTCATCTGGCTAGACTCAACATTGTCAGAATGGTCTGGTCCAGAGAAGATCAGGGTCGATGTCTACCTTCCACCTCACACCAAGGCTGGCAAGCCCACCGGGAACTTCCCTGCCGTCGTCAACTTTCATGGCGGAGGCTTCATCCTGGGACAAGGAACCGATGACGCCCGATGGGCCGGCGCCGTAGCTTCGGCACTCAACGCCGTCGTCTTCTCCGTCAGCTACCGTCTGGCTCCGGGCTTTCCCTTCCCTACCCCGGTGGAGGATGCTGCCGACTCCATCTTGCAGATCGTTGCACGTGCAGATGAGTTCCTCCTCGACAAATCCAAAGTCTTCGTGTCGGGTTTTTCGGCCGGAGGCACGTTGGCCCTCGCCAGTTGGAACCTCCTGCAAGAGCCAGAGAGGTGGGGTTATGAGCTTAAAATCCCGGTCCCCGAAATTTCCGGGATCGTGCTCTTCTATCCGCTCCTCGATTGGACAATCACGAGGCCAATGAAGCGCGAGACATGTGGCAGGCCAGACATGACTCTGCCAAAGGGCATGACCGATCTCTTTGATGCATCCTATGTCTACCCTCCTCGGCCCAGGTCTGAGCGCGACGATCCGCGGCTTTCCCCGGGACTGATGTCAGACGAGATGATAGACCGGCTCCCACCCATTCACCTATGCATGTGCGAATACGATATGCTGCTATTGGAGGGACAGAAGTTTGCTGAAAGGGTTCAGACCCGTGGAGGCCGGATCAGCACTCGCGTGGTCGACACAGAAAAGCATGCATGGGATAAGCCGCCACCATTTACACCAAAAGAGAGTGTCATGGTGGAGTATCACAAGGCCATTGACGCCCTTAGAGGATGGCTTGGCTTAGGCGCTCTAGAAAGCGATGAAATATTCGATGGGACGATACCAAGGATAGAGATTACTAACGACAGCGAAGACAGTACATGAGATGATTGGAGCGATGGGCTTCATTAATATGGAGTGTAGGTTACGTTGCTACAGTTTTGTCCTTACTTTTCACTTGGCAGATATCCAATACAGCGTAACGCACTGTTTCATTCAACCTACCGAGACTTTGAAAGCTCGTGCTAGTGAACAACCAATGCCCAGACTGGTCTAATCGCATTTGACCTGCCAACATGGCATGCGTGATGTCTCACAGCTCCCCATGCAATCCTGCGAGACGACACGTCTGCATAACAGCATCTGCATTCGCCCACATGTAGCATCTACACCTGAGCGTATGATACATGGTTCGAATCCTCGATAATGCCATTGTTGAGTTGATTACGCCGCGCACAGATATTGTTGAAAAGAGAGGAGACGTCCGAGGGCTCTCGGTCCCGAGAAGGGAGGGCCAGCACCCGTGTTGAACCACCCCGCGATTGGCCTCGTCTGAAGTTGGCGGATCAGATGACTTGGTCACGTTCATCTGGTCAGTGCTTTCCTATCGACGTACTTTTGTTGGGTTTCAGCAAGCGGGCTTGGTGCGTTATTGCAGTTGATTGTTTGCAATTATTCCATATTCATTGGCTTGCAAATAGCATCGGCTGCTCTGTGTACACTAGGTAGGCTTTTGGAGCGGGTGCACGAGTTACTGTGATCAACTGGGGATTGCCAGCAGCTTCGCTCACCTGCTGCCGTAGTTGGGGAGATATGCTGAGGTCGGCGAGTGTAGCTTGCGGGTGCTCGTTCTTCCGAAAGAGGCGACTTGGAGGCTCTTCCTCAGTGTCCTGCACGCATGTATGATGACCTAGGTCAATTGTACACAGGTTCTCACTTGGATGATAGATGCCAACTCCTGCGTCATTCCCGCGCTGCAATGATAGGCACTGTGAGGATATTGATCTGTGGCCTCGGTTCCCCGACTTTCGGTCGCGGTGAGAGCCTCTTGAAATTGACACGAATATTTGAGACAGTAGAAACATTGGCAGGTGCCAGTGTTGAATATGAGTTTGGGAGTTCCCTAACTTCAACGGTAGAGTTGAAGGGGCCTGGGAGAAAAATAGAGAGACAGAGAGGAGGCGGCAAATGCGTCTTGGTACTTATTTATTTTGCTTTCATCTCTGAGGTCTTGTTCTTATGTGCCTTTTTCGCGCAATTAGACTAGTAACAGGTAGATGCGCGCCTCGAAACGTCAGTAACTCTTTCGATACTAAGCAAGGATCGGCCGCCTCAGACTAGGCCTCCATTCTCAAGAGCAGAGAGTCCTTAGCACGATCGCATCGTGGGGTCAGTTACAGGGATCGGCCGCCACAGTATGGAGTTGAGCTAGCGCCCCAGTTCAGATCACATCCTGACTATTTGATCCATAGTACTGTATTTTAGTGCACCAAAGTGCTTGCCATGAACAAATACTCACTGGATCAACGATTCACTCTCACATCTATGGGATGCTTGCTTGGTTCGACTGGCGGAGGAGTTGAATCTAGCCTTGGTGTAGACTTTTGCCGAATGGGACTTTTGATAGGCTTTTGAGAGGTCCAGCGTATTGTACAGGTGATGGGATTCTGCGGCAGAACGCCTCTTCAGCCATTTGCCTGGAGGACTGTCAGCATGGTACTTTGAAATCAGGCTGATACACTAATCAATGTATTCTTCTGACTCTGACGAACGTACACTAGGGGTTCCATTGAGTCGGGACTTTGCCGAGGTGGCTTGACACTTGCAAGACGGCACCGATACACCAACGTTGCCACTGGCTCTCGGCCCGGTCCCGCTTTTCAATATAAAAACTGGCTCGCGCTGGGCCCTAACAAGCAAGTCGATTTTGGATCTTTTGTTCAAGCCTTTATTCCTCGCTTGCGACTAGCGAAAGCGGCTCAGCGAACCCCTGGAACGGCAATACAGTCATCCACGATGCCGCGTCAGACCTGCATCGTGCTTCCGTACCGTGCACGATCTGGGCCTCGGGACCCTGCTAGCCTTACGGGGCTGGGGGGAGACGATTGAGGCAGTTCCCTTAGGTGATCGTGAGCCTTGTTTGGCGGGGTCCGTCATCTGGCTTGGAGGTTCGTCACGACTTCGCTAGGTCTTACTGCGGTTGACCGCTTGCTGCTTTACAAGGGCGAGGTCGGCCGCCCGGACGCCGCGGTGAGGTCTAGTCGCTGCGGACAGGATTTTAAGATGGATACGGTACGTTGAGTATGGAACTTTGGTGTTTATACTGCGATCGTGTGACTGGGCGAAGCACAAGGCGAAGTGCTCCTACCGGATTCACCTACTGTGTATCCTCTCACGGGGCGGGCGATGCTCAACACGGGACTTTGGTGCCGACCTCTTGCGGAGATAACACTTTGTGGGCAAGTACTTACAATATCCAGTTGCGAAAATTGAAGCCTTAGTCCTCCACGACGAGACAATCTCGTATATAAAGCAGCTCGAGACCATCATCCATCATCCTTCCTTTCCTCTCTCCTCAGCAGCTCAGCCAATTCAAGTCCACAACCACCTGCCTCTAATCTATAATTCCACAATGGTCAACTTCGTCCTCGGCGCCGTCGCCACCCTGGCCGCTGTGGCCCCCCTCGCCGCCGCCGCACCCGCCGCAACTCCGGCCCCCGAGATCTTCTCCTTCGCAAAGTGGGTCGACGGCATCATCGCCAACCCGCACGGCGACAACCTCACGCCCGAGGAGGCCGTCGAGGCATACTACAAGTCCGTCAACGCCTCCGAGGCGGCTTCCTTGGACTGGGACTACGGCCGCGCTCGCAAGCGTGACGATGCTGATGAGGCAGCTTCCCCTGACTGGGACTACGGCAAGCGTGACGAGGCCACTGAGGCGGCTGCCACTCCGGACTGGGACTACGGTCGCGCTCGCAAGCGTGACGATGCCGCTGAAGGAGCTTCCCCGGAGTGGGATTACGGCAAGCGTGACGAGGTCCCTGAGGCAGCTTCCCCTGACTGGGACTACGGCCGCGTTCGCAAGCGTGCCACCTGCAACACCATCGCCGGCACTCAGGCTTCGGTACGGTTCTTCGCGGTGCCTTTTGAAAATCCTGAAGCGGCCACATGACTGACTCTTTGGATTGATAACAGGTCGCCGACGCCGTCTCGTGCATCAACTACCTCGCCGGCCTCGGGAGTACATCGTGCGTGGTCTCCAACGCGAAGAGCCACTTCTGCACCATCGGCAATGCACAGATCACGGGCGTCACCTCGGGCAGCATTCCCGCAGCCTCTTCCTGGTACGATCCTTCCTCCCCTACACTCTCAAAGGCCCTAAAAATTCCTGTTTGGCCCGAATTGAGTAGCATTTTGGTTGGAGGAGAGATATGCTGACGATGTTTGCCCCTGATGTAGCAATGATGTTGCCCGTGGTGCTGGCTATATCATGGACGCGTGCACTCTGAAGGACAACACTGTCCAGGGTTCTGAGTTTGCGTACGGTAACGGGGATCTCCTCGTCTGGATCCGCAAGCCTGAGTAATCGCATTGAATCTTGAACTGTTCAGTTGTGGCAATAGTAGGCGATGTGGCGGCTTGCGAAATACGCAACTGCTTACAAAGAGTAGACAGGGGAAGTTGAAAGATGTGTTGGGCCGTACAGAGCAGTTGGTGGTGATGGACTCAATTATCTCCTCGTTACTTTCGCTGCATATATATCCTACAAATCATTTTCACGAGAGTGTGAAATAATTTCATTATTCATGTGATAATCGCTCGAATATCTACACTATTAGGAACCCTTAAGTGGTTTGAGTACTACACTGGAACACTTTAGTGAAGGAGAGCGCTCGCAGCAGTCAGGTTCAGGCCAATTGTCACATTGCCCAGAACCGAGCTGGCGAGCCAGTTTCCAACATACGAGTTCACATCCTCAGGCTTCTCCCACATCACCCAGTGAGTGCCGTTCACCTCACCCCGCGACAGGCTGTTGAAATATGTCTCCATACCCGTCGACAGCACTGGGGGCAGCGCTGTATCCAGCGAGCCACCGATGTACAGCGCGGGCTGTGTGTACTTGGCCGTATACGAAGCATTCGCGGGCACCAGTGCCAGCTCGTCCTGCCAGTTCAGCTCGCCGGTGCGGTACCAGTTCAGCGTCCTGTTGAACGGGTCGCTGACGTAGTTTTCGACGTAGTAGTCCATCTCCTCCGCGGTCAGCAGCGGCGTATCCTCCGTCACCTCGTCGAGCAGCTCAAATGTGAACCCCGCGCCGCTCGAGTTGAAGGCCGACCCCCCACCGGGGAGTCTGACGCCGTAGATGGTGTTCAGTATCTGGCGCACGCGGGTGGCGTTCTGGGCCTCGGGGAGGCCGATGTAGTCCTGGACGGCGTCGGTGCGGAACTGCTGCTGGTAGTGCAGCGTGGGCAGGGCGACGGCCTGGTCGATGTATGTGAGGCGCGGGGCCGCGAAGGGCGTGCTGATGACGAAGAAGGCGGAGATCAGCTCGGGGTGCCAGAGGGCGGCGCGGTAGACCACGGCACCGCCCCAGTCGTGGCCGCCGAGGATGATGCGGGACAGGCCGAGGTGGCTTGCGAGGGCGGCGATGTCGTCTGAGGCGCGCTTGAAGGTGCTGGACAGGAACGGTAAGCATCTTCCCAGAGTATAGCATGTTATGAGTCTCAACTCACTAGAAGCTAACATCTTCCGGCGCATCCGTACCGCCGTAGCCCATCATGTCAGGTGCGACAACCCGGAGGCCTTTTGAAAGAAGGTAAGGGATCTGGTTGCGCCATCCCAAGGACATATCAGGCCATCCGTGGATGAGGAAAATCGTGCCGACGACATTGCCTGAAGCCGGCTCTGCGAGGATGTAGTTGTACTCGACGCCGTTCAGCGTGGCGGTCTGGTACTTGACCCGAGGGTCATTAAGAGTTACGACAGACATCACGGCAAGCTCAAAAAGAATGTGACTGCAGTTGGTGGTGACGCCGGTGTCGAGCGTAAACAAAACAATCCCATACCGGCCGAGGGGTTCCCGTCTACTATATACAAACACCACCGGGCCACTCAGGTTCCTCGGCTGACACCATTTTGCATTGGGTAATAAAGCTTAGCAGAAAAAAAGACGTGCCTCGGTTGCACCTATTGTGGATAGAAAAGCCGTTTTCTTTGAGATTGCCAAGATGATGCCCCTTTCTGTGGTGCTATTTGTGGAGTGACATGGGCGAAATATTCCCACGGAATACCCAGAAACAGCTAGGAACAGTGGCAACGCAGCGAGGGCAGCCCGGGACAAGGTTAATTAGGTGTAGCGGGGCCTCCGACTGGCGTGGGATTTGGGGTAGGGGTTGTTTTGATGCGTCTGACTCGGGCCGGGAGCAGACGACGTCAATCCAAGCTCGTTCTCGCACACCGGGTAGGGCGCGATATGAAAAACACGAGAAATATTGGAGATGCGCTCACTGTTGTCATGCTCTCGTGGGCAGCCGAGTGTGGTCTTCAGTTGTAAGGGGCCCAGTCAAATGGCTGGCCTCGTGCAACTTGGGAGAGACATTGATCGGAGAAATGTTGAGATGCGAATTCTGTTGACGCACCGCACCTCGCGCGCAGTGGAACAAGTTGCGATATCAAATTCGTCTCGGCGATAAGATTCAATCAATGCCTGTGTTATCTAGATGTCGAGGATCAATATCACCTTAGACACACCTGAGTCAACGCCGAGGTTCGAGGTTCAGAGTCCCGAGGGGCTATTAACCACTAGTTCATGCAGTGCAACGGCACAACCTCAATAACATCCGCGGCACACCTCAAAGGATTCCTCGACCCAAACGGCCAAGACCGTGGACTTTTTTTATATGCATTAGTTATTGACACCCGCTGAGTCTGGAACCTGAAGTCAACAGCCCAATTTTCACCACTGAAGGCCCCATAGGCAAGAACTCTTCGACACATTCTTCGACTGCCCTGCTTGAGCGATTGTATCAACACAGACAGGTAGCAAAATATCAAGGAAATGGAACGGAAATCAGAATGACCGCCAAAGAAACCATTCTAGCGGCCGTTCATCTTTTGGGGCACCCAATCAGTCCAGCGGCCCGTACCGCGGAGGCATCTGAAACTCCACATGAGGTTTGTTCTTCAACTCCTCCGGCACCGGAGGCATGACCTCCATTCCTTCCAGCAAAATGACCTGTTGCCCGCTCTGCCATTGGGTTCGTGTTAGTGACCGAGCGACTTTACAACTTGAGAGATTAAGGCTTACCGCGAAATGATGGATCATGTGACAATGCAGCATGCTGACAGCAGGAAAGTAAATCTTGTAGCGGACCACGACGAACTTTCCTTCCCCCGCTTGCAAAGTAAATCCGTCTCGGTAAGGCGGATTATCTAGGTTGAAGTATTTCCCGTCCCCGTGCTTAATGGCGTCGTCGACATCTTTCCAAGGAAAGCCGCCTTGCCCCTGTCCGATGATGAAGACCTTGTGGTTGTGCTTGTGGAAAGGGTGGCTGGCATCGACTTTGGCTCCATTCTCAATGATCAAATCGACGACGGATCCGTTTCTGAGGAACCCATGTGGATTCCCCCATGATGTCTTGCCGCGCGACTTTTCGTTCCATAGAATGGGAGGGACATTCTGACGGAAGAACTCATGTGGGGCTGCATTGAGAACCCATGTCGATGGTCCCGTGTTGTTGACTGTGAATTTCAGCGTGAAATCCGCTTTCTGAGGGGGCGGTCGAGGTGGGAATGGAGATAGCCTGGTTTCTTCCATGGCCTTGTTCGCAGGATCCACCAGACTACCGTTCAGATGTAGCCACGGTTTGGTGTTGGGAACTGTTCGATTGGAGGCCTTGGATAGATCCTGTGAGAAGTTCTCGTTAGCTTTACTCATTTCTCCCACCGCTCATGAGCTGCCATGTCGATTCGATCTAACCTTCGTTGCTGCATACCGCAAGATACCGGCTCCCTGGATCATTTGCTCAGATCGTAAAGAATGCAATCTCAACGCATAGTCTCCAGCAGGCTTGTCCAATTTGACTAGAATGCTGCATAGGAGACGGATCAGTAGTTCGAAGCAGAAGGTGAGTGAAACGCATGATTTGGGGCTCACCTCGTTCTTTCGCCGAGATTGACATGAGTTCTTACCACTTTCTGCGGATGAACAAATTCGCCATCAGCCCCTACAACCCAGAATTCATGCTCGTCAATACTCATGGCCAAAGAATGATGAGCACCAGAATGAATGAAATTGATCCAGATCCATTCTTCTCCGGGATTAGCTTGGATGACTTCCAGTTCTGGATGTGTCTCGGTGCAGTATTCAGGGTTGGTATACTCATGGCCAGAAATCATGTAGCGACAGCCTCTCTCATTGCGTCCAGGTCCGCCAGCATCTTCGAGATCACGAGCAGACTCGCATCGCGTGCCACCCCTCCCGTTTAGAGTCAGACTGTTGGCACATATTGGGATATATCCTGTGTCCCGGAAGCGGATGAGATACATATCCATTGGCTGATCATTCCAGTCGGCAACTATGACGTGCCGTGGGTTTGTCTCCGCTGCTCGCATGGCCCGGATATCATGCTCATTATCAGATATGAGATGATACGGTCGAGGACGCCAAGCAGCTGGCACGATCCAAATCGGACCCCTTTGGCCCTGATTACATCCAGGTCAGGCTGATCGAAGGATTTGAAGCGGAAATAAGTGACACTTACATCAGAGAAGGCGGGGCCAAAGTGCCCATGATAGAAGTAGCTTCCATACTGCCCTTCAGGTGTGAATCTATAGGTGTAGTTGTCTCTGGGCTCGGTGGCCCACTTCGTATTGTTAGATGACCGGTGACTGACGCAGGTGATGTTTGAGGGAATGCTTACCTGGGTAACGCCTGGTACGCCATCGTTCCAGGGCTCGTGAATTTGGTAGATACCGTGCCTGTGTGACCTTAGATGTTGTCTTATTTCACGAAAAATAGTCTGCACAAGAGTATACCAGTGAATTGTGGTTTCAATTGGTAGTTGATTGTCCACGAACGCTTCGAGGGTTTCTCCTTCTTCAACAGTAAGTACGGGCCCAGGAGTGTCTCCGTTGATTAGATAGGTCGGACGACCATGACCATCTGCGTCTCAGTCAGAAAGAATAACTGAACAGGGTCAATCAGGTCGCACCTTGCTTATCCCAAGCATACGTTAATGTGAGATTATATCTTCGGACTTCCTTGCTCACGACCACAGCAAGCGCTGACAGAAAGAAACCCACGACTCTGACATGCATCATGTCAAAAACGCTACTTCAATTTCATTCACAAAATGTCCTGGCACCTTTTGGAAGAGCCTGATGAGGGCGATAGTAGGATGGACTCAAAATTCCCTGTAGGATGTTTGGCACCGGTGTAAGTCGAGCCTCTGCTGTGGTTCTGGCCATACTACCTGCACCACACGGTCGGCCCCCAACTCACAGTCGAACCTCCGATAGCTTCTTAGAGATCCGCGTCAACTATACCATTCTCTCTAGATCAGTAGTCTCCATCCCGGCCCATCAGGTGCCGGTGCATTGACGACAATCCCACTAGCTCCGGGATGAAGCTTCAGGTCCGAGTCATTCGTACCGGCACGGAACCTGAGTACTCCCCGGGGTAGGGATCCAAGCTGTGGAGTAATCCAGGGAGTCGCAGTGTTCATGCGGGGGGACAAGCGAGGTTCAGTAAGTGCCATTCTGGGAAACCATCGCAACTGCATTGTTTCATTGTTCGAAACTAGTATTTCCGAGTCCTTCGGACTTTACATTGAGTGAGTGGTGTTGTGACCCAAGGAGACTTTCGAAATCCTATCCCAGCAACCTTTCATGAACAAACTGTCACAAGCGTGGCTCCACGTAATTGTCAGGGTTGCTGTCCAAGAACTCATTAACCCTGGCCGCGTTATTCTCAGCATACTGCCAGATGGACGCGTGTCCAGCACGAGGCCAAATGACTAGCATGCAGTTGGGTATCCCATCCAGAAGCTCATAGCTCCTTGGAGTAGGGACCAGGTAGTCATCGTCGCCCGTCATAACGAGCACGGGCATTGTTAGCTCGTGAAGCCTATAGTACGAATGTTTGTTTTTGTCACCCGGCGCACACCAGTTCTTGATACACGACAACTGTATCATGAAGCTTTCCACGTCGTTGAAGGTTGGGAGTGCTCCATCGGCAGCATTTTCGTTGAACTCACTCTGTCGCAGGCGTTTGAAGTAAGAGTCGGCGGCCGCTCTGCCTTGGTCATCATTGCGAAAGAAAGTCAGAGTGTAAGCGGCCTGCCAGTCCGCCTCAGAGGCACTGCGCTGCAAGGACAGGAAACGATCCAGGTTCGGGTCGGTCCGGGGCCAAAAGTGGTCCCCTGGCGTTGGCCCGGAGGGATCAGCTCCGACTAGGATCAGGCGCCTCACTCTATCTGGCTTTGATAGCGTTGCCATTTGGCAGGCCATGCTTCCGATGGAGAAGCCAAGCAAGTCAATGTAATCGAGAGACAAGGCATCAAGGAATGCGTTCAAATCATCTCCCATGATATTTACTAGGGAGCATGGATCAGCTGACGGCTTTATTAATGATCAAGGTAGAGGAGGCACATACTGTCGATTGGGGTGCGTTGGGTGTCGCCAGTGGTCTGTCCAACTGCCGGCGGGTCGAACATGATGACCGGGCGCTTCATAGCAAGAGGGCGTATGAACACGGGATCCCAGTAACCCATCGAGGCCCTCACCTGAAAATCATCAGCTATCGGTCCTGGATCGAGCGAGTGCCACTCACATGCATGTGCAACACGAGAGGGATACCCTCGGCGGGACCAAGTCGTCGATAGGCATAGACAATGCCATTCTTCGCCTCGACCTTCTGGACAGGGACGTAGGTGGGAAGCATACTGGTAGTGGATAGCCCAACGGAGATAATTGTTCAGTAAGTGGCTCGGGTGAGAAACCTGGGTAATGGGAACGTCTTGTGGTCTGTTTTGATGTTTGTAATGAGTGACAGATGGTTGTTTCCTGGAAAACTCGACTATCTTTGTCGATATGCTTTAGGGACTGTTACGGCGTAGAGCTACTGTTTGCAGTGAACAAGGTTCATGTCAGTGATTCGAGAAGCGATACTATCGTATTTTTCGTGTCAGTAGGGGCACATCATGAGCATTAAGGTTCTTCCATATGATCAGAGGCAGAAAGAATATTCCAGCAGAAGTCATCCGAGCCTGAATAAAGTCGTAGACTGCATGCAAGCGAATAATCGTGCAACATTCTATTACGACGAATATTAATCCACCCTCTACCAAAACTAAATACAGGCGGTAAGTTTTCACGAAAAGATCGATGATCATAAAATCAACCAAAAACTCTTTGTCAGAAGGGACAAATGAAAACTATCGTTGGGCTTTGCAGTTGAAGTTCTTGAGTCATACATAAGGTGTCGAAAATGATGGCCTGCGTGTCATGGAAACCGATGGGATGCCGAAGGGACGCCGCAAAACACGCACCGCATTATGAGCCAGTCGGGTGGCTCCGAGGAACTTTATTTCGTTTGGTTTACGTCCAACCATGCAATCACCCATCGAGCCAGCTTCCTTTGACTTTACGTTGCGTATCGATCAAACCATTCGAGGTAAAGTAAGCGCCTAATAATGTTGTTGTCCATTGGGCTGCGCGAAATCAACTTCGAGCGTCTCACAATTCGAGGTTGTAGCACTTCACGTCCAACATAAACTAGCTGGAAGCTTATTGACACGAGGCGGGCGCGGGCAGAAAGAATTCGGCGTTTAACTACCTAAAACAGCACTATTCTAGGCAAATTGCCCCGTGTGCCCAAGCTTAACCAAACACTCCATCATTCTTCGGCGCGAATTCAACATGCGGCATGTGCTTCACATGGTCTGGCACCTCGTCCCGCATACTTGAATCCATGCCCTCCAGCAGGGGTACAGACATGCCCATCTGAATGCGGGGTCAGCCGGGGCCGGGGTCGCGTAGAAGGAGAATAGGAGAAAGGCCGAACTCACCGCGTAGTATTTGAACTTGTTGGAGTGTAGCATGGTGGCCCCACGGACCCGAATCTGCCACCGGAGTACTGCCCAACCCAGGGGTGGCACATCATGAACCAGCTGCAAAGGGGGATCTCGGACATTGAGGTGCTTTACTCCGGCTGCGAGCGCATGTTCCACGGTGTCCCATTTCCAGGTTGCGTTGGGCTGGGAACCGACAAGGAACATGGGGTCGCCGTGCTTGTAGAGTGGCATCACTTCGTCGACTGTGTTCTGGACGATCACGTCGACTGTGGTTCCCCACGGCAAACCACCCACCACGGGGGGCTCCACGGCCGAGACGTTTTCAACGAATAGCAGCGGTCCCATCTGTGAGTGGTACAGTTGCCAAGGCTTCTGGTTCAGAAAGAATTCGGTAACGTGTCTCTCGTACCGCGAAGGCTGCTGGTCAATCTTGAAGTGAAGAGTGCGATTAGCCTTTGGGGGTGCAACGAGCGCGTATGGTGCCATAGATGCCGTCGACGCCATTTTGCATGAGGGTGCGACCACGCCATCGGGTCTTACACATGGCGGCGAGCCGCTTGGTGGATTCTGAATTTCCATCGGCGCCCCATGAGCTGGGTAGCGCAACGCCTTGGAGACTGTATGTTAGCCTTGCTGAAATGATGTTTGATGGAGTAAACTAACGGGATATCTCAGAATCGAATACCCATGGAGGTTTTGAAATTTGCTGGTCGATACGAGTCGCATCGTGTAGTCGTCGCCTGGTTGATCCAGCTTTATCAATACAGTGTAGCGGGCGCCGTTCGTGATGTAGAGAACGTCGACGAGCTTAGGCCTGATGAAACCGCCGTCGTTTGCAACAATCCACATCTTGTGGTCGTCAATGCTGAAGTATACGGCATGTTCGAATCCAATGTTGAGAATATTGAGCATAATCCAAGGTCGCCCGTGGGTTTCGATCACCTGCAATCGCTGTAAGTAAACGAAGAGCTATTGTATGCGCAGCTGAAAGCCAAAGCACTTTACCTCGTAGTCAGCCTTACTGGGAGTGCAGCGAACTCCATCATTCCCTTTTTCAATCACACACCCTGACGCATCCAATAGCTTTCCGTCCAGTTCAGTGAAGTCGGGATGACGGCAGTGTCGTCGACCTTTGGAGTTAACGAGGATAGAATCGTAGCAATTCAAGTTTGTCCCTTCCCCTTTCAACTCCATAACCCGCCATCCAGCATCTCGTCGATAGTAGTTATAAACCAGCATGTGTTGTGCATTCCGTTCTGCCTCGTGAATGAGGGATAACTCTGTAGGAGACGAAGTTATTTCGTGATAAGGACGAGGGCGCGAAGGTGCCGGCGCGACGTAAGTCAGTCCGTGAGCACCGTCCATGATTCCCAGACCAGTATGGTCGGCATACCAGTTCAATCCCCAATGTCCTGTGGTATCATAACGGGAGGTGAAGTTCCCTCGTTGTAGGAGTCCATACTATCGGTTTGGTCAGCGCAGAAGAGGTAGACGAGAGAGAAGAACAAGTTTTCATCTTACTTGGTTCAGGCCTCCAGTTCCGTCGTTCCAGAAGCCGAATCTGCCCAAATAATTCAGTCTAGTTCATGACATACACCATCATTTGAAGAAATCGCCAGCCTACTTTCGATGATTCATTCCCGACCAATGGATAGACACCTGAGCAAACAGGTCGTTATGGACGTTCAACTCAACGATATCCCCCTCCTCGGCATAGAGGGTTGGGCATGGTGTCTCTCCATTGCAAACATAGAAACCTCTCCAAAAACCACCATCTGAACAAATGCATCAGAGATATGTCACATGGTACCGTGAATTTCAGAAAACGAACCTAGATTCAGCCATCGAGCCCCAACAGTAAGATTGTACCGTCTAATTATTTGCTCGGCGGATTTGACATGCGAGTGTACGCTCGCGTCCGAGATAAGTTCGTTGTGGTGACTGACAGGCCAAAAAGTCCACCAAATCAGCATAAAGATGGTGATAATCGACCCAACGAGGGACCAACGAGCTGGTCGTGAAGCTGGGGCCACGATCGAAGCTCGGTCCCTACGACAGCTCCGCGACTGACTCTCACCATCGACAATTGCGCCATCGATTTTATCACACTTCATAGAGAACTCCATGACGGTTGGTCTTCTCACCAAGAGACTGAGAATAAAGAAAAACAGTTTTGAAGTTAGATTCGCGGCTTGCCGGCGATGTCTTAGAGACAGAAGATAGGCTCTTGGCTAAAGTCCTGCAAGTGCAGATCACCTAGTTCGCGTACAACGAAGGAGCGATCTATTCACCTCAGACACAATCTAGACATCTAGTCTAGCACATTTGCCATCATTGCTTGGGTGCTCTTTGCTACCCAAGGTGGGGTGCAAACATGGATCAAAACATTACTCGCATTGATGCACGGCAGAGGCCAACCGAACGAACAGCTCCGTGGCCATCGCGTGCCTCCCACACAAGCCGGGATGAAGCTAATACAACAAGAACTAAAGTTTGACGACCAGTGTTGGGATGGAAAGCCTTGGGAAACCTTGCAAATCATCTGAAAGAACTTCCAGATCTAGTTAGATTTCCGGCAAACAGAATTCTGTCACTCCAAACATGGCCTCATGAGCTAGCTACCGAGCATTTGTCGGGCAGAATACTTTCTGTGTGTACACCACTGAGATGGGGAACGAGCGTAGGTTCTACAACATCATAACGTAATATCACAACCGCGGACTAATCCGTGGTCGAATGGTATTAGCAATATCCGAAACCCTGAGAACTTCAAGAAATCACGACATCAACCCAAATTATTCGGAGGTTTCGCAAAGCAACAACTTCGTTCAGCGCTCTTGACTCGAGAGACTTCCAGTTTAACAGCTAGAACAGATCCTTCCAGGACCAGGTCCGTAGTACGCGAGGACCGGATCAGGTAATGGCTCAGCCGACCTCACGCGTGGGATCCCGCCGATCGCGTCAGACACTCTTTGGTAGAACCTTTGAATCAACTTCTTCTCTCTAAACAACGCGACCCAAACAAAACACTTTGGGAGGATCATCACAACTCGCTTGTAGTAGTGAAAACTTACTTCGATTCGCGACGACAAAGATGGAATCAGCTTCAGTAGTCAGGATGCCACTTTGGGACTCGGTGAGTTATATCAAATATCGTGACAAGCTTGTCTGCTGAACGCAATAATCAGCCATTCAAAGACAAAACGAAGTCTCGAGTTAGCAGAACTAAGATCAATACGAACGGAAACTTGCAGAACAGCCTAGTCACCAAATCGGCGCTATTATCAGTGTCGAAATGGCTGCCACTGAGGGACGAGCACAGCGACTGCTGGTGGAGCATGGTTGGGCCTCATTTCGCTGCGCTTTTTCGCAACGCGGACTACAGTCTGGAGGCCCAATATGAATTTCTTCTTTTCATCTATCACCAGGTAGCCCCGCGACTGGGATCGTCTCCTCGCGTGCTTGCATTGGGCTCAGCAAAGGGTGACAGCGGACTTTCTCTGGATGGAACACACATTGAGTACAGCTGGAGATGGAATGAGCCCGGCACGAAGCCTGAAATTCGTATGGTTATGGAGCCATTCAGTCGATTTGCGGGCACGTATATGGATCCTCTGAACATCAAACCAGCGACGGAGATGCTGTACTCCATGGCACCCCAAATTCCGTCTCTCGACATGAGCTTGTTCAATCATTTCATCGGGAAGTTTTACGACGCAGCACAACACAAGTACCTGGAGACTAATGAACGCCCAATCATGACAAATGTATGTCTCGGGTTCGAGTTTCTGGGGAACGAGATCCTCCCCAAGGCATACTTCTTCCCGCGCAAGCTCGGTCAAGTCGGTCTTACTCCCATGGCCGTCTGGGAAGATGCTATCACCTCTGCGGTCCCCGATACACCAACCATCGGCACCGTTTTCTCATTTGTCAAAGGAGAGGCGCCAGACATGGGCTTGACACTCACACCGCTTTGGTTGGGCATCGACGTTGTCCGTCCAGCGGATGCGCGCCTCAAGCTCTACTGCGTCGAGGCTCGCACGTCGTTCGAAAGTGTCAAGTCCATTCTAACGATGGGAGGCAGGATTGAAGTCCCCAGAGATCTACTTGGAAAGGCCTGGGAGCTGATGAAGGCTGTTTGCAATCTCCCTGCAGACTTCCCTCAGGATCAAGATCTCCCGAAAGCACCCCGATATAACGTTTCAACCGACGGCGTTGATACTGCAGGCCTTTGGGGGACCTTTGCGTACTACTTTGACATCGGGCTTCGTCAACAAGAGTTACCCGACGTCAAGTTTTACATTCCAGTATGTCACTACGGCGCAGAGGATCAGGCGATTGCAGAGGCAATCACCAAATGGATGGTAGATAATGGTCGAGGTCAATATGTGGACGCCTACTGGGATTCTCTTCGCGACATCATACCGCACAGGGAGCTGAAGGAGTCTCGCGGTGTTCACATGTGGCTGTCGATGATGATCAGAGGGGGCAAACTGCAGGTTACGACATACATTGCACCAGAGGGACACCATCCCAAGCGTCATGGAGGTGCTGCAGGATTGCACAGAGAAATTGCTGCGCAAGTCACAGGATTCTAGAATGGTAGTCAGTTGGTCGATTTGGGCAATAAAGTTCGTACTCCAATTCTCGCTTGCGCGGCAAGGAAGACATGCCGGCGACCCTCCTGGATCTTCAGACCAACGACCCGGTGAAACAGGTCGCACGTGTCATGGATGCAACCCGCTGACCCAAAGGAATTTCTGCTTTCCTTCCGCGGTGGCAGCTCGGGACGATCCCGTCCACACGGCAGAATATTGCAGGGCACATGCATAGGAAATGAGACCGTTGCGTGGAGGAGAGTTTAGCTGAGCAAACACAAAGGTAAAAGGCTGCAATGCAAGGTTTCCGGCATCCCACCACCATCATAGCTGCCGGTGAGAACATTAGCGGAGTCATGTAATGCGTGACAAGTTTGGAGTGTGGTATCCGGATTCTTACTTTGTTTGTATACGATGGAGTCGCATTCGGCGTCAAACTCCGATGCTGGCAAGCATGTCGGTTAGTTCTCATGAATCACGAACGGGCTGATCTATGAGCTCACTTTGAAGTCCTATCCATGCGCAATTGACGGTCAAAGCTCCTTGCGTCTCTTGATCCAAGCTCCGCTCAGCATGGCGTTCACGCGGTCCGGAAGACCTCAGCTGGTCGTTCCTGATGGGACTGTCGGCAGAGGAACTCCTCGTCGAAATTGAACCTCTCTATTTGTAAGTCGGCCAACAGGCTTTGAAAACCATCGATTTTTGCAACAGCTCAACCGGGTCAAACAGCCTCGCAATGAACCAAATTCGCAAATCAGTTCCTTCTATGCTGGCGTTTGGGCCTCAAGGACGAGTGCCCCACGAGGATCTTTATGAGCTACGCCGTCTCCTCAATTCCACTCCACAGCTCGCGAAAATTGTTACAGCCATTCACAAACTACCCTCAATCTGGCCCAGGTTGACGAAATTCGACTCTGAGTTGTTGCAAGTTGAAGGGGAGTCATATTTGCAATCTTTGACAGGATGGCTCACCAACGATGGGTTGCTCCCTTGTGATGAGGGGGGGCTTCCCCCTATGATCGCTTTTCCAATTAATTTCCTTGTACAAATGATCCAATACATTCTGTTTGCAAGGCAGCTGGGTAGTGGAGATTTCCAGTTGGCCATACTACCAAAGCTCCAGACAGGGGGGATTTGCGGCTTCTGTGTTGGTTTTCTCTGTGCTGTCACTGTGGCAGCTTCTCAGACTGAAGAGGCGCTTCTTGATATTACCATCCGTGCCTTGCAGCTAGCAGTCTGTGTGGGTGCCTACGTTGAAAGGGACAGGATCCGATTTGAGTCAGGCTGTGTCTCAATCAGGGGGAGAAAGAATGTACCCCAGGATAAGGAGACGATTGAGAAGATACTTCGCAAGTTTCCCGAGGTATGCACCATTTCGCTCACTCCGACCCGCGGAATCAAGGAGCTAATTGATCAGACTTATGTTTCTGCGACTACCGACGAGGCTTCCGTCACACTCACAACACCTCGGCATAGCCTGTCGAGTCTAAAAGATTCCCTCACAACAGTTGGGCTCGTCGCTGACGTCCCGATTAGAGGACGATTTCATTCTCCTATATATGCTCTCGAAGTAGAACGACTCGTCCACTTTTTCGAACAGGAGCTCGACCTACGATTTCCTTATCCAGACCGGCTACACGTCCCAGTCAGATCCACAAATGATGGGAGGTTCGTCACTGGAGACAGTCTCGTTCGAGCAATATTGAATAATACCCTATTATTGCCTGTAGACTGGTATCGGACGCTCAAAGTCGCAATTGGTTCTCTGCCACCGGGACAAATCTGCGTCGCGGTGGCAGGCGTCTCACAGCACTTCCCTCCATCCTTGGTTGGATATCTGGATCTTCGCTTTTTGAGCTTGCGACATCCGCCTGGACTTTCCGCGAGACCGGCTCATGATGGGTTCGCCAAGAAAGGGAAAGCAACATATCCACAAATGCAGACACCTCCCAATACCCCACCAGGTAGCATCGGCGGTGAGGGAGCAACAGGTCTAAATTGCGACTACGAATCACTTTCAGACGCGAAAAGAAAGCGTACACTGTCTGAGTTCCCGCCACACGCTGTCGCAGTCGTTGGTATGGCTGGGATATTTCCCGGCGCCAAATCGGTCGATGAGTTGTGGGATCTCATATCGGCCGGGCGATCAACAGTTGTTCCTGCACCTGAACGAGTTGGACTAGACCAACTTGCCGAAGACGTCTCCAAGGTCAAATGGTGGGGTAACTTCATTGACCAACACGATACATTCGATCACAAGTTCTTCGATAAGTCGACCCGAGAGGCGACGGCTTGTGATCCGCAGCAGAGAAAGCTGCTTGAGGTCGTGTACGAAGCTCTATCATCGTCAGGGCAACTCAGTCCAGAGACGCATTCGGATCCACAAGACTACGGATGTTACATCGGAGCCGTGATGAACAACTATGCCGAGAACCTAAGCTGCCACCCTCCTACGGCATATGCAACGACGGGCACTGGTAGATCCTATCTGAGTGGTGCCATCAGTCATCACTTCGGCTGGAGCGGACCAGCCATGACTATTGATACGGCTTGTTCGTCTTCGCTTGTGGCTATACATACCGCTTGCCGTGCCATTGCGTCCGGAGAATGCAGCCGTGCGGTCGCAGGAGGCGCGAATATCATCACCTGTCCGCATGACTACCGGGATCTGAAGGCAGCGGGGTTTCTGAGTCCCAACGGTCAATGTAAGCCGTTTGATGCCCATGCCGACGGATACTGTCGTGGCGAAGGCGTCGGTGTTGTCGTCTTGAAATCTTTATCCGCTGCTCTCGAAGAAGACGATAATATTCTTGGAGTTGTTATCGGCTCTGCTACCAACCAGAACCATGAAGGAGGGCCCATAGTGGTGCCGAGTGCAAAGTCTCAGGCGAGTCTTCTGAGAAAAGTCATGGACTTGGCGAACGTTACACGTGAGGATGTGTCGTACGTCGAAGCCCATGGCACCGGCACAAGCGTTGGTGATCCGATCGAGGTTTCCAGTCTGCGAGAAGCTTTCGGTGGGGCCTCCAGAACGTCGAAGCTGTATTTCTCTTCTATCAAGGGGAGTATTGGCCACGCTGAAGCAGCTTCTGGTGCGGCCGGCTTGATCAAAACGCTTCTCATGTTGAAAAATAGCCTCATACCCCCGCAGGCTAGTTTTCAATCATTGAACCCCAACATACCGACACTGGCTCCTGATAAGATGGAGATTCCCCGACAACTAACTCCATGGGACACAAGAGATCGAATCGCTTGTGTCAACAACTATGGCGCCGCTGGAAGCAACTCAGTTGTGATGATCCGCAATGCCCCTACAAATGAGTCAGACTTGGGGTCACTAGATGAGCAGCCAGTTGCACCATCAAAATGGCCGTTCATCCTATCCGCTTCGACTGAAGAATCGCTGTCGGAATATGCCCAGGAAGTACTTGATTTGGTGCGACGCGTGGGTTCAGCGAAGCCATCAGGTTTCGATCTTCCAGACATTCTCTTTCACTTGGCCCAACGTGCCAATCATGCTCTTAAAATTGTCGTTTCGACAACGGTGTCTGATATGAAAGAGCTCGAGATGATTCTCTCCCAGGTGGCTTCAGGGTGTAGCTTGATAACAAAAGTTGTATCGCCGCCGCCGACCATCCTCGTCTTTGGTGGCCAAGACGGTCGCTATGTTGGTCTCTCAGAAGATGTGTACAAATCATCGCAAATATTACGACACCATCTGGACAGTTGCCAGCACGTCTGTCTGAACCTCGGACTCGAGGGCATTTTTCCAGCGATCTTCCAGCGAACCCCAATCTCAGACCTTGTAACGCTGCACACTGCTTTGTTCGCAATTCAGTACTCCTCGGCCAGAGCATGGATGGACTGTGGGCTTAAGATAGAGGCAGTTGTGGGTCACAGCTTCGGCCAACTCACAGCACTTTGCATCTCTGGGGCTTTGTCACTGAGCGACGCTTTGAAGTTAGTGGCAGGCAGGGCATTCCTTGTGGAGAAGTGTTGGGGTCCTGAGCCAGGCTCAATGCTTGCATTGAACGCTGATCGAGAGCACGTCACTCGTCTACTTAGACAAGTCGAGGGTCTTGAGGTGGCATGTTTCAACGGACCCAGAAACCACGTTGTCGTTGGTTCTGCTAAGGCTATCCGGGACGCAGAAACTTTGATCACTCGTGATGAGATGATGCGTGGCTTGGTTCGTTGTCAGACTTTGGATGTCACCCACGGATTTCATTCGGCCCTCACAGAACCCTTGCTTCAACAGCTTTTGGAGCTTGCGGAGAGTCTCTGCTGGAAGACTCCAACGATTCCCCTTGAAGTTTGCAGCGACAAACATGATGATAATATGCCTGATGCGCATCTTGTCGTGGAACATATGAGAGGCCCAGTATGTTTCCATCATGCGATTGAACGGCTTGTACAGAAACATCCCCGAGCTACTTGGATTGAGGCTGGACGAGGGACCTCCGCCACTCAGCTCGTTCGGTCATGCATTCAAACTCAAAACGGTCACTCTTTCATGGGCCCACAGTTGACTGCCTCGTCTGCTCAAGTTTCTCTCGTTGATGTCGCGATCAAGTTGTGGAAGGAAGGGCACAATGTGCAATACTGGCCATTCCACCGACGTCAGAGACACCAATACCAATCTCTCAGCTTGCCGCCGTACCAGTTTCAGAAGACTCGACATTGGTTACCTTATATCGGTCTAAAACACGGCGCAGAAAGTCCTGCTCGGCCTTCGACAGAAGATCCGGAACCTGAGGAGTTTCTGTCTCTCATCAAAGGTGACGGTTCGACGGAGAGCTACTTCAGGATATCAGCCAAAAGTGAGCGCTTTCAATCCTTGGTGAAGGGACACATCATGTGCGACTATGCGAGCATGCCGGCTTCGGCGCACATTGAGGCCGTCTCCAGAGCTGCTCTGAAGCTTCAAAATTTGGACCTCGCCGTATGGAGGCCCACAGTCGAAGATCTCACTATGAAGGCACCGGTTGTTTTGAAACCGGACGAAGAGCCTCCTGAAATTCTTCTAAGTATGCGACGCGTGGACAAATCTTGGCCGTCATGGGTCTTCTCTATTACAGTGGAGCCCACACAGAAGGCTGGCGAAAGCAAGGTTGAGGCGCAGGAGACAACGACTGGCATGGTGCACATCAGAGAGCGAAACGACCCTAGAGTCACACAAGAGTTCCGCCGATTTGAATCGCTAATCGGAGACTGTCGCTGGCAAAACATCATGGAGCATTCTGATGCGGAGGCCATGCAAGGGAAGCATATCTACAGAGCATTTCAGGGAGTCGTACAGTACTCAGATGCCTTCAAGGGGATAAAGACCATCGCCAGCTTGGGGACCGAAGCCGCAGGTGTGGTAAGAATCTCGTCCGACAGCCATACGACGCTCGATCAGCGGCTTGTCGACACGCCAATGATTGACAGCTTCTTGCAATTCGGTGGCTTCCTAGTCAACTACTTCAGTACAACAACAACCATCGACAGCCTGTTGGTCTGCCATCGAATCCAGCGTTTGCAGCTCGGTCCCGCTTTCTCACCGGATGTCAAAGATTGGGTTGTTCTTGCGAATATGACTCCCGAAAACGATGAGAACGTGTCCGTCGATGTTTATGTTTCTGAGGCACAGACCAAGAAGATGGTCCTCGTCGCATTTGGTATGGGATTTACGAAGATATCTCGAACATCCCTCACGAGGATTTTACGTGGCTCCTCTAAGGACTCAACCTCGTCATCCGTCATTTCCAAAGAGGAGACAACTCTCCCATCTGAGACTAATACGTCCGGAGAGGCCAGCATCAGAAACAAGGGCCGGCCTACTAGCAAACGATTGGAGGTACTCAAGATCGCGGCTAGTATCGCTGACATTCCTATCGACGACCTTTCCGGCAAAGAGGCTCTTCCTGATGTTGGCATTGACTCCTTGGGGGCTACTGAGATGATTGGTGATATTGCCTCGGCACTGAATGTGACAATTGATTTATCTACGTTTTTACTGTTTACCGATATCAACGCCATCGTTTCTCATGTTGATAGAGAGCTAGGCTTAAAGTCTGCGAACGAGGATAGCGCAGCATCTCAAATTTTTCCAGAGCCATCGACAGGAAATGGAGGGTCGCAAAGCCAGTCAAGCTTACCAATCCAACGGTCTGCGGAACGACCCCCGAGGGAGTTCAAAGACACACCAGGGTCATGCGGTGGGTCCCATGCGAAGACAGAAGAACTGCCAACCATCAATTCCATTCACGAATCTTTTGATGAGGTGCGGCTCAACTTTGACCGGTTCGGGGCGTCGAGGAACGCTCTCGACTATTGGTCTGAGATCCACCCCGGCGATGTTCGTCTGGTCCTGGCCTACGTATCACAGGCTTTCAAGACGTTAGGGTGCAATCTACAGGCGCTCAGTCCTGGAGATAAGGTGCCGATTATAGCAAGCATTCTGCCCCGTCATCAACAGTTAGTCCGTCGGCTGTACCGTTTTCTGGAAGACGAAAACATCATAGAGTCTTCAGGGGAAATTTTCATTAGGACTACCAAGTCTATGGAAACGACATCAGGAGAACAGGTTTTCCAGGATATCATAGACAAGCACCCCCTAAACGGTCCAATTCGTCACCTTCTAAGAGCTGTAGGGCCGCATCTTGCTGCGTGCCTCGTTGGAGATTATGACGCCCTCCAAGTGCTCTTCGGCAACCGAGCAAACAAGAAGTGGCTCGACGATCTTTATCGAGAGTGGCCCATGTTAGTAACAGCCACTCATCTGCTGGGCGATTTCTTGTGTCGATCATTCAGTCATAGTAGCGGTTCTGGCCCATTCCGCATCCTAGAAGTTGGAGCTGGCACAGGAGGAACAACGCGCCATGTCGTCGACTTACTGGTCAAAGCCGGAATCCCTTTCGAGTACCATTTCACCGACCTATCTGCATCACTTGTCCAAAAGGCCAAGACTTCTTTCGCAGGAATCAGCGGTATGACCTTTGGGATTTTGGACATCGAGAGCGAGCCGACTGCTGAGCTCACTGGGGCGTTCCACGTCATCATATCAACGAATTGCATCCACGCAACTAGGAACATAACCTCAAGCCTGGCCAATCTGCGCAAGATGCTCCGTGAAGATGGTGCCCTTGCCCTGATTGAGATGACGCCAACTCGGCAGCTGTACGTCTTTGATATAATCGTCGGTCTGCTGGAGGGCTGGTGGCTTTTTAACGATGGTCGTTCCCATGCCTTGGCTGATGCGAAACATTGGCAACAGGCTTTTTTAAGCGCAGGCTTTGCAGATATACAATGGTCTGATGGACAGTCGCTCGAGGCCAAGACTGTCAGAGTGATATGTGGGTTTCAGAAGCCTGGGTCTACCCGACTTGACACAGGTGCCGACAAAATCGAACGCGGTCAGGTAGAGATTGACGTGCAGGAAGTGGTCTACAAAACAGTTGGGTCCCAACAGATTCACGCGGATATTTATTATCCTCAAGTGGCAAACCCAGCCAAGAAGATGCCGATCGGTGGGTTGCTCAGAGTCCAGCAGGTGCTTGGAAACGGGGAATTTCTAACATGAAGCGATCAGCTCTGATGATACATGGAGGAAGTCACATCATTTTCTCCCGCAAGGATATCAGACCTCCGCAGACGCGCATCATGATTGACATGGGGCTTTTGCCAGTCAGCCTCGACCATCGGCTATGCCCAGAGTCCCGACTTGCTGACGGTCCCATGGTTGATGTATGCGATGCACTTGAATGGGCTCAAAAGATACTGCCGTACATCAAACTGAGGAACCCCGAAATTAGACCTGATCCAGACAACATCGTGGTTGTGGGATGGTCCTCCGGAGGGCAGCTGGCATTGTCGACTGGATGGACGGCACCAGAGAGAGGGCTTCGACCGCCAAATGCCATCTTGGCTTTCTACTGTCCTACTGACTATGAGGATGCCTGTGAGTTGAACATGTTGCTTGCGTCTTGTGTATGAATGCTGATCTGCAAGTACAGGGTGGCAATCTCCCATTCAACCCGTTGGAGCAGAGGACTTGGGTGAAGAATATGACGTTCTAGAGGCCGTCCAAGATGAGCCTGTAAGCTTCCCTGACCACCTCATTCAACTACCTTAAGCCGTAAAAGGCGAGTTGTTACTGACTTCTATCATGTGATACAGATTGCCAACTATGGAACCATCGGTGCTTGGGAGCCCCTTTCGGATCCCCGAATTCGCACTGATCCTCGTTCTCGTATTATCTTACACATGAATTGGAAAGCCCAAACGCTACCAATCATCATTGATGGTTTACCCAGCAGAAAACTCGCAGCTTCCAAAAGAGCCGAGGTGACGGACTGGAACAACCTACCACAGCCTTCGACAGAGGAGATCCGACGGTGTAGTCCGCTGGCCCAAGTAAAGAACGGCTGTTTCCAGACTCCCACATTCTTTATACACGGAACAGCCGACGATCTCATCCCATGGCAACAGTCCAGTCGCACAGCCGAAGAGATGAGAACCCGGGGCATCGACGTATCCTTGGTTCTAGTGCCAGACGCGCCTCACATCTGTGATGCAAGTCGTGATCATTCGTCGGAGGGCTGGCTCGCAGTTTTGAAAGCTTACAGATGGCTTGAGAAACATGCTTTCCCTGGTGATCCCAATGGACATGAAGTCAGCTACGAACCGTAATTGGCCTCCGGCTAGTTCTGGCTTTTCAGAGCAGATTTAACTCCTAGGCTTGTTATGATGCCATTGGTTAATCATCATAAAAGGTGATCTGCAGTTGACGGAGGCCACTTTGCACTTCTACAAACGGCGGTCTCTTAGAAGGGATGTTTGTAGATCTAAGAAATTAACTATATCTTTGGGTAGAATGACGATCTCTCCTGGCCCCAGCCCCCAGAAACCTCGCCTTCTTCAATATTGTCGTAGCGAATACCCCACACGCAATAACGAACAGGTGAGCTGGTCTGCCTGATGTTAATATGCAACGAAATATCCTGTAGTAGCTTTTATCGTCTAGATTCGTTCGACCCAAACTTTACCTGTCTTAACACGCTTCGGCCTATGATTGGGCCTCGGCTTGGACTTCAGCTTGGAATTGCGGGCAAATAATTACCGCAATATCGCACCTTATCTTGACCCAAAGATGCGGGATTTCTTCTTTGAGTATATTGAGGAACTCGAGTGCGTTCATTGAAGAGGTTGGGGATTCTCTCACCACGTCACTGTGATCGTACACTCTTCCAAACTTGCGGTTCTGGGCATGGAATACTCTTTCTCCCCAGTACTTGCGGCAATCTGGCCTTCTTAGAACGCTTCGGTCGACCAAACTTAATGTCTCGAAGGCTTCGCCCCTTCCATCATCCTCAGAGCGCGCAGTCATATCCATCAAGAGGTTTAGAAAGCACGCTCTCGGGCCGGGCGTCTGTCGCAACTCCGCTATAGTTTTCTTGCTCGGATCAAAAGCCCAAGAGCTATCGAACTCAAAAGCAATGCTGCAATAGCCTCTCTGTCCGTACCAATAGTCGTTCCAAAATGGGAGCTTGATCCGCGATTCAAAGTTGTTGTAAGTTGCATCCTGGGGTATTTGTAAACAGAGCAGGTCTTCCAAAGGATTTACTGAGAAACCGTATGTCTTGTCACCTTCGCAGATAAGACCGATTCTTGAAGGAGTAAGGTCTCTTCTGGTAGGACCACCATTATGAACGTACTTCCTCTTTACCTCCTTCCACTTCTTTTTCATTGCTTCCCTGGAGTCTCTGCATGCAGTCCACAGACCAGCGTCGAGAAGGTACTCGGACCCGTTCCCAGCTATCGACGAAACATCGACATCCTTAACTGTGACAGGGTAGGGCGTATTGCCAATGTAACTCTGAGTATATTTCAAACGTTTGGGGGGGCGTGGGGGTGGGTTTTGCGGAACAGAGCTCACTGGAATGAAGTGCAATCCTGTTCGGGATGTACGGACTGAAGCAGCGAGCTCCCAAATCATCATCCTCAATTCCGCTGGGAGGTCGGCGAAGGTTAACTGGGTCTTGGCCGACATTGTTGACGATATTTGGGGGGAACTTCAGAGCGAAAGTCAAGTCGTGTCTTGTGAGCCCGAAGGGAAACAAGAGTTGGTTGTGTTGGTCGGAAGATTTTGCACACAGTCAGACGGTGCGGTTATATTTTATCATGAACTTGACTGACCTTGTTGGTGGTGTACATCCTGGCCTTCCAAAGCGGCAATGATGTAGACAGGTACACAAACACCCAGACAGGTGTTTCCAAGTGAGCTGGTGTGTTTGGAGGTGAACAGAAAGTTTATTTGTCAAATAGAGTTCAAAAGCTATTGCCTCTCTTTCTGTCCGGATGAATGTGCGTAAGAACCCTTTTGGAACCTACCCTGATGCAGCGCCCCCCGCAAGACGAGTAAACTTGTCAAGTTCAATCAATCAATCAATCAATTATGAAGCTATCGCGAAGTAATTAAGTCAAGTTTGGCCCTCAAACTTGATTGATTGCCTTGAGGTGGGCGCTGCCCTGATGGGAATTCCAACGTTAGTGTCGATTCGGCTAGAAGGTTGTGCTTACAAACAATCATCAAGGTTATTCAACCAGTAAGGTATGTATCTGGATGTATAAGTATAAGCATGTCTGGCTTCGGACGTGTTTCGCTAAGGGCCTGCATCTATTCACGGATTGAATATTACAATCAAGCAATACACTCTTACATCGCAAGTTAGCTGCAGAAGACGTTGAAATTTCCTATCTTTAGATCAGTGGTGGAATTCAAATCATCTCCATCAAATAAAACGATTGGCGAACCGCCTTCTGGAACATCTAACACATGGCGTGAGGCCATAGGCTGACTGACTAGTAGGTTCTGCTGTTTCTATATCCCCTGATGCAGATGCATTTCAATTGACCAAACCTTTCTGAGGTCCCTACTAACTCTCTTCGCCCCGTCTACATTCCTTCGACTAAACTTCAGTGCCTTCGTATTCTTTTCCCGGAGACTCCATATCGTCTTCTTCCTCTTGAGCTAACACCGACACGTACGCTTTAACGGAGGTACGGGACCATGTTCTAAACTCCACGAGCTCTCCGTCCTCATAAGAGCGGTCGTATGAAAGGCCAAGTGCCTTCCAATAGTCTCCCACTGAATCGATAGCTCTCAAAAAGTCAAAGGCATCCATCTCCGGTTCCATCTCCGGTGTCAGATCGTCTTCGACAACTGTGTACTCGCCAACCACGAACCCGAACGCGCGCCCCATGGAATGAAATTCCGAGTATGAACTGGGTCTTTCATATTGGCTCCGACGTATGCTCCTGTCAATCAGATATATCTGGGGTACATACGACTCCCCATTCATCTCTTTCTTGATAAGACTCAAGAAGAAGCCACGAGCCCCTGGCTCATTGACCATTCTTTCCAGCGTACCGACATCCATATCTGGCTCGATACCGACAGACCAGGAAGAATCGAATTCAACGGCAACGCTGACAAAGCCGTCTCGTCTCGAAGTGTTCCAGAATGGCAGCAATTCCCATTCGGTATGGAGACTCCAGTATGCATTGTTGGAGAACTGAAAGCAGAAGAGGTCTCTACTAACATCAACATCAAATACCCAGTCATCACTACCGTCTCGGAAAGTTCCGAATCGGATATTGTACGGCCTAGCCCTACTCAGCCTCTTCTTCATGAGCACCCAAGCAGATTCTTTGCAGGCGGTCCACATTCCAGCGTCAATAAGGTAGTCTGACTCGTTGTCTTTGACCCACGAGCGTTCGGCCCTCGGCATGACTTCCACACTGCAGCAGTAGCCTGGCACTTTTGAATCCAATCCACGTAAATCCAATCCATCAGGGATCAAGCGCCTGCCGAATGTCTCTTGTCTGGACGACTCAATAGGCAAAAAGTGGATTCGAGGCCTTGCCATAGCACAGCCGGCCAACTCCCAAATATGCAGTCGGAGCTCTGTTGGTAGGTCAGGGAAGCGGTGGAAAGTGGTAGCCGCCATCTTTGCTTGATATTTGCCAGTGTCGTCGTCCCGAAGAAAGTATTGCGTGGGTAAGTTGATCTACTACAGAGTGTTTGCAAATCCTTCATCAGACAAAAGAGACTTTCATTAGAAATTCCATTCTAGCGGAGACCGCTTGGGTTCTACAAAGACAGATGTTCTTGGGCCCACAAAGTGGTTCAAATTTCAGCCGTTCGAATAATTTGGACCGCAGCCAGTAAGGTGGGGTTTGAAACTTCCATGATCGTTCGAACCTTGAGATTCTTCAACTAAGCGTACGCAACTAAGTTCAACTTCAATACATAGTGACCAGTAAACGGGACATTCTCGACGAGCTCAACATGAGGCATTTTGAAATCAAGTAGCGCCTCAAACCAATTGCGATTGAAGTTTTGATTGAATCAATCATGAGAAAGATTTTGCTCGATTCAACTTAATGGCAGACGTCGAAGCCGTCTTGAGGCATTGTCAGCAACGATCCTACACAAACTCAGTTCCAGGGCAAGGTCATCAAGCCCATCAGAATTGGATTAATCCCATTGGCGAATGCTCCTCAGACCCCGCAACGTGATGAACGCGGGGGAAAGGATAAGCAGACAAGACGCGACTGGCGGAGCGTCGCATCGGCTACATCATCACTCAATTATGGGCGCGCTAGAGCACACACAGCCCCTTTCAATCATCAGGTCTCTCATCATGAGCGGCTCATTGCAAGCCGCGTGGCCTACCCTCCTGCCTCCGACTCTCACGCTCACCGTAAAGTCAACCTCGCAGTTTCGGTGAAGAAAAGTTCCTCACTACTTCTTATTTACTTTTGACGCCGCCACCGGATGACTGGCGAAATCAAAGGCTGAGCGGCACAGCATAGCACACTCAGAAACCGCTCTTCAGGGCGTCGAAGATCAGCTAAGCAGGGCAAAATCCTCCGGCGCCCGGGCCCGGCATCCCGCGTCGCCCCGCGCCGACAAACCGGGATCACGAGGTTGTCGTCGTTGTGGCGAGGCTTTCTTCAGCTCAAACGGCGAGGAGCCATCTCAACTTGTCGTATATTATTCGCGAAGGCCAGGATCAGGTGGGCGTCTTTTTGTCTCAGTGAACCACAACCCAATATTCTCCCACTTCAACAGTTGTCACCATGTGGAAAAAGAACAAGACCAAGACCCCACAAGACGCCTCCCCCGGGCCCAGCACCGGCTCCGGTCCCATCTCCGCCGGCCCCGCTCCTCCCGCCTACACCTCTGACCCCCCATCCTCCCTCACCGACACCCTGGAAAACCTGTCCATCTCCCAGTCTCCCACCGCAGTTCCAACAGAGGCGCACTGCCTCGCACACCTCCGCCTCCTCTGCGCCTTCAACCGCCTCAAGACGGAGACAGGCTACCGCAACGGCCTCTGGAACATCTTCGACTCCCGTGCGGGACCCCAGGCCTCAGCCACCAACGGGAAAAGCGCCGCGATCCCGGACCCCGCTGAACCCAATGTAGATATCCTCGTCAAGCTCCGCGAGAAGCGATGGGCCGTCTACGTCGCGCGCGCAGTCTCGCGCTACGAAGCGTGGTGGTCTTTCTTCGTCCCGGACATGCTCCTCGAGAAAGACATGCTCGACCCAGACGAGGGACGGAGGGATCGGTATGAGGGATTCGTGACACGCGAAGGCATGGTGTGGAACGCGGACATGCTGCCGCCACTGGGTTCTCCCTCCCCCTTTCTCTGCTTTCTGATGAACTGCAATCGCTGACAGCTAACGCAGACGTCCTCCTCGTCTGGCACGCACACATGCTCAACCCCAGAATCTACCTCGAAGACTGCCTCCGCTACGGTCACGCCGCGCTCTGGGCGGCGGGCATGCCCTGGGCGATTGTCAATGCCGCCATCCGCGGGCCGGCGTTCGAGTACGTCGTCTCGGAGACGTGCGTCGCCCACTGGACGTCGCGGACGAACCTCGCCTGGAGGAACGAAGACGACCCAGACACGAAAGAGATCAAGTGTCCAAGCTGCGCTGCGACGGTCTCAGTCCCGTGGACGACGTGCGGGCAGGAGGAGGGTTATCAGGGGAGTCAGTACGTGAACCCGCAGTTCTTGTTCACATCATCTCCACACTCCGGCTGGAACTTTCCAGAGCCGTCTTTGCCGTCAGAATGAGAAACGTATCACGCATGAACCAAACTAACACAAACACAGCCGCCCCGGCCTCTCAGGCTCCGGCCTCGCAGACGGCCACCTCTCGCAAACCTGCCCCTGTACCTTCACCATAACTCACCAAGCCCTGCGAACCGCCAAATTCCTCGCAGACATCCAAGCGTCGATAAAGCAAGGCCACGCGATGCCAGGCACGATTCTCGACCTGCAGAGCGCAATGCCGAAACTCCTTTCATCCGCCTCCTCGAGCAGCACGTCTTCCCCGATCCCAGACCAGCTGTTCCCATCGCACCTCGCCCGCCGCGGTGTTCTCTCCCCTGTGCTCTCCCTTCTGACCCCCGGCTCCCCGACGCCCGCGTCCATGACTGCCGTCCGCGACGTGATCGAGGAGACCTTCACGGGCAAGTTCGCGGACCAGAAGAATCTGCGGGAGGTCATGTCGCGGCACGGGCACAAGAAGGTCACGGAGTTCAGGCTGAGCCTGGAGGGCCGACGGCAGACGCGAAAGATGATGTCGCGCTACTGGGAGAACGCTAGCCTGTTGGGCATAGATCTCGTGGGCTGCGTGATGAGGCAGGGCGTGTTTACTGAAAAGATGTGCAAGGTCAGCTTCTCCCCTCCTAACCTGTCTATGCCAAACCTTTGGGCCGAGTAAGATTACTCGTCTGAGACGCGGTGATGTTGATGAACGGTCTGCAACAGATCAACTGGCTCTCGCTCCCAACAGCCCAGCAAACAATGACCGCCCTCCTCACGAAGTACACACGCTTCATGACCATAGTCTCCCTCGCGTCGTCCACAAAGGACCGTGTCGCCGTACCCACGGTCGACGTCGACCTCGCCTGGCACACGCACCAGCTCAGCCCCCGGTCCTACTACGATTACACTGTCGCGGAGACGGCCGCCTTTGTCGACCACAACGATAAGGTCGACGAGGACAAGCTCAGCACCGCCTTCGAGTGGACGTGTAAGACCTACCAGGAACGGTTTGGCGAGGTGTACTCAGAATGCAAGTGCTGGTACTGCGAGAGTAAGTTTCCCTTTCACATACCCTCTGATACGACCCCCCTTCTATCTCGCCTATGAGAGAGATAGTGACAAAGCGTGATGGCTTCACAAATCCTTGAAGACGCAAGATAGTAGATAGTGCCAGAAATACGGCCGCCGCCGTCGTCCGTCGGTTTCCGAGTTTGTGAGGAGAGCAAGACTGACGTTGATTCGCTATCAGCTGTAAGGGTGATGGCGCTTCCTGCAACCAAGATGTTCGGTTCAGGCAAGGAGGAAAAGTGTAAGCATGCAGCCGTCTCCCCGCATCTATGTCGTGTAACCCTCCAAGAGGCTCACCCACCCCAGTCCTCGAAGCATGGCACTCCTCCCCCGAAGCCAAAAACGTACCCATCCCACCCGCTGCCGAATCAGCGCACGTCTCGTCGCACCCGGCGGTACATACCAACGAGACGACGTCGCGGAGAGCTCACACGCGCCCGCTGCGACTGGACTACAGGAACAGGCTGGAGGAAACGCATTCCAAGGCACGGAAGAGGGCAAACAAGACGTTCAAAGCAGATCAAGGTAAGAGGATGGGACCGAGGGGAGAGGACATGGCGAGCTTCTGGGGCAAGGAGGTTCCCGTACAAGGGCCGTGGGCAGCGAGTCTGGCCGCCACAACAACGAGTGACATGTACCCGTCCCCGCCTGGATTCGTTAGCACAGGGCCTGGGGCAGTGGGGAGCTGTGCCACGGGCACGTGTGGTGGTTCTGGTGGATGCGCCTCGGAGACGCTTGGTATGTGTTCTGCCAGGTGTGTTGGGGTAAGTGACAAGTCTCTTGATATCTCGGTGTCTCTTTTCGTACTGCGCGAAATATGGCCCTGTTTCTTTTCGGAGTTTGTCTTATCTTTGCCGAGGCTTTTTGACGCTGACAAGGTGATAGAGCGCCTGGTTCGGCGGCAAGTCCGGATGTACAGGATTCGCGGGGTCGTAGGGATTTGGCAGCATGTAACTTTGCAATATCCCATGGCTGGGACAAGCCATATCTCCGCCAGAGTCTGTTGACACGTGCTGTCATCAATGTGTGAAGTCGCAACTTGCTACCGCTTAAGCTTATTCCGTCCAGACGCAAGGTCCGATCGGAGGTCGGGATGTGGGAACCACAGGGCGTGGGGAGGGCCGCTCGCTTCCAGTTGCACGAGTAATGAGAGGGCGAAGATATGGGCCTTGTTCAAGCAAATGGTGGAAACTATGTTTAATGAAAGACAACCGTCCATGGGTGTTGTACACCGCTTACGAGTCGATCGCTATCAGCGCTTGCTTGGCCCATTGCACCAAGTGGTCGACATTGATTGTTGACTCGTCGGGGCTTTGCTTGGTGACACAACGCGCCGCTTCTCCGTCCACCTGCCTCTCTGTGCCTGGCGTGAGACATCAGGCTTCTGCGGTGCAGCCCGAGATCACCGCCGCCGGACCCTGAGAGGTCTATCATCGCCAGGCACCTCGTCCAAATCACGCAGGATCGGCACCTGGCCCCCAAAGAGGAAGGTTCGTGGAAGGCCCCGTGCACCATCGATCAAGGCCCTGTCTTTGGAGGGTTGACGTGCAGCGGAGAAGGCTCGATACCGCATCTCCTGCTGGCAATGTTGGCAGGTTTGCAGGGTGATTGACAGGGACCGATAAGATAACGTGCCGGTGCCGGCTGATATGAGTGGCTGGTCCAAGACTTGGCTTGGAGTTGGATTTGGAGTAAAGTCTCCTTGGATGAGAGGTTGCCCGCCGTGCATCGGCACTCAAAGCGAGCAATATTAGATTACCCCGCCAATAAGAAGAGAGATAAAGGGGCACACAGCTGTCAGCTTGGCCGCTGAACCCTGTGGTCCCCCCTGCGAAGCCCTATGAGAGGTTCGCCTTGGGTCACACTTCAGCCGGCCAGAGTGCCTCTTTTCAGAGAAGCGCGCCGTTTCATCGTCTCAGTGTAGCTGTGTCGGCGGATTCCTGGAGGGTCGGGCTGGAGATTAACAAAGCAGGTCGAGCGTTCGTGGGGTCGGGAAGGATCGTGAGTGGCTCGACGGCATCTGGAAAGGCGGAAAGGTGGGGATGCGTCGTGGTTAGACAGAGGGAAACGTGGACTTGGTACTATCGCGACCCGCCGATGAAAGTGTCTCTTGATGAGTGTCGAGAGAAAGAGGAAGGAGGCGAAGAAAACATATAAACTGACGGCGGATCTCCCGCTCTGGGCCGTCTGTTTCAGCTCATCGACAGTCAGTGCCAAGACCTTCGTTCATAAGCACCTCTCAGCCTTCATCCCTGTTCTCCGTCCGTCGCTCCGGTCACCGTCGCCAACATGAAGTTTTCCGCTGCCATCCTCGCCCTCGCCGGCGCTGCCGTCGCCGCTCCCGTCCCGGACCCGGTCGCTGAGCCGATGCCGATGCCCACTCCCGTGAGTCGAGCTTTCAAAGCCGATTTTATGGGTTTTCCGCTGACAATTCGCAGCCTGGCATTCCTACTGCTGCCTCTGCCAAGACCCAGCTTGCTGCCCTGACCGTCCGTGCCTGGACCAACACCGACACGTACGACCGTGATCTTTTCCCCCACTGGATCACCATCTCCGGCACTTGCAACACCCGTGAGACCGTCCTCAAGCGCGACGGCACCAACGTTGTCACCAGCTCTGCCTGCGCTGCCACCAGCGGAACCTGGGTCAGCCCCTACGACGGTGCCACCTGGACCGCCGCCAGCGACGTCGACATTGACCACATGGTCCCGCTGAAGAACGCCTGGGTTGTAAGTGATATTCCCTCTCCGTGTGCATGAACAAACGGAGCTCTAACACGGAATGACAGTCTGGTGCCGCTTCCTGGACCACCTCCAAGCGCCAGGACTTCGCCAACGACCTCACCCGCCCCCAGCTGTGGGCTGTCACCGACTCCGTCAACCAGTCCAAGAGCGACAAGAGCCCCGACTCCTGGAAGCCTTCCGTCTCCAGCTTCCACTGCACCTACGCTCGCGCTTGGGTCCAGGTCAAGTCCTACTGGGCCCTCTCCGTCACTTCTGCTGAGAAGACTGCCCTCACCACCATGCTTAACACCTGCTAAGCGACGCGACCATGACGTTTTGGATACGAGCGATGAAATTTGACGCGGGCTGGTGACTGCGTGTCTGATGATTGTCAGCAAACCAGCCACCAATTGGTGTTTTTTCTACTGTATTTACTTCTCTTCTTGAATATCTTTTCCCGAGAGGGCTTTGTCCACATGCGATCAGCAGCGATGGAAACACGAGACTGCCGAGAGCAGACGTAGTCACTTGGCGCTCCTGAGAGGGTTTATGACGATTGTCGGAATTGGTGCAAGGGAGGGCCAGGAGAACAAGGCCATTGTTGGTAGTGTAGGTGCGTCCAAGGGAGACAAAAGATGGATGCTAGTGGAATAGCGAGTCTTGGTTCTTACTGCCTCTAATGAGAATGGCGCACAAGCAAAACCACGCCCACGGCGTCCCATGGAATGCACCGCCCCCTCTGTGCCCGCCGTGATGCAATCGTTTTCTGGGGTCGATCGTTGAGTGCCGCAGTCGGCAATCTCGGTGCAACTTTCAGGGTCTCGTCTCGCGTAAGAAAAGTACGGGATTGCCAACGCTCTTGGCGCCACAAGCGATCGCGTTCGGCTACGCTGCAGGGCGGGGCAGGGACAATGTTGAAGGTGCAGCTGGTTGACCCGTGGATGCTGTGGCTGTCTCTCAGCAGACCCCAAGAGCTAATTCTGTTCGCGACCAAGTCTAGACAGTCCGAAATTGCGCCAACCCGCCGAGACTGCGACAAGAGAATCTCTTCGTGTCCGTTTGGACAGAAGACATTGGCAACCGCAGAGTGTCGAAGGGGGGCGGGGCCTTGGCGGTTGCCCCGAGGACGGGAGAGGAATGGAAGACGGACGACGTCACTCGCGGAGGAAACGGCCGTTGGAATGCGTTTCTGGGAGTTGACGAGTCCGGGGAAAACGAGGGCGACGAAGAACGGCTTTCGAGACAGAATCCGGAAGCAGATGGCGGCGATGGATGCGGCAAGCACAGGCCAACAGCAACAGCAGCCATCAACGAGGACCGTTACCCTCGACGAAAGGACGGGACCTTGATGGCTGTCAACGCCATCTGGCTGAGATGAGAGAACTTTCGGAGATTTGGGTGCGAATGGCTTGCTGTTGGCGGTGTTGATGGTAAATGGAAACTTGACTTTTGGCGGTGCACCTTCCAAGGCAGAAAGAAACAGAGCGGTTGTGGGGCTGGCCGATGGTGAAGAAGGAACGAGGAAGAGCACTTCCCAATGCGGCAAGTACAAGGCAAGTACGAGAAAGACAAGGCGGGCAGTCGCTGCCTTCACCGCAGTCGCCGTTTCCGTGGCCTTGGCCATTGTCTTCAGCGCTCTCGACCGCCTCTCCTTTCTCCTTGCAGTCACTGCCATGGACGCTGCCCATTGTTCGGGGGCTGTGTCTTTGACTTTCCTTCCATTTAAGCCGTTGATGCATCCCTCAACTCTCCATCTTCAGTTCAACCTCATCCCAAGCATCAATCGCATCAAACCACAAACCACACTCGTTCTCTTCCGTCAAGATGATGAGATACGCTGCCCTCTCCCTGGCCCTCGGCCTGGCCTCTGCCCAGACATTCTCCGTGTGCAACCCCGTCAAGGGTGAAAGTAGGTTCCTCTCTTCACCTAGCTCTGCGATCTTATAGACGTGGCATGATACTTACTACTCCCAGCTTGCCCTGCCAACCCGGCCTTCGGCGGCGAGGGCAACTACAACTTCCGCGACGCGAAGAGCATCGATGACCTCGAGTCCTTCTTCATCGTCGACGGCGGCGTCAAGTACAACCCCAAGGTCATGTCCTTCTCCGACGAGACGGGTGGCCAGATGACCATCTTTGAGGAGGCAAACGCTCCCACACTCACCTCAAAGAACTACCTCTTCTTCGGCAAGGTTGAAGTCGAGCTCCAGGCTGCTCCTGGCCGCGGCATCGTCACCAGCATCGTGCTGCAGTCGGACGCCCTAGACGAGATCGACTGGGAGTTCGTCGGCGCGGACCAGAACCACGTCCAGACAAACTTCTACGCCCTCGGCATCAACGACTACACCCGCGCAAAGTACTATGAGGTCGACTTCAACCCCATGACCACCTTCCACACTTACACCATGGAATGGACCCGCGACTCCCTCATATTCTCCATCGACGGCAAGGAGTACCGCACAGCCACCCCCGCCGAGGGCAACTACCCGCAGACGCCTATGCAGCTGAAGCTCGGCACTTGGGTCGGAGGCAAGGGCCCCAACCAGGGCACCATCGACTGGGCCGGCGGTATGGCCGAGTGGGACAAGGCTCCCTTCGCCGCCTACTACCGCTCCGTGAAGATTTGGGACTACGCCGGTGGTGACAAGGCTGGCGCAACCTCGTACGAGTACAAGCCCGGCTCCGACGGCTCCTGGCAGAGCATTCAGGTCAACGGAGCAGGCTCAAACAGTGACGGTGCTGGCAACAACTACCAGCAGGAGCACCAGCCTCAGCAGCGCGCTACCGGCGAACAGTCGGCCACTTCCCTCATCATCGCCACATCTAGCCTGGTCGTTCCTTCCGTCGCCCCGGGACCCATCATTGCTAACAGCACCGGCCTCGCTGGAACCGGCATGACCACTCGCAGCGGTCCTTCCGCAACCTCGACATCCCAGCCGGTTCCTGGCTCGGCATCCTCTGTCCAAGGGGGCATCGTCGCTGCTTGTGGCGCGGCCATGTTCGCCGCCTTGATGGTTTGATCTTCGGATATGAGCGAGTAGCGTCGTTCCTCAGCGCGGACGCTTTGGGGTGTTCTGGCCTGTATCGATAATATGTAAATATGCTCACAGGGTCGGGCGCGTTGTGTGTGTATACGCCCATTGACGGAAAGAAGGCGTGCTGCCCTGGTGGGCCATGGGAGTTTTGCTAGATTACACTACTAATACCACATTTAATGCATGCGTACCTGTCTTTCTGTTTGGTGATGTAAGATGTAACTCAATTAGCAGAAGCCAGTCGTACAGGAAATTTACCTGGCAAGGGGAGGGCAAAGCTATTCCCCCTCATCTCTTATGTGTCGCCTTTGTCACCATGAGAGAGCTACGTCAAGTCACCATCAATACAAACGATATTGAAAATAGAATCCTTGGTTTCTTTTGATCCTTGCTCCGTCTCCTATTACTATTTACACCGGAATAAAAGTGAAAAAAGAGTTACGAATTACCCCCGGCACCTCTCCGCCAGACCAAGCCGGCAGCAAAAGGCCAGAGGACATCCCAAAACCTGCCCCAATCCAAGAATGCATGCAATCCGCGTATAGTCGCTCGCTCCTTGAATAATGAGAAAAACGTTTCCTTCTTTTCCGTCCATCCCGTAGACACAGCCAGAGAGGGGAGTGCGAATGTTGCTTGCGGTCGACAAAACCAGAATAGTGAAGGGAGAAAAAAGCCCGGGTATCAAACTAGCTTTGTACAAATGAAAAAAAGAAGTGAAGACGCAGAAAAAAAGGGAGGTGACGTGCAATGTTCCCAAGCCAGCAACACCCCATATATACGCCCACCCAAACTCCTCGAGTCCAACGTGGTCATGTCGTCGTGGGCTCGGCTGACTTTTTTCTTCTCCCCGTGTGACGAACCCCAGCCATTTGTGTGTGAATTTCCTATTACGCCCCTCTGTTTATCTAAATTATCCCTTCACGCCCTGATGGTCGCGTCGTGTGGGACGTCAAACTCAATCTCTCCCTCGTCCAGCTCTCCCCTGGCAGCCCTGCGAGCCAGGTCTCTCTCCGAATAGATCTCGTTCTTGCGGGTCGTGGCTTGCTGCAGGCAGTCGACGTAGGTGCGGAACTTGACAATCTCCCGCAGGAGGTATGCGCTCTTGCGTTCCCAATTGGCCATGGCCTTGTTGGCGTTGTTGCCGCGAGGAGTGAAGGCCAGAAGCATCGGGCTGCGCAGCTGGTTGTGCGTCTGCAGCTCGTCTTCGATGCCCTTGACGTACGACGTGAGGCTTTCGAGTTGCTCCTCCTCGGGAAGGTTGCTGGGCCGCATGGACTGCGCCGGCGGCGCCCAATCGGAGATAGTGATCCGGTCTCCGGGCAATTTCGCACCTCTGCTAGCACCATAGGCGCCGCCTGAGCCGTGGTCGATCGAGCCGGAGCGGAACGTGCCACTCGAAAAGCTCGGTCGTGGGTTGGCGGTGCTACTGCCGGGGCGCGAGTTGCGACCGGGTGATTGGCCGGTTGCTTGCTCGTTGATGGCCGTGACCAGAGCGTTGTTGATGATGGCGTCGCTCCATCCGTATTCGATGTTGCTGATACCGCCGACCAATGGATGGGTGCTCAGGCGGGCACTCCAATAGTTGGCCGTGGTGACGAACTCTTTGCTGATTTCGGGGGTACCAACCTGGAAGAGGTGAACAGCGCCGCTGGGAAGGCTCAGCGCCCAGACGTGAGGCCGAGCTCTGGAGTATCCTGGGGGCGGAAGGGCAGATGCCAGGGTCTGTCGAAGGCTAAAGGTGCCCAGGTTAGTAGCGTTATCTTGCCAGTTGCCACCTCCAACGACAGCAGGGCCCTTGGCATTGCGACCGCGGCTCTTGCGTCCCACCGAAGATTTGGCGGTTCCGAATGAGAATATGCTCATCTGGCCCTTTTGTACGACGGCAAACACCTCATTCCAGTGCCTGTCCTTTGCTTTCTTGTCAATACCGTCCAGGTGGTGTTTGTGAATCACGATACCCTCCTTTACCCATGGAGGTCCGGCCAGTTCGAGAGACTCGTCTTCGAGAAGTTGAGCGCTCTTCAATTCGTCGCTCATAATCGAGGCGGCCTTTCCGAAAGCTGACTCATCATCACGGATGATGGCCTGGCTAAGGGCGTTGGCAAATCCGATGGACTGTTGATAGTCTCCGCCTCTGAATGACGACCCGAGCGAATCCACAGACATCGAGGTTTGCGTTCTGCCCAGCGAGAGCTTGCTCCATGTCGCCGACGAAGCCGAAGGGCTCCAAATCGAATTTCCGTCCTCGAAGCTCGTTCTCGACGAAGAGAATCCCGGATTGCCCATACGAGGTCGTGACCTGCTCTTCGAATTCCATCTGGAAGAATTGGCACGACCATGTTCAGCTATGCGCCCTCGCATAGATGCCTGACTTTCTGACGGGGCCTTACTCAGAACGCTGGGCGTTCGCTTCAGCATGCCGATGACGGACAGACTATTCGTGGTGGGCGTCAAGTTCTTTGACGGGTCCGCACCAAAGAGGGGCAAGCGTTCGTCACGGATCGAGGTGTAAATGTCCTTCAGCACGATCTCGACCTGGCTCTCCCAGGCACGCATCGAGCCGTCGAACGGTGCTTTCACCAGCGGTCCGCATTCGTCGTGGAACTCTGACGATCCGTCCTCGTTTCTCGGCGGCGGTCGGAATGACAATCGGCGCGAAACGAACCTCTCCTCGATGGATGGTCTGGAGTCGTCTCCTCCAAGAGAGCTGTTGGTCTTGCCGGGCAAAATGGTTGGCCGTTCGAAAGCTTCGGGGGCTGACTCGGCCACCGCCTGAGTGATCGTAGTCATGGTATTTTTGACGAACTGGCTCCGCGTCATCTTTTGGTCGATGTCAGCCAGGTGCAAATCAGTGTTGAGCAACATGATCGAATAGCAGATTGTGTGAATGACATCTGTGTCTGGTTAGCAAAGTTCAAGGTTTTCAGTCAGCGACAAAAGCTTACCAGATGCTTTGAACCCATGATTGGTGTTGCAATCACACCAACGCTTGGAAAACGCAACCAAAATACGATCTACCTGCTGCGTCTCTGCTCTGAAGACCAGGCGCTCGCAGATCAAACGAAGACTCTGCAGAATGCTCTTGTTGGTAAAATCATAGAGATCCATGTATGCACGCAGGGTTCTCTGGCGGATGGGGCCCTCCTCGCCCATCCATGCAGCGGCCTTCTCCTTCTGGATGAAGTCCTCGTTACCATCAAAGATTTTCTGTGCCTTTTGGCGATCATCGTCGGTAGGGTCTCCAACAACAAACTCAGGCTCGTCCAGAGGCTTTGCGTTCATGGACTCGAAAGTGCCCAGAACCTTCGGGCTGTTATCGGGTTCGACTCTCACGCTTGGGGCAGCACTGGCGGCAGACTTGTAATCGGTAGTGGTGGATCCTGACGTCCTGCTGGCAGACCTAGTGCCCTCGATTGGCAGAATCAGTCCAGATTTGTTTCCCTCGTCATCAGAATCCGTCGTGTCGACGGTGAGACGGTTGGTCTTCCTGCCTCTGATAGTGGTGTCATCCCTTCTTTGGGACGGCCTTCTCGAGGGAGAGGATTCCTTGGACGGCTTGTCTTGCCTGTGGCCCTTCTCTTTCCTTGTCTTACCCCGTTGTCTCGACTCGGTATCGGCTTCGTTGTCGCTGCCATCGATGTCAAGGAATGAGTTGTTCCTCTTCTCGTTGGACACGGGAGGCTCAGGCGGCGGTCGAGTTGGAGTATCGGTGCGGCGTTCATGATCGGAGGGAGAGCGGTCCTCGCCACGGGAGCGAGACCTGACCTGTCGAATACGTGCGTTGGGACTTGGGTCGTACTCGGGGGAGAAAGAGCGGGGGTGCTCCTCTGCTGATCCCTCGTCGTGCGGATCAGGAGCCATTTCGAGATCAGTAGCTTGTACAGGAGCAGATTGAGGAGTGATGGGCGTGTTTGGAGTCAAAGGGCTGCCTTTAAGGTACGGGTTCATGACCCTTCGCAAGCTGCTGATTGGGCTGGGCTCAGGTTTCGCGGAAAGCTTGTCCTTAGTAATGGGCAGCTGAATTGGAGCGACGAGAGGGGGCATGGGCGGCTCGAGGGCGGCTGGAGCTGGCACGGGAGGCACTTCGTCGGCGGACACAGACTTCTTTCTGCGACGGAAGAAAGAGCTCGGTTTCTTCTGCAGCACGTGATGATGGGAATGGGACGAAGATGTGTCCCTCGAGGGCGGGGCGGAGGTGGAGGGCTTCATCTGGTTGGAAACGTGGAGGGATCGATTCCCTGATCTCTGATCGGCCGTATCCACAGATGTTGACGACGTTACGCCCGAGGAATTTTGAGTCTCGGGCGGGTTATTAGAGGCATTGTTTCTGGACGAACCAAACACTCGCCTGAAAAACCCCGGTTTTTCTTTTGTTTGTGACGGTGTATGTGTCGGAATCGGAGCTCCGTGCACGGCCTCTTTTGTCTTGCCGTAGCCCACATGTGGCGCGGGTGCCGAGTCAATGTCGAGCGCGGGGACGGGGGAGGGCTCGGTAACGGGCGCGGCTGCGGGTAATGGCGGCACCTCCTCGTGATTGTTATTCGGTTTATGGTCGGCCTTGCGGCTCGTTGCCGTGCTTTTGGCCGATCGATTCGTTGATTTGCGCTCGAGAATGACGGCGGGCGGCTCCAGTTCGTCATCAGCCACGGGAGCGGCTACAGGCGATCGTGGGTACGTGGCGGTCGGGGGTGTCTGGGGCACGATGCGTCTTGGCCCTCCAGGCACCGTCGGCGTGGGGGCCGCATCGTAGTCGTCGTTGAAAAAGGTATTTGAAAATTCAATGTGCCAGGGTGCTTGGCCCTGTTGTTGAGGTTGAGGCTGGTAATGTTGTTGCTGTTGCTGCTGCTGCTGCTGTTGCTGGGTGGCCTGCAGGGCAGCGGGTGGACGATGGCCGTAGTCGAAGCTCGAGGATCGACCACCGAAGCCGGAAGCCCACCTCGTGCTGCTGAGAACCTGAGCGTAGCCAGCGTCGATACTATTGGAGCTGCTGCTCTTGGTGCTCCCCTTGCCACCCCTGGAATGCATGTGGCGTGGTGTGCCAGGTGTGCTCCGCATCGACTCGCGCATACTGCTGATGCGATGCAGGCCGCTCTGGAAGTTGGAGCTACTATTGCTTCTCCGTCCACGAGATGATATCCTGCTCGCGTCGTCGGCGTCGAAGTCGGAGCTGTAAGAGTAGCCGTGGCCGTTTGACCGGCCGCCGCGAACTGGTCTCGGCATGTTGTCGTCTGTGTCGTACGGGTTATGTTGGGACGGGTCGCCAAACATGGACCTTCCGTTTCCGAAATCACCGCCAACAGGTCCTCCCATGGAAAATTGGTCGAGGGATATGAGCATGTTCGTCATGAGAGAGTCGCGTGTAACATTGCGCGGGGACAATGACAGGTCGTGGGAATCGCGCGGTCGAGGTAGATCTGGGTTGTCGTTCTCCTTGTTCTCGGACATGTCGAAGCTATCGGGAGAATCGGGGTTGTCTAGAAAAGAGTCGTCGGCATTGCGAGTGAGGGAGGGGCCTCTAAGCGCCCGCGAGCTGGCTTTGCGATTGGAAAGCGAGGTGGGTGGCGGCAGCTTGTTCCTGTTGCTTGGCGGCGTCTGGGGGACGGCGGCAGGAGCTGGTTCTCGGCTTCGACCTCGCGACGCGACAGGCGACCTGGAGTGGCCGGTGGGAGGAGAGGTGTCGATGTTAAGGTCCGGACGACGACGGCTCGAACGTCGAGGAATGTCGGCGTACATGGTGAAGGGGGTCGGGACGGGGTATCGTGGGGGTCGGAAGGGTTTTCAAGTCATTTCCAGCTTTCGAATCCAACAAGGCCGACAACAGGCACAGGCACGACCCAGGTTCAGGTTCAGGTCAAGGTCCAGGTCTGGGACTAGGTAGGCCCAGATGCAGCAGGCGCACTCCGTATTGCGCGCGCAGGAGCAGCAGTATGGAGACGGAGTGGTGAATGATGTGGGTTGTGGTGCTGCTGGTGCAGGACCAAAGTGCCGCTCAGCAGTCCACTGCAGCAAACCAATGCGACCCAGGGCAAAGCGATCCAATCCGAGGGGCGATGGCAGCGCCGCAGTCGAGTCAAACCGAGAGGCTAATTCGGCGTCGCAATGTCCACAGCGCCGGGTTCGAAATCGAAATCGAGCGAGCGAGGGGGGTGGGCTAGGCCGTAGGCTCTACAGAGTAGAGCGCGCACACACACAAGCAGGCCTGGCCTGATACGTAGTCCGGCAAGGTCGTACGCTCTCTCTCAGTTTCTTTCTCTCAATGTCTCTCGTAGGGGGTACAAGAGGCAGGCGGTGTGGTAGCGTTTGGTAGGAATCGGCGAAGGCGCAGGCGAAGGCGGCCAAGCGGTAGACGGGCTTTGTCCCGATGAACGAATGGAGGCTAACCAAGGTAACTGGCAGCCGAGATTGAATGCAGGCAGGTCGTCCTCTTTGGGGCGGGCGACGTTGCAGTGTTTCTTTTTCTCGGCGTGGGATTGACTTTTTGGATTCCTTCCTCTTGCTTTTCCTCCTGCCGTTTTCCCTCAATCGGACTGGCCTTTTGCAGGGTGGGCGGGCAGTAAAAGCCAACAGGTGCCACGGGGAGCGGGAATGTTAATATTGTGCGTGGGCGGGTTTATTATGTATTAATATGCTGCGGTGGTAGTTGTGCTGGGTACGGGTATTTTGTATTGAATCGTGTTCCGAAAGAGGCGACGAATGCAACCCTCGATGCTCCCCTGACCTTGACGGCAGACGACGTGGTGATGGGGTCTCTGGGGAGGTTTTGGGTCTGTATTGCGTAGGTAGGTAGGTAGCGCAGGTACAAGTAGACGATGACGGGACGAGCAAGCAAGCAGGCAAGCAAGCGGGTGAAATAATAGCGTCCAGGGTATCCGTCGAGGGGTCCGGGTCGTGTATTATTAGCGTCGAGGCCAGTCGTCGGTCGTCCTCTTGCTATGTGGGTGCATGCACGAGAGTTTGTGAGGGTGAGCGTCCAGTGTGTATGGTCTAGTCGGCCAGCGTCCCGAAAGAAGTGAAATGCGAACTGGGTTCTGGGGTGGTTGGGGGCGGACGGGCTGCTGAGGCACGAAGAGTCGGAGAAGAAGCGGTGTTGGAGGATTTGTTCATGTGCGATGCGCCATGAAACACGCGTGGAGAGTCAAAGAAGGAAAAGAAGCGGAATGGAAGAGAAGACGGGGGAGAAGAATTGGGTTAATTGATGAGCGCCCGTCTGCCGTGCCTGCCTGCTGTGCTCTGCTGCGAGTGATGTGCGTGGCCTGGCCTGGCAACTGGGAATAAGCACCAGCAGAAGCAATCAATCAACCTAATGCTGGGGACCTGGGAAATGGGAGCTGCGGCCAGGGGGACCCGTCGTCGTGGATGGATATGCGTTGGAAATGGAAGATTGTGGGTTATGGAATATTGGACACGCGGGAAATGGAGATTCGAATTGCTGTGACAATGGCAATGACAGCAGCAATGGGCAATGATGGGCGGCGCACCCGTCACGGACTCGGGGCCAGTACCAGCACCAGCACCAGCAACACGTATTCGTACGCAGAGTGTGTTACGGGATCCGTAAAGTGCTGTAAGGAACTAGCTCTCGGCTGGAAGCAATAACAATGAGCAATATTGCACCAGGAACTCTCAAGTATGACCGACTGCCCGGCGTTATGACATGGGGCATCCGAAATGGTCAAGACGGGACGAGCATGATGGTGGAGCAGAGACAACCTGGAAGGAGGAAAAAACAAACAAAGAAAAGTGAAGTCATCCGTCCGAATACCGAATACACAGGCAGTCAGGCAGGCAGGAAGGAGGATCAAGGTGGAAGTGACGGTTGTCTGTGCCCGTTGAACGTGTCTCTCGTCTCTCCCTCGTGTCTCTTTGTCAGTGTCAAAATGCTGAAATGTCTGCAGCAGCAGCTGTCGGGTCTGCAATGGCTTAATTTTAGCGTCTGTGTTGTGCACTATCTGTCTGACAATATGCAGCTCAGCAGTCGGCAGTAGTAGTCTGTATTCTCCGGCAGCTTCCAAGTCTCCTGACGGCAGTCTGAAGTGCATTTGGCAATTAGGCAAGATCATCATCACCATCATTATCATGTATTAGAAGACATGTAGTGGAGGATGCGACCGGCTCGTCTGCCGCTGCCGCTGGGTTCACGGTTCACCAGCCAGAAACACCAGACGAGACGACCCTCATAACAATAATAAATGCACGCAACTGCTGCACGGACGGCAGAAACATGGCCGTCCTTGGATGAGAAGCAGATGTGGGCACGGCAGAGAAAAAAAGAAGGGAAAGCAAGACCGGACGATGGGGGCACAAATGGGCCTTCTGGATCACTCTCATGGATGGGGGGATCCGTTGCAGCGGGTTGGGGCAGGAACGATGCCTGGATGCATGGAACACTGGACTGAGGTAAGGTGGAAGCAGCGGGCAGTCAGCAGTCACGGCGCACTCCACCTCACCTGAAGGGCAGTTGCCTGTTGCCGTTGCTGTTGCTCTTGCCATCTCTTGCCGTTCCTGCAGACTGAGGTGCAGTCCGGGTGGGAGCCTCTTTCCTTTCCGGCACCTGCATCCTGCTGCCAGGGCAGCCGCTGCTTCCATTTTGTTCAGGAACACCCGTACTGCAAGATGCAAGATGCAGGTGCTCCCGTCCTCCAGCTGCCTCCTTCTTGCCGTTAATACTCGTCACCTTTTTGCTACTCTCTCATCTGCCTTGCCTTACCTAAGGTACGAATACCTTACCTCAGCCGGTGACTCCTTCCTGGCAAACATCATTTCGTCAACCGAATAAACACACCCCCGACACATGCAAAATAGCCACGCATTAAACGTCTTCACCAGCTCCCTGCCCCCAAACTCCGTCCCCAGAGCTTCACGGGCCTCGAGACACATGGTCCGGACCCTGCAACCTTGTCCATCTGCTCTGCGGTTGACGGTTGCCCTTGACTCTTTTTTGCTGCCACTGCGCCTAAACCGGATAGAGTCCGCCCATCATGCAGGGTTTCCCCCTTTTTTTTTCCGCGTTCTTCTTTTTTTCTTCCATGGCTTGCTTCTGCGTCCAGAAATTCTGCCGCTGCACTACTAGCAAGAAATAAAATGATTTCAATATTGTTTTTCCACGAGTCGCCCGTCGGATCTCATCGTCATCACCACCACCATCACAGCCAATCTGCTCGCGAAACGCCCACGCAATTCCCATCACCGATCAATCCCAATCATCGCCAGCCACTGCAAGACATTTCCCGCCGGCGTCTGCGCTACCGCAAGACACACGGCGGCCGGACCTCCAAGACACACGAGACACCAGGCGCCAGACACACGCCTGACGGCTGGCTTGCCGCCCTCGACTAGCCCCCCCTTTTGACAGGCCACATCCCGGCTCCAAAAAGGGACAAGAGGGGACAGGGCTGCAGGGGGAATGCAAGATGCAGCCATCTCGCCAGGGTTCTTGTCCAAAACGAGCAGTCACTTCCAGGGGCCCCCAGAAGATCCGAGAGGACCCTCGTTGCGCTGTGTTTGTCTGTCAAAATCAACATTCTCGACCGCCACGCTTCTCATTCGCCGAACCTACAACGCTGCCCACGAGTCCAGAGCCGGACAACGGAAACGGGTCACGGAAACCGACCCAAGATACGCTCGGTTTCCAGAAGAACAAGCCTCCACAGCCAACCGACGGCGGACAATTACCACGCGTGGCAGGCCGGCCGCCCCCATCGATCCGCCCTCCGGTGCAACCAAGGCAGCCACCAAATGCCACGCTCCTCCCGCTCTGCTGCTCACCGGCGTGATGCTTGGTCACCACCTCGGGTCCGAATCGTCAAGACTCGGTCAGCGAGAAAGGGACGCCCATTTCCCCAATCGCCTTATCAAAGCCGTTGAAGTCGCGGTTCCAGCTGGTCCAATCGTGCCATTCAACGAGTGCGCCGTCGTCGACTTGAAAGCGCCCACTCATTTGCGCCCACCTGGAAGCACTTGCATGCAGACACCCATGGCTTCCCCTGAATTGATGCAGACACCAATTTAGCAACCAGAGGTCCGTGCAATTGCGCGACTCGCTGCCCGCTTTCTTCTTGCTGCTCATTCGCCCGCCTCGACACCCTCCCGACCGCCGACGACACCACCACCATCCTCCGGGCTCTTTCCGCACCGGCGCGCTCAGAGGCAACAGTTCCACCGTCCGCCGCCCTCCTTGTCAGTCGCCATGACTGAGGGCCTGCTGTGGGATTACAGGATGGCGGGATGGAACAACCTCTGGGCCACCGTCCGACACCCTGAGAGGCCCAGCGCCTAGCGACTGCTTGGAGGAATGATTGTCATGCCAAACGGCGCATCGTCAACGGAGAAAACGGTCCTAAATTTCAGCATCAGGGCCACTGGCTGTCTGGATCCCAGTGGCCAATCTGCCGTTTCCAGAATGATATCCGTCCGAATGCCAATAGTCAAGGCCACCAAGTGCCGGTGTCTTAGTGAGGGGCATTAATTGTCCGCAGTCACTTCTGCGACACGCTCCCACTCTACCGACGCGGTGCTGACCACCTTTGGTCCGGGGATGACCAACCGTCATAAGCTCTGCCAATCGCCTCGCCCAGATGCCTCTGATGAGTCCGCAACACGTTGGTTCACCACCAACCACCGCCATTCAGTGGTCGAGATGCTTTGCAAACTGCATACACCTCGGCGGGCCATGGCGTCCCGGCTACACCACCAGTGGCGGTTTCTCCCCGCGATCATGGACCGGTTCCAAACGCATTCCAACGGTTCCGCCTGCAATTTGCGGGACAGGAGGCCGTCACTGACCAACAGTTCCCCGTTCGAGTTAAGGGTGAGCTCGGCCCCTATTCCCGCTTCTATCCAAACCCGCCTTCTAGCGACTCAATCTCCAACACCGGCGGCCCCCATCCTGAATCTGCCCGCACTAACTCTACGAAACCCAAAACACACCGACAAGCTTCCATGTAGACAACCTCCCCGCCGTCGTTCCATCGTTAAACGAACCTTCTATTCCGACGTCAAGTTAAGGGTCATGTGCGTCAAAGCGCGAACCGTTGCCATTGCACGGGAAACATGACGAACATTTCTTCAGCCACCACCCGCGCCTCTGGCCGGCTTGCCCTGCGCAATGCTCTCCTGGAGCTAATCAGACATGGACGTTTTCTGAGCACGCGGCCGCGATGCGCCAATCTCCTGGAGAAAGGATGCCTAGGCGAAATGAAGACATTATCGCGATAACCAACAACCATTTGCTAGGCTGGGCTCTAGTCCTCCAGAATAGCACATGCGGCATTGAGGCCAGTCCAAGTAAACACGTTTCGATCTCCGAGGATGCCAATCATTTGCCATGGCCGGCGTCGATCTGAAGATCAACCACCGCTCGTCTACTGAAGAATCCGATCTTCAAAGGCCTTCCAATCCGATGCGACACGCCTCCACAATCCTTCTCGGCGCGTCGACGCCCCGTGCAACCCGGCAAAGCATGCCGTCATCGCCGCGTCCCGTCGGCCTCCGCACGTCCTCGCTCATTGAATGCAAGGGCCATCCCAACATCGGTCGCAAGAACCACAAAGGACCGCTCGTTTGCCCTCAACTTTTCCCCATGCGCAAATTACTTTCCGGTTTGTGGTTGCGAACCGCCCCCAATTCCATAGCTACCCTCCAGGTTGGCAGCTGCAGCTCGGAACTCTGGAATACTGGGACTCCCCAATCCGGGATCCTCCAGAACCGCTGCAACTGCAAACCCATCTTTCATCTTGTTTGCCTCGTTACTTTGAAGTATTTTTGCACCCTCCATTCTCCTCTCACGTACTTACCCGGAATGAGCTGGTTGCACCCGCGCCACCTGCTGCATGACAAAACGAGCGACGCTGAAACAAACGGTCTTTACAGCTTGCTTGCTTGTCCGTCGCTGCAGCTTTCAGGTGGGCGTCTGCTGTGATCGGATGCTACCACGACGGGCGGGACCTCGCATGGCGACGGAACCGAGTCGCTGGATTGCGGCGTCGTTGACTCGAACCAAAGCATGTCAAACGCACTGGTGCCGGCGCGAATGAGAAGCCCCGACCGACTTTTGGATGCCAAGTATCGGACTGAGTAATGTTTGGGTTGTCCACGAGAAGGATGCACCAGCTGACGAGTTCGTGCAACGATCCTGGTCGCCCCGGAGCTTCTCCATGAGACTCACGAACAGACCAGCCCCCCAGGGCGACATCTGGTCAAGTGACTGTGGAGTAGCCTAGTAACTTAGCATCGCACAACAGTGGTCACCCAATCATGCTGGCATTGAAACGTGATCATTGTAAACCGTTCACCCAAACTCGCCGGGGCTTTCACATTGCAAGTTTTGGGCTGACTGGTGGAATTGAGTTTAGTTGCTGAGTGATCTTGTGACAGACTGACTGAGCGATTCCTTCTTGGATAGCCTCAGCACGTACATGACCCCAGAAAACGACTTAATGGCACTCGCCTGTAGCTAGGTATTCATGAAAGTCTCTCAGGCACGGTACTATCTTGTCGGTATTGGGAATCGACCATGGATGTTTGAGGTCATGCGGGGCGTCATTTTTCGGTTGATCATGTTTTTTCTTTTTCTTTTTCTTTTTTTTTTTTTGGTGGTACATGTCAATAGGTTGACTGTGTAAGGACAAGGCACCTCGTCAGTCTCTTTCTATACATTGTCTCGGTTCTGGTGGGAAGATTGAAGCAAGTCTCCGCATACACGAGGGCCTTCTCCGCTTGACTTATCATCTTTACTCTGTCTTAGGAGTTATCGCGGCCTAGAAGGCTGATCTGCAATATGCCAGCTTGATGTGAAATGTATTGCCTAAAACTTCCCTCCAGAAAAAAGTCGGTGTTTCTAGACGAGCCCGATTTGACTGCCCGGCTCTGGCAATGCCTCAAGTTAGGGTTTCGAAGTAGGGACATTTCACTTTTACGAGATGGCTACAGTTTAGTGGTGCTTGGAGGATGAGTAGTTGCAGGACGCTTTCCTTGGCATGCCTTACTACTTGCACAACGAGCTTAACTGTTTGGGCGAGTATCTCTGCTCGTAATCTTGTCAATCTTCTGATATTTAGGAGGTGATTCGGCATCTATTGTCTTATTCTCCATCACCCTTTATGTTCCAGTAATGGTCAGGTACCCATGGATCTATTTTAGCATTCCCATTTATTGAAATTCCACAAGTGTCCATCTCTCTTTTTTTTTTTTTTTTTTTTTTTGTCTTTTTGGTTGTTTTAGGAGCGGGCAACGGATCTCAATTAACCACCTACTCTAGGAGCAATCCGGCCCCTGGCGTCAGGGTTTTAATCCCTTGCAGGACTATATCAGTCCATTGTGACGAATACGGCGAGGATTCAAGTATCACCCTGAATTCCGTTGTTCCTTCCATCTGTTTCCGGCTGCTGAGGCTGACATTCTATTGAGTATGGAACTTGTTAGTGAGCTTGGAGACACCGGCTGGGGGGGTTGGCGACAATATCTGATGTCACAATTATTACGAGAATCGGCGAGACATCGCCACGAAGCGCACGTTCGGAAACAGACACGTTACTTGGCCATGGCTAGGGCGCAGGCAATGAAAGGTCCTACTTCGAATGAGTGAGGTTCACTTCAGCTTCAGTCTAGGGCACCGACAACAACATAGATGCTTAGCAGCAACTCAGATCGATTCCTTGTGTTGTAGAAGAATCTTCTACCATATTCCCTGCTCACTGCTTCGAAACTCTAAGCTGGATTTCCCACCCTTAAGGTAGTTGCGTGGCTGTCCCAACCGCATTAGGAAGAAATCTCGTTCATCGCGGGGACAGCGATCGCTACCACCGAAGTTTACATGGATATCATTTTAGTATTAGAACACCCTATGAAAGCCCTTGCAGCTTTCAACAATGGTTTGCGTTTCCCCTGCCTAAATTGAGGCCTCAATCGATGTCTCCCAGACAGAGTATGTCCCGCAGAGAGCGGTAAACAGGATTTATCATTACTTTCCGCCGCCGCCCTGCAGTCTATCCGGCACGTTATCTGTGACATTGATGAAAATGTCAAGAACAGGATTGGGGCTATAACCGCCATCTCCCCATCTACCTCCACCGCCTACAGCGACATCCTCCAAAGTATCTCGGCGCAAAAACCCCGCACCGTTCTCTAACATGAAGTCGACCATTCGGTAGCGGTTCTCTCGTCTCGCCGTCCGCATAGCCGCACCGAAGTGTCGCTTGCATTCATCGTATTCAGATGTGTTCGCTAGTTGAAAGCGTTCAATTAGTAGCTTCAACGTACTTAGACGGTTTTTCAGGGCGCAGGCCTCGAGCGCGTCCTTGTTGCCGGGGCCCAGGGTTGCGCCTCGCTCAAGGAGAAGACGGACAACCTCATTGTGGCCACCAAACGATGCTGCTCGGAGAGCTGAACCGCAGTAGCCAATGGAGTCAGGATCAGCTCCGCGTTCAAGAACCATGTGCACCCATGCGGCTGAACCACCGAAACTCGCTGCTTGTAGCGCGTTACCGAATAATCCACCTGGTTCGTTGATATCTGATATCTCTTCCAGAAGCTTCATAATACGGGCGTTGTTCGTATCAGCGTTCTTGGTCCCGTAGAGAGCTGCTTGCAGAGCAATACTGATCCCTACATTTGCTAACCCAAGGAATGTTAGGTATTGGATTTGCCCCGAAACGGGGTTGTAGCTCACATTCATCCTGGAATTTCTTCGAATTCACTTCATTATCGAAATATTGGCGGAGGAGGGACATAACTGCATCGTAACGGCCGAAGTAAAATCCTGCTTGGACCAAACTTCCCAATTTTGCCGCTTGATGGCACGAGCTGTTACCGACAAGTAGTTGGATTACAGGCTCATGGCCACCCGAAATGGCAGCGTGAAGAGCTGTAGGATATCGGCCTTCCAGAAGCGGATCAGCGCCGCTGTTAAGAAGTATTTCAACGGTGCTAGCATGTCCACGGATAGCAGCACCCTGTATCGGTGTTTTGAAGCGCCCTCCAACCATGTTTGGGTCAACTCCATGGCTGAGTAGATACTTCACAATGTCGTCTTGACCGCGAATCGCACTCAGGTAGAGACCCGATGTCCCGTATATATTCTTTTCATTCCAATCCACGTTGGTGTGCTCACGCTCAAGTCTTTCCAATATTATGGAGATTCCATAGACTGAAGCGACGAAAATTGCAGGTTGCTGCTTAGCCTTCAGGGACTCGAGATATGACAGATGTAGCAGTAGGGTTTTGTTGCTCAAGACGTCGTCTCGCTTAAGTTGTTCATCAAGTACGATGAGCATCTCTCGCAGCCATGCGATAAATCTGTGCCCTTTGTACTCAAAGATGAACTGGAGAAGATCTGGGTCGGCCTTTGCTCGATAATCCTGACCTAATATCTTGGTGTAATGATCAAGCCAGTAATAGATTGCATATTGCCAGAAACAAGCTGGTGCAACGTCAGGAGACCCATCTTCGGTACGATCCATGGTGGGCGTCGGATTTGGCGAGTCGATTTGCATTTCGTCGACGACATCATCAGGTCTTAGTGGTCCCCTTTCTCCGTCATCATATCTTGCTGTCAAGCACCTTAGACAAGAAGAAAATGCCGCGAATTGTAATCTGGTTGCATTGAAGTCATCCCGCCCCTGGAGGAATTCTCGGATCGATTCGTGTGCGAAGGCGAATGAACCGGAAGCGTTCTCAGAATTGACAAAGCCACGGCAAAGGCTTTTGATGTTCTCCTCGTCGACCCCCCCTAGCCTCTTGTTCACGGTTAAACGAATGATGTCCAGGAGCTCCGGATTTGAGAGCTGGCGTTCAGACACAAGCAACCATCCAAAAACGATGTTCGTAATTTGTCTTGCTTTCGGCTTATACTGCTGCACCCGCCGATACATCTGCTCCAGCGTTTCTAGCAGAGACTTCGGTGCCCGCAATGATTCGAGTTCGTCCATAACATCCGCTTCTACTTCAAACTCGGCACCACATAGCTGCTCGAGGTTCAGAGACGCCCAAAGGAACATCTCTCTCGAGCCATGTGTGAGTGTACGAACGATGCGCGTCTCCACTTCCGCGGAGATCTTACCCCTGAGCAGCCTTTTGTATTGCACAGCTGTGCCAACCTTGGATTTCACGAAAGTAGAGACGTCTTTGGCATTGTCGACATGGGTCACTCGGATTGACCTCACATTCTGGAGATGAATATCAACAGGTATGCTATCGCGACTCGAAAGAAAAAGCTTCACAGTATTTTGTGATTCATCGATGATGTGCTGGAGGATGTTTAGAAGTTCACGAATGTCCCCCTCTGCTTCGTCCAGTCCGTCGATGATGATTGTCGTAGGGTAATCGGCTGTGATCAAAATGATGAGGTCTCGACAGTCGTCAAGAGAAAGGGGAGTCGGTTCCAGCCCTTCGGAGTCTTTGACCCGCTGGGAATACTCGTCCCACGCCGAGTGATGGACACCTCCACCCGGTACAAGAAATGCTAGCTGCCTCAAGATGGTACCCATGATGACGAGTGAACTGGGAGGGTTTCCATCAATTCCGGATCTTGAGCAATAACAATGAGCAACCAATGCAGTGCGAGAGACACTGTCAATGTGTTCCTGTACCACAAGTGAAGTGAGCTTGCTTTTCCCACAGCCAGGTACGCCGCGAAGCCAAAGGCTGCATGGGATAGTTGAATCGCACCATGCTGTGTACTCCGCTCTTTGAAGCAGCCACCCACCGGTGCTCTCAATGAATCCACGACGCACTGTTTGGTGAACATGCATGTGTCGAATGACTGACAGCCATTCTATAAGTTGTTGACGTTCTTTGGCTTCCAAGCTTCGCTCTATTCGATCGAGCGTGCCGGCAACGCGGGCAATGGGTTGTTCCAAGTCCCGGAACATGCTCATCAGAGAGTTGAAGCTAATGTCCAATGACTTAACGGTCACAGCAGTGCTTGAAGCAAGTTGATCGTGTAAGCTTGTAGCCAATTGAGAAACCTTGCGTTCTTCTTGAAATATTGATGTCAAGGTTGGGCCTGAAGACACAATGCTGCGGAGCAACCTTTTGATCAGGTGCTTTTCGTAGTATGCACCAGCTACTGATAACCAAGATAGGATGGCGGTGTACAGTGCGACCAAAGCGTCTTGAAGCGTAGCATGTGCCTTTGACAAGGGGTAGCGGTGCGGCGGGAGGTGGATGGTTTCCAAAACGGCGCAGCGTGTGATGAGACTCGATACAGTCTCGATACCCTCGGCTATTGTACCGAGCGATTCTGCGTCGTTGATTGCAATTTGAAGTAGCATTCGTACGCCGGCCCAAGGAAGTGCGGCGTGTGTGGGATCGTATTGGGTCGCGACGTCTCCAACCTCCTTGAACCGTTGGAGCCACCGAACGACTTTTTCGAAGACATCCCTGACAACAACCACTTCCCCATTCGATCGTCTGAACTTCCATCTGCGATCCATGCATTGTTGCTGTTTCCCTTGCACCAGCTCGAGAAGCTGCTGCGAAAGAGTATTGTTGTCGACAGCGGCTTTGGCAAGTTGTGCCTCCTCAGTATTTGCCAGCCGCTTTCTCGCAATATCCCAAAGATTAGGGGTAATATTTTCAGAAGGTTCCATTGTGCAGAAAGACTGAAGAGCACCGTCAACAACCCTGATCTTCTTATATTCACGCAACCTCAGCACTACGCGTATCGTGGTTGAAAGAAAGGGAGCTCCCAGGGGATGCATACAAGGGTCTTGGTCGGGCTTGAAGTCGGCTTATCTACCCCCGCACGAAACGAAGGCGCTTGAAGAGAATGCAAATACCGTAGAAGATGGGGCGAGCATGCAGGGTTGCAGTGTGGCGAGGTGCATATTTCTGGCTGTACATGCAACGCCCTGCGGCCTCAGGTGCTTAATCGAACTATGTCATTGGGCAAGAGTCGACGAGACTGCGTCCTGGGCTGACTGCGCTGTTGGTCTCCGACAACTCATGGTGGTTCTCCAATAATAACCGCCGAAGCGTTCGTTGGTCACGAGACGCACGCGGATTCCCTTCATTTGTTCAACTTTCTCATGCTGTAGCATTCTATTCAAAGTTGCGGATATGCCTTCTTCGTGATTTCGCTAGGTCTGAACCTAAACTTTCCCTCGGAGCCTCGGGTCTGGAGGAAAAATCGCGACCGCAGACGCCGTTTCGATTCCTTCATATTCCACCTTGGAATTTCCGCCTGCCCAGACGAATCCATCAGGCTGAGTGGTTGTGCATGTCAGATTTAGCCAATCATCAAAACATACGTATGCACATAGCCCCTCTCACCTGAATGCTCTCTGCCCCAATGAATTGCGGCACAGCCCGATAGAGACTGACCACCTCATTTGGAGAATCATCGGCCTTCCCTCTGGACAACGGTCAACTGAAATTGTCGTTCCATTACATCGATCGATCCCTCGCTCGCCAGCCTTCTCGTGCACTGAGGCGCAAGACCATCTTGTATTACCAATAATCCAGCATCTCCTAAAGTTCAACATGGCAGAGGCTATTGGGCTAGCATCGAGCGTGATCGCCATCACCGATGTAGCGTTCAAAGCAGGCAGCGCCTACCTGAAGATCATAAGGCTCCTGGATGAAATGAAACAAGTCCCGACCGAGCTACGACTGAAGGCTGACAGAGTCAGATTCTTTGAAGAATTCCTATTTTATGCGGAGGACAACCTCTCGAAAAACCCGTTGCCAAGCAGTGCTTGGAGCCCTACTCTCCTTCAAGATCAACTCAGCAAATGTCACACGATACTGAGCGACGTAAGGGAAATGGTTGATCGCACGATGGCCCAGGTCGCTCAACCAACATCTATTCGGCGGAAGATTGCGTTGACAAGAGCAATCATTCATAAAGATGACCTTAAAGCCTTGGACTTGAAACTTGACGAAGCGCTGCAGCTGTATCAGTTGGCACAAGAGCAATACGTCTTGTGAGTACACCAGAGGCTTTGAGTTTCAATGTAAAATGTGACTGAAAGAATACCAGGGCCATGATGACATACTCGTTGGTTTCGAAAGCTCAAGATCCAGCTAAAAAGGTTGAGCTGCTTGACACCGTCAACACAAACCAAGTCCAGAAACTGAATTCTGCGAGCCTCTCCCGAAAACCACAAAGCGTATCCTACGAACCAAGTATTTTTGGACGGTTCCATCTCTCTTTCCAGGCCAATCGAAGCATCCACGCTGTTATCCAAGCGCCAAGTTGGATCACGAGTACGGTGTATTCTGTCCTGGCTCAAAGAGCAACCGTTGGTTGGCAAATGAATCTCAGGGCCGATGAGATGGTCAAACGTTTTGACTGGGAGCTTCTCGAACTCATTGAAGATGACAGACCGCAGGCGGTTTTCAAATACCTAGACGAGCACAAGATGTCTCCTTTTGTGCGTGATTGGAAAGGAAGAACTTTACTCAACGTAAGCACATATTCAAGCTCATTCATACTCATCTTTTGATCATCTAGCTAACAGCAACTTCGTATAGGACGCCGTACGATGTGGCGCTGTCAGTGCCACAAGGGCGTTGCTGGACCAAGGCCTAAACGCTCTCGAAATGCCTCCTAGAGAAAGGGAGCAGTAAGTCGCCAAATTGCAAATTGATACTTCAATTAAAGACTTTCACCTAATAGCTCAATTTCCTACAGCATTCCACGGATGCTTTTCGAGTTGGGCATTCTTTCCAGTTGCGACGTGGACGACAAAGGACCCCTCCTCATTCAATTGCTTGGTGACAACGGTCTAGATGATCATCTTGAAGACCCCGACTTTCTTTTCCAGGCCGCCATTTGTGGCCTCCCCTTCATCAGTTTTCGGGCCTTGATAGAAAGGTGTAGTTTCAGATACGGGAGCCTGCCGACCAGGGAGAGGCTTATCCACATTCGCACTGTAGTCAGCTGCATCGCTCCATATTGGGTGCAAGCGTGGAATGTGGAGGAGATTTTCTTCCTATTGAATGAAGGCAAAAGTCCGGGCCTTGAGCTTCTTCAGGGATCTCGATCCGAAGATGAGACGTCACTAATACATACCTTGGCCATTAGCCTAGTCCATTGTACTGCTGACAAGAGGTGGGATCCTGATGAAGATCGCAGTTGGAGGCGTGTTCTCGGTGCCTGCTTGAGCTAGATCCTTTGGGAACGCAACATCTTGACAGTGTTTGGCTTGATCCAGACTTTGGTGATGCTGCGGATGTTGTATCCACGCCGTTGTCAGCAATGCTTTGCAGCTTTGTTTGCCATGGAATCCACACGAGAGCAAACGTCCGAACACCAGTTGGTGTCAGTGTGAGATCCCTCCAATCGGCCTTTCGGCTATGGATCGAGACACTTGCGTCGTCCGGAGAGGACCTTCTTTTATACGGAAAACATGAGAGAGACCTACACGTTCAAGGACATACTCATATATATCAGAAGTTCGCATGGCAGGCCTGGAACAAGAAAAGGGGAAATATGCGCTACTCAATCCTGGGCATTACGTATGGCTCTCTACAACAGCAGTGGAGCCTCTGGATTACCAACGAAAACTACGACTACGCTGGAGAATTCTGGGCAATGGTTGAGAATCAAAACATCAAGGTCCCTGGGAGTTGGGTGGACGATGCGTTAGATTTGACAGAATGGATGAGAATCCGTGAAGAGTTGGGTGCATGGCAGCAAGAAGCAGCGCCGCCACTCATCTGGTCTGAGTATCGCAAGCCACGACCGCCTATCTGAAGCCTGGAAGTTACTGGATTCTCAGAAAACGCGATAGAGAGACCGAAATGTTCATTGGAAATAGCGGAAAAGGCTCATGTCATTGAAATTTTGTTTTCGCATAGTTGTTTAACTACGCATTTGAAAATACGACACTTGTATCAATTTCAATTGCGCTCTTGAGCAAGGCCAGCAGGCTATCAGGCCTCAGTCTCGCAGCACGATCTCAGCCCTGATGACCCTAGTTCCACCATCAGTTCCCTCAATCTCGGTCATGATTACCAGTCGAGCGGTCTGCCAGCTTCAGTCACCGCTCATATCTCAGAGAGTCTTTCAACCTGAGTGAAGATTGCTCGCGTCTAGGAAGCTCAACGGTGCGGGGGAAGTATGGAGCAGAGTCCGCCTCTCTCGCGGCCTGGACTCTGGCGAATCCAGTGAAAAGCGGAAGGGCGTTCATGGCTGTTAATTGAGTTGGGGGCCTGTGTCAGGGAGTAGCAATGTGGAGAGTGTAGAGACTTGTACCTCGCGTTCTCACCCTTGTTCCAGGCCGGTACTATCATTAAAAAGCGGCCGTAAACCATTCATAAAAGCACTTCACCCTTGAGTCATCTCTATAGTCTGCACTTGTCAACACCCCAGAGCGAGTAAGTCTGAAGATTTCCGCGATGTTCGACTCAACTCGCAAAACTCGCAATCACAACATCAACTATTATTTATGCTGAGCAATCGTCATTTCGATCAACTCCTAGAACTTATGAGAGAATGAGAGCAAGCGAGTGATAAAATGGTCCGCAATCACAGTGCAGCAGGCAATGAAGATGACAGGAGGTCCTGATGCTGTACAATCTGCGACCATCAATCAGATTCCAAACAGTTTTCTTTGTTGGAAAGAAAGCTGATAGTCCAAGGGCAAAATGACTCAATGCATCGCACGCATGATGGCTTTCGATGACATGGCTTGGTTTTACTGCTATCATGCCAATCCATTCCCTGAAACAGTGAGCAAGCTTTTCATGGGTACATCGCGTCTGGCAGCAAAGCAGATTGGCAACTTCCCGCCTTGGTCGCCGCGACTTCGGGCCCGAAGTGGACCTACTTCGGCGCCCATGTGCGGGGTTTCTCGCCGAACCGGTGCCGCCGACGGGGTTGTTGGTCAGCACAGCTGATGCCATTCCCATCCGAATCACGACAGGGGCTGGACAGCGATACGCAAATGCAGGATACACCAAACTCACATCAATATACTTACCGGTATCATCCTAATACTACTGAACGTAGGGATCTCCCAAAACTGCCTGTGTAGAGTTACGAGTGGCATGCATGACCTACGGATATCGCGTCCAGTAGAATCAAAGTAGTACCCAAGATGGTAGTCTTATCTGAAGCTTCCCCGCATGCGAGTGCCGATTGCGTGAAACCCAGGAATGATGGCTCGAAGGCTCGTCATTTGGGTTGCGTTGACGTGATAGAGTCCGTTTGTAAGGGAGCTACGTCCTGGTCGGATGGATTTATAGTCCGCAGCGCAAACAACCCGACTTGCTGCGTCCTCAATTTGTCGAAGGAAAATCTCCCGGAGCTCCTGCAACACACTAGACCATGTCCACGACAACAACAACTACGGCTGAAGCCGAGCAGGCCCCCATCAAGTTGACCTTGGCCTACGACGATAAGATCCACGATCAAGTAAACCACTGTATCGCTATATGAAGGTGAAAAGCCAGGCTGACAGTAACGACAGTACAAATACTCCAAATACTTGCCTGTCTACGACGAGAAGACATCGTTCCCTCCTCTCCAGCCACTCGAGTTCAATGACCGCGGGCTCGTAGCCAACAAGGAGAAGCTCAACCTTCTCCCCAAAGACAACGCGACCATCAAGGCCAACAAGTTGACACCAGTCATTGGTACCGAGATCAGGGGTCTGCAGCTTTCTCAACTCGACGACCGCCAAAAAGACGAACTTGCCCTTCTCATCGCCGAGCGCGGCGTCGTAGTCTTCCGAGACCAGGACTTCAAGGACATTAGCATCAAGAAGCAGAAGGAGTTTGGGAGTTACTTCGGGCCTCTCCACATCCACGTACGTGCCCCCTGCATAACATCTTGAAGCCATACTGACAAAGAGCCGCGACCAGCCCGTCGGAGCACACGTCAAAGACCACCTCGAACTGCATAACATCTACCTTGGCCCGGACAACGAGTACCGCAACCGCAGCAAGAGCAACAAGCTCTCCACGATCGGGTACCACTCGGACGTCTCGTACGAGCACCAGTCTCCGGGCGTCACGATCCTGACGCTGCTCTCTGTCCCGGAGACTGGTGGCGATACTGCGTGGGTGTCGCAGACGGCGGCGTACGCGCGGCTTTCGAGGCCGATCCAGACCTTGTTGGAGGGGTTGAGGGCAGAGCATAGTGGTTATCCTCAGGCGGAGAACGCGAGGCGCGATGGCAAGTTTGTGAGGAGGGAGCCGGTTAAGTCGGAGCATCCGGTGGTCCGGATTCACCCGGTATGTTTTGGCAGTTTCGTGGAGACGATGAGAGTGTTACGATACTTACACAGTCACAGGCGACTGGCCAGAAGGCGCTGTTCATCAATCCAGGCTTCACGAAGAAGATCATCGGCCTTCGTGACGAAGAGTCGGATGTTCTCCTGAAGCTCCTCTTCAAGGTTCGTCACCTATCCTCAACTCACGGATCCAATACTGACCAGGAACAACACCAGCACATCACGCTGGGCCAGGACTTCCAGGTCCGCATCAAGTGGGAAGAGGGCACCGTCGCCCTCTGGGACAACCGCGTGACGGCGCACACGGCCATCTCGGATTACAACGTCCACAACCCGCAAGAAGGCCTGCGCCACGGGTTCCGTATCACGACGCTGGCAGACAAGCCCACGGGGGTGAACGGTTTAAAATCCACGTGGTGAGCCGCAGCATGACTGGCATTCGGTCCGTTACACACAGATCTCGTAATGATGGGGTTCGCAACTCGGATGAGTCTGAAGTCTCTGCTTGCTTGTAGACCAGGGAAATGCCATGGAAGCTCCGGGAGTTGAAACGGGAAGAACGGTTTTTGCGGGAATGAAAGTCGACGGGCCTTTGCGTTCCCGCAACTTTCGTTCAGTAACCCAGTTGAGTAGTTGGGCACGGGGGTGGCGGTAGAGACACTGGTGTATTTGATCTGTGCGTCTTTGCCTTTTTCTGTCGTGTGGGTGATGTTCCTTGCAGATAGCTTGCGCATTAGCAATGGGGAAATATTCCGCAGTGCGACCGAGAAAAGTGGATGAGAATTGATTAGCAAGACATCTATCTGTAGGCGTACCAATAACACGGCAGATCGAAGATTGATGGTAACGGCCGGATGTCGGATGGCGGTGTTGTTTCACGTGGCTGTACCAACAGTCAGTCTCCTCCTCATTCAAGGACCGCTGGCGTGGAGCGTTGTCCCCAGAATGTGGAGGGAGTCAAGTGAGAGGAAGAACATAATCCCCTGATTTTCCGAGTTTCGATTTCTCATCAGTGGGCTCCAGTGTTTCGCGTCTCGTGCGACGAAAATATGAAAACGGTGATTCTAGAACTTAGAAGGGACGCGTGACGCGGGTGGAGCAGTTGGGCATCGCGTGTTCCGGTTATCTCCTATGCCTGTGAGGGATTGAGGCTCAGTGCCGACTTCTGTCTCCGGCCGAGGCAGCGCAGACGCGGAATGGATGATTGTGTGACTGATGAAAAGCGGAGCCTGTCGCGGATGCCCGTAGATGCCAGACCACCGCCGAACCCCGTGGGAGCCTCAATCACCTCTCACGACAATCGAAAGGAGTGAAGGAGCCAGAGACGGCGTGGTGATGATGTGATTGGGCGGCATCGGGGTCCATGGCGGACGCCGAAACAACGGGTCTCCCTCTCTCTTGATTTTTTCTGTCAGGTCTCAACTCGAGACCCCTTTTCTGCGTGTCTCTCTTCCCCCAGAAGGGGCCCCGATTCCCCGAGTGACCCAACGAAAAAGATAGCACCACCCAAAGACGAGAATCCGGGTGCCCCTCGGGGAACTTGTGCGGGCGTGCGCCTTCGGACGGCGACCGACAGGCCGGTTAGACCTGTAGAATCAGGCAAGTGAGGTGGAAGTTTGGGGAAGACAGGCAGGACACGAAAGCAAAAGACTGGAGATTTCTGGAGAATGTCTGGGGCTTGGCTGGAGACTCTGGAGGATCGCGAGGAGAGAAGGGCCGAAGAGAGGCCATGGCCGCGGTAACGTGAAGGAAATAAAAAAGAAAACCGGAGCTGGCGGGCGACGTCATCTGACGGGGGCGGGCGGGTTACGCGGGGGAGCCGATCTTTTGGATTGATGTCTGTTTTCAACTGACACCGGAATCCTTCGACGGAGGCACAACACGCGACACGGTCGGTGGTGGTTCAATCAAGAGTTATTTGGCGGCTTGGAAACAGGTGCTTGTCACTGGTTTCCAAGACACTTGTTCGGTGATCGGAACTGGGAACAACGGCGCTTGGCGCAGGTCAGATCCGATCCACCCGGTCGGGAGCTTACTTGGCGTGATTGGCGAAGCGGCAAAGAAGAGAGGTGCAGGTAGTCGACGGATAGAAGCCCAAGCAAGCAGTGGGAAGAGGGAGTGGAGATTAATTAGTACAGGGCTTGCTGCAGCCCGCGGAAGGATGCCGTCATCGGGTTTGAGGGCTGACTCGGTGTACCTTGTCATAGAAATTCAGTTGGGAAATACTTACCTTCACTAAGCCAGCTGCGTCACGATGTTTTCCATGTTCATGTTTCCATCTTCTAGAAGAAGAATCACAACACAGAGGCTTAGAACAAAAGAGCACCTGACAGCTCAGCTAACTCAATCTAGAGGCGAACAGATGATTATGCTTCTCCAAACTCCACGGGCTCTACTTTTTACTGCCTGCTGTCAACCCCATGGGCACCCCGAAAAGAGAGAAGACAAGACAAGCTAGCATGCGAGCCAACTGCTGCTTGTTCCTGACACCCCTGGCCCCGGCTCACCCGGCACGCCCTCTTCATTAGAGCTGACACTCGCATGTATCTTTCTGGTGGGAAAAGAGAGCCAAGTTACCAGACACAACGGCCACCATCGGCTCCGACAGCAGTTGGCGCCTCGCTATTCTCACGTTTACATCATCCCACGCCTGCTTCCCACGCAGACCCACCGCCATCCACGAACGTCATACAATCGTTCACCAATCTCGAGACTGCGTTCCAGGGAACAATTGTCAATCGCCCCGGCTCAGGACCCCAGACCCCGGCCAGCCATCCACGGGACTCCCGCAGTCATAGACCATGCCCTCCTTCAAACTCCACATTTTCAAAATCCCATCACCACGAGAGCCGCATTGGTAATACCTCCGCCCCATGCCTCTGGTTCCAGTCCCCCAATCATCCAATCTCCATGTCCTGCTGGAGCGAAGCAGCCCGTCCAGGAGCTTCCAACAGATGGGGACCGGACCGATTTCATCGCCTGGAGACCCCAGAGCCCGGACGGCTGCACCTCGGTGCCATCCTGTCCATCCCAAGTCATCGGGCACTCACTCACACCTCTCGACGCGGCCCTCGGCCCTCCTCTTGACGTCACGCCTCCTCGCTAGCGAGACGCCCCCTACCAACTGCTCGTGTTGTTTCCGGCCCAGCTTTGCGAGCACCGTTCAATGCTCGTGTGTCGATCGACGAAACACACATATAATACACCCCGCCATGTCCCCCAAGAATACTTCTCCATGTCTCGGACGAACCATCCAAAAGGCACATAGAAGCCTCCTCAACCTACACCTACCTCTACATCAACACAGCCATCGCCGTCGCCCAACATGGGTTTCTCGACGATAGAATTCGACAAGTACAATCCCGCCTCCGAGAAGGCGAGCGATGCCCGCCAGGACCTCGCGCATCTCGACTACTCCCCGCTCAAGCGCATCTCCGGGCGATCATGGGCAATGGGTATCCTCATCTCCATGGGAGGCATGGTGTAAGTTCTATCTAGACGGCACCTGGGCGCTTACGGACACTAACAAAACGCAGCTTCGGATATGACACTGGTCAGATCTCGGGATTCCTCGAGATGCCGGACTTCCTCGACCGCTTCGGCGAGCGCGATTCCCCGGACGCCACCCCCAAATTTAGCAACGTTCGCTCCGGCCTCATCGTCGGTCTCCTCTCCATCGGTACCCTCATCGGCGCCCTCGTCGCCGCTCCCATTGCCGACAAGTTCGGTCGCAGACTCTCCATCTCCTTCTGGTGTGTCATCACGTCCATCGGTTTCGTGATCCAGATCGCCGCCGAGCGCAATTGGGAACAGATTATGGGCGGTCGTCTAGTCGCAGGATTCGGAGTTGGCGCGTTGAGTCTTATTGTCCCAATGTTCCAGGCCGAGACTGCTCCGCCCTGGATTCGTGGCGCTCTTGTCTGCGCGTACCAACTCTTCATCACTCTTGGTGCGAATCATTTCTTCCTGATCTAATTGATAGCCCGACTAATTGGTTCAAAGGTATTTTCCTCGCTGCGTGCTTCAACTACGGTACTGTGACGCACCAAAGGGACAGCTCGGCTTCCTGGCGCATCGTCATTGGCCTCGGCTGGCTGTGGACCATCATCCTCGGTGTTGGCATCCTCGCCTTCCCGGAAACTCCCCGCTTCAACTACCGCATCGGCAAAGTCGAAGAGGCCAAGCGCACGCTCTGCCGTGTCTACGGTGCTCCGGAGAACCACTATGCTATCCATGTCCAACTTGAGGAGATCGAGAGCAAGCTGCGCGCCGAGTCACAGATCAAGGGAAGTGCCGTCAGCGAGTTCACCGGAATGTTCAAGGCGCCTCGCATGGCCTACCGCATTGCTCTGGGAATGTTACTCCAAATGTTCCAACAGCTGACTGGCGCCAACTACTTCTTCTACTATGGAACTACGATCTTCGCGTCCGTCAATATCGACTCGTTCATCACGCAGATCATCCTCAACGCCATCAACTTCGGTACGACCTTCATTGGTCTCTATATCGTCGAGCACTACGGCCGCCGCAAGTCCCTCATTACGGGCGCTATCTGGATGTTCATCTGCTTCATGATATTCGCTTCGGTTGGCCATTTCAGCCTCGACCAGGTCAACCCGCAGAACACCCAGGGTGCCGGCATCGCCCTCATCGTGTTCGCCGCTCTCTTCATCTTGGGCTTTGCTACCACATGGGGCCCCATGATCTGGACCATCCAGGCCGAGCTGTTCCCCTCCCGCTACCGTGCCAAGGCCATGGCTCTCTCCACCGCCTCCAACTGGACATGGAACTTCTTCATCGGTTTCTTCTCCCCCTTCATCACCAAGGCAATCGACTTCCGTTACGGCTACGTCTTTGCCGGATGTAACCTCGTCGCCGCTGGTCTGGTCTACTTCTTCGTTATCGAAGGCCAGGGCCGCACCCTCGAGGAGATTGATACCATGTACCTCGAGCGCGTCACCCCCTGGAAGAGCACCCAGTGGGTGCCTCCCTCCGCGGAGGAGATGGCCAAGATCCGCAAGCAGGCTGGCACGGAGCTTGACCCCAACGCTAGTGACTCTGCTGCTGGCGAGAAGAGCGTCAGGCCAAAAGACCAAGATGGCGCTGCGCATCAGGAGAGGGTTTAGATGTAATGTGGATAAAGACGCATTTCTTGAATGCCTGACAAGGCTGATAGATCTGAAATAATGGTGCTGATATGATGAAGTCGTATGGCATGGCATGGAGTTTAGGGTGGTCTGTGGAATTACATCTGGCGCAAGGAGGCATTTTACTTATTATACCAATTTCAATATCGATCTTTGACGAAAGTTTTGCTCGAAAGAGACTTGTGATATGCTAGCTCTTCCTCTACGTTGCCTGTAGACAAAATATATGGAGCCGCGTGGTACTAAAGAGTTGAGACTAGTGCGTGTTCTTCGAAATCGCTAGACGATCGACCCGAATCCCAAGAACAGTTGGATAGTGAAGCTGTCACCAACTCCCTTGCCCCCTTTTCTGCTGATGCTTTGGTGCCCCACCAGGAATCCAAACTTGGCCTGCCGAGATGTTGCGGTATTGGTGTTGCTCTTCCCTTGCTGGTGGCTGACCAGGGATCGCTCACCCAGTCACATTCGAGTTGGTCGTGGTTAGCTAATATTTGAGAACATCCCACTGGTTGAACGGGCTTGATTCAGTAGAAGCATAGAGTCCAGACCTGTGTGCAGGCACGGCATCCCAGTCTTGTCACTTTCCACTCTTGAAGCTTGGAACCCTTACGAGCTGAAGAGCTTCAACTTGGTAAGCCGCAATTACAGCCATTGTTTGATTCAAGTGCTTTAATTGAGGCGTTTCGGAATTGGGTGGTTGATGACCTGATGGGGACTCCAAGACGACTTCCAAGAGCTGGTCACGTCCACCACTTGGCAGCTGGAACGTACAACTCAATTCCCCATAGATGTCTAGATCAAGGCGAGTCTAGACATAGCGTGTACATAACTCGAGTGAATCCATGCTTTTTGTTTCAGGCTCCAGATCTGGCAGCGTGGGCGACAGGCAACATGGATCCCATTTGATCTAAGCATAGTTGTGTAGATGCAGGACATATAGAGTCCTTGGATAAAAACTTGTGTCGCATTCTGGAACGGGTCATATGAGTCAAAATAATCTGGTGGCATGGTGATGTCGCATGTATCGATTAAACAGTTTGCAGAAGGACCGACGCCCATAGCTGCTTCAAGTTCGAAGACAAATTGAAGCGGGTTTACATCCGGGAGACTTCAGTCAATCACTCTGAATGTCGTGTGTTCAATTGACACTGGCCGCAATTGGTTTTGCTACGCTGGAGTGTCTAGCTACCTCTATCGTCGACAGAAGGCCATATCACGGCCGACGTAATCAACGGGTAGGTAGGCTTGTATCTGACCTCCGATTAGGGCCCAGCGTGTTGGTGAAAGACTCTGTTCTCAAAATGAGGCTACCACAGGGTAAGCAGTACCAGAAGAAAAACACCGTTTGTTGCCTTTGCATCTTGGCTGTTAATACAATGTTTCGTTCTAGTAATAAAGGGCGAGAGTGGAAAAGGAGGAGGGAAGAGTAGGCTGGTTCTTATCCCGGCCGATGAGGGATAGGCGCCAGGAAAATATCATTACTTACTCATCGGAGTTCGGACTTTCACCCGGGTCGGCAGCCGACAGAAAGCCCAGAAATGATAAAGAAAGCCTGACAGAGGGACAGTAGTAAGAGTGGATCAACGCGTTGATCCGACGCTGGAGCTCAACCGCAGCGATGGATTCCTGCCACCTGGTTAGATCCCCCTGACTAGTGAAAAGGCGAGAAGGGCAAGGGAACACGCACCAGAAGATGATTCGCCAAGCCGTTCTATTAAGGCTAGCAACCGTCGATTGCTTGCTACAGAAAACAGTATATTTACGGATGTTCTAAGACCTCGCGGGTTGGAAACAGTATTGACCGTTGCATTTAGTTAGGAAAGATACTTGATTTTGGATCCAATTTCCATGTTCATTCAACAGCGCTGATAGTATGAGAAATCCTGCACCCTGTAGTTCAAGAGATTTGTATCGTTATGCACAGCTGTTTGGACACCACATCACGCAATTGGAGGCCTATTGTAGGTGAGTCGGGCCCAAAAGATCGATAGCATCCCGACTCCGTGCAAGCAGGGATTTACAGTGCCTTATACGACACCGATTGTAAGTAGACAGTCGGCGTCGGCCTCGTCGCACTTAGTTATTGATTAGAAGCTCCCGAATACCGAGAATTCGGGGCGAGTAGCAGACCGACCGACATCACCGTGGCCGGCGATCAAAGGATACTCATAGCGACTTCATCTCCACTTTTTGTTTCTGGGCTTCGACGACTGGCTCATCATGCAGTTCTGTTTGCAGGGATCGAGGCCCACTGAGATCCTCAACTGCGGTTCCGAACCTCGGGATTTAGATTCCCCTCCTGGAGAATCGCACTGGGCTGTGTCGAGATTGTCATTACCGCAATCGTGGCGTGACTGCTGAATAGGGGCATGTATTTTGAGTTGTTCCTGAACTCCAACGATGTGGTGAGGTCGATAGGAGGTTGAAAGGTCGGAGAGGGAAAACGTATATAAGGAAGCAAATGAACTCGTGATAGTAGGATTATAGGAACAGGATCAATCGACCCGCCGCCTCGTCTTTTCAGCACTGATACAATTGTTGTTCACGCTTTTTCAGGTGCCATTGGATCAAACACACTCTCATTCACAGAAATTCAATCTCAGCTCAACATGAAGATCGCAGCTATTGTGCCTTTTGTGTCCCTGGCAAATGGATACATTTTCCAGCCAGAAGATCAAGCCAACTTCAGAAACGTAAGATACTGCAACCCGTAGCTTGGTATGTTCAATTGACGGCTGAAAAACCAAAGCCCAACATCCCGGCTCTCTTGAACTACACCGAGAGCCAGTATGATATCACCACCGGATCCTCCTACTGGGCCAGCTCCTTCATCACTGGAGATGATGGTCGGCAGTACATGACTCTGTCCCATCTTCTTACCACCATACCTTCTGTCTGCCGCTCATCGATACTGGATCTTCAGACCCATGATTATTGGGTTGACCTTACCTACTGCAACAATACCGATGGCAGCGGTTTCGACAACGGTCTCCCCCTGAATGCCGATTATGGGACATATGGCTTTGGTTCTACTTCGGACGACAGCGTTTCAACGATGTACACCTACGCCCACCCTGAGAAGTCCTTCTCGATTGATTTGGAATGGAACTTGACCTCTCGTGTTATGCTCAACGGAGGGGGTGGCATCATACCCTTTGGCAACGTGCCGATCAACGCCACAGAATGGGGCATCCCCAACGGAAGAACCGCGGGTACGATCACGCTGGACAACAAGACCATCTCCGTCGACACCAGCAACTCGTTCACCTGGTACGACAGACAGCTCTCCCACGGAGCCCCCAAGAACTGGACCTGGTTTGAACTTCACTTCCCGGGATCGGACATCAAAGCAAGCATCTGGGCATGGGACCTGGTTGATGACGAGAGCACTCGCTTCGCAACCATCAGGGTGGGCAATGGGTACCACGTGCTTGCTTATGAGCTTTCACCCGACTACTCCAACACGTGGACCTCCCCGAACTCCAATCTTGTATACCCGCTCAGCTGGACGCTCACTTTTAAAAACGGCGACCACTTGATTGTTAATTCTGTGCGCCCGGACCAGGAAATGTATGGTGAGAAGGCATTGATCGACTCGGCTTACGAAGGGTTTGTTGAGGCTACCGGTTCTTTCTACGGATACACCGAAGCTTTTGGTGTCGTTGAGCTAGTCACGGCCTTCTAGATTCTTCTTCATCATGTACTGGAAAGCGGCGATTGAAGACTCTGCATGGAAATAGTCGGGTGTTTGCGCATGGATGTTTTTGTTTGCAGGCCCGATCATGTGTTGATCTTCAAATAAATCTGCTTTCTCTCAATCTCGCAATTAACATCAGTCAGCCACTAACTCTCCCACCAATTCCTAAGATAAGGTCTATCTCGTTTATTTGAGACAGACCGCAAGGATAAAAATTTGCAGAGTTTTGAAGAATCATTGTTCCTTCCCGGTTGGGATATCATTGTTGTGTGTACTGTTGTGTCTGCGGTTGGGAATGTAGTTGACGCTTCCCAGGGAACATCACAGGACCCGGAAAAGCCAACGTTGACGAAGAAGCGATCGAAACTTGAACACAACTCCGGGGGGGGTCAAGAGACCTTAATGATTTCAACCCATGAAAAATGTCAGAGCGTCCAGAAGTGGAAACGTATCATTCGGGAACACAAGTGGTTCTGATCTGCATCACCAATGTGGGGTCGCGGGACAGTGGCCACCAGTGAGGTCGTGCTTCATGTATGAAGCTGGAATCCGACCGGGAATAATACGCCGTACCCCTGTAAGGTTGTAACTGACGGAACAGACAGAATGAAAGCGATTGCGAATGGCAGCGGTTCAACATAAATGTATCAATATCATTCATATATAAATATTTGAACAAAAGCGCCCAAGATCATGAAGAATTCCTCATCGAATATCCTTTCATCTTCTTCAGTTACCAAACATACAACACGATGTCGAACCCCAACCCCCATGTCCTCATCGTCGGCGCCGGACTCAGCGGCCTGACACTTGCTCATATACTGCGCAAGAACAACATCTCTTTCTCGATCTTTGAGCGTGACAGTAGAGCTGACGCCAGAGCGCAAGGTTGGGCCATCGCACTTCATGGTCCCACGCTGGCCGAAGTCTCTGCCTCGATGCCTGCGGATCTCGGACCCATAGAGCAAACCAACCACCTCAGCCCTCTGGACCACATCCCAGCCCAATTTGTCTTCTACGATGTCAGCAAGCCCGACTGGAGAGTTGGCGTCACAGACGATGAGAGCGGCAAAATTGTCCGCGCGAACCGCCAGCGCCTGCGGGACTGGCTCCTCCAGCACCTGCACGTACAGTTCAACAAGCGCTTGGTAAGCGTCGAGGAACGAGACGACAAAGTTGTGGCGCACTTTGAGGATGGCAGCTCCGAGACTGGCGACATCCTCGTCGGGGCAGAGGGAAGCCGGAGCTTGGTGCGCAGACACATTTTGGGCGGACAAGAGATCATGAAGCCGCTGCCTGTCGGGTCCTTGGTTGGTGAGATCGAGTTGACTGGCGACGAGCTCAAGCACCAGATCGAGCTGGGCCACTCGGCTTACATTGTCTTGGACTCGACGCCGCAGAATGAGGGGCCGAGCCAGGTCAGCCTGTTCGCCGCCTTGAACAAAATCAGCCCGGACAAGAAGACCGGGTATTTCTACTTCATTCTCCACTGGATCGACGAGGAAGCAGCGAAGAGCACCAGGGAGAAGCCGTTCTGGACTGTCACGGCGTCGCGGGAGGAGCTCATGGCGTTTGCGAAGAAGTGCACCAAGCAATATCCCGATGATTTGCGCGTACTTGTCGACAAGGTACCGGTCGAGAGATACAGGCAGCCCGGCATTGTGCTGCAGAGCGTGGAGTTGACTGTTGATCAGCTCCCCGCCGGGAGGATCACTCTAGCTGGAGACGCCGCGCATTCGATGACACCATGTGAGTTTGACCTTTTCAGTAATAAAACTTTAACAACTAACAGCCTATTTCACAGTCCGAGGAGAGGCTGGAGTATGCGCAATCACCGATGGCTTGAGACTGGGTCGCGCCATAACCAGCATCCGAGACGCCGGAGCAAAAGGTGAAGATGTGGTCAGATTCATCGCGGAGTATCGCGACGATATGGTCACAAGGGGGGTTAAAGCCATTCGCGTCTCCAACCCAGTGCTTGAAGACCATGCCAAGGACGCTAAGTATGAGTTCTACACGTGTGGCAAGAAGGTGTTGCCGCTCGCTAAGGAAAGTGTTGCGATCTAAATCGAATGCTATGATTTGCCTCATAGGTTCCGTGGTATCCTTCAGTGAGTTGAGGGGGAAAGTGGGGTGGCAGCCTCTTACAAGATAGTTGCCACTTGGCTCGAATTTGACCTCAAGTAGTAGTATACTATTCGAAAGACCTCCATAGGGTTGCCGTAGCTTATATATACTCTTTACTAGCTCAAAATACTACTAAAGCTTGCTCTAACCTATCTGCCAGACCTGATTCCTTCGAGACCTCTCACCTCACAATCTGAAAACAAATGAACAAACAGAATTGAAGTGTATGTCCTAGCTCCCACAAATGACAGCTGCTGTTTTCCAAAACGCGAGCTTTGCACAAAAGTCCTACAAGAATTCATAGTTGTAACTCCGGCACTCTCCTTCGGTACGAAATGACCGTCTGCGGATCAGGCACGAATCGATGCTCGTGAGCACTTTTTGGTGGCTCGTTCTCATAGGACCAGTCGTATCTTATGATCAGATGACAGAGAATAATCTTGATCTCGTTACTTGCGAAAAAGCGCCCAGGGCAAGCATGCTTCCCATGCCCAAAGCTCAGGAATTGAGGGCTCGTGGTCACGAATTGCCACTTGTTTTCCTGCCCTGGCTGCTGCCGCATGCGCAAGAATCTGTGGCCGTCAAACTGATCCGGGTTCTCGCCCAGGACCTCCGGATCGCGCATGTGAGAGGTGGGGACACCAAGATGAACACCTTTAGGCAGGTATGTGCCATCGGACAGGGTAATCGGGGCTTCGACGCGGCGGTTCATCATATCTGGTGGCCCGAGATGTAAGTGACCGTGTCTTCTTTGAAAGAGGAGTAATAACATTGCACTTACGATGCCCCAGGATATTCAGGCGCTGGCTTTCCTTCATGCAACTGTCCATGAGTTTCATCTTATACAAGCTTGTTTTCTTCCAACCACCATCCTCTTGCATGACTTGAGTAATCTCATCCCTCAGAAGATCGAAGTATTTGGGGTTATTAATGAGATCATATAACAGTGCCGTCAGGACGGAGGACGTGGTGTGGATAGCAGCGAAAGTCAGGAAAAGCTGGCCCTTAACAACGTCAAAATCTCGATCTCCACGGACGTCGTCCAGCCAGGAGAGCGAATCTTGAGGTTTTGGGGACGTTGAACGGGCCGCTCTCCTCTTCTCCAATTCAGAAAGAATGATAGCCCGGGCTTTTTTGGTGATGCCCTTGATGTACCAGAGTTCCGGAAGGAAGGGATAAACAAGCGGTCGCAGGATCGCCGGCCAAGCTCTTAGGCTGTTCCCCGAGTGCAGTGCTACGCCCGTGAATGAAATGGAGATATCTATCCATTCGGGGTTGTGGCAGACCTCATCGCCAAGGAAGGCTAGGGCTGACAGTCTAGCCGCAGCTTGAGCCGCGATCATGTAGAATTGCACATGCTGCCACTCTCCTATCACCAGTGTCTATTAGCAAAATGTTGTTCAACTCAGCCGCAACATTTATAGCCTTTGGGGTGCCCTTACCGTTTCCTGTTGGTAAACAATCGTCCAAGACTGCTGCCGCCTCGTCAGAGAGTCGTTGTGTCAACCCTCCGAGTGCCTGGGTAAGGTGCTTTCGAATCGTTTCCTGAATGATTTCTTCCTTTGTGCTGAGGTGTAGAGCGTCGAGCCCAGGATAATTCGTCAATTGTTGCTAAGAGGCCAAAGTCGAGTCAGTGGAAGAGCTAAGGAAAAGTGGACTGTTCGCCTTAACTCACTCGCTCCAAGAAACCGGCAAAGGTCAAACGGGGATCGTTGCGTATTTCATCGGCCAAATCCAGAGGAATCATGATCAAAGGACCTGAGTCTGTCATAACTTGAAAAGGCCGTCCTGATGTCTGCACCCTGATTAGATCGACGCGAAACATGGAATTGGTCAACCCCCTCGCGGCGTTGGCGCACATACCGTTCTGAAACCTTCCTTGATGAGTCTGAGGGGGTCGTCTTGCCACCTCTTCAATGCCGCGTTGTTGGACCATTCACCCGGCTCTTTGCCGACAAGCTTGAATCTAGAGAACGGTTTGCCATCGCGGATGTACCAGCTGAGTAGCGACATCAATCCAATGAGAATGGTTGGAAGAACCCCGTTTGGAGTAACTGCCATAAGCTGTCGTAGCGTTTCCATGGTGTGGGAGTATTTTATGTTGTCCTGACGGGTGCGACATCAAGAAAACCCGATGAACGATCATGCCTACCTTATGCCTATGACTTATAGACGAAAACGTTAGCATGCAGCTTACTATCCTCTGCGGAGAAGGGGGGCCTTACTCCGAGTTCAACAAGCCAGCTTGCGGAGCGGACCTTCGGCCCACTAAATACAACGTTGGACCGGGCACTTTGATCCATCCATCCATCCCATACTACTGTTTTCTTGAGTGATGGCGTGTTGACCGCCGGATTTCCGGCATGCGAGCTGCCCCGACTCCCTGCTTATATTGTCTTGAATCAGTCCGCACTTGTACCGCTTTCTTCCACCTTAATCACTCCGAAGATCTCGACAAGCAGTTATGAGGATCCAGGGTCGTACATTCATTGTGACGGGCGGGTAAGTCAGCCACTACTTCTGCCTTTTCTCTCATTGCTAAGAGGAATCCCAGGGCCTCCAGCCTTGGTCAAGGTTGCGTGGATATGATCATCCTTCATGGAGGCAACGCTGCGGTCCTCGACACCAATAGCAGTCTCGGCACCGCAGCGAACACGGAACTCGGACCTTCGATGAAGTTCTTGTATTGCGATGTTACCGTTACCCAGAGTGTCGCCAACGCTATCAAGGCCGCCTTAAACTGGGCACAGGAGGTGGAAAACCCATCGGCGGCATCATCACTGCTGCTGGCACTGGCTCTCCGTGCATGGTAAATGGTTTTCCACGTCATGTCGCTACTTGTCTTGAACGAAGCTCTCTCCTTAGCGCGGAGGCTAATGTGACTTTAGCTGTTGGATGCAGAGCGCGTTCCTTGCTCTTACGAGCACATGGAGACGGTCTTGAACGTCAATTTGCGCGGCACCCTCGATCCCATCCGTCAACTCCTGCCTCACTTAGCCGCTGTGTCCCGAGAAGGACCAGATGGGGAGCGCGGCGTTGTGATCATGGTGGCAAGCTCCGCAGCTTTCGAAGGACAATCTGGTTTGGTCGTTTATTCGGGCAGTAAAGGGGCAGTGGTATCAATGACGCTACCCATGGCACGAGATCTTGGCCAACACGGAATTCGGGTAGTTACAATTGCGCCAGGCTTATTTGAGACGGGCATGACCGCTCCCATGCGACCACAGGACCGTGAGATCCTTACTGGGGCTATGGAGTTTCCTCGGCGACCAGGACTGCCGGAGGAGTTCGCTAGGCTTGTGAAAGAGGCGATAGGGAATACCGTGTTGAACGGTGAAGTGATCCGGCTTGATGGCGGAGCTAGGCTGCCGAAGGTTTTCTAGCTCACTAGCAATGAGACAGAGGCGGTAAATCTTGATATCTACACAACTTGAGAATCAAGGAGCTTAGAGACAGGCAACTTTTGTGAATACAGTCCCCCGAAGAAAGAAAGTTTGACCTCATTCTGGACTCTGGGTCATACTCGCGTCGAATTGGTGCGTCTGTGACACTAGCAATCGTGGTCTGAAACAGGTCAGATAAGAAAAGAAAACACAGAAGGTGGCTGGAGGAGAAGCCCGCATAAGTTGTGTGCGGTAGTAGGTGATAGGTGGTGAATGGAGAAGACCCACATCTTCCGTCCATCACCTTCGCTGCTGTCTGTTCTGCAACGTTACCGCGATACTTCATGTGTGACAATTGCGCATCAGATTGGCTTTCCAAATGTACTCCTGGCTATTCAATATTAGGATCAGGTGGCGCAGGGAGCCTACCCCTGAGTTAAAGTTGTCGTGTGGAGTGAGTCCGAGTGAGACCGGGTGCTGTGCGGAGCGGGGACCCGGAAGCGGGTCTCGTACTTACTAGCCGTAAGGGCCGAATGAGGAAAACCCGACCCGACTACATGGCGACTGAGACTCAAACAGCAGTCACTGTGCGCTATCACCAAAGCAAAGCTGGTATACCGATCCACGGCGGTTAGAGCCGGTTTCACAAGCTCTCTCTTGTAATGTCCCTCTCGTGGAAGGATTTTCCTGCCTGACAGCTGCGCAGACTCGCCGAACGACAGCAGACTGCTCAGCTTGCAGTGGCTCTTCTGGCGAACTGAACAATGCTGCTAGTCCCTATCTCCCCTTCACCTAACTCTTACATTTTCCTTCCGATCAATGCGAAACGACCCGGGCAGCTTGCAGAAGACGAGGCCTTCAAGGCTCAGTCAAGCATGGGTGAAGGAGACCACATGCGCAGCTCGAATGATTGCTTGTGCCGTCAGCCACGATTTCCCTCAAGCCCCCAACGAATCATTCTTAATTAGCAAATAGCCTTTTTTGAACTGAAAGTCCGCCAGATGAATGTCCGCCCAGACCCCGGTTACAACCTGGAATGTCGGCGGAAACCCTGCGTGAGCAAAAGCCACCTTGCCTTCTAGTACTCCCGGTCGTCGACGCCGCCACTTCAGCAAGCGGGCTTCATGCACGGACGGCAGAATATGGCGGATTTTATTGCGAAATGAGAGCACCGACTATAAACCATGTGGTGAGATAATTCGCACGTCGGCTCAATAACTTAAATCTCGTGACATCTCCAGAGTCATAGACTGAACGCCATTCACATTCTGTATCTTCGTTCTCACTGCCCCTTCACGTACCCTAAGCCTAGATCAGCAACCCAACAACGTCTGCGCAACCAGAGTTTTGCAGAAAGCCCCAACACCATGTCACGTTACGCCGTAGCCCACCAGAACCCCCGCGGTCCGGGCGACGCCCGCCCTACGGCTCTCCAAATCATCGAAGATGAAAGTCTCGTCGGAAACCTAACCAGTAAGACAATATTCATCACTGGCGCGAACCAAGGCATCGGATTAGATACTGCTCGCGCCCTTTATGCAACCGGCGCCGATATCTTCCTAGGCGTTCGGAGCCACGAGAAGGGCGAGAAGGCCATCGCCGAGATCACAAACACCCCGAATCTCCCTAGAAGAGGATCACTCCAGGCTGTTGTCCTGTCACTCGACTCACTGGACTCCGTGCGCAAGGGAGCCGAGATTTTCCTAGCCAAGAGCGGGGGCAAGCTCAACATCCTCATCAACAACGCCGGTGTCATACAGCGCGAGAAGACGAAGACTGTTGACGGGTTTGAGTCACACTTTGGGATCAATCACATCGGGCACTTTCTTCTCTTCCAGCTGCTGCGACCCGCACTGCTGGCTTCGGTCACTCCGGAGTTCCACTCCCGCGTCGTGACCGTCTCCTCGATGGCTCACCGCGCGAGCGAAATCCGGTTCCACGACTTCAATTTTGAGGAAGAAGATTCCTTCACACAGTCAGTGGCCTATGGACACTCCAAGACGGCGAACATTTACTTCTCAAACGAGATTGAGAGGCGCTTCGGCTCTCAAGGCCTCCACTCGCTGTCTTTGCATCCCGGATCTATTATGACGAACATGTCCGCCGCGCAGCCCGTCGACGTGGAAGCAGCAAAGGCGGCGATGGGTGAAGAACTCTTCAACAAGATGATGAGCATCCTTAAGAACCCGGCTCAAGGGGCTGCCACTACTGTCTACGCCACCGTCAGCAAGGAGTGGGAGGGAAGAGGTGGCAGATATCTGAGCGATTGTGTCGAGGCTCACCCCACGTCCGCCGGATACAACATGATGTCGACAGACACAGGGTATGCGCCTTGGGCTTACCACGAGGGAAAGGCTACGTTGCTTTGGAAGGAGTCATGCAAGCTGGTCGGTATAGAGGAAGAATAACGCGAAGGTTGTCATGTTCAATTACTAGTATCTAGTACGCTTGGGTCCATACAAAGCGCCAGATCTGGCGAGATTAATGCAGGGCGGTAGGGGTAGAGATGGAAAGATTACCGATGACGAGATTAGACAAGTGTTGCAGAAGTAAGGATCATTCACGTATATAAAGTTGTGAGGCAACAATACAGAGAAGAAACTGCACTTCATTCTGCCCACGATCACTGTCCACCACGCGAGTGCCCCCTTATGAGCAGCCTCACATCCGTCAACAACCACATACGACCATACCCATTGGAAAACTCGGGATCCCGTCCGCTCTCCCATCGATAAACCAGTGAGGGCTGGAGTAGTAGTCGGGTCGGTGACGACCGGCGAATGCCCGGTGTTGTATGTTATTTTTGCCTCCCACGAGGGTGGGTGACGATTTCCAGCTTCTTGCGCCCGCGAGAATCTCGCTGTCCAGCAAAGTTTTTCTGACTTCTAACCAAGCTTGGTCAAAATGAAGAATTCTTGGAGGCTTCTCGACTGAGATACCGGCGGCAAAGGCCGTTGCGGCCGAATAATTGCGGCACAGACTGCATATGAAGAACACGCCGGCAGCGGCGTACAGCATCAACGTTCATCACACCATCACCCACATATCTTGCCCATTCTTCCTCCTCTTAATTTCCCTGGCGGCCATCATAAATGCCATCCCTAACGACAGACATGTTCCCGCAAACACCTGAGCACCAACGTAAGAACCGCCGGCAGCCGATATGAGAGCTCCCCCGATTGGCGGCCCGATCAAGCCCGCAAAGCTCACAATCGTGAAGATCATCCCGATACGAGTACCCTGCTTCTGCGGATCAGACGTGAGAGACGCCAGAGCGGACGGGAAGAGCGACTGAATTCCGCCGGTGGCCATGCCAGAAAAGGATGCCCAAGCATATAAGCCCGCTGGAGAGGAGACGGCGACCCAGGAATACAGAAGCAAAGCGCCTGCTCCAGCAGTAGGCACGAAGACGGTCAGGTTTCCGAACCTATCAGCGAGATGTGTGAGCCGGAGTCGGCCCACCATTCCAATGCCATTCATCATCATGATGAGGTTTAGCGAGTTGGCATATGACATGCCCTGAATGTCTCGAGCGTAGGCGGCGACGAAGAAGAAGGTGACATAGGCTCCCATCAGGCACTGTATCAATCATCAGCACGAACCCCTAATGGTTTCCCGTGTAGTGCGTGACCTACCAGGACAGAGCCACACGCATAGGATGTATACTCGAGCTCGCAGAACGCCGACCACTCGACAAACTGTCCCGTCTTACGGGGACGAACCCTCGGTCGTATGATCGCGACCGCAATCGCCAATCCACCAGCTTGAACAAATCCAATTGTTCTCATTGTCCACCCAAAGCCCACTCGCGGCAATAGTTGGCGTACCAGCATCGGGTACAATATGCCCCCGACTCCGCTGCCACAAGCCGTGATGCCAATCGCTAGCGACCGACGCTTATTGAAGTACGTTGACACGATAGCAACGGCCGGACAGAAGAGACAGCCACTACCGATGCCGACACAGATACCTTGCGCCAGGAATATCTGCCAATACTTCGTGCATGCTGACGTTGCTAATGTTCCGCTGGCCGTCAAGATAGCCCCGGAGATGGATAGTGGGCGGAAGAAGCCTGCGTCGGTCAAACGGCCAGTGAAGGTGCCGATGAAGAAGAGAAGGAAGACGTTTATGGACCCGATCCAGGAAATATCGGATGGTGGACGGTCAAGAGCCGTGACGTAGTAGCTCTGAAAGACGCCGTAGGAATTTATCACACCCCTAGTCAACGCTGTCAGGCATGTCTTGCTGAAGAAAATTCGAGGGTTTCCTCTGGCGGGGGAGCCAGGGGACCCGGGAGCCAACATACCACGTGTTCATCACGACCAGAAACGTCCCCAAGACTGCCAGATTTGATTATTAGTCCATGCGCAACGAACCAATGTCATCGCCACTCACCGCAAAGCCATGCCCAAAGGCCTCCATCAGGAGGAGGTCCCGGGTGAGCAAGGGAGCTCGAAGCTGCTACGCTGGGCACGAGTTCCGTGATGGTGTTGGTCCTGCAATCCTGTACATTGTTTGACTCCTCATTTCGGAAATCTCCTCGAGCGTCATTTCCATGGTCTAACCTCGGATCGGTAACGTATTTCGTCGTGTCATGGCCCGACCTCCTGTCAGTGGCGTCTTGCGCAGCATTTTGTGGCAGATCATGCTCTGTCTTTTCCGTGGCGTCTGCCCGGTCCGGGAAGCCAGTCGTGGCCGCCATTGAATATCGATCTCGGGTATAACCGAGTTCAACTCTCGAATTACCTGTCGAGGGAGTTAATTGTACGAGGTAGGTTAGGTGAGGGGAGAGAATGATGCTTCAAATAGGCGCTGGGTTTCTTCCGTCTTCTTGTCCACCGGATCCTGTCAGTCGTGGTTGAATATCTCTATAACCAGATAATTGAACAGCTGAAAATTTATCGCTGAAAAAGCTCCAGTCCAGTCAAGAAACGAAAATATTCAGCGGGGCAACTAACTACAACCGATAACAAAATTGTATTGAGAGTGGCCATCGAAAGGAGTGTAAGGCGTACTTGACGAGATGATCAATAACCAAATATCTCCACAACTCCCAGCTTGGAACCTGTCCATGGATTCCGCGGATTCCAGGCCTTGTCTAGGCATTATCTTCGGATATGCTCTCATAGCCACCAGATCAGAAATTTATACTGTGTCTGTCGCTGCCGGCGATCTCAAGATTTTTTACACGCCACTGATCCTAAATGGTATCAGCGTTCAGGGTCACTAGTGGCTTCGAGAAAGGTGGATCGCGAGATGCTGGAATTTCCAGCGGAGCATGATGTCAAGCCGGTGATTGAAGTCTTTCCAGTCTCCGAGAATGACGTCAAACAAGCTATTGAGAAGTCAAAATCCGTGAACATGCATTTCCGGTCAGTTCTCGGGGTGTAGGAAGCTATTTGTATTTCTGTGTTCGACGTAGGGTACGATGTTGAGGTACTCTTTATCTTTGGTAGATTTCCTTTGGAATGAAAGTTTTGGTCATCAAAGCCACGGACCCAGTAAACCAGCGTTTGTCTTCCCAAAAAGTCATTCGTGCGTCATCTACGTCTGTGAAATTGTATGTGACCATCCTCCTCCAGTGAGAATTATGGACGTGTCGGTGATCACCTTGGTCGGCTGTAAAGAAACTGAGGACAGTATCTTCTCACCTCCCTTCCAACTCGTTTTTTGGCTTTACGCTTTCTTTTAACCCCAATTAGAAGAGAGAATTGATCAAGATCAACAGCAATTGTTCAGCTTGACACTGGCTTGCGGTTTGTGCGCCACCCCTTTCATCAGAATAGAACCTTCCCAACCAAGCTGTATAATGCGCCAGGATGTTGGGCTACCCTACCACATCACATCCCGACATCGAATTAAAGCATTCCAGTGATGGTTCAAACCAGACATATTGCTACAGTCCATAAGCGTCGATTAGTAAGATACTCACGGAAAGGAACCTGTTTGGCACCGGCAGTTATCGCCTTGTCGTACGGCAAGATTCTGTTTTGCTAGATGTGATTGTTCAGCCAAAGACCCGATCATGTTTACTTCCGAACACATCAGTCACTAATCAAAGGGGCTCTGATAGGACATCTTCAGGTAAAAGAACATGCGGACTAAGCGGCGTCCGGATGTATAGCGGGTCTAACCCTTTTACCGAAACTACTGCCGCTTTGCTTGACTCTGCCCCTGGAACCCGAGCCCCTGTAAGTCATTACAGACCACACAACCGACAAGTCGCCCAATAGAAACAGGTACTTACACTGGCGAACATTACTGTTTTTGATGATCGTGGGTTGCAGCGGGGTCATGATGGGTATATATGGTCTTTGTCATTGATTCTGCGCTCATTTGTCTGAGTTGGCCTTTATTGATTGCAGCAGATGCAGCCAACCGTTTATCCTCCATCAACCTTGACTATCTTTTATTTCGTGGCAGTCCTCTCATCATGCCAGTTATTCCGACTCTCCTGGAAAGGGACAAGGAGTACTATGCCCTTGACTTCAGCAGTAATCTACCTCCCGGGACGGATACGGTGGATCAGCTTGACAACAATCAGAGACAGCCAAGGCCCCCGTCTGAGCCTCACAGATCCGTGCCAGAGTGGCCTCCTGAGGAGGAGCGGAAAGGGAAATGGATTTCAGCGTATCTTAACACAGTAAGACCATTTTCCGTGCGAAAGCTGGACGACAATACGATTGCGTGAAGACACTGACTTGTGGTCTTTCTCCTCATAGCTTGACCCTGAGACTGAATATGACCAAATCATCAAAACTGCGAACTTCTTCTCTGGCAATACATTTGCCGTTGCAATGGGATACTGCTCCACGTTCGTGATGTTGACGCAGCCCCCTGGGGGCGCTGCGGCCATTCACTTCGGGGCCAGAGCATTTAAGCGTCCCCACCGACGCTTTTACAAGACAGCAGACCAGCTCCTAGACTGGATGTGGTACGGCAGTGCGTCCGAGGAGACAAAACGAGGAATCGAGGCTGTGAACAGGCTACACAAAACCATCTGGAAGAACACCCCAGAAGCCTTCAGCAACCCTCCAGAAGGTCAGATGTCCGTAATCGGGTCGGCTGTGTTCGAGACGTATCTGCGGAAGCTTGTTGGGGCGAAGAATCAGATGCCTCATCCTCACGTCGCGGCCGCGTGGCCTGCATGGGCAGAAAGGGTTTTGGCGCAATTTCGAACGGAGCCCGCGGACGGGAGCCGTAGCTTTGGAGTCAACTTTCCAAGAACATGGGACGAACTTGAAGGCTTTTATCGCTGGTTTCAGGACTTGCCTTTCGACAAATGGACGAATTCGGAAGATAGGGAGAAAGGCCACGCCATTGCTGAGGCTTTCGTAAACCAGTTCAGCACGCTGTGGTTTCCCAAGTAAGTTGCGCCAACGAGTCAACGCCCCGAACACTTCATGTGGATTTCTCGAACACTGGAGATGGCTAATCGACTGAACGCAGACATCTTCACTGGTTTGGCCGCCAGATGCTTCTGACTGTTCTTGCTCCCAAAGTCCGTGAACAGCAAAGTATCGGTCACCCGAACCCTTCGCTTGAACGTTTGATTAAGCTTGGATTGAAGATACAATTTGACTTAATTGATAGAATGCCAGACCCGGTCAAGCCAATGCTCTTTGAGGAGTACCAGGCCGTTAAGAAGTGGGGTTGGGGGCAAATAGATGCCGACGTCACTCGGCAATGGGAGCGCAAGGGTCGGGTAACCGATTTCTGTCTAGTAGTGATTGTATTTTTTTGTGCGCTTGGGGTTTTATGGTCCAGGTAGACTTTCGATTGCGAACCAACCAAACTAAGAGGCTTTATTAATTGAGGAACTTCTCAATGGGGCTCCATTTAAACCATAGGGATTTCTCTGCGTCGCGTACACCGCCCGCAAAGGCCAGCTTCCGTGGCCAACATTCAAGAGGGGGCCCCTCCTCAGAGCCATTGGTCAATTCAAGTCGTTCATAAGCAGTGTTAAATGCTCCAGAGCCTTTTCTCTCCGTATACACTTGTCATAGGATCGACTGAGGCTTGCCTGAAGGCATATGAAGGATGACGAATTCTATCACTCTCGTTCCCATAACCCGCTAGATTGTCTCAATGACTCCGCCTTAATTCGGCAGCTGGCGTTCCGTTGGTGAGAGTATGAGAGATGTCTTGCTTCCCCATTCCCCGCATACCACCGTCAAATCTATGACCACCATCACCTCGTCGCAGCCGGAGAGTCAAAGAGCGTCGCGCCGGCTTTTCAAGCTTCTTGGTTCGGGCTTTGAAGCCCGTCCACACCACCCTTAGCGGTTGAGTCGGAGAGACTACGGACACACATGTGGTTTTTATTTCTGTCTTCCGCACGACTTGTTCTGTATTGTCGAATGCTTCTCGGAACCTTTTACCGATCTTTGGAGGCGGAGGTTCAGATCGTACGTTCGTGTTCGCTGCATCGGTACCTCCGGTCGATCCATAGTAACGTTAGATAGATAAATATACATACAACACGACTTCTATTGCTCACTGTGTCGACATGATGTCAACTTGCGTTTAACTGTATTATTAGAATATCGTCCGATGCTACAATCAACCACCACCATGGCCGAGGATAATACTCCCCAACGACAATTCATGCCACTCACCAAGACCTACCACTACAAAGCAAACGACCTGATCTCTCCCTCTAGACTTGAGCTCTCGGCAGCTGGCAAGAATGTTGTCATTACTGGCGGCGGCACCGGCATAGGCAAATCGATCGCCCTTTGCTTCGCCAAGGCCGGTGCGAGTTCCGTCTGTATTATTGGCCGACGGCTCGACCGTTTTGAGATTGCTGTCGCAGAGATCCGCGGCGCCGCCAACCCCAGAACTTATATTTAGCGGCGTGGCAATGTCCTTATGAGGTTGATTGGATAACATGTATGGAAAGCGAGATCAGATGAACAAAAGAAGGCTGTGGCTTTTGGTTCTGTCAAGGCCTTGTTGATGGAAGATGTCTCCTCCATATGACAGGCCTTGGACATCTAGGGTATTTTACTCACTTATTCCTCAAATCAAGAGGCAATCCGCTCAGGTTCTTTCAGGTGCAATAGCTCGTTTATATCTCCACGCTACCAACCAAAACCCCTCTAACAGACAAAATATATTCATTAGCTAGGGCTACAAGATGTTGGGAACTCGTTTCACCAAGGATTCGCCAATCGATAATTCCAGCACCCGTCCCATATTTAACACGTAGCATTCTTGGCGGCCTGAAGAAGCCTACCTACCTATTTGGACACTAGCGCTGTTTATGCGGGGAGAAGGATCATTCTCATGCTGTTAGACAAACGATGTTGATTTAATGCAATACCACTGAGGTCCATTGATCAAAAGGTGATTGTTCTGCTTGATTGAGGGATTTCCTCCTATACCGGTCCGAGCGGGGTTCTGTCTTGTATTTTACCCATCATCACCGGTTCTTGCATATTATTCAATGCATTTCTAGCATCCCTTTATCCAGACACAGTCGTCAATCCAACAAAAGGTCCAAGTTAGCTTTAGAGTATTTATCACAATGAGAATGCTTACATAAACGTTGTTTTGATGCCTAACGTGTAGTAGTAAGGTATGCAATATTATAATATGTAGTATTTTGATATAATATCAATCGTCCTATCGCGTTATAGAGCGATATGTCAGATGTAACTTCCTTTCACTCATCCATAAGCTCGAACGTGTCGGCGCAATTCTTGCGCAGTTGAGCCACTGCGTCCGGTTCGAGAGTCAAGCTGATTGGCAGCGGCCGTCCTTCAGCAGTGGCTGAAGAATTCATTACATCAATGATATGAGAAACCCCTCTTGCGGGGTCTCCAGGCTGCTGATGATGCGCTCCCTTGAACTGAGCATACAGCGAATCGACGGTGGACCTGTATTTCGGGATCTTCGTTTCCACGTGGAAGACTTCCCGTTTTGCGCCTTCTAGAGTGTCTATTACCAGTTGGCGCGGCATGCGTTAGTGGCCACTATATGCTTGTACTGTAGAATTTGAAGAGCTCTTGTTAGTAAAATGACTCGAGAGAGTGATCTGATTTATCGCTTGAACTCAGTGCTATCAGCCCCCGGGATCTATGCAAATAGAGTGGGCAGGTTAACATTACGGTAATCTATCCAAATGAACAAAACTCAAGTTTCTTGTGCCCCAACACGAGCAGTGCTTGCTATGCCAATCCTTACCGCGTGCAGGAGCTGACATGTGGACCCTGTTCATGAGCCCTTACAAAAGACAGAGGTCGCACTCTCACGTAAGGTAGATGCGATATTCACGCGAACTAGCATCACGGACACCGCCATTGTAATCATCAAAAGATGAGACTGACAAGCCTTCTCGCTGTAGCGGCTTTTACTATCACTTCGATCGAGGCTTGTGCTAAATACAAAAACTGCTGGTAATTCATCCTCAGATTCCCCTGACTACTAGTTGAGGTAGATCGACATGTTACTCATTAATCGCTAGGTGTGAAAGAGCGCTAGGTGTGAAAGAGATGGCATCGTGGATCAAGGGAAGACACAAGACAACGTCCCTTGGGACGTTGATACGGCCAAGGCTTGTGCCGAGAACTCCGGGACGATTGGGTACTACGGTCAGAACTTCAAAGAATGCTTCCGTTACAAGAAGTTATGGTGGGCGGTGCCTCCGGACACAGCCATCAATAACTGCGATTGGGCAAAGGTTAGTCAAACCGTGTGACTGTTGCGACATTGTAATGAGAAATCTAATGGTATGATTCCAGTCATGCATCATTGCCGGAGGGTCTACGGGGTATTGTCGCGACAAGATTTAAATGCACTGGGTACTTGAAAGCTGCGATTTCGGACAGATTATTCCGTCCGTGAAAACTTGTGGTCGATTCAGTTTCCTCAACCAACTTGAGATCTCACGCACTCCATTCACGTAAGGAGAAACACAACCTAGGCAGAGGCGGGAAGAGAGCTTAGATGAGAGATGCGAGCCAGCGAAAGCCACCTTTGGGAAATAGTGCTAGTTAGATTGAGTTCGAAGCACTGTGTAGTCGAGCGTATAGTAGCCTTGATTTAGATTGTTCATGAATCAATTCGTCTCCCTACCTATAGTAGCTATCAAGTTGCATGCGGATCACCTCATGAATCGATTGAAAGATGCGCCAGTACAGACCTGACTCCTGTGCTAGGATAGTGCCAATACCAACCGAGAAGACAATAAGCCATATGCGTGAGTACACGCGATGGTTCTATGCCAGGTTCCGCGCAACCTTCGACTCCCACGGAGGGTTCAACTCTGGCGGGAAAGATATGTGTAATCTGTGTCTCATCATGAGTAAGAAATATTGTCTTGCACAGACTGATAATCTCGTAGGTAGTCACATGTAGAGCTTACGAGTCAGATAGAAGCAATGTTCTGCATACCGTTATATAAATAAACTTACAATTATGGGTTAGCTAGCGATTGCCATTCATGATACGGCTCAGGGCACCTACGATACGGCGCCATTTCCTTCGCGTCGAGAGATTTAGAAATTAAAATATTGCCAACGGTTAACTCCATCCTACAGAATAGAAGACACAGCCACTCAATGAGACACAGAAAGTCGGTAATACCGACGAGTGCTGCTCATATGCGCCTCTCTCTAAACCACTAGCTATATAAAATTCGTTATGATCCGCCCAACCCATCAAAGTAGGTCACCTTGCTAGTCATTCCAATTCTTCCAGAAACATCAGAATTCTAAGTAGAAATACGGTCGTTTCCGGTCAGTATTCTATAATCCCGCTTCAATAATTTCTCAGCTAATATTCCAAGTATATTTTCCAACTGACCATGAAGGCTATATGGCTTCTCTCTGTTGCTACGCTGTCCTTGACTGTTCAGGCTTGCGACTCTTATAAGTACTGCGCTTGCACAAACAAAGACGGGACTACGAATGACGATATCACCAACATAATATGCGAAAATACCCCTCGCATCCATGACCAGGGGTTCATGGAATGTAAGCTCTATAAGAACATCTTTGGGCCGGGAGTCAAACTGGCATTCGATAATTGCAAGTTTCGCAAAGCCTGTCAGGCTCAGGGTGCTATGGGCGATTCAAGGTGCAGAGCTAAGGTTGGCATTTTCAAGGCATAAGCGTATGTTTGGCATGGGTCTCTAAATTATGATCTGGTAGCTGACGGTCAACCTGCGACCACATCTCTCAATGCCTCTTTGACAGCTTCTCAAGTTCTCCAAAGAGGTCTTACTGAATACACATGTGAGGCTATGACGTGGCTTTTGAGACGAAGTGAAATCTGAAGTGACATCGCTTTCCCCAACCGAGGCGTTCCCTGATATGTAGCGGAACCCTTGAGATTAAACACTTCATAAGAAGTCCCAATGCTTCCCCGTGATTCGCCCATAGACTTTTCGCATTCACAATTCTTTTTTAGTATTCTAGAGCCCGCGTCTCTTTTCTCTTCGCTCGTATTTCATCAACCCAAACGGGAAGGACAATGGAAGAGCATTCCCGGATCCACTCCACCCACACCTTAACTCAACGGCAACCGGAGTTCTCGGGCCCCGCTTCGTGTTGTCCATGTGTATGACCTTGTTGAATCCGGAACTACATCTCGATTTCGGTAACTTCATTGAGGTTATTAAGAAGACTTCAGTAGGCTTGACGAGAGAATCTGGCCTGTCCATTGTCCAACGCGAACCAGTTTCTTCTTACAATCGTCATTCTTTCATTACAGTAGAAAATGCGTGCGATTCCAGTCATTCGTCTTCTTTTTGGGCAACAAGTCCTCCAGATCTTCGCTGTCGATGTCGGCCAAGCCAGCAACTACTATGTTTCCGCCGAAGTTGCTCAACAGTATAGCTGTGGCGACGCTTGTCAGCAGGCAATCGCGGAAGGCAATGCAGAAGACCTTAAAATCTACGGCACTCGTTTCGACTACGACTTCTACAAAACTGCAGCCAACTTCTCTGGCTCGAAACCTGGCGATGTTCTCAAATTCGAGCTGAATCCCCCATCCAATCTCAGCACACCTGCTGGTGTCGCTGCGTACAAAATTCAGTACACGAGTACCGACATCAACGGCTCTTATGTGCCTGTCACCGGCTTTATTGCTTTACCTTTTGCTCGGACTACGGAACCCTTCAACTGAGTCGCGTATGCCCACGGTACTAGTGGAGTCTTCCGCGGCTGTGCACCCTCGACCTCCGCGAGCCTGTACGACTATACGAGCTGGAACCAACTTGTCATTGCGGGATACGCCGTTGTGGCTACGGACTATGCTGGTCTTGGCAACAACTACACGTCTCATAAGTAAGTGACGAGCGCAGCCAATGCCAATGACACATATTGGTCTGTTATTGCCGCTCGCAACGCCTTTCCAAATGTATTGTCGTACAACTGGACATCCATCGGTCACTCGCAAGGTGGCGGCGCAGTATGGAAGTTGTCAGAGCACAGTCTTGTCCAGGATCCAGCCAGCGGGTACTTGGGAGGTGTCGCCGTTGCGCCTGTCTCCAAGATCTACGATGCACTTGTTTCTCTTGACGAGCTCCGAAAACTCCTTGAAAGTTCAGGATCAAACTCACCCCTCTCGTTGGGTGTATTGCCGTCTGCTGTGCTCGGAGTCAAGGCAACTTTTCCAGATTACGAAGCTCCAGTCATTTCGCAGACGATGAGGACCAGAATCGAGCTTGCAAAGATCGGCCAGTTCTGCGACGCCGCCATCTCAGGTCTCACGAGCGATCTGGGCTTCGACGCTCTATCTAACTTCACCGCCGAGTCGGACACGATCTTGAAGCAATTCCAGGAGTTGAACGCTCCTGCTCAAGGTGATAGTGCTTCCAAGCCCCTACTTTTGATTCTTGGAGAGGAGGATACTATTGTTTCGGAGGAGTCCGGTACTGCTTCATGGAAGGACTCTTGTGAGCACGGGAATATCATTCACTTGAGTGTATACCCGGGCCTAGATCACAGTGCTGTTTTGACGGCTGCGACGCCTGAGTGGCTCAGGTTCATCCAGGATCGTTTCGCTTCGAATCCGGTTGAGAACCAATGTGTCAACGAGACTAAGATCCCGTTCGATCTTGACAACGCTCAGCGGCCGCTGGACACATACTAATCAGATTCTATCATCGGATGCTCAAGCCACAGGCGTACATTGATAGATCTCGAATTCTTCATCAAGTACATCTTGAAAATATGGTGTGCCCGAATATTTAGTCACAGCCTTTGATGCACGGTAAGACGAGGCTAATTCTTAGTATGTCGACTAATGCGCAATCTCACTCTGTACTTATTTCCTAAAACATATTTGAGGATAACCTTGGCTAGTTGCAACATAATTACATTCATCCAATTCACTAGCCAGAGCTTGTATCAAATTCGCTTTGTGATACTCTCGCTTCATCCTGCTGGGGTTATTGAGATGTTGGCGTTCTTTCCTCCTTCATTGGGCAGTCCAAAAGCTGCTTTCCATGTGATTGATTTCATAGTGCATATCGAAACGGACCCGAGGGATCTACATTTCCATTGTCGCAATCTCGTCTTACCTGCGCACTAATGCATGAGACTGTAATGTCGATTTCCTCCCCCAGGGTTGCTCATTGGCAGCCGCTGGGCGATCTCGGTCATCTTGGCTGTGAGCCTGAGTCAGCCCCACATGGTAAGTACGCCATATTACATCGGTGCTCAAAACGTACTCACCCTCAATTGGCTGACACCGGCTGCTTTTCGATTCTGCCTTGCTTACTTGAGAACACATCACAAGGACAAATTTGGCTTCTGAGGGACGTTTCCTTGCCACAGTTCAAGAAGGCAGACATCAGTCTACCAACAATTCGTCCAAACTCGCTCTCGAACTCAGAGGGCACAAGGATCGAAGGTGAATGTCTGTTTAATGCATTTCAGAGATACCCAAACGACCAATCACTCACAAAGACAATTCTATTGGTAGTCATGTTCAGCTCACATTCAAACCTTGGCTGACTCTTTTGGCTCTAGACTTCCTCAAAACACGGCGAAGAAAATGACTATGTCTCTCGTCACAATTAATGACTTCTCGGAGTGCGATATCTGCTCTGATATCTGGAGCAGACTTGGCGATTCTTCCGACAACGCACAGAGTACATCAATCAATCTCGGCTCTTTTGAGGAGGCACTACGTTCCAATTGCAAAAGGCACAAGCCCCTGGTTGAGTGGTTCAAGAAGTTTTGCGATGAGCCAAATCAAACTTTCCGCCCCTCGAAAACATTCAAGGACGTAGGCATTCATCGCCCTCGCCCAGGCGTTCTCGCTTTGACAGAATCCATCCAACATCTCAGCCGTTGTGCCGAGCTTTGCCTAATTAGAAGGGATTCTGTAAAGAACCATCCCGGCATCGCTCGCCTCCTGGACCCCAAATGGGTTAATTTGAGCGTCATCGACCACTGGCTGAAGCAATGCGTAGCCTCTCACGGCACAAAGTGCGAGAATCCAGTGAAGATATGGCCATATCGCCCAGCCTGGGTCGTCGATACAAAAACCAAATGTTTGGTACCAGGAGTCATTTGCGCCAGCTTTTTTGCGTTGAGCTACAGATGGGGAAAAGCTCCCGAGTTGCACATTCAACCTGACACCATGTCAAACCTCCAGAGGCCCAACTCCCTTGACGATCTTGCTATCGCCACCCAACTTGCACCTATGGTTCGGCACGCCATAGCCCTGACTTCTTCGGTCGGTCAGCGTTATCTCTGGGTTGATACTCTTTGCATCGACCATTCTCGTATTGCCGACAGCACAGCACAACTCCAGAATATGGGGGCCATATATGCGAATGCCTCTCTAACCATCGTTGCCCTAGACCGGGATGCTGAAGATGGCTTTCCAGGCCTTAGAGACATCTCCCGGGAAAAGGATCAGGACGACGAAGGTCCCATTCAATTCGGTGACGAGCAGTTCATTTTGGATAAGCTCAACTACTTTGGTCTCACCTCATGGAGTATGTACCACGAACGTGCTTGGACGTTTCAGGAGTTCAATATGTCTCCTAGACGACTCATCTTCAGCAAAGACTCACTACACTGGATCTGTCAGTGCAGTGTATGGGAAGAGCATTTGCACCACGGGATCGAAGCCGGGAAGTACCTAAATCCTCGCGTGGGGGAAATCATGCGCGGCATGCCGAACATCAGGTCACTCAGCAATCTGATCGGCTACTACAACGAAATGAAGTTATCCTACGATGAGGATTGTCTGCCCGGCATAACTGGATTACTTGCTGTGTTCAGCCGCTGCTTCTCCGGAGGGTTCTTTTGTGGCATCCCTGAAATGTTTCTCGAAACCTCACTTAGCTGGCGACCTACCTGGTATCACACCGACCTCCGACGACGAATACATTCCGACCGCTTCGATACAAGTCGACTCCATCCATGCCTTCTCCCATCTTGGTCGTGGATCGGATGGGAAGGACTTGTTGATATTGGAAGCTTGGAAGCTGGTCCGGCGAATCCGAAGACTTGGAAAATCAAGGATACGATCCCGATCACAACATGGTATGCTTGCAGTTCTCCAAAGACGGGGCAGAAGCGCAAGATCAAACCTATCTGGTACGAGAATCGGGAACTTTATAAAGATTTTGAAAGGCCCCTCCCGCCCGGCTGGACTCGAAACGTAATCCGAAAGGTAACCAATCCGGGATACGGGGATGGACAGGACGGAGATGTTCTGCTGTATCCGGACGGATGCGATGAATATACCTTTCGGCACCGCAACATGACTGAAAATCGTGATGAACACGAATGGCACTGGCCGTTTCCAGTGCCGGATATCGACGAATCTACACAGCCATATATGCCAGAACAGACGCCATACCTTTGTTGCGACACTCGCCGTGCCTTTGTCTTTGCTTTTCAGGCAGGCGACGATAACGACATCACGGGATACAAGTCAGGTCAATACAATAAAGTGGAGCTTTACAACAAGAAGAAAGTTGTCATAGGGAGCCTTCATTTACACAACAAGCAGCAATTGGAACATTTTCCACCGTCAGAGTCCGATTGGGCTAGGGCGAAAGAGGTCGAGTTGGTTCCTATCAGTCGGGCACGCGGGTACAAGCAGACTTTTGATGATAGTCTCGGCTGTTACACGGCTCCTTTCACTTCTTGGGAGGTATATAGCGTACTGTGGGTGGAGTGGATTGATGGCGTTGCTCACCGTCTTGCATGTGGCGAAGTCCCCAAGGCAGCATGGGAGGAGTTGGCTTTGGAAGACGTCTCCCTCATTCTAGGATGATTGAAGAGAACGATCAACACGCTTTCCACAATCGTTACATCAATAATTTAAGGCTCTCTGAACTAGAGTACCTCTCCAGGGGAAGTGGTCTTTGTCGACTCTGCCAACTGCTTATAGGTTGTAACTCTAACCTATAGGTATGTCCCTGGTCGATAAGTACCTAGCTGAAAAAAGCCCTCTCATTCCTTTCTCGTCAAATATGCTTTCATGGTTCGAATGGCGGCATTGGTCTCCATGCACTTCAGTGATGAACCGAGAGACTCGATTCCATCGGTTCTGCTAGAACAAACTAAACCTTTCTTTAGGTCGGCAGAATATAGCAGTCACCAAAAGGAAGCCTCCGTTGAGCATGGTATTGAACATTGTGTATGATCTCTTCTTAAGTCTACATTGATCTTTTTGACCAGTCACCAAAACCGACATGATGCAGGCTGTCTAACCCAGCTTTAGATAATAACGGAGCAATTCATACATGAATTTCAGAGCATGTGATCGCAAGAGATGCCAACGGAACTTTTGTGATCAGGTCAACTGAGGCATAACCATGGCGTCATTCTCAAACTGAGAAGCTGCTTGGACCAAACCTCGTCCCATGATTCGCCGTCTAGCTAGAAGAAAGAAGCCTGGTGAGGGGCTGACCCTTGATACGGACGCTGGTGCGAGCTCCGCCGGGGTTGGTGATGCGGACGTTGTTGATGGAGGGGTTGCTGAAGTTGATCTTGGTAGTTCCTCCGGAGCGGATAGCGTTGGTGCGAGCGCCAAAGTTGAGAGAGATCTGCGGGTTCGCAGTCGCGCTGCGGCCCGCGCCAACGCCGAGGGGGTAGGGCTGTCGGTAGGTGAAGGTTCCCTGGGCGAAGCCGGGGCCCTCGGTGGCGACGCGGCCGAATCCAGACAGGGATGCCTCGCCCTCGAGCTCGATGGCCCCCTCGCCCACACGGGTGACGGTGGTACCGACGTTGGTGATGGAGCCCTCGATCACGGCGGTCTCAGCAGCCTCGGCACCGGTAAGGGCTGCGTCGACTGAGACCTCGACGGTCGCGACGACTGCTTCGGCCTCGAGAATCTCGATGGTGAACTCAATGAGAGCAAGCGCGCCGAGGATCAGCTGGGCCTGGGCGGCGGCGATAAAGAGCGCGATAGGGAGAAGGAAGAACTTCATTCTGGCGAATTACTCGAAGAAGAAAAGAGTGTGAGGTTAACGAGTGTATGGTTTGAGCTCTAGAGAGTGACTTGTGTTGTTATGGGTAATGAGTGATGGAAAGACGTGACAGGCGTTGAGCTTATTATATGTTCCTCCCATCACCAAGTCGGTCGCGATCAGCCGCATAAGTCAACTCCGCGCGGGATTCTCGGATATCGGGAAATGAATGCGAAGGAAAAGTTCGCTTTCGCAAGCCTCACAGATATTAGAAAACTTTCTTTTGATTCAAATAGTTCGTTTGGGACATGACTATCCTGGGCAACAAGATCTGCGCCCCCAATCCAGGAACTGCCAGATGAACGTGTAAACTCAATCTTGTAGTTCGTGAGCAGATACTCTTGCCGGGTTCCCGACTTCCAGATTTTGATCAGTCGCCTGATATTCCGAAAGAGGGAAATTTAAGGCGTTCCAGAAGAACCTTGGTCATTAGCGTGTATAACGGATACGAGAATGAGACTACGTATTGATGATATTCTGCCCCCGGAGACCGACCGTATATTGCCAAGTTCATGCTTTTCAGATCAAACGGCAAGTCTCGTAAATCGGATCAAATAATGGATGAACATGTAAACTTTATCCCAAAGTTTACCGGTGCGCCCGCCCGGCTTTTGGATGAATGGTCTCATGGTGGGGGCGGACACGGACGAGTAACAGAAGTTAGTTGGGCAGGGAAATCCACGCCAAATGCTTTACGACTCATAGCATGAGAACTTCCGAAAGAAATTCCAGCCGTACTGTTACGAATAGTTCACAGGTGACTGGTTGGTGTGTACCATGGAAAATGGAAAACCATTCGCAGAAGTTGTTGCCAAAACTTCTGATGCGACATACAGCAGGTAGTCATCCGGTTACGGGGGTTGCTCGAATTGCGGCTCTCTAGAGTTGAAGTTGCCAGCGTGACAGCGAGACAAAGCTTAATTGATCTGTTCATGGTTGTACGATTCATGTGAGCCCAATTATATATCCACTTTACTCTTCTAGAAATAAGCTAGTCACGAACTGGCCGATGTCAAATATATTACCGTTGTCAGCCTCAACACTTCTCGGTATCCCACAATGGAGGCAGTGTATTCGGAAATCGGATCAATGTGCAAAAGCCGTGTGGGCTATATCCCGAGTCTCACGGTTCATCACATTCAAATGGTTGTTTCTGATTAGTAGCCATGATAGTATAAGAACCAGTTCCCAGCCCTACCAACCGTAATTCTGACCAGCAGCACATCCAACATTTATCTGTCTTCACGTCCATCCTTCAGTCACTCACACGCTCCTTTTAAACCTCGCCAATCACAATGCAATTCTCCTTCCTTGCCGCGACCCTTCTCGCCGTCCTCGCTCCGGCTTGGGCTTATGAGGTTGCCACAGACAAGTGCTGCCAAGCCCAGCTTGAGGCTTGCCACAAGCAGGGTGCCAACGCTTGCATGTGGACCAACGCCGCCATTTGCGTCGACAACCCGAACAACCGCGTCCCGGTCGACGATACCTGCCTGAAGGCATGCCCTGACGCCACTGTCGAGAACCCGAACGGTTTCCTCTACAAGTTCCAGAAGCACGGGTACGTCGGACTGTGTCTTCATGCCAAAATGTGATAACTAACAATTCTACCAGTGCCCCCGCCGGTGATTGCGTCTGCGGCAACTTGAACCCGAACCTGAGCAAGTACTGCTACGGCGGTTAAGTCACCACCTTCACGAAGCGTTGACGGAGTTTCTGGTGGCTGGAGTATTGAGAATCATGGGATTTCTCTACCTCTATGCATAGTTCATTGTACAATATACTTTACGAAAGCCTTTTCAATGCTTTGGATGTACGCTTGTTTCACTATGCTGAACCTGTCGCCACGCACACACAACCATCTGCCTTTGATGTCATGCTTGGCGGCTTCGCTCTACTTTAGAAGAATTGCTAAGCCCCCTTGAGAGTGGACCAAACTGCCAAACATAATACCAAAGGTAACTGTTTATACATAAATCACGACAGGTTTCAGTAAAAATCATCATCAATCAGTTGAACAAGCTGTTGTTCTCCAAGACCAGCCCACATGCTCCACATCTATACTCTTTACTCATTACAAAGGAACTCAAGCCAAATTACAGTCTCCTCCAAATTACTGATTTTCGTTTCTGGCAGCTGAACTAAGCGCCACACATTCAATGGCCTCGAATCCAGAGGTGCTCACAACACATGAGGCACCAAATCGGAGTCATGCCCATCACACCGTAGACCCGAACAATGCGCGCTAGTCGACGTTCCTAGAGTCTATGCTGGTCACATCGAAGATGTCAACGTTCTTAGAAGAGGCGAACTATTCAGCGACTAAGGCCCTCCTGACTGAACGATGGGAGGCGGGGAGCTACTAGGCCGAACGGAGCTGGAAGAGGATGATGAAGATGAAGTGACGGGCGGCGAGCTGGAAGGCGAAGAGCTTGGTGAGGTGATTGGAGCAGAGCTGGAGGGTGAGGAGCTCGATGGAGGTGAGCTTGAAGATGAGGTGACAGGAGCAGAGCTTGATGGGGAGCTAGCTGGAGCAGAGCTCGATGATGGGGAATTGGGCTGAGGCGAGCTTGAAGGCACCGGACTGCTTGACGTCGCAGAGCTACTCACGGAAAATGGACTGGAGATTGGTGCCGTGATAACAGGGGATGCCGGCGGGGAAGAAGACGCGCTTGAGATAACGCTTCCAGAAGAGGAGGCAGGAGGAGATGAGCTGATTGCGACGGAGGAGCTCCCGATACCAGAGGAGACAACACTTGACGAGGACACTGACGCACCAGGAGTGCCCGAAGTGCGAGAGCTGGATCCCACAGACACAGGGCTTGAAGAGCTGGTAACTAAAGAGCTGCTTGCCATTGACGAGCTCGGAGTCGAGACTGGACGGGTGCTGGAGCCTGAGCTGCTGCTGCTTGGGATACTGCTCGGGGCTATGCCGCCGACAATAGCCAGGATGAACTCTCCCACAAATTGGCCAGTGGCGGCAGGGCTGGAGACAGGGCTAGACGGCACATTCGTTGACGGGACAATGGTTGACGGCACAGATATGGCCGAGCTGCTAGATCCACGACTGATTGTTGGCGATGAACTGCTTGAAGGCACTGAGCTAGGCAAGGAGCTGACTCCAGACGGAGTAGAGGATGCTGCCCCTGAGCTCGACAAGGAGCTGACTCCAGACGGTGTGACAGATGCAGGCCCTAACGAAGAGGCAGGGGTCGATCCGGACGCAACAGGGCTGGACTGGGCGCTGCTTCCTGACAGGCTACCAGGCGTCGTCGAAACACTGACAGATGCGGTGCTAGCTCCAGACGTCGTCACGGAGATGGTGCTCGCAGTGGTCGATGCGGGTGCACTGTTCGCCAATGGGAGACTTGCGATGCTGGAGGACGACAATGTCACAGTCGCAGGAGTGATGGCCACCTGCGATGCCGGGATGACTGCAAACAAGGGAATGGCGTTGACCGCGCTTTGGCGTTTGCCAAGACGGAAACCACGACGACGCTTGTTCCCAGCCGCGGCACATTGTTCCGCGGGGATGAGAGGAAGATCCCTGATGACACTACCACAGTAGCAGGTGCCCTGGTCGGCACCAGTATTAGTGAGCCCCTTGGTCGCGCAGTAGACGGCGCAAGTGGCCGCACTATAGCTTGCAGCGTCGGTGAGCGTGTTCCCACTGAATGGTGACTCCCCGGGCGTGACACCTCTGCAGCCCTGAGACTGCACAACGAACGGAGCAGTGGACCTCTCACCGGTGACAGGATCGATGACCTCAAAGTTCACGATCAAAGCTTCGCCAGGTTGGATTTTGAAGACTTCCTCGAATGCCACGGGCTCGGTGCTGAGTACAGAGATTGAAACAGATGCAGAAGATAATGGGCTTGCCGAGGTGACCGTTCCGCCTGACGAAGGCGATGTCGGGCTTGCTGGTGGGGTTGAATTCGGCGGCGCATCTGCCGAGGAGGGCACGGGTGGCGGACTTTGGGAAGACTCGGGCTCTGGGGTAGGAGTCGGGGAGGGAGATTCCGAGGGGCTGGGAGTCGGGCTTGGTGAAGTCTCTGGTGATGGACTGGGAGCCGGTGAGGGGCTCGGAGACGGCGAGGGGCTCGGAGAAGGTTCCGGTGACGGAGACGGGCTGGGCTCAGGCGAAGGTGAGGGGGGTGGTGAAGGCGAGGGCGAAGGCGAGGGCGAAGGCGAGGGGGTTGGTGAAGGCGAGGGCGAAGGCGAGGGCGAGGGCGAAGGCGAGGGCGAAGGCGAGGGGGTTGGTGAAGGCGACGGCGAAGGCGACGGCGAAGGCGATGGGGAAGGCGAGGGAGATGGGGTTGAGCTTGGCACTGCAACCTCTGATGTACTGCTGCTCGATGTCGGTTGAACAGGAGGTGCTGAAGACGAAGTTGACTGGACAGGGGCTGCAGTGGAAGAACTCGTAGTCGGTTGGACAGGATTCTCCGTCGAAGACGTCGAAGTAGGCGTAGGCTGGACTGGAGCTTCCGTTGAGGAAGTCGATGTTTGCTGCACAGGGAGCTCGGAGGTTGTGGTGCTCGTTGTAGGCGCCACCAAGGGCTCCGTAGAGGAAGTTGAAGTCTGTTGCACGGGAGGCTCAGTTGAAGTGCTTGTGGGCGACTGAACGGGAACTTCGGACGTGGAGGAGCTCGTCGACTCGACCGTGGGCTCGGAACTTGTGCTGCTGGGCGTCTCTTCCGCAGTAGAGGAGGTGCTTGTCGTTGGCTCAACAGGGGCTTCAGATGTCGCGCTGCTGGTGGTCGACTCAGGCTCGGAGCTGGATGTGGCAGTAGTCGATTCAACAGGAGGCTCCGAGCTGGTGCTGCTCGTCGTCGGGTCAGTAGATGATTCAGGAGATGTGGTGCTGGTCGTCGCAATCGGTGATTCGGAAGAAGTGGAAGTTGTAGTCGGCTCGGCGGAAGTCTCGGTGGACGATGCCGTTGTTGACGCGACCTCCGCTGTGCTGGTAGACTCAGGTTCCGTGGAGATGGTAGACTCGACCTCCGTTGACGAGCTGCTAGGTTCAGTTGAAGTCGCCGTAGTGCTAGTCTCCGCGGGTGTGGCCGTAGTGCTAGCTTCAGTGGACGTCTCAGTCGTGCTAATCTCGGTAGATGTCTCAGTGGCACTGGTGTCAGTCGATGCAGCTTCTGTTGATGTATCTTCCGTCGATGTAGCCTCAGTTGAGCTTGGCTCATCTGTGCTAGTTACTTCTGTAGAGGTCGCGGTTGTGCTCGCTTCTCCTGTAGAGCTAGTTGCTTCGGTCGATGTGCTGACGACGTCTTCTTCAGTGCTGGTCGGCTCGCTGGAAGTCTCTGTGCTCGAAGTCTCAATTGTGCTTGTCACTCCAGCTGAGGTTTCTGTTGTACTGATATCCTCAGTTGTACTAGTGGCCTCTGTGGAAGTTTCCGTCGTACTGGCATCCTCGCTTGTGCTAGTGGCCTCGGTGGATGTCTCAGTGGTACTAGACGGTTCCTCAGTTGAACTGGAATCCGTGGAAGTAGCTTCGTCCGTAGCCGTGGATGTACTACTGTCTGTAGTGGCGACCTCATCTGGGTCAGCGGTTGTACTGGCCTCATCGGTAGTTGTACTGGCGGCATCAGTGGCTGTGCTGGCCTCATCAGTGGCTGTGCTGGCCTCATCAGTCGTGGTACTGGCCTCGTCCGTGACTGTCGTAGTGTTATCCGTGTCCGTGGTTGTCGCTTCATCAGTGGCTGTAGCCTCGTCGGTCGCGGTAGTTGTGCTATCTGTAGCAGTAGCATCATCGGTAGTCGTAGCGGTGGAATCTGTCTCGGAAGCAGTGCTGGACTCGGTGCTTGATGCGGTGGTGGAGGTAGTGGTAGCTTCAACATTGGTATGGAAAACAGCTTGAGCTCCTGCACCACCACAGTTCTCGGCGGGATTTCCAGAGCATGTAGTGTCGCAATCCGAATCTGAAGTTGGACTCCCGACAACCTCATTGCCGCAATAACATGCGATGCTATTCTCTAAGGCGTACCAAAGGTAGTTTTGATCTCCACAGAAGGCCAAACAGTCCTCTTGGGTCATTCCCCCGGGAGGGTTGGATTCAGGGGTACTGGAGTCAGTAGTAACGGCTCCGCTGTTCGTGCTAGAAACTGCTCGCGTTTGCCCCATCATTGAGTAGCAGTTGCCTTCGACACCACTACCTGCAGCTTGTGCATTTATGATAGGCAACAGAGAAAAGACGGCCAGAACGGCCGCCTTCTGCAGCCAAACCATCTTGCCGGGATGTCTTCTTCCAGCAGCACTGGCAGGATCGTGAAAAGAGTTCGACAAGGATCGAGGCTAAGAGCCACGAGCTTCTCCTAATAGAGAAATGGGCCAAATTCAAAAGAAGAGACAATGAAACGTCCTCCTAGTCACCAAAGATGAACCGCGGAGAGAGCCGGTCGAAGTTAGAGTTCCGTCTGTGTGTCCAGAAACGCAAAGGGGCGACGGTCGAGAGAAGAGGTAAGGCTCGTCCTTTTTCTTCTTCCCTTCCATTTTTGCCAAGACCAACGCCCGTGGGGACAACAAGAAACGAGGCATCGCCATTCTCATCCCTCCACCGCCGCGTCGACGGTCTCACCCACATCCCAGGAACCAGGGATTCGGAGAATGAGGAATCTCAGGGTCAGGCATGAAGGCAAAACGCCCTTGAGCGCCAATCATTCCAGGTCTCTCCCCTTCTTCTCCCTGTGGCCAGTGTGCGAATGTCTCGCTTGTCTTTCCCCCCATCTCGGCCGGTCGACTGCCGCTTCGGAGTTGATACGAAAAGAGAAAACGGAGAGAAGAGTCTCGTGGAGTGCACTCCGGTGACTAAGCTGGGCTTTCCTCCGTCGGGTTAGGATCGTTCATTGTGGCTTGCGCTGTCCATAGACCTGACGGGAATGCTTCGCGCCCCTGTATTTTCCACTGCATGCTTGGGCAATCAAGGGAATGAAACCCACGTGAGGCTGGAGGCTGAGCTGAGCCTAGGGAGGAATGATGGCAGGGTCGTTGTCCCAGGGATGCGGTGTAAACGGTAGCAGTTGATAAGCCGCATGAGCTGGCTCTGCCCCGGCACTTGGAAAAAATGAAGCATGAATAATTGCTGGCTAACATCGTACTGAAGAGGCCAGACAAACGATTCTAGAGCTCTTCCGCTCCGCTCGTGTCGCACGGGGGGCGGGGCCCACTGCATTGGCTATGGCATGTTGTTCTATTAGGGAAAGCTTATCCCGCGCCATAGAAGGGCCCAATGGAGTTCGGATCCGCAGCTTGATCGTCGTGGTGATGACTTGTGAATTCCTGTCCTTGTCTGTTTCTGGTCGATACGCATACCGGTGGGTTGCATCATAGCATATGGTTTGACGAGTAACAGCGATAGTTGGATGACGTGCTAAGGTTAATGAGAATAAGGGGCTGCCCGTGATGGCAGAGGACCATCAGGCTGGGTCGGCCGCATGGCATCTGTTCGGAGCGGCCGCTCAAATAGACTGTCGACCCACCGACGCAGTGTCGCGCTTGAATCAGTAAAGCAGGAAATCTTCCTGAGAAATACTGCGGTCCCGCAATCGTCGCCTCAGCTTGTGTTCCAGGCCTTCAGTATCCCTCGCGTTGTCCGCGTAGTTTCCCGCCTCGCTTCCCCAATGCATGAGCCCCTCAACGTAACATGTTCCTACCATGGTCATCCCGTGTTTCTGCTGTCGTTCTCGCAAGACATGAGGCATCAGGCCGCCCTCGAGGACGCAGAGCGCGTCCCCTGCGCGCATCTTTTCTGGCCCCAAGCCGAGCTGGCCTTTGGAGGTCAGGAAGAGTCGACTGCCACTAGCCACAGCTCTGATGGTGTCCTCAACCCAACAATTATCTCCCGGCCGTATCCTCGTTGGTTTGAAATCCCCATGCTCGGTTCTGAGATTGAAATCGCTGGTAAATGTGAAGAGCGGAAGGCTTAGATCATCATCACTGGCGGGATTCTCTGCTTGAGATGAAATTGTCCAAAACAAGGGTGGATCACCAGCACACTCGCTGATGCGCAAGCTGCATTCTTCGCCGTCCTGCAGGTACTTGTTCCAGAACATGATATCATCCTCGCTGTAGGATTCGTTGCGCGACCAGTAGTTCGCAAAGGCGGACGCCAGAAAACGGACCAATATCCAGTAAGACAACTGTTTTTCTTCTGCGCTGCTAAGCCAACGTGGTGGTGTATAGCCACCAGAGACCCTTTGGATTCTCGCTGAAAAGCAAAGAATACGCGAAATGATCTCCACGAAAGGCTTGCTATATTGCAGCTGACATTCATCCTTGAAAAGCCGGCATATTGTGATGATTTGATAGAGTATCTCCTCGAGATTAGCGAGATCGCTTGCGAGAGAATCGGTGATGCCTAGAACATCTCCACACGCAGCCCCGGAGACGTTCAAGACAAATGATTGTTGTGCTTCGGGGTGTTCTGGAGCTATCTGAGTGGGTAGGCGATGAACTGGCTCCCAGTCGGAACCAGCAACGCGATCCCCGTCAGCCAAGCGTTGAAAATGCTGCTGTGGTAAGACATAGAGAGCTTCTGAGCCGTCCTGCTTAGAGTGAAAGAACCTAGCACGACTGGCATTAAACATCTGGAAAAGCTCTCCGTGGAGGCGCACGCGGTGTTGATCCCAGCCGGGAACCGCATAGTCTGATGACCAGTCAGGGACCCAAGAAGGCACATCGTTCCGGGTCTTCGCAAGGAGGTCAAACGTTGTAACCCACAGAAGACCAGTTTGCTTGATGATTCTGTAGGCCACGCGAGCGAAGGGTGTGTGGACGCTAACGTTGTAGTCGGTATCAATACTCACGAGTGCTTCCTTTTCCAAGTCAAGCGCAAGTCGAAGTAGGGCGAATATCTTGTCGCGAGGCTCAGATGATCGCCTGTTCCGGAAATTTCTTAGCAACCAGAGTAGCGGACTGTTGTTTGCGAAGGGTAGTGATCTGTACGATGTCACTCGTAGGAAGTCGATCGCGTCGGCCTTTTCAGCCAAGAAGGAAAACACCCTGGCAAACTCGGTGGAATCCGTGGCAAAAGGGTTGAAAACAGCGTGTAGACCGTGTCCAATGATACTGAACGGCATCGAAACGCGACCATACATAATGGTGAGCTCTCTTGCAACACAGGCTTCCTGAATAATCCATATGCGATTCCACCAGTCGCTAACAGCGAAAAGTCGAGTTCTCTCCGACATTAGTCGGAAACGCCGTTGCGAAATTGGATTTACCGCGTCAAACATACACTGCCGTGCTAGATTCGCCGAGCTCTCATGCAATGGCGCCGAAATAATACTGTAAAGGCAAAGCATCTCCTCGTGTTCTGTTAGCGACCCTGGCATCGGGTTCTGCCAAAGACCGATAGATCTCTCGATAATAGGCAAGTCCGTCCGTTTGCCAGTGAAACGCACCGGATCGACCAGTCCAAGTCTTGCAAAACGGCGAGAGTAATCTTGACGACTGCGATCCAAGCCATCGCCTACATAAGCAATGACCTCTGTAGCTGAATCGAAGATATCATGCATTAATCCGACTTGGTGGCTCTTTTCGACAGAATCTTCCTGGTTGATGCACACGGAATCCACCTAGATGACGATGGATTCTGTGGTTCGGCGAAGGGCCCTCAGCGCCCGGTCGAGGTTGAAGGTGATGAAGTGGACATGACGGTTGACGATGATCTTGTTGAACCTTCGAGTGCTACCCCAAGCGTAGGACAACGGAACATAGTCATGATCCCGGTCGGCGACATACAATTCCGCAGCGAGGTCTTCGAGCCACTCCCCAGGCAGAAGACGAAGGAGACGAATCTCCTGGCCGCTTAGCCCTTGGCGGTAGGTGATGGTAGACATGGCAAGTCTGACGCGAGTACTCGATCCAACATCTGCTTCCTATTGTCTGTAGTGAGAAGGAGGCAGGGATTGAGTGGTGAGTATGAGCTGGAGAGAGATTGTTAGCTTGGATTGTCAGCCTGCAGTTGAAGATGCTGCCGATTGGTAGGATGGATGCATAGCAATGGTTGGCTGCCGCAAGGGACCACGAAGGCGCAGCTGGGCACCTCTAGATCGATATCGCCATTTTCCAGGGATAGCCTTTGAAGTGCAGTTCTGCCACTCGTCAGATTCTCACAGCCGAAATCATCCATCTCAAGAACCCAAATCGTTGTGAGGAGAACTGTGCCTTCAGAGCTCAACTGTTGATGAAAGGAGAAGACGTTTGGTGGGGCTGCAGCTGGCAGGGGCGACGGGGGACGCAGTACCCCTCCTAAATTACATAATCGCCATATGAGGTAAGGCAACAACACACACTGGTCCGTGCCCGGCGGGCATCACGAAAGGCTGCAATAATTTTTTGGGAGCTCCAGAAGCTTCTTGGGCCACGAACAGCCGAACCTCAGCCTCCCCGCGACGACACACGAACCTCGCCAAACCCAACGACACGCTCCCTTTGGCCTTGTACTCGTCGTCACACAAATAATCCACCAAGATGTCGTTCGGAGGCCAGACCCCGACCATTATCGTCCTGAAAGAGGGTGAGTTTACCCCACCGCCCCTTGCCCGCCCGCGGGCCACGATTGACGAGTCTCTTGCGCAGGAACCGATACCTCTCAGGGCAAGGGTCAGATTATCTCCAACATCAACGCATGCTTGGCTGTCCAGGCCACCATCAAGTCCACCCTCGGCCCCTATGGCGGTGACCTGTTGATGGTCGACGCCAACGGCAAGCAGACCATCACCAACGATGGTGCTACTGTCATGAAGGTCAGGAAGAACGATGCGGGCAGCATGATGGAGGTTGAATTGCTGACACGCCGATAGCTCCTCGACATTGTCCATCCCGCAGCCCGAATCCTCGTCGACATTGCGAGATCACAAGATGCCGAAGTCGGCGACGGCACAACATCCGTCGTCGTCCTGGCCGGCGAGATCCTTAAGGAGATCAAGGAGCACGTCGAGCAGGGCGTCAGCTCCCAGGTCATTGTCAAGGGTCTGAGAAGAGCGTCTATGATGGCGGTCAACAAGGTCAAGGAGATCGCGATCGATACCAACGAGGGCAACAGGAGGGAAACACTCAGCAAGCTGGCCGCGACCGCCATGACGAGCAAGCTGATTAAGCGCAACACCGACTTCTTCACAAAGAGTACGTCGACACGATTACCCTCCCATAGTGCCAGTTCTAACGTATCGCAGTGGTTGTCGACGCCGTCCTGTCCCTCGACCAAGACGATCTTAACGAGAAGTTGATCGGCGTCAAGAAGATTCCCGGCGGTTCCCTCACCGACTCCCTCTTCGTCAACGGTGTCGCCTTCAAGAAGACCTTCTCCTACGCCGGTTTCGAGCAACAACCCAAGTCTTTCCAGAAGCCCAAGATTGTGTGCCTGAACGTCGAGTTGGAGCTCAAGGCCGAGAAGGACAACGCCGAGGTGCGCGTCGAGCAGGTGTCGGATTACCAGGCCGTCGTCGATGCGGAGTGGCAGATTATCTACAGAAAGTTGGAGGCTATCTACAAGACCGGTGCCAAGGTCGTTCTCAGCAAGCTGCCCATTGGTGACTTGGCTACCCAGTTCTTCGCCGACCGCGACGTCTTCTGCGCTGGCCGTGTTGCCGCCCAGGATATGGAGCGCGTGGTCCAGGCTACTGGCGCAACTGTTCAGTCAACATGCTCTGACATCCTGGCCGAGCACCTCGGTACCTGCGGCAGCTTCGAGGAGCGCCAGATTGGTGGCGAGCGCTTCAACTTCTTCGAGGGCTGCCCCGAGGCCAAGACCTGCACACTCATGCTGCGTGGTGGTGCCGAGCAGTTCATCGCCGAGGTCGAGCGTTCGCTGCACGATGCCATCATGATCGTCAAGCGCGCCATCAAGAACCACACCATCGTCGGTGGTGGTGGTGCCACCGAGATGGAGGTCTCCGCCTACCTCCACCGCTTCGCCGACAAGAACATCCCCCACAAGCAACAAGCCATCATCAAGAGCTTCGCCAAGGCTCTCGAGATCATCCCCCGCCAGCTCTGCGACAACGCCGGATTCGACGCGACCGACATCCTCAACAAGCTGCGCGTGGAGCACCGTAAGGGCAACACATGGTCTGGTGTTGACTTCAACAACGAGGGCGTCACCGACATGATGGAGCGCTTCGTCTGGGAGCCCGCGCTGGTCAAGATCAACGCCATCCAGGCTGCCACCGAGGCCAGCTGCCTCATCCTCGGCGTCGACGAGACGATCCGCAACGAGGAGAGTGCCGCGCCTCAGGCCCCCGGTCAGGCCCTGCCCCCTGGTGCCGCCCAGCGCGCCCTGAGAGGCAGAGGACGGGGCATGCCTCGCCGGTAAGGTGGTTATGACTGGAAAATGAATGGAAAAGGAAAAAGTCAAAAGGATTTGATGAATGGCGTCTGTATGATACCTAGAATTGCCCCACAGGGGTTTTGGCTTCCAGAAGTCTGAATAGACTGGGTCATTTGTCGTCTGCCATGAGCGGTCCACGTGCTATCATCAAGGAGCAGCATTGATGTCACGAAAATCCTAACGACGGCATATAGGTCATGTACGCACGGGAGAGGCTACCTTGTCGCGATTAATTCTTCAGATGTCAAATTGCGGTGTTCACGACTTGACACGAGCGACTGCAGGATTAGTACCGCTTAGCTGGTGATGAAATCGGGCCAGCTTACCCAGAACTCCATGTTCTCTCTCACAGCGCGGGGTTCTTGAAAAACGACATAGAGATGACATGCAAACTGAGGGCTGCCAAGCACATATTTACAAGTGTCGATATGACACCTCCGAAAGTCATTAAAATGCAGTGAAGAAACCTAAAAAGCACCGAGCTATATTTTTGCAGCATCCGATAGGCGGGTGGGATGCACAGCTGATGTAATCTCGAAGAGGGAACACTAGCGGTAGCTGTACCCCAAGTGGATGGGCAGCCTTCACCTAGAAGTACAATTTAAACTTACCCGTGGCTCGGCGGTGAGGAACTTGCCCGTGGATTTTGGTGCGGTATTCATGATTGACAACTGATATTTTGACAGGTCAGTCAGTTGACAGCCTGGGAAGCAATTTGCTGGTATGCACGAGACACTCGAGGAGCATCTGCACACCACCTAAGTAAACCGATTCTATTCAAAAAAAAAAAGAGAGCTTCTTGAATGTCGGAATCTTGTCAGGGGCGGGCTCAGTTGGTGTCGTACATGCAACCAGGTTAGCTAGTTGGCCCTGGTACCGTGCCTTCCAGCATTCTTACTCGAGACGATGCATGAGAAGTAAGGTAGGAAGTCTATTCGTCGTCTTCGAGTGCTATGCCTGCCAAGTATGCAAAAAGGTCTAAAGAAAATGCAAAAGAAAATACCACCGCCGCTGCCCACGAACGCCATATGTCGTCAACTCGCCTTATCCCGCAGAGTACCCCATCCCATACATCTCCTTGTCCCGTCCCTTGTCTCCCATAGGCTCATCAACATCATCCTCTTCCTCGTCCCCTTGCTCTATCAGCATGTCCAAGTCTCGATCCACAGCCGCTGCTTCCTCTGGCGTCTCTTCGGCCTCCGTGGCATTGAGCAAAGCTTGAAAGTCTGTGTGGTGTGGGTGGTAATGATTATACGGATCATGCGACGTCGGCGGCGGTCCAATGATCTGCGGGTCGATAGGCTGGTAAGATTCGTCTTGTAACATGGGATTATGATGCGGATGTCGAGGTAAAGGCGAATCAGACGGGTCGCGGAGGGTATGTGACGGAGGTATTGACGCGACCTCTGCATACGGCGACGACCGCGGCGGTGAGAGAGGCGGTAGATGGTGTGGTTGCAGCGCCAGAACGCGACCAGCGGCGCTGACGCTCGCGGCAGACGGCATCGGTGTAGATGAAGAAGCAGATAAAGTAGGATTCGAAAGAGAATTGTTAGTCAAGGGCACACTCTTGTTCGAGGCAGCCGCAGCAGCTGCTGCTGCCGCCGCCGCCCTTCCCCTCGCGCCCCCGTTACCCCCCGGCGCCGGCATCTTGCCCAGCTCCTTGCACTCCGCGCAGTTCCTAATCACGTCACTAACGGTCTCCTTGATGCGGCTCCAGTGGTACTTCTCGGCAATGGTGGCCGTCGTCTTATTGATGCCGCCGTGGCTGGCGACGTGGACCTCGCGGGCGATCTCGTACTGGCGGCGCGGGTCCGGGACGACCTCCTTGTCCTTGAGCATGAGCCGGTCGCCGTCCAGCAGCTTATAGTGCGTCGCGGCGCTGCGGAGCCTGCTTTTCTCGGCGCGGTCAGCCCCCGCCGGGTACTTGCTGTACTTGAGGTAGAACTTGATCTTGTCGAAACGCTCTTCACTCACGAGTTCCTCGGATTCGCCGGGGATGAGGTCGCGCCCGTAGATGATGGCGTCGATGAGCACGCCCGGGTGCGACTTGAGGTTGCCGCAGCCCTTGACGCGCCCGATGCGCTTGAAGCCGAGGGCGTCCCAGATCTTGCACGACGCGACGTTGGTCTCGTACACGAGGTTGAAGACGGAGTACGTGTAGCCCAGCTTCGGCGCCCAGTCGATGTAGCACTCGCCCATGAGGCGGCCCACGCCGCGGTTGCGCGAGGCGTCGGTGACGAGGAAGCCGGCGTTGCACACGTGCGAGCTGCGCCCGGGGTAGTTGGGCTTGATGTAGAAGCTGCCGAGGCACTCGCGGGACCAGTCCATGTCCTCGGCGAGGTCGGCGCGGTCGACGTTGCCGAGGAGCATGATGGCGCCAAAGTTCTGGAACCAGTAGGCGCCGAACTTGTCGGCGGGCATGCGGTCGGTCATTGGGTAAGTGTCGCCGCCTTCGATTTCCTTGTTGAGCTGGTCGCTGAGGTAGCGAACGAGGGATTGCGGGACCTCATGCTGCGACGCGAAGGGGATGATGGTGGCGACGGTTTGGCGGTCCCGGAGGGTCACTTGACGGGGGACGATGTCGGCCGGGAGTTCGGGCTTGTTCGGGTCCGGATACGGCGGGGCGCCGGAGACGCGGTAGATTGTGGGGCTCGCCGGGTCGTCCAGCATGGCCGGCATCTTTGCGACGGATCGGCTCCGCAGAGGGGGCCTGTGCTGTCCCTTCTAGCGGTGTAAGACGAAGAGGGGTAGGTAGCCTGTGTTGGGGTTTGGCAGTCCGCCGGTTGCAACAAGTCGGTCGCTATACGTACGAACTTGCTGCTAAAACCTCACAAGCGACAGGGAGTTAGTCAACATTTCACATGTGTAGCAAAGCAGGCAGCAGTTGAAGCAGACGGTAAGTAGCCTCAGGTGCGTTGCGTTTCCTCTTCTCTCCCTCGGACCCCCCCTCTCTTGATGTTGCCAAGCAAGATGCAGATTGATTGGTAAGGAAAGGCTGCAAAAAATAAAGCCTACCGAGTTTTTGGAGAATACTTTTTGGGCAATGTCCTCCTCTTCCTCCTGTTGGTCGAGGACCGGACCTCCCTCCCCGACTGGCTGCGGGAATTCCTAAACGACCGACCTCGGCTCAGACGCCGATTTGGCGACGCCGACAAATGTAGAGGAGAGTCTGCAGCGACTGCGCTTCCGACGCGAATGCGGTCGTTGTGGTGGCTTGAAGGGGTGGCCGCTGCACTTGATTATGATGCGCGCGTGCGTCCTGCTTTGCCCAGTTTCAGCCGATGACACCACAGCTACCATGCACGAATGCCTGACCTTGGCGGGGTGTGGAAAACGGAGCTGGCTGGCTGCCCTGGGCTTGTGCGTGCTGAAATGTTCGTTTGATGATGGTTTTCGACCTTGGGGAGGGGAAATGCGCAGGCGCGAAGTTTTCAACATGGGGGCGGGGCATGAATTATGTAAGTTGATGACCGAGCCACTAGGGTCCCTAGCCACATGTGGCTGGACTTCTCAGGGTGATGCTGAGTGAGGCTATTCCCAGGTTAGCACGCACAGCTCCTTGTCCCATCTAACGACAAAGCTCTTCAATTCCATGCTTCATCATGTATATAAACCCCATAATTTTCAATTCAGACATACTGAAATAAGATTGCTTGCTGAGTTACAACCATAAGTCGCTCTGAGAAGACCACCAACGATGTTGTCGTGAGCCAGTTTGAACGCTTCCGACATCAGACGCCAAAGAAGAAAGATGGCGTTCCGGATTCAAGATCACATGTGCCAGGTTTTCCAATAAGAGTTCTTATCTCCCTATCTGGAGTCTGACAGACAGGGCCGGAATGTTTGAAAGTGCAATACCAAGACCAGCTGAACAGGCGAGGCGCCAAGTGTGTAACCATACGAAAACCGTACTCAGCCGTTCTCTCGGGTCCAGATCAATTCCAGTGATATCTTGGTGTTAGCTGAAGGGATGCGCTCTGCTATATGAAGTGCCCGTCTGTCTTGCCTCTTACGCGTCCTTCGATTAAGCTCACAAACTGTTGTACCGTCTCAAACTGCCATCAATCTTTAATCTTTGAACAATTCACCGTCACGATGGTTCAAGTGCCTCCAGCGTCTCAAATGGCGGCGTCCATGTCGTCCGGTACGACAGACTTCGTGTACAAACCCCTAAGCCAGCACGAGATTCGAGTGCTGCTCCTCCTCCCCGGTGACCTGGACAGTCCTCTCCGGGCTCGGATCACACACCGGCATTTTGATCCGTCAGTCTCTCCTCCGGAGTATGAAGCAATGTCCTATGTCTGGGGAGAGTTGGGCGAAACAGCCACTTTGCACATCGTGGACGACGCTTCGAATGATATCGGCACGATCCAGATCCGACAGAATCTGGCGTCGGCTCTCAGACACATTCGTCATGATACCAATGATCAACAGAGTCTCCAAGCCCGTAGTCTCTGGTGCGATGCTGTATGCATCGATCAGAGCAACCTCACTGAGCGGGCAGCTCAGGTGCAGCGTATGGGCGCCATCTACCGCCACGCTCAGAGGGTCATCTTCTGGCTCAGCGCTGAAGATGAAGACGTGCCTCGAGCGATGAACATCCTGAGAAATTTCACTCCAGACTTTGACCAACAACTCCCTGAGGCCGACTGGCGGTCCTTGATGACCCTCCTCGCCGACGCCTGGTTCAGGAGGTTGTGGATCCGCCAGGAGATCTGGCTAGCCAACAACTCGGCCCTCTTCCAGAGCGGCGACTGTGAGCTCAGCTGGGATGAGTTCTGCAACGGCTTGAAGCACCTTCGAAGCTACACCGTGGACCACCAACCTGCCCTGGACGAAGAGTCACAAGGCTACTTTCGAGAGATCCTGGAAACAGCCTGCGATGTCGCCCTCTCCAAGCCCAGAGTTAACTCTTTCCTGTACATGCTCGTCATGACGCGGCATTGCGAGTGCGAGGATGAGCGAGACAGGGTGTATGGTCTCCTCGGCCTACAGGATTTGCTTCAAATCGAGCCAGACTACTCCAAAACGAAGGGTGCCAGGGATGTTTACTTTGACTATACGGAGAACTATCTGAGGACAGTCTCGATAGCCAACATCCTCTCGATGTGTGAGATGGCCGATAACCCGAGCTGGGTTCCCGACCTCACGGTCCCGGTGCCTTCGCTTGGTGTCTACGGCATCGGCTCAGCCAGCAGCAACACCAAGACAGTGTACAGCATCTCAGCTGATCGGACGCTGACAATCACGGGGACGCACGTTGGAACTATCACTCGAAAGACGTCTCCGATGCCCCCTCGACCCAGCCTGGAGGATGTTCAGAGAACATTTGCATCCTGGGTAGCCGCTTCATTCCCACAGGGTATCCAAGCTTATGATGGCGCTGCGGTCGACGACATGATTGCCACAATTGCGCGCGGCCATCTCAAGGAGGACATCGCCTTCGACGATACCAGCTTGGAACTCTGGCAGCTTAAGGACATCCTCCTCAGCGGTGTTCCGGGACACTCGCCACGACAGTCATCAGACCTCGAAGCTGCCTCCCGGTCTCGCGCTCTCGACGTGTTCTCCAAGAGCATGACAGGCATGCAACTCGTGAGAACAACATTGGGCAAGTTCGCCCTCGGTACCGGCGCAGCTCGCGAGGGCGACGAGATCTTCGTGATTTTGGGGTGCAACATGCCCATAATCATGAGACCGGTCGGCAGTTCCAAGTACAGGATTGTCGGGGCATGTTTCATGCACAGTCTCATGCGCTTCGAAGGGCTTCTCGGTCCGCTGCCAGAAGGGTGGAGGATGATTTACAAGACCTTCAGCAGACCAGTGTTCATCCACCCCAGCGGCATGATCACAATCAATGATCCTCGTCTAGAAGAGCTGCCTGATGGTTGGGAGCAGAAGTCGGAACAAACGGGGAGGCTGCTATGGAGATATGGTGGGGAAGGCGATTGGGAGTGGTTTGATCCAAGGATGGCTCCTGACCGACTCAGCGCTCGAGGGTTAAGGCTGGTAGACTTGACGATTGTCTAATTGTTTGTTAAACAAAGACGTGTCTAGGACAGCCCGAGAAATTTCGAAATTCTTTTGTCTCTGGAATGACAGGGCTGTACCATCTACATGCTGGCGATAAAACACCCAGCTTCTTGACGTAAAGGCTTTTCCTGTGTGGAGAGCCGCATGACTCTGTCAGTAAAAACAATCGACGCCTGCCGCCGTCCGCAATCCTTACTTCAGGCGTCGTAATGCCCGAATACTCTAGCGAAGTTGACGAGAAGTCACAGCATGCCTAGAAAGAATGTTATTCAACTGTTGGACAATCTGAGTGAACTTATGCATTTGTGCACGGCTACCGAATAGTATAATTCAGAAGAGTGTAAAGAACAAAGGGATTTGCTCGCCACTGAATACCAGAGCCAAGAGACGTTCGATGCTTGGTAGTCTCAATAAATATGACAAGACTAATTCCTACCCTCTCGAGCTCCAATTAAGCGGACACTCTCTACTTTGACGAGAAATGCAGCCTATAAGACGATGCCTTTGCACTTTTTGTGTGACCTCTGCCGGAAACAATGGGATTCTGATTGTTCGGCTGTTTGTTGGAGGTGGCTGGAACCCTATCCGCCAAAGTCGAACATATCTAAAGGCATTCTCCGTTATATCATGCACAACACCTACCACCTGCTTATAACAACCTGTCATCTGTCACACAGGTTGTTGTTCGCTTATAGCTTGTTGAATAACTTTCAAGCAGTAAAGCAAATGCAACATGACCGGTCAGCAACGTAGGGGTAACATGAGATCATAGCAGAAAACACGTCTCCGTCCATTGCTCAATATTCAATACACAATCGAGGAACAGGACATGCGGCCTATTGGGCTGCCTAAACTGGTGTTATGAGAAAGTTACTGCCTTTTATATGAATGCTCTTCAGGTATCGTGAGAAGCTGGTCTACCTAAACTTTAGCGTGACAGGCATAGACCTGCGGCCATAGTCACTTTCCACGTCCCCTTAGGTCCCTAGACACACAGCAGTCAGATGAGCTCCGTTGAGACTGGATAGGGTCGTATAAATTTACTTTCTTTTGGTTGCATTTTCTCTCCTTCAACAATGAGTAGTCGCAGACAAAGTGTTGAACAGCGATGCCGCGGGATTCGCATTTGCATTAGGCGTGAGTAGCCTCGAGATTTACAAGACAGCACATTTTAAAAATCGTACCAGATTACAGAAGTATCCTCACCTACTTTCTTCATCCATCTTTTTTCATTGGCAACATATTCCTTCTTGTTTACCCAGACGGCGTTTGTAGACTTGCTATGGGGTTTGTTAGAACGCCAAGAGGTTCGTAGAGGGGTGGCACAGGATCTTTCTTTCAAGACTTTATCGAATGGCTCAACAACCAATCGATTGGGTTGTAATCCTTTCAACCAGGTTGATTTCTGCTGAGTTCATCCCAGATGCTTAGGGGCCACGTTATTTATACCTCATCAGATGAACGGATTCCTTACGTACGACCCAGGAAGTGCAGCACTCTGCTCTTTCAACACATGGATGATGTTTGATATCTCGAAGATCCCTAGGCTGAAAAGATGACGACACCATATAAATAGACACCTCGTGCGAGTAAGTCTTGTGCATGTGCAACGAAATCGGAAAGGCTTTTTGTCTGGGTCCGCTCTAGTCAACGTTTCCAGCGCCCTGAACCTAGACGGAACGATCACTGATGACGTTTTCCTCTCGCAATGCATCACTGGGACGCTTGCGGCTTCTATAACTACCCTTTCAGTGTCCAGTAGCGTCTTCGACGGCTACTGATTCCGTCCTGTATAGGCGGTGCGGCTGAGATGATGTTATCATTCCTTAAAGTACCTATTTACGCCTTCCTTAAAGTATTCAATGGTCAACCACCGTCAGAGACCATCAATCGGATTGATCATTCCCGACTGTGGACCCAAATAATTTGCTGTTGTGAGTCTAGAAGATCTTTAGCACATCACTTATAAGCATCCATTACTTGTGACCGCGAGAAGCCCACGAGACTTTGTGAGATTCTCGAACGACTTGGTCCGCGGATATAAAGAACAACGCAGAGCACAGCAAGTATCTCGAACACAACCGCACAATCTGGTCTTCTGTCATATCCATTTGAAGCCGAACCCTGAAGTTACCCTTTGCCGGCACATCCAGCAGAACCGTAGTCGGATCCGCGCATTGCCGCATCGACGCTCTCTTCCGGCTAGGAAGGCCAATCGCTGTCCACCCTTAGAGGCATTTTTCACTCATCCCTGGCCGATTAAGACAGAATAATATTCCAGAGAAGAGCAAAAGTCCCTGAAACCCGACTCCTTTCGGGACCCAAAACAACAAAAGTCATGCTCCCGTGTCAATACTAGTTCCAGTTTCAATTCATGCCTGCTCATAGAGAACGCAAGGAATCATGGAAAATTGGTTGCTGTCTTTGGGCTGTCTTTGGGTGTCTCCAGTGCACAGAACAGAATTTCTTTTATATTCACCGAGCCCAGGCATCAATCGCAGCTCTGGACTCACTTTCTCAAGCCGGCTTCTCCACGCCACGGACTCACGCCTTGAAACCCTTCGGAAGCAGAGAACCACAAGCCGAGGCCTTGAATGGAGAATCAATTTTCATATCTCTCTATAAAATAGACTGGCAAAGCTTCTCAAAACCCGTCATGAAAATTGACTAGAAATCGCCTAGGGTAGATTCCGATGCCTACGATGGTGGCTCAGCATGAAGCCCACCCTATCGGCTTGATCAAGAAAGACTGTCTAACCACAATCATATCTTCCACAGTGCCTGCAGTGACTAGCAGTCGCCGGTCTTCTCGTATGAGACAGGCATACGCGGTAGCTAGAGAAGATGTCGAGCGTGGGTTTGGTGCCATCGCCACAGCTGAGACTTGGCTTCAGGGTGCGCAAATTCGTTGAACACGGTCCCCTTCAATATTGAAGATTACCATCTCCGATTGCATTGTGTGGCCCTTAGAAGACAGCACCGGCCCCCAAAGACTATTTTAATATATCTCGCGAATTATACCATGATACAACAGACGACAACTTCTGCTAGGCCACGTATAAAATGGTGTGTTGTCCCCGAGCGGTTTCTTAACTTCACAACGGGCAATGAAATCAGTGTCTGGGGACCCGCGAATATTTGTCAGGGATCTCTGGATAGCCTTAGCTGTGAAACCAGTGCCAAACGTAGCCACTGTCCCCCCTGGCCGAAGAATCCTCAGTGATGGTGCCCTCATCTCCGTCTTAACCATGTTCCCAACGGAATACCTCAAAAGAAACACCAAAGGACAGGATGAGAAGCCAAGCGAAACAATCTTTGAAGCCTCTCGCCTTCGACGACGACGATTTGCTTCGGCATGGTATGTAGACGATGGTATTCCTGTTTTCAACCAATAGCCGAATGGCAAGGAAAAAAATTGTCCTGGGCTCCTCACAAAGAAACTGGGACAAGCAGATTTATATACACTAGAAGCAAAGGTCGGTCCAATGCCCAATAGCCTTGTTCCGGCGGTGGAAGCGGTGGGCGAGACCCTGGCGGTGCCTCAGACGAACCTTGCCAGAAACCACAGCAAACCACTCAAGTCAGGTCAGAGCAAGAAACCCTTCAACGGGCAATTCTACTATTGTACACACTCATACATTTGCTTTTCTCCCGTATCCTCTCACTCCTGCTCCAACAGCGCCTTCCTCAACTGCTCGTTCAACGCCCCCTCCGCCATCCTGTCCGCGTCAACCGCCTCCTCAATCTCGCTCTCGAGCGCCTCGTCCCCGAACATGGCCTGCTCCCGCTGCGCCTCCACCATCTTCTTCAGCGGCGGCGCCGCCCCATCGGCACCGGCAGCACCGCCGGCACCAGCGCCAGGGGCCGCCGCGTCGCTTCTGTTCGCGACGTACACGCCCGCCTTCTGCTGCTTCAACACCTCCTTCTCGTGCGCCTTCCTCGTGTCCTTGATGTACTTCAGCACCGGCGTCGGAACCTCCCACGAGACCGTGCCGTTGTTCGCGGCCTCGAGGCGGCGCTTCTGGCCCTGCTGGCCCGCGCGGCCGAGCACGCCTGCGATGACGGCCACGGAGCGGTAGCTGCCACATCCAGTTAGCATCGTTCCCGTCTTTGCCAAACAAACGATATACGCATGTGCTCCTTACCTGTCATCGTTCGCCGGGATCGTGTACGTAACCCAATCCGGGTTCGCGTTCGTATCAATAATGCCCACCGTCGGGATATTCGCCAGCCCGCACTCGTACAGCATCGTGTAGTTCTCCATCGGGTTCAGCGACACCACCAGATCCGGCAACAACGGCCGCGCCGTGCGCTCGAACCGCTCGAACCCCTTCAACTTCTTGTCCTTGCCGTCCACCACCTTGATCTCCTTGCCGCGATTGATCAGATCCCGGTTCGTCACATTCCCCGGCGTCCACTTCGTGAACAAGTGGCACCCGCCCGCCAGCTGCGCCGCCCGCGTCACAATCTCCATCTGCCCCTTACGCGTGCCGACGAACAGAATCAGACCCCCGCGGTACGCCACCTCCTCCACCAGCCGCGCCGCCCTCCTCAAATGCGCCGCCGTGACCTCCAGACTAATCAGGTGCACACCCTGCCTCGCACCATAGATGTACCGCGCGTTCGCCGGGTTCCACAGCGAGGTGTGGTGGCCCATGTGCGTCTGGCTCGCCATCAGCAGCTCGAGCGTGACGTCGCGCGGGCTCGGCGGGTTCTTGATCAGCTCCGAGGGCACGTAGGTCCGCCCGACAGACGAGCCGATGCCGTCCGTCGCCTTCTGCGCGGCCTTGAACTTCTTCCACTGCGAGGCTGTCGAGCGCAGCGGCTTGATGGCCTCGCGGACGTGCTCCGGGTAGCGGCCCTTGGAGGCCGCGCCGCCGGCGCGGAGCGCGGCGTGCGTGGTGAAGGCCTCGAGCTGCTCCGGGGTGAACTCGCCGATGAGGGACTCGGTTTGGATGCCGCGGCGGCATGTCGAGACGATGGGTGCCGCGAGGGCTTTCCGGCCTGCGGGGGAGACGGAGGTTAGTTTCTGGGTTCAATTGGGGGTTTGGAAGAAATGGAATGGGAGTGACATACCTTGCCGGGCGGCTATGCTCCTCACAATCATGGCTGAATGGGGCAGCGTGGTGGTTTGGGGTGGTCGCTGCGGTCCGTCCTGCGTAGGAACAATTTTTGGAGCTTTCGGGAAGCTGGACGGAAGTCTCCGCCGCAGGGTGGGATGACGGATTAGGTAAGCCCACAGGGATGCGGCCGACTGCATTTCAACCAGGCTCACTCGACTCGTCACCGAAGCATATGATTTGACAATTCACGAGTTCGCGGGGATGAAAAAAAATAATTTTGTCCAATCCAATGAGGTTTGCGGTGTATTAATTAACGTCGGGGTACTCAAGTCTAAAGACAATCATACTCGATACATATCTACAATGCATGCTCGCCAACGACCTTTCGTCAAGTCATGAATGGGATCCGCCCCTTCTATCTCTAGACATCCCTTACCTACTGGTAATGCGCGAAATGGTGAAGACTCCGACAATAACAACCGCCAACGTCACAATCGCACCGGGGAGCAGCAGCTCATTGGGCACGCCCTGGATGACCTGCTCAGGCTCGTGCGCGGCGGCCCTATGGCGGCGCGATCTCCTCGAGCGAGGAATGTCATCATCCTCATCCTCCGCATCGTCGTCCTCGTCGTCGTATCTCCTCCTGTGGCGCAGGTCGGGCGTGGCGGAGATGGGGGGCGTCGGGAGGGCAATGGGCTCGACAGTCAGGCCAGCACCAACGGGAGGCTTCTCGGGATCGTGCACGAACAAGTCGACCTTTTCCCTGCGGCCCTGGCGGGCGAGAAGAATAGACTCGAGAAGGTCGTTGTCTGTCGTGATGGAAACCTCGTCGCCCTCGTCGTCGAGGTAGCTGAGCGCAAAACCGCCAGAAATCCTGCCCTCATCAATATCGGGGGCTCCGCCAATGGCATCCACCTCGTGCCCGAGCTTGGAAATGACATTGGTCACCATGGCGCCGATGCCCTGGGAAGCAATGACCTGCAGGCGGTGCACACGTCCGGACGGGGCCTTGAACTTGAAAGGGAAAGGCAGCTCGGCGGGAGACTGGTGAACCGGGCTGTGGCCGGTCATTTCGGACTGAGGCGGGGAATCAACGCCGACGTGCGACGCCGAGTCGCCGGGAGCAACGCTGTCGCCGATACGCTCGCGGGTGAGGTCGGGAGACATGATGCGAGAACCGAGGTTCGTGTGGTGGGTGTGGCTACCCTCGCCGGACATCATGGATTCCGTGCCGTCGTCGAGCGATAGCCAGAACTTGTTCCATGCGGGTCCTTCGCTGTCGGCGGTGGACATGGTGTTGATTTGCTCAAGTGTCGCATATGTCAACTTGAGGACATCGACCATGCCGACGATCTCGCCGCCGTCGGAGGTCATGACGGGGAGGTTGAGGTAGTGGCCGTCTGCATCCTGTCAGTGACTGCTCGAACTCGAGCTTGGCGGGGTTCGGGCATTTCTTACCGTGCATCTTGCGCAGAGCAGCCTGGATGCTCATGTCCATGGGGGCAAAGTCGGGGTGCGGCGTCATGACACGGACGACACTGCAGGTGGCGGGGTCGAGACCGGGGGCAATGACACGAAGGACAACGTCCTTGCTGGTGAAGATACCGGTAATCGCTCCCTGGTCCTGGACGAGGACGGCCGTCGTGCGGTTCTCCTTCATCTGCTGAGCAGCCTCCTTGACCGAGGTGCGCACGCTGACGGTGGTCGGGGGACGTCCGTCGAGGACAGACTCGAGGGTCGGGCCAGACATCTTGTGGCGGAGGGCCTCGACGTACTGGATGATCTGCTGGGGCTGGCTGGTGCCCAGTTCGGACTGGACACCCTCGAGGGCGTCGTACAACCTTCTCGAGGAGGAGTAGGCGCGCTCCAGCTTCTCCATGGCATCGTAGAAGCACTTTGTGATGTCGAGGATACCCGAGATGTCCTGGTTCTCGTCCATGACGGGCAAGTGACGGAAACCCTTGCGGACCATGAGGTCGAGGGCGTCGGTGGCGCTGGTATCGGTGCGGGCGCAGAGGGGGTTCTTGGTCATGATCTCGGCGATGGTGATGTGGTTCGGCTTCTGGCCAGCGCCAACGACGCGGAAGGCGAGATCCTTTGCGGTGAAGATACCGGCGATGCGGTCGTCATCGTCGGTGACGAGCACGCAGTCCTCGCGCTTCGCGGCCATCAACTGGGCGGCCTCGGCGACGGTGGTTGCGGGCTTGATCTGGAGGGCAGGACTCGGCTTCAGGGCGAGGACGGTGCCGGGCGGGGCCTTGCGCGAGTGGCGGGCTCGGCTCGTGAGGTGCTTCTTCTTGGAGAGATCGCTCTCCATCTTCTTGCGGATGGCCTTGACGTAGTAGTCAGTATCCATTCTGTTTAGCAGCCTGGCTCGCTCGAGCTCCTGGTAGGTGAGGTTTCCCATTGCGTCTCTCTCTCTCCGTTGTGCGCCTGTCCGGGGAGGTCGAGGCGAGGGGGCGGAGCGAGGCTCGACAATGACGGACATGGAGAGAGGAACGGCGGTGCAGGAGCAGGCAGGGCAGGAGTGTGTCTGGTTTTGCTGTGCAATGCGGTGCAATGCAATGCGCAAAAGATCTAGATATCACGTCCGGGGTAAGGGCTCAGTATTGGCAGGGTGTCGACTAACCTCATCTCTCTTGGACTGCTTTTGACGACTGGCACTGACGCCCGCTCCACTGACTTCGCTCTGGGTAGGCTGGGTATCGAGGACGGGGCGCGGGATGCCAGAGGAGGCGGGATGCTGGGCGGCGGCAGCATGGCTCCCATGAGGAGCGGCAGAGCCGGAGGGGCTGTTGTTGAAGGGGATGCCTCCACGAGCCTGGCCGCGATTGGGCGTTCCTCTAAGGGTGTTGCCTGACATCGCATGAACTTGCTAGATTGCGAGCTGATGAGGGTTGATGCGCGGTCCCTATTTGTGTGTGTGCGTGGAGGGTGTGGGTGCCGAGGACAGCCGGAGTCGGGGTTTTATTTTTTTTCTCGGGTTTGGTGTTGGGGGGGTTGAAGGATGTTTTTTTTTTTGCTGTCACAGGTTTCGGTGGGAGGACGGCAGCAGGAGCAGCAGCAAGAGGAGGAGTAGGAGGAGGAGGAGGAGCAGAATGAGGGGAAGGGCTGAGAGAACAAAGACAAGGACGACAATGTCCAATCCGGTCTTGTCTGGTCGACAGGGTGGTGGTGGTTGAGGGAGAGGCAGGCAGGCGCAGGTAATTAATTAGGAGGTGCAAAGGCGAGGAAGAGGACCGATGGCCAAAAGCAGGAAGGGGGCACGATTTCTGGGAGGTCCAGTGTCCCGTCAGTCTCGGTGCCGGTGCTCTGGCGCTGGTGTCCACTGAAGCAGACGCCTGAGGTGCTGCTGCACTGCACGCCCGTATGCAATCCAGTGGACTCGCTGATTGCACCCTGGTTGTCGCGGCGACCTGTCACTGGCCAGACAGCCGTGGAAACTCCGTGCACGGGCCGCATTCGGCACCTGGCCTCCTCGTCGTCCAATTCCGAGGCGTCGTTTCCCAAGACCGCCCCACACTGACGGTCCCTGAAGCTCCCGAGGCCGAGTCCTGTGACCGGAACAAATGCCTCCAACAACGGGACTCTACGGTACCTGGCCATGGGGCATCGGCAGCTTCATAGGCCTGGAGTGAGTCGGGTGTCTTCTACGTGACGTGGGCGGCCATCGTGATAACACGGGTCTCTGAATGCGTGTCGCTATGATTCAATTGACCCTGCAAAATAGCACCATCTCTTCACATCGTCTCCAAATTCCCAAAACTCAATTGACATCTCTTGACAGAGAGAAAAAAAAAAAAAGAGTCCATGCAAAACTTTTGTGGGAAAAACATGTGCGCCCCCTCCCCGGGTCCCCTTGCATGAACCACGAACCAACCGAGCAGCGGTGAAATATCAGCCTGGGTTAAGACAGCAGAACCCTGTCCACGCGAAATGCATGTCATCTGATAATTGCACCCGATTCCCTCTGCAAGGCCAACTCACAAAAACTCTGCCCTTCCTCTCCCGTCCACTCTTCGTCGCCGTATTAAAACACGCATCATCATCGGCCGACAACCTGCACCACCACTCCGCTCATGGCCCAACCAACGCCTGCCATTCATTCCCTTCCCCGGCCCCCAAATCTTCCCCAAGCAGACATCGCGGCCACAGCGCAACCAACCCCAAGCCTGACCGACCCGGCGGGGCGGCTCTGGCCGGTCCCGTGTGAAGCCCGGCTGAGGGCCAACATCGCCTGACATGCTCAGCTAACTCATCCGTCTAATTTGCCGCACACCTTGACTTCCGTAGATTATCGTCAGCTCACCGAGTTGTTAGTCATCATTTGGTCGGATCATGACATCCTCTCCCAGCTAGTCTGCACAGACGTGATTGCCGTCCCGGCAGACTGGTCCTGGTCGATGCTCATGCATTGCTGCTGCTGCTTCAGCAACAAGACATGCCGTCTTGTCTCTATCCAAAGCGTCCGAGGAAAAAGCCATGTGCCTGTGGCTGACCACATCTCGAATCGTGATACCCTGCATTCCAATCACATCAGAGCTTCCTCTGCCTTTCGAAGTTTTCCGTACGTGTATAATTACACCTAGCTAGATGCTCTTGGCTTATCCCGCCAAATCAGACGTCGGCAGAAAACCAGGCTAATTGACATCAAGACCTCTGGACGGCTGCCAGAGGGCATTAATATCGCCACTACTTAGGCGTAACTACGTATACCGCATGGGCATGCGGTAGCTTTATGCCGATAGGGGAGTGCGGACACTCTCCTGCAGAAGCCTGAGATGGGCATTCAGCCTTAGTATATTTTCCCCATCCTTTCCCCAAGCCATGAACGATGCAGTCCATTGGGTGTTCCCGCAGCATTGGCCGCGATCCTCTCCCGTGGCGGCATCCCAGCACCACCATAGCATCAAAAAGCGCGAGGCTTGTGTTCGCCACCTCTTTCTATGCGGGGTCTTGAGTGTTGAACACATGAAGAAACACACGCAGGAGGATTGTTCGAACTATACAAGGCTGAGGTTGGGATGCAGCTTGGCAACTGCAACATCATGACAATAAGTGCTTGCATACGAGACGACAGTGTCCACGACAAAACTTTCGAATTCCGTTCATGTGGCAAGATTTCACCTTGTATCAACACCATGGCAGGCAGATTTGCAAAAGCAGCCAGCCGGTGCAAGAGTGAAGCTATTCCCAGTAGTGGGTATCCCACGTGGGAGCCCAGCGATTGGTGGTGCATCGCTCGGTGGGTAGAGTGGCGCGCAAAAACACTCCGGTGACATGTGTCCGACCGCCACCACCAACCCGATGCCGAGCAATAATGCGTCCAACATATGAACGGCAGCCGTTGTTTCCGAAGCACGGCCTCAAGTGTTCACCTGGAGAATGCGCAGATGGCCTCGTACAGCATACCCGTCCTCGGGTGCGAGGGAGGTATGTACGCTGCAGAACTCGACAAACCACGAAACGGAAAAAAACCTAGATATCCGTATCAAGCAAGGGACAGCAGATCAGTGGCCTTTTAATCCCGTCATGGACGGCACAGTCGGGCTGATGAGAGACAGCAAAGTGAAACAAGACTTTTGTGTGATTGTGGCTGGACCAAACGCACGACGGGCAGGTGCTGTGCGATGGCTCGGTTCCAGGCCGCTGGCGAGCGGTTTGGGCTGGTGAGACTGGAGGAGGTCCAAGATGGGATGGGATGGGCGTTCGCGCGTGTCCTCCACAGGTCCGGTTGCCGGGGTTGTGCGATCGGGGGATCGAATCGAGGCCCAGAGTGACGGAAGGGGGAGGACAGCGAAGAGGAACCAGGACGTGGAGGATGAACAAGGCAAGGAGGAGGAGGAGGAGCACGGTCTTTTGATTCGATTGCGGAGAAGGATTGAAGGGCGACGGGGATGTGGTGTTTGGTCCACTCTGCTGACGGCACTGGGAGGGCAACGTGTCGGTGTAAGTCGGCTGTGTTGTTTCAATTGGTACCTTACGGACGGGTGTTTATTGTATCTGACGATGCTGGAGAGCACTTTGCATGATACCTAGAAGCATGATGCATCAATCGTCGAATACCTCAGCCAGGGTATCAGGATCATCTTGAAGAAGCCAACCAGATGGTGCAACTTCCCTCATAATACTAGCACAAGAGCTAGCAGCAAGAAACATGTTGACAGACAGAGAGAACCTTGGCCCAAGAGGCGGCGAACCTGGTTCGGCAAAGGATGGATTGCAAGGAAGTGGACGTCAGCTCTGGCGAGTTGGAGAGGCATCCATGGGTGTTTTAGAGGGATGACGAGCTACGTACCCTGGAACACTGGGCCACTGGGCCACTGGAGAGATCCATTCATTGGTAAAACACCTGGTCGCAGGGCGGGAGCTACAGGCTGCGGCAGCTGCGGCAGGTCCAACTGGTGCGCCGCGCTCATCGCAGCTGGGCCCTCCTTCAGTGCTGTTGCCCTGGCGACGGCCGGCCCTCCATGTCAACAAAGCCCATCACGTCTTGGATACCCGCCCACCACCAAAAAGCCTGGTCTGGTTTCCGCAGATACAGCGCCCCTCCAACCAGAGGCCGTCTTTGCATCGCTTTGCTGGCACCCAGTCGTTGCTATCGATCTATCCTTACCGCTGCCTTCCTTACTATTTTTCGACTACTACTACTATTCCTACCCACCCAGATCACCTCCAAAGTGGAATCTTGAATCTCCTCCCCTCCTCCCGCCCCAAATCCACTACTGCAGGAAGACCATCCTCTACCTCACCCTCTCCCGTCGTCCATCGCGACTGCATCAAACCACATCTCCAAAACACCTTCACCGCCTGTCTACCAAGAAGCCAACACTTCTTGTGTATCCATCACAAATCACCTGTTGCCATTGACAAGTTTACCTTTGCCTAGGTAGAGACCGCACGCGTGCTGCGTTCTCGTCCTTCTTACCTCGCCTGAACAAGGCGTACAGACCAGATTCTATCTGATTTTAACCGCGAAGTCGACCCCGACTGAGCACAACCAACCCTCCCCCTAGCCCGGCCAGCTGTGCTTGCGCTGCGTGAGGTAAGTCTTTTTTCTCCCTCTTCCCGTCGCTGATGGTGATGACGGAGCACTTGTCCATGTCGATATCGATGCTGACACCCAACTTACACACAGTTTCGGACCAAAAAGGTTCCCTCGACAACCTAACCAACCGACGACAATTATCCCATCCGGACTCGACTTGCGACACAATGCTGTCCAACACTCCGCCAACCAGCAGTCTTCATGCCCGTCACAGGCACCGACGCCAAAACTCGACACCGACGGCATTCGAAGCAGTGAAGATCCAGCCCTTGCCTAACAATGTCCAGCGCCAACGTGCCCTCGGCCACCGCCGGGGCCTCAGCCTGGATACTCGCAGACAAGTGATGTCTCCTAATGGAACAAGGCAGGACTTTGCGCAGGTAAGTATTACTAACAACACAGGACTAGCACAACAACCGCAGCATGTTCTGCGAGAAGCGCAGCAGCAACGCATACAAGCACGCCCGGGCCCCCGACAGCAAGCACACCTTCACCAACAACAGCACCACCAACAACAACAGCAACAACTCCAGCACCAACAACACATGTTCGTGGCCGCCAACGACCACGAGAACTACCTCATGTCCCCCCATGGCACGCCGGCCGCCCAGCGTTTCGACGCCACATGCTTCGATTCCACGCCCATCCAGTTCGACCAGTATGGCAACCAGATGAACGGCATGATGGCCAAGAACCAGCAGGCCTACGGCGCCAACATGGGAGGCAACAAGGACTTTGAGCTCTTTGGCTCCGACAGCGCCCTCTCGACGCCCTCCTTCATGAACTTCAGCGACGCTCCCAACACCCCCCAGGGCTGGATCTCTGAGGGAGAGACTGCCAGCACGAGGCGGTCGTCGCGGAGAATCAGCAACGGCATCATGGAGAGGGTCAGCAAATTCGAGACCATGGGCATTGAGCAGATGTCAAGACCAATGACACCCCCTACTCAGAATGCAACAAGTACGTTTCGCGAACCATCATCTGAGTACACGAACTTACAAGCCGCAGATTACTTTCCTCCTACTCCTATGGAGACGCCTCATGATCGGGCCATCAAGCACGAGCCAATGTCCGCTAGGCCGAGTCGCTTCGCCGACGGCTACGACGAGTCCATGGAGGAGACGCTCAAGCCCACGAGGAGGACGAACCAGAGGACGCAGAACATCTTTGAGGAGCTGCGGAGACAGTCTGAGCAGACCGCCATGCCCGTCCCCCAGCAACCCACCCAGGTGACCGAGGCGGCCTTGTACGAGCAGTCGATGCCCACCGCCGACTTCATGAACATGAACAACTTCAACAACGAGTTCATGAAGATCCAGGGCACCTACGACGGCATCACTGACGACTTCGCCGCCTCCGATCTCTCTGCGCAATCCACTCCTCACACTCCTCTCATGAATTTCCACGCGGCGTTCGACAACAGGCCCGATCTGAGGCATCCCAACATGGAGATTTCGTCCTCTTCCCCCACTTGTTCGTTCGACATGTCCCGCCGTACTTCCCCTCACCGCCGTACCGAGTCTCTTGCCAGCATTGCCAGCGCCGCCAGCATCGCGAGCATCAACATCGAGGAGACCAAAACCGACACCGGTGTCACCATCGAGGATATCGCAAACTACATCCAAGGCCCCGATCCTGGCGACGGCAAGTGGACTTGCGTGTACGAGGACTGTGGCAAGAAGTTCGGCCGCAAGGAAAACATCAAGTCCCACGTCCAAACCCATCTGAACGACCGCCAGTACCAGTGCCCTACCTGCAAGAAGTGCTTCGTCCGCCAGCACGACCTGAAGCGCCACGCCAAGATCCACACCGGCATCAAGCCCTACCCCTGCGAGTGCGGCAACAGCTTCGCCCGCCACGACGCCCTCACCCGCCACCGCCAGCGCGGCATGTGCATCGGAGCCTTCGACGGCATCGTCAAGAAGGTCGTCAAGCGCGGCCGCCCCCGCAAGCACCGCCCTGAGATGGACGAGCGCGTCAACAAGTCCGCCCGCACCAGGACCAAGAACAAGTCCTCCACCTCCACCTCGTCGCAGTCCGGATACTCGGACAGCTCTGCGGTCAACTCCCCAGAGAACGACTTCAACATGATGGACGAGCAGTTCGAGATGGGCGGTATCAGCATCGAGCGCCCAGGCCTTGACATGCCTCTGCAGATCACGACCGTGTCTTCTGCGCCAATGCCCTCATCGCCCCCCAGAATCCACAAGGAGTTGGACATTGAACCGTCACCCGCCGCCAGCAGCCACCACTCGGGGTATGTCTCTCCGGAAGCCCTGATGGAGGCGCCAACGGCGTTGTCCCAGCAACCAGAGTCCCCAGCCAAGAGCGAGTACAACACCCCACCCGAGCTCTCCCAGTCATCCTCGCCCCCGCCCAACCAGTTCTTCGACGCCGAGCCCAATGCTTCCGGCTTTAGCGACGACTCGTTGCTCGCCGGTATGCGGGGCAACAACGGCGTCGGTGTCGGCAACACCAGCATCTCCGGTCTGGGCCTGGACCCTGACGACGAGATGCTGATGAAGACCTTTTCCGGCGAGGAGGGCCTCGTCCAGTTTGACCGCGAGTCCAACATGCTGATGATGAACAAGTTTGACGAGTTCGACGACCCTGTCAACATGTTCACCAACGACGACGTCTTCTTTGGCAGCTCATGATAACAACACTCTGGTCTTTTTTGGGGTCTCTGGCGTATTGGGTTTCCATTTAGGAAAAGGGGTATCTTCACGACGTCACGGCTCCTTTGTCTAATCACGGCGACCTCTGTACGTTATGTTACGCTTTGTGTGTTGGCTTCAAGCCTGCAGCACCACGCGCCCCGGATCAACGTAATGACGACAATCTCGCGATATCAGCTCGCCGGGACGGATGTACTACTACAACTATTGGGGGTTAAAATAAAAGGGTTCGGCTTCTTCAGGGGTGGCAAACGGGGTTCATTGGGATTTCAACTTTTGGCGATTCAGGAAATGGCATTTTCTTTTCTTAGGGATATTCGGTATTGATGGGGATTTTCTTTTCGGGAACAAATGGACCTTGATCTAGTTCTGGCGCGAGGCGAGCCTCAGCCAGCGATTTTGAGATTCATTTACTTGGTTAGGGATTTAGAACGATGATTGGGAAGTGGTATATGATGAATTGAAATTGAATTTCACTTACTTAGTCTTTCGGACTGGACATTTTGCGACAATGTGACTATTGATTTGTGCATATGCATGCGTGTGAGTGAAACTTTTCTCTCGTGACTCACTGGTACATTCCACGCATGGAACAGGAATCGTCATCCAGTGTTCTGGAGCTGTGAACGTGACCTCCACGCCCTTTACGTTGGTCGGTTGGCTGGGGAAAGGATGGGTGGGTTTCAGCTGTTGGAATGGCAGATGTCTGCAACAGATGTGGCGGTGGTTCTTTGGATTCCAGTCGTTGGCTCGTTGGTACGAAGGCTGAAGAGGGGGAGGAGCGTTGGTGGCGGAGGGAACGTTGATTGTTGCTATGGAGGATGTCGAGATGGTGGGAAATGAAGTGTTGAAGAGTTTTGGAGGTATGGGGTACGTCCGGCGGCTTTTCGGTGAATGGCACACAGAAGAGAGAGGTCCGGTCTGTCTTTGCCTGGCCGGGGCCGGCGCCGGTGCGAGTGGGGCCGAACAACCGGCACCGCCATCGGCCTCAACTTGGCCAGTCCACCCTCATCAACGCACGGCGGAGAAGGAAGGGAAGTGGTCCTCCATCCGAACTTTTTCTCACTCGTCTGCACGGACGCCACTTTTCAATTTAAATAGCAATGCATGACAAGGCTCTGCTTCGGACGTTGCGATGGCTGCGTGGGTTGCGTGCGATTACGCGGATTCAGCGTGTGAGTCAAGATCCGGATGATTCGTGCATCTTTCACGAATCAGTTGGGCTGGGAGTTGTGTGGAGCAGCCCCGGTGCAGACCTGTTTTCGTCTCGTCTCATGTTCTTTTTGGCATGGGATGCGTACGTACATCATACGAAGGAGAGCGTGGTTGTTGGATGTTGTAGGTTCTTGGGGGCGGGAAGGGGGAAGGAGTTTGCCAAGGCGTAAGATTGCGAAAAGTTTGTACTGTTGAAACTGTTCCGCAGTCCTTGGGCTCCTGAGGAGGTAGTATTGGAAGGAGCCAAGCAGCAGCATTATGATGCATTTGACGAAGAAGTCTTCGCATTGTGAGAGGACAGAAATGGAGCGGACTGAGTTTGTCGCCGACGATCTTCGCGAGAGTGAGAACGTTTCTCCAAACAGCGCTCGGCGCCGCCGACGAGGCTGTCGCGTGAGCGACAGAGTTACCATCACGCGGCTCGAGCTCCTTCATGCAACAATCAACAGTCGAAAACGTGGGCTGGCCGATACCTCGAGGAGCGGTGCCGGTCTCGGCTGGACGCGTAGGACGCCCGTGGCAGGTGATGGGTGTTGCGCAGCTCTGTCATCGGCCGTGTTCCGATGCGATGGCCAGCCAGCCAGCGACGTCCGATCTTTTACGGAGAGGACGCGTTAGTTGGCTGAGCACTTTCATGAATCTTCTGGTTGAAGACAGAGGAGGGGGAAGGAGGAGGGTGTCGGGCTTTTTCATCATCCCAACTTCGAACTCCAGACGACACAGGACAGCAAAAGAAGATTGCTATATTTAACGTTGAGCGCTGGGCCTTTGTCGCCGATTGGTGGGCGGGGGTTGGTCTGAAACCGCAAGTGTCGCCTTGCAGCGGGATTCTAGAATTGTTGGTTGGGATGTGGTGAACTCTAAATTCCGGTTGGAGCAGCGACGGAGCAGCGACGGAGGTGTTGGTTGCTGTGTGTCTTTTCCTTGCCCCCCCGGGGAGTTATTCCCCAAGGAGTCGTGCCTCCTCCCACACAGGAGCTTGCCCTCCCTTGTCACGAGTCCGTACGATCCGACGAACCCGCAACCACTGATCACGCACGCCCTACGTCTTACGCCCGGCCCAGCCTTGAGACGGCAGAAAGCGCAGTGTGTGGGAGAGTGTAATGTATCTATGCAGGTACACACACACGCGCGCAAAAAGGCACGCCGCCGAAACCTGGTACAACCCAGCTCAAACCAGCGTACGCGTACCCGCAGAGGGGGGGTCATCTTACATCGTTACACGGCAGGCCGCCCGTCACCTTCGCTCATCTGCTTGCGCAAGTTTGTGCCGTGGGTGTGTGTAACCGCGTCGCCGCCTTCCGAAGATTGCACAGCCTCCCCGCTTGTCCCAAGAGATCGGGTTGATATTACGGCTGTTTGTAATAGCACGACTCGCAGGGGTTTTCGTCGTTGATTACGGGGCATATAACAGCTTGCGAGATCCCTCGTTTCCGAGTGGGATGCGCTCCAGTCCTGTCCATCATCAACCTTACGAGTCTTATCTTCGAGCTTTCATTTCGACACATTCGCTACGATACAACATTTGTAAACAACAACAGCACAAACCCAAAAGAACACCTTCATTACATACACAACTACTAGACACATTCCATCATGAAGTTCACACTCGTCACATTCATTGCCATCGTCGGCGCCGCGTCCGCCATCAGCGTCGACGCCGGCCTCGTCAAGAGACAGTGCATCGCCAAAGGAGGTTCGTAACCTTCACTCTCACAACCCTCATTCATGAAACTAACATTTGCCTCTCAGGCCTCTGCTTCACCAGCATCGCCGACACAAAGAAGCCCTGCTGCGGCGGGCTCGTATGCAACAACAAGCCGCAGCCCAACACCAACATCTGCGAGCCGGAGCCGAGCCCCTCGTCGACGGCCAAGCGCGCCCGCGAGGAGCTCCAGAAGAGGGCCGAGGCGCCGGCGGCCCCCCAGCCGCGGGGGATGCCTCAGATTCCCGACAACGAGCCGAGATGGGGTTGAAGCATTGAAAGAGATGCGCTGCCCAGGACGGGAAGAGGTTTCGGGGCGTCTAGAGGACGAAGAGGGACGGCCGTTGTTTGCTTTCTTGGTCTCGAAGGCCCTTTTTCACGAGATTACGACTTTTTTGCGATTTGCATCCTCTTGAGGCAACTGGGTTGCGCAGAGTTGATCTATTGACCTTTTGATACCATTACAACAAGCGTTGAATACAAACTTCTTTTCTTGTACAACACATGAGGAATCTCGCGGGGTGTCTATCTACCTTCACGTGGCTATCGACTCGTTCACAACTTCGCTTCAACATCGACAAATCCAGACCTGCCAAGACCACAAAAACTAATCACTCCCGCCCGAAAAGTCTATCTCGCTGACGAAATCTATCTGAGAACCCACAGCCCAGGGCTCATGCCTGGTGGCCAGATACGCTTATCGTCAAGTAGACAATGGTCCAAAGTTTGTTTGATTGAGCCAAATTGGACCGGCCCCCACGCCCCCTTTTGCCAACCGGCCACATCCCGGAATGGCCGAGTTTTTGGTGCGGAAGAGCCTCATTTAGCCCAAAGAGTAGATGCGACATGGCAATCTGATGTGACTTTTTCGAGATTGCGCCTAGATGATGGTGGTTGTGGGTAGACGACTTGCCGCATTTGCGGTTCTTCATTTGGAGATTTTGCCTATTTTCAGGAAAAAGGGTTGACAGCATGAGTACCGCAACAAACCGAGTATCTCGCAAAGTTCATCGATGAGCAATCACCAGAAGGCACAGAAGGGGAAGGCAATATACCGCAAGAAAGTAAGACAAAAGCCAAGCAAGTCACGCATCGCAAGTCTGGACCGTTGCACGCACAATCACTTGGGAAAATGTACCGACGACACCACCTCCCAACCCTGACATCCCCCGCCCGTCCCATCTTCCCCCGGCCGCAAAGGCGACCAGAGTCCGGGAACCGAGACAGATGACAGGATGACGCGGAGGCTGGGAGAGCAAATGGTCAATTCGCAAGACCGAACCACCCAAATGCCCCCACCCGTAAAAATTCCCTGTCCATTGAAATAGGAACCGTCGGCTCGCCCCGTCATGGTTGGCCTACCCCCGACAACACTTCATCTTGCGATCTTGTGCCTTGCGGTGGTACGCCCAGAGGACGGGGTTCTTGATGTACCGCTCATAATACAGAGCAGTCAAGGATGAATCTCTCCTTGCGCTCCACCTTGAAGTGCGGATGCCTTGGTCTGAAGAGACCTCGGCGAGTGTTTGCGATTGTGTTTGCATGAAAGGGGAAGAGGAAAGAAGAAGAAAAGTAGGCATCAGTTGCATTAGTCTTTGGCGCGTACCAACGAGGTTGGGCGTACGTGTGGGCGGCCCATGGGTATCGTACATTTTGTTTCTCTAGTTCAATCTTTTCGTCAGCCAACATCGGTAGGTCAGATCTCAGGTGAATGAGACCCTCTTGCGTCCACCACCGCTTTCCATCGTCGTCAAAGCTTGATCAATCTCCATGATATCCAGCATCTCCTCCTCAAAGTCGCGGCCTGCGTCGTCGCCTTGCACGTCCGCCGCGGCTTCCAGGCCACTGGCGAAGCCGCCGAAGCCCATGCTGGACTTCGGTCTGCCGATGGGCAGCGTGAAGTCGTGGGTGGCATCGTCGTCGGGGGCAATGCTGTCACGTCCATAGGACTGATCGCGCAGGCTTCTCGTCTTGTTGACACTGAGGTTGAAGGAGACGTTGCGGGGCTGGTCCGGTCGGGGGTGGACAATAATGGCGCTGGGTTGCTCCTTCTTGTCGAAAAGTCGTCGGCGTGTTGAAACCACGCCTCCAATCTTCGCGCCGGGTGCATCTTCACACTCCTGGACAATGACCAGTCGGCTCTCGCCCATGACAAAAACTTCGATTTGAAGACCACCATCGTTGTCCTTGAGCTTGGAAAAGTCGACTGCTGCACCCACGCCGCAGCATCTCTCACCCAACAGCCCTGTCGCCAAATCGTGGAGTCGGATCATCTTTGTAGGCGTAGTACCGCTGAATAGGTTCACGCCGCCACCAGAGCTGCGTCGCAGTTGCGAGTCCCAGAATCGGCTGACCGCGGGAATGACGGAGACATTATCAAGACCGCCAATCCACAGCACGACGCTCTCATCGGCGGAACCTGAGCTGTTGCCGGGAAGAGCCGTCACCACAATGCCTCCCTTAACGGCTACGAGGCGTTCCAGGGAGCCGGCAGCACTCAAGGATGCTGCAGCATCACGGCGGGTGTGGGGTGTCATAGGCACAAACTCCCCGTTGCCATTCGACCTTGGCACTGCAGCTGTGGCCCGCAAGGGACCCGTTCCCACAACATGCCCAGTCGCGCTGAAGGCTGTCAGCGCCGCACCCTTGATTCCAGAGCTGTTCTTTCCAAGGAGGGAGCCACCCAACGGGCTGGCGCCGTCCACATCCCAGATTCCCCAGGTACCGTCAGCAAGCAGGGCGAGAACGGCTCTGCCATGGGAGATCCAGGCAGCATCGAGGATAGGTTTCCTCGTTGAAGTGGGACGAGTGAAAGGGTGGTACAGGGAGAGAAGCCATGACCCTTGGCTGGGGAAAGGCCCTACGGCCTGGTCGTCCGGAGGCAAGGAGGGCTGCGCGTAATCATAGATGCGAACGGCGTGAGGCGTAGAAACCGTCAGAATTTGTGTGAGATGTGTAGGGTTGAAGGAGATGCTCGACAGAGGACTCGGTAGGTATTCGGTTTGGAAGGGGTTGATGCGGCCGCTGGCTTCGCCGGGCTGTACATCCAGGGGAACGTCCCAGAAACGGAGAGTGCCGGACGCCTCGCGGGTGTGCGCGGCCACGACCAGGCGTGGCTTCTGTGAAATGCCAGACTTTTCAGTCTTGGGCTTGATTAATGACATGGCGATGCCTTCGCTGTGCTTGTATTGTCCACCGAGGAAAATGACCCTCTCCCCCCACACACCAGACCCAGCCTTGCCAGCCAACAAGTTGGATTTCAGCTCAGGTCGCGCTTTGCTCTCGGGACTTGGCGGCGTCAGAGGGAGTGCAACGACATAGAGCTCGTTGGTAGCGCAGGCCACGGTGAAAACCATCTTCTCCTTGAGGACGTCGGCTCCTTCCCAGGCCGCATCATCGGCAGGGCATGGCGTCATAGGCAACACCGCCAAGTGTAGCGCGGCCGTGCCGAGGGAAAGATCCAGCGTTTGAATGATCTCCGGGTATGGGGTATCCTCCTCGGTGTCCTCGAACTCGGGCTTGTCGGTGAAAGGAGCCGGTGCTTTGGATGATTTGGACGGGGGCTCGTCGTCGTCTGAATCGATGATCATGACAGCGTCGTCGGTAGCTCCGTTCTGCTTTTCGGGTGGGGAAGGCTGCTTCTTCACGGGCTTGAAGCGGCGGCCGCCTTTCCATACAATGGAAACGCCGTTGTCGTGGCCGTATAGAAAGATGGTGGCTCCTTGGGGAGACTGGACGGGGTAGGTCTTGACATCGTGGATACGTCTCGAGAGGTTGTAGCTTGGGTCAGGTCAGTATTCGCGCTCCTCACAGGCGTTCTGTCCCGAAGACGTACGTGTATTGCGTATTTTGCGACGTGCGCCGGACTCGCGGCGTGGGCTGAGCCATAGCGGGATGTTTTCTGTGATTGTTTGTGTCGAGCTTCGACCTTTCTCGTAGGTTGTTGATCAGCAAGCAGCGGGCGCTAGGTCGTATTTATCTGCCTTGACGGTGCAGTATTGAATTTGAGGCAGTTTGAGGCTTCAGATTGAATGCTGCAAGAGCTCGTAGCAGGGTCTGACGCAGTGGTGGGTTGTTTTGCCAATAAATGAAGCCGGATGTCTAGCAAAAACGCGACAACAGTCGCGAAAAGCATCGCAGCCGGCAGGTGCAGCTGCTGTGGCTGACGACCCACTGAGCTTTTTCTGCCACGTCCAGCCCAGGCGGTGTGCTCTGGATCGTGTGGCTGATGAGCCTTTGCCAGCTGCCGCCACTCACGGCATCCTCAGGAAAATGCCCCGCGAGCAGCTGTCGAAGGGAGCTCTAGCAGCTACTACACACGATCGTCACATCTCCTTGGTCGGCTTGGACGGGAGTCGACAGCCTGCATTACTCGCAAGATCGGTGATACTCTTCCTTCTCTTGACCTCAAGGGCTTTTGCTTGTTTGTTTCTGGCCGCAAACCTTGACTGGCCTGCCTACTTAAGACGCCAGCTCCTGGATAGGTCCCTACCTTAGGTAGTTGGTGGAATCTGCCCCTCACTGCAACGTTCACCCCTCGTTGCCTCGTTCGATGAGCAGTCGCCGGCTTCAAATTTGGACAAGGCTATTTCATCAAGCCTTCGCTCGGCCGTATGTTACCCCTCCTCAGCTACGAATATTTATACTGACAGCCAATAAGTACTTGATTGAACGCTCTGTCTACTCGTGACAAGCTTCTGCTTTTTGTCGTAAATACGTTGCCGCCGCCAAGATGCTCACCCCAACGGTCGCCAATTCAATCTCTTTCTTTTACCCTGTAGGCAACACTCCTGCCGTCAACTTGGCTAGAGGTCTGCCCCAAGGAATTGATGCCAATTTACTTCTTCTGGGCTGCGGAGATGTGAGAAACATCTTGCACACTGCGTACAACGAGGTTGGACTGCGTACGGCGATACCCACATGTGACATGCATTCACGGATCAACGACTGACCTCCTCACAGCAAGTCGCAAATTCGATGTGACATGCAATGATTGGGATGAAGCAACTCTTGGTATGTGACTTTCACGAATGCTCTCCCTGCAACAACTGACCGTCTCGAAGCTCGCGATATCTTGCTCTTCTCGCTGCTCCTCGATAATGCCGCCACCGGCAACACAGCCTGGAACCTCTTCTACGACCTACGCATCTCCAAGGCCGATACTCAGCTTCTCTCAAATCAGCTCGAGAAACTACTTGCGGCATCCGAATCATTCAACTCTTGGAAGGCTAGCTCCTATGGCAAAGTCCTCCCCTTCGTCGATGAGGCTACCTTTGATGACGTCCGCGCAATCTGGAAAACATGCTTTGACACTGCCTCTGCAGATGATCGAGCTGGACAGGAGGCTGCGCTCAAATCTGCCATCAAACGATCTTTAGAAATTAGAAAGGTCGTCATGGGCGGTGAAGGACAAAGCTTAACCGGCATGCGATCTGCTGCCCCTCTCTCGACGGGAAACTTCGAAGCCATCACCAACGCGACCGATGCCTACTTCGATACCTCGAAACCAAATCACAGCTGGTCCGGTGACATTCCTAACCCTATGTTCATCGCCCCGTTATCAAGCCACAGAGTCCTGCACCACGGCGCCGACCCAATCCTCGGGTTTCACCTTGCGACCGGTTTCGCAGCCCTCACCGACGCGTCTCCGTTGAAACCCGATCCGAAGGATGGACCATTGATGGCATTCGCAGCAGCCAAAACCCAGTTTCGCGAATGGAGCACTGCTTGCGGCAATCTCCTACGCGATAAAAAGCTTGTGATCCGCTTCGTCGCGAGCGAGGCTCTTGCTTTCTGCCAGACTCTTCAGCATTTTGTTTCCACAAAGGAAACTTCAGCTGGATGGTATCGCAGGCAGTTTGACTCAAGGCCCTTTTGTCTGGATCCCGATGCGTACGGAGGCAAGCTAGCCGCGCCCTCCTCCTTTGATGCCATCGATACATCCAACCTCGCAGACCACGTCGGCACGATCAACCTCCTCACGTCCGCACTTCCCTTGCTTGCCCCTCAGCCATGGTCTTCTGTGTTCACGGAAACTCTGCTGAAGAGAGAGGACACGAGCAAGGAAGGATTCGACAGAGTTCTCTACGGCCACGGGCCCACTGTATCTTTGCTTCTTGGCGCCAGCGCAGTCGAGTACTGGACCAACACAACGGCTGTGTCATGGGTCGACGAGATGTTGATCAGTTTCATGGCCGGCACGTTGCAAGACAAGAAGGACGTCCAAACTCAGCTACACACCCGCATAAACTGGAAGCAGAGCAAGTTCTTTTCCGGAGTCGACACCACCGGGCCACTTCAGGTTGACCCTGAGGCCCTTGCAGGTGTGCTCTTTAAGCTTTACCTCGAGATCTTTGCCCATGAAAACCCGATGAAGCTTCTATCCATATCGAAGGCATCGATGGCTCAGCTCATTCGAAATACAGCCTACACGAACTTCCACCGAGGGACTTTGGTGTCCCTCATGCGCTACCTCAAGCTGAGATTATCTGTTTCCGACTTTGATCGCACAGTTAACCTCTTCTTGGAGAAGTACTCTTTCGAAAGAAGCCTCATGTTCACTGGCAACTTGCGGCAAGACTTTTCTCTGCAGATGCACACCCAGGGGCTATTTTCTGAACCTTGGCTTCAGAGAGAAATTAGGCCAAACCGCAACCTCGGCGGTTTCGACTCCTGGGAATCGATCCCAGAGGTTGTGGCCGTAACCCTTGTGGTCCCGAACAATGCGATCAAACGCATGTTTACTGGCTCGCACCAGGCGGAGATCGCGTCTCCCACCGTCAGAGGTTCCCTGGTATCCGGTAAGGATGCCGACCACAAGTGGCACAACTTCTTCGATGATGTGCAGCTCGTCTGGGGCACCGTCAAGCCCAGTGGCGACCGAGAATCTTCCAATAAGTTCTCCGTCACTGTTGAACCTGATCCCGCCGGATGGGCCGGTAACTCATCTCTCATCGCGTCATTCTACGTCCCATCTTCCGCGCTTCAAGTCGAGCGCAAGACGGCTTTCGTACGTCTCGAGGTCCAAAGCTCTGCCCAGAACATTGCAGTCTACCAGAAAATACTTGGCCAGGATCTGAAGGTTCACGAAAGCAAGCTGGCAGATGAATCCAGCGTATTCATCACAAAGTATCTGCCTGGTCAGACCCGATACCCCGCGACCTGCGAGGCCGCCGGTGCCGTCGCGGAGTCTGCCACAGAGGCGAAGGGAGAGACTCAAGCCGTTTTTACTGCCAACATGACAGCAGAGCAAGACAAGATAGCAACTATCACTGGCCATCTCGATTTCCTCTCCGCAAAGGGCAAGAAGCTACTCGCCGATAAGGTTCCCATCGAGACTGAGCAAGTAACTCCGTTTACTGTTAACATTGTCTTTGGCGAGAAGCAGCACATCTACCCCATCACCTTTCCCATCCCCATTGACGCTAGCGAAGGCAAAGTAAAGATCCGAATCGCCCGCAAGTCATCTTACTTCGAAGTCATCGCGCCCATTGCTGCCCCTGCCACAGGTGGAGGCGTCGAAAGCCCCCTTGTGGACTTCACCTTCCCGACTACCCTCGCAAAGAGCTTATCACACACTCCGGTGGACTTCAACACCCCGCACTTCAACCTCGACCGCCTTCCCATCATCGATATAACTAACAAGGCGGCAAACCGCTTCATGATCAACATGATTGCCTGTCATTTCTCCGTCGGCGAGAAAAAAGTCCGCGAGCAAGCCCAAGCAGGCCGCGGCAATGGCATCTCCCGATCCACTCGCCTCAACTTCAAAGAATCCGTATTCACCATGTTCATGCTCGCCTCGGGCTTACAGGGAGGGCAGACTGGTCTGATGTGCCTGAGCCACGCCTCGGATGACACCGGCGTTCACATGCTCATCCTCGTCTCTGCCGTCCGTCTCGATCCTGCCTCCGGCTCCGTCGTTCTCGATGCCGCAGTGATCCCTTTCACCGAGAAAATGATCCACGAGCTCGAGCCCTTCCTTCTCATGCTCCGCGAGCTCGAATGCGCCCAAATCAGCGTCGACGACGCGGAGCTCACCCTCTGGCGCAAGGTGCTCCCCTCGCTTGCAGAGCGCACCCGCACCTGGAACCACAAGTCGTCGTGCGAGTACCGCAAAACGGGCAAGGTGCCCGTATCGACGGAAACGGGGAAGCAGGTCCTCTGCTCTTGCGGTCAGGGAAAACTGCCGGACAACTTCGTCGCTCTTCCCGAGTGGGATACCGCGTCAAAGTATGCCACGCGCATCGCCATCAGCCCGACTTTCGCGGTCCCGTTCGTAGATGACTGCGTCGACTTTGAGACCTGGGGAAGGAGTGGAGGCGGCGGACAGCAGCAGGTGGAGAGATGCAGAGCCTGTGGCAAGTCGGAGGCTGAGAGCGGTACGAAGTTGAAGAAGTGTACGCGCTGCTTGCAGGTCAAGTATTGCAGTGGAGAGTGCCAGAAGAAGGATTGGAGGAAGCACCGCGCGGAGTGCGCGGAGAGCGACATCCACTCGAAGCTGGAAGCGCCTGACGTAGATTAAGAGTAAGACAGCCACTACGAATACCAACTCGAATGCTGCTCTAGATAAAGCGTTCAAAGTGTATCATTGGGAACTCAAAGTGGCGCCCAGGCTAAGCAAAAACTACTTCTCAGCGGCAATCGTGACCACCTGCCTGACGGAAACGGGGAAACCGATATCCCAAGTATGAACGCCACAATATGCTGGCTACATCAGCAACTGCTGCAAGATTGTCAGCAGTTGCTTTGTAGCCGCAGATGATTGGCGGAAGCGGCAGGCTTGCGGTGGGCGCAGCTGCCCGCGAGGCAGTCATCTCAGCGGGATGATAAGCGCGTGACAGTAGCCGCCTGGAAATCAGGCTGCGAATGTCATTTTCCCTTCTTCAAACTCTTCTCCAGAATCTGACGACGTCAAGCCTTGGGTGGAATGCTCCTCAGAGCAAACCCTCAGCTGTTCTTCCTCCCACTCTTTCTCCATTCTCACCCTTCCTCCATCTCGATCCCCCGTTCTTGACCTTCCGTGCCTCGTCCTTGGCGACAAAATGTGGCTCATCAACACCAAGACACTGCGTCTCGAGCAGATTGTGGATCCTTCGTCGGTCGATTATGCCATTCTCTCGCACACGTGGGGCGACGACGAAGTGTCATTCAAGGATATGAAGCGTCTTTCAAAGGCGAAGAAAAAAACCGGCTTCGTCAAGATCGCCAAAACCTGCAAGCTGGCATTGAAACAAGACCTGCGATATGCTTGGATCGACACGTGCTGCATCGACAAAACCAGCAGCGCCGAACTGAGCGAAGCCATCAATGCCATGTTTGTGTGGTACCGAACCTCTGCCATATGTTTCGTTTGGTTGGATGACCTTGCGCCATCATCTTCAGCATTCAAGATAATGTCGCATAGCAAGAAGTTTTACGACATTTCACAGATGGCCTCTTGCAAATGGTTCAGTCGTGGCTGGACCTTACAAGAACTCATAGCCCCGGCTAATATCAGATTTTACGACGCCAGCTGGAACTTCAGGTTCACCAAGGAGAACAACGTGTCAACTTTGGCCACGATCACAACAATAGACGTTGACGTGTTGAAGATGATTAAACGGCTTAAGGACGTTCTGGTCGCAGTCAAGATGTCTTGGGCAGCGAATCGAGAGACGACGCGACCGGAAGATATCGCATATTGCCTCCTTGGTATTTTCGATATCAACATGCCGATGCTGTATGGCGAGGGCGAGAAAGCATTCTATCGACTACAGGAAAATATCGTGAACCTGCATTCAGACACGTCGATATTCGCCTGGCTGGCGCCGTTCAGACCGCCCCTGCCAACCCAAAGCTTCAGGGGACTTTTCGCCACGTCTCCCCAACAATTCGCGTCTTCTGGCCACATCAGTCGCGGAGTGTTCGCCATGAGGCCTGATATGGGACTCGAGAATAAAGGGATAAGACTGAATGTTGATATTTATACAATCCCTCGAAGCGAGTACGTCCAGATACCACTATGTTTGGAGTGTCTTACTTGTGATATACCTCACGAAATATTCATATCCCTTCTGCGCACTAAAGAGGGATTTGTGCGCATATCATCAGGGAGCTGTTGTCAACTGCAAGACCGGTCAAATTATCGAACAACTCCAGGAGGTGCCTATTGTCGCAGGGTGGTAGATCCAGAAGACAGTGAGGCTCTTGAACGCTTCGCGTCAAAGCCGATTGAAATTCGGAAGGGATTCAAGACATCACATGTGGTTGCATGGCCCGGTCCCGCTTGGAACCGCTGCACATTCAGCTTCTGCGGCGACGCCCTTTCCGACGACTTTTGTGGCCTACTATATATAAGCCCGGTGGATTTGAAACCGCTACGTTTAGCGTTGGTGATCAATAAGTTGGTCAACAAAGACATGGACGTGAGATTCTTCTATGATGATCCGGCAGACAGTCATTGGGGGGTAGTTGGAGACCTTAGGGAGGAAGGCATCTTGAGATACGCCAGGATGGGTCTGAAAGAGTTGTCCAAAGAATACAGCACTATGAAGTCGAGTCATTTGTACGGGCGAAAAGCGAGCGTTTGGTTCAAATGCAACTGCTCACCAGAAGAGGGCGACAATAATACGAAGGTAGAAGCGGTGGTGAATGACCTTGTGATCACTATTTCGCTGTCAACATGGTCTAGTGGTGTTGAGGACGTTGAAGAGGCTTCCGATCACGAGAGTGACGAGGCGATCACTTCTCAGAGCCACGACAGGTCGTTCCGAAAGAGAAAAGCCGTGTTACCGGAACCTGATGACGAGCGGAAACCGAGACGGTCTAAGCGACTGGAGAGGAAGAAGTGGTAGTTTTTCCTGAAGCGCGTTAATTGAGTATCTCACATCACTGGCTGAAGATAGATCTGTTCATGATCAGTCTCTAAGACCTCGTGCCCTCGTCTCCAGAGTCCCCGCCGCACCCAGAGAAGTCCAACAGCCGATCCTCGTTTCATCCCCCAGCGATCCCGACGTCATCCCGCTCGTCAAAATACAACACCCTCAAACCCGACCTTCGAGATCCTCATACATCTTCCCAAGCCCAACCACCGTCTCGGCGCTGCATGACACGCCCGCCATGACCATCAACCCAAAGGGTTTTCCCATTTGTCTTGCTCTTATCAGGCCATCAAACCAAGACCCAGCAAACCGTAATCATACCGGAGAATAAGACCCAAACTTCCGTAAGGCAGCAAACATCACCTGCCCACAGAAACTCCACAACCCAATCCCCGAACCCGAATTACGGTAGGGCTCCTCCCATGGGCACCAGTAAATCACGGTAAATATTCTCCCCTCGGGGGCCCTTGATGAAACATCTCCCAGCCCCCAAAAGGCCTCCGACCTCATCATATACCGCCGTAGGTCAAATATAACCTCCAATGACCTGTACCAAACTCACGTGTGTCCGGGTTACCATCAAATGTCGTCAGGCCAAGCCGGCAAACGGGGGCGTCGGGGGCGGACGGGGGGCCCAAGTGGGATAAATCAAGCCAGAGGATCAGGGTCCGCCCCTCCATATGCCAAGTCACAAAGAAGACCCCCCCCCCATTCATAACACAGCACACCTAACAACGCAGCAAGTAAGGATCCAACACATCACACTCAAAACCAACCCCCTCCAAAAACCACTCGTCAACTGAAAGAAAGAAGATCTCCATCGTGCTCCGTATCGCCATGAGCACCGCCGACACCAATGAAGACCAGCCCAAGCGCCGACCGGTTGGTCAGCCGACCACCACACACACACTGACACCCACACACATCCGTCTTGCCTCTTAGCGCGGCCTGCGCAGCAACCACACAGAAAGGAAAAAAAAAACCCGCCGAAAACGATCGTCAGGGGTCCTTAACATGACACAACCCACCCCATAATAACTTCCCCAGCGCACCCACCAGCTGAGAACCACCCAAGTCTTGCGCCTAACAAACGCTGGCCCTCTGTCTCCCTCCCACGCCCAATCACCCGCTCCCTCCTCCTCTTGACTCTGCCTCGTCTCCACGTGCTGGGAGGCCTTTCTTCCAAAGCAACCCAAAAACCGGGCAGAGAACAGAGAGGCGCACACAACGGGGCAGGGTCGTGGGCAGCAGACAGCGTTAATTACCAAGGTTAATTCACTCCCAGATCTGGGTCCCTGTGGTCCGCCCTTCAGTGGCCCAGTCAGTGGGCAGCAGGCGGCGCAGTTTCTCTCGCCGCTTGGGGGCTGGCGAACACCAGCGGAGAAATTTTGACTCGGGCAACCTTGGAAGACACGCGAGAGAAAAAGGCTCAGCCCGTTCGTCGTCAGGTCAGGTGACTTTGAACATCTCGAGGCAGTCCTCCCCGGTGACAGTGAGAGTTGGAGCTCGGTGCCCGCCCGTTTGGCTCGGTGCTCGGAGGGCCCGGCGCTCGGAGGTTTAGACACCACCACCGCCCAACGGCTGTCGGTGGGCTTCCCCAGGAAACCACCAGTTCACGGCCGTTGTTCACTGTCAGGATCATCACGTCAATGCGAATCCGTGAGTTGGGAGCCCACGCGCAGAGCTGTCAGAAGTTGTTCGCCAAAAGCCAAGTGTGTAGTGAGATATGAGGTCATTTGAATGCTCGATTACTACGGTCCATTTCCTTTAAGTACAATCGACCACGCTATCAGAAAGATTTCCAGCACCACGAGAAAAACCCCCAAACCCCTTGGAACCCCATGTTCTCTTTTCCGTCGAGAAAAGAGCCCGTTTAACCAAGAAGAGGGTTTTTATTTAGCCCAACACTGCCCGGAAAAATCCGGCTCCCTCTTTTGTCCCTTCGTCGCGCGGCGGCTCTTGACCAATGAGGAAAACTGTCAGGCAACATGTGAAAAACAAGACCACCGTATATGTAAACCATTTCATTGATAAAAGAACCGCCGCGGACGTCCATAATATGAGGGAGCCGTTGTACTATACACACAAGATGGGGGTAAGGGCGCCACCAATACTCCGTCGCAACTCTTTCCATCAAATGTCGTTATAAAAAAAAAGGGATATCCCCAACCGCCGCCGATGAGATTTTTTAAAAAGCAAGAAGATTGTAAAATATCTCGGCCGGCGCCAATACCTCCCCCGGAGAGAGGGAATCGTAAGAAGCGAAAAGTGCCCAGCGGGGGCGATTGGCGGGCCAGGACGTTTGTGCGTTAAGATGTTGATGATGATGTTGTTGTTGTTGTGTGTGGGTGATTGATTGAGGGGGTTGATTGGCGAAGGTTTGATCCGGGGAGGGAGAGAAAGGGCAAAACCATCCCGAGACGTTTTTGTGTTTCCCCATGTTTCTCCCTCCCTTAATTTGTAGGTGTGTTATCCGAGAGAGAAATGTCTAAAGGTGATCGCAAAAGGAGTGGACGGCGTAGGGTGTTTCGTGCCGACGGCGGTTCTTGTGTGTCCAAACGATGAAGATGATCCAACGCAAACCCATATCGTAAATCCGAGATATGTTCCCTACACCATGATACATATGAAATTTCCGACGACACTGGTCGTTCTTTTTATCGGAAGATTTGTTCCCCGAGTAAGCCAGCGTCGGAGAAATAAGAACACCTCTAAACGCCACGGATGCCAGGATGTTAAAGTAATTTAGTAAGCCAGTGGCTAGGTCGTTCGTCGTCACGAAGTGAGGTGCTCATGCGTTGGTAACCTAGAGATATCATGTCAGTTTTCGTTGCTCTCCGGGTCTCACATTCTTCACTGTGAAGAGGGGAAAAAACTTACTCGGAGAATCTTCCGCGAGTAATCTTGGTTGTCGGCGATGCTGCCGTCGCTCATGCGGCGGTGGGCGAGCGTGGGATCCATGCGCGAGTCGGTCATGGACATGCCGCTGCTGCTCGGGGGCTTGGAGCCACCGATGAAGGCGTTGACGGCGGCGTTGCGGCGGTGCTCCTCCTCGATCTCGGCGTTGCGCTTGCGGCGGACGTAGAAGAAGATGCCGCCGACGATGGCAGCGATGGCGACAACACCGACAACAACGCCCGCGGCGACGCCGGCGACGTTGGTGCCGCTCTTCTTCTCGGCGGCGGTGGTCTCGGCGGGCGGCGGCGTCGGGGTCTCGACGATGGTCTCGACGGCACCGCCGGCGTTTGTTGTGGTGGCCTTCGCGGTGGAAGAGGCGGATGTGGTGACGGGCTCCTCGTCGGAGACGACGATCTTGATACCGGTGTTGTAGACGGAGTAGAACATGCCGTCCTCGACACCACCGCCTGATACTTGTGTCAGCTGATTTCCTTCATCATGAATTGTCAGAGCGGGTTCAAATGGAAATACGTACAAGCTTCCAGCGGGTATGCTGGGCATCCAAAGTTGCACTTCTTGTCGTCGACGACGTTGATCTTGGGCGGGTAGTCGTCGCCGCAGTAGCAGTCCTCTCCGTTCAGAGCGGCGACGTTCTTCTTCTGGTTCGTTTTGCACTCATCCGTGCACTTTCCTACACTGAGCTTGGTGACGTCGACGGGGTAGATCTTCCATGATGTGCCGTTGGCGTTGTAGCAGCCGTGAGAGGTGATGGCGTTTACTGTCGGGTTCTCACTTGGTCTCTGGTAGGCCGAGCTGGCGGTTGATGACTGGGCGGTGGCGACGCCGACGGAGACGGCGGCCAGGAAGGCTGACGAGAACTTCATAATGACGATTTGAGGGGGTATAGCGAGAGTGAGGAAAGGAAAGAAAGAAAAAAGAGCAGGTTGAATGAAGGGCGGTCTCGAATCTGATCCAGGACTCGAAGACGGTGACAGGTTCGTGTGTCGTGTCTTGCGGGTTCGAGGGTCGATGAACGGGTCAGGGGCTAAATGGCTCGTGCGGATTCAATCGGCCACCAGATGTGATTTTTCCAACTCGAAATTCTCGGCGACGTCCTCGATTTCTTTTCTTTACTGGTTGATGTTCCTCCCGTTCGATTAGATAGTTGTCGGTCGATTGAATACGTTGATTCGGTCGATCGGGGGTGTTGGTCGATGTTGACGAGCGAGCGTGTCGGGGCGGGCAGGACCGTGTCTAGGTCGTGCGTCCGGGAAACAAGGCGAGAGTCCTAAAGAATGTACGGGCACAGCGGGCCTACGATCTTCTCTTTTGCGTGCTGTCTTCGTGTCGGAAAACCCTTCTCTTGTTGTCGTGTGTGTCCTTCGAATCTCTTTTGCTGGGGGAAGAAAAAGAGGTTATCACCGAGTAAATGACATTGAAGGAGAGCGCGAAAGGAGCAAGGGAAAGGAGGAGACCTTGGCGGATCGAAGATGAGTAACAGGCGATGGAAGAGGGAGAGACTTGGGGGGGAGGGGAGGAGATTGGAACGAGTGACAGCGGGTGGAATTGGAGGGAATGGCTTGTTTTGTTGGAAAGAGGGAAACGAGCGCGGAGTGGGTTGAGATGAGGAGGAAAAGCGAGATTGCGAGTCCACTTTGCGGCATCCCGGGGGGCTCGGGGGAGCAGATGAAGGGTGTAAACCCAGAGTACGTACACGTCCTCTATGTAAGTCCTCGCCCACCCACACGCGCACAACTCTACCGTTCTCTCTTTCTCTCTGTGTCCGTTACAATCTCTGGCAGTCCGTCTGAGGGTCATTTAGGCCATCTCTTGACCCGTTCTGCCATCTGGTGTGTGCACAACTCTTGCATAGAAGGGCTTGTCGAGAGGGCCACAGCGATGTCGTCTGCTGGTGGACACACTCTCGACAGAAGGGAAAAGCGCCGTCACGTCCGCCAGTCAGCGTCTGTGAGGGAATGGCTCGTACCGGGACAAGCCCTGAACAGCGTAGTGCAGCAGCATCAGTCACAGCCTAGGGGGTCCCCGGCAATATCCAAGGCCTTCAGACGGGACACACACACACACGCACGCGCTACGAGACGGGGCAACACTGAGAGAGGGGTGAGGGGGCCAGGGGTGGAAAGACGGGCAGCAAGTCCTCTCTTGGGCTTGGGGGAGCGCTGCCAGACAGACCGACCCAGAGTGACTTGAAGAGGAGACACTGGACTCACACACACAATCAGTCGAGCTGAGAAAAAACCGCTACTACTGGCGTCCAGGCGGTTTTGGGAATAGACTGGGCAGCAGGCTTGACGCGGCCGTTGTCCAATGGCCTCATGCCGTGCCTGGCCAAGAGCCCATCTGATTGGATTCTATTGGAGCAGGTTACCCGTCCTGCTGTCCAACGTCGGCGACGATTGGATGTTCCCGCAGCAGAACGAAGCAGGGGTCCCGGATCAGGTCTTCCCTGGCAAGAATTCAGGAACCAGAATTACCGTCGAGGGGCGCAGTTGACTGGTGCAGATCACTTGCAGCATCGGCCGCGGTCGTACACTCTACCGTCTGAGAGCGCGGAACCCTGTTAGCAGCGTGGCTTGGGAGGCCTCGTTGCGTCTTAACATGAGCAACGGTTCCTGGTACACGCTATCGCGAGCCGTCGAGTGATCAGATCCACTTTCCAATTAAATCCTTCACAAAATGCAACACACCACCACCAAGGTCGTCGCGGTTCTTCATAACTCGTGGTTGTGCAGACACTACGTGCCAAAGGAGAAAAAAAAGGGGGAGGCGGTGGATAACTTGACACACGCGCTACATCATCTAACGATACCTGCCGGCTTTATGAATGGGGGCATCCTGTCGAGTTGTGAAGACTGAGCCTGGTTCATGTCCATGTTCCTTGGTTTGGGCGATGCACCAGGCTGCATGCTCCGTCGCATCGCATGCTCGTGATCTCCCTCATGGGGAGAGTCATTTTTGGAGGCACGCACACCCGATCGCCCGGCTGCGAGCCGCGAGCCAACCACGGAACCGTACGCTGATGCCCCCATGGAAGAGCGGTACAGCCGTTTGCTCAAACCGTCGTGATGATGAACCGTCGCCGTTGGGAGAAACTGCAAACGCCAGCAGCCAGAATCTAGCCTCGATGGTACAGAAGCGGCGCAGCCTGTGGAAGCGAGATTCGGCCTTGGAGCCGGTATCCTGCTGTGCGACTCTGCGGCAAATTGATGAAGACAGGCAGGCACAAGCACGAGTCCTCTCTCTCCTTTCATCTGCTGGGCCGTTGTTCATCCTGCGGCCCATTGTGTGTGTGTGTGTTCGTTTGACGCTGATTGTCAGGGTGCCACGCGCCTGGCGCTGCATACGGTATCCCAGACACGAGTGCATCTGGATGAACCTGGGACTGGGGCAGGCTTTGGGACGACCAATGGAGTACACAAAAGCCGACTGTGCCGCCGCACAAACACAGGTACCCTTGGCCGTACACACGGTCTTACGGGACGCCTGCGCACCGGCGTCCGTTGCAACCTTTTGGCTCCTGGTGCCACGATAGCCTGACAGGATGAACCTTCGCTCGGCCACGCCAAAATGCCCTCCTCCTCCTGGGCTTCGTCGCAACTGGCGGCCCAGCTGGACGTCCTTGGGAAGGGGGAACAGTCTGAACTTTGAGTGTATGCAAAGGCGGTGCAGGGCGGCAAAGGAGTGTGCCTCCGTCTCTGGCGTTTGACTCCTTCCCGTCAGTGACTGTTCGGACGGACTATGGATGGATGGGGGCTCCAGCGTGCAGTAGTAGTAGTAGTAGTGTAGCTGCTGGTCTGTCTCCCTTTTACTCTGTCTGTACAGCCATCAATCACCGGCCTGTCCCTGGCGATTTGACGGCACCTCATACTTTTGCGACCGCTGATGATTGACGGCTCGCGGCGGGCAAAGCGCAACACACGACACGGACAAGCCTCATTGGAGGCTTGGTCGCAGGTTTTGCCTTGGTGCTGATCCTGTTCTCTCTGCGTCTTGACGGCAGCTGGTCGCCCCAAACGACGGGCTGGTGAAAACGAAACCCGCCAAGGGGCTGACCAGAGTCGCAGGTTGAAACTTGAAACGAGAGAAACAAACGGTAGAAAGATGAAGAAGTCGAAGGCGGCCGAGGGCCCATCTACGGCGTTCATTTGTCCGTTGCTTCACACTACCGGCAGTCTGCAGTGGGTTTAACAGCACCGTTATCGTTTGGGGCGCTGTCGTCAGCTATTTTTTGTCCGACGCCAACAACACGCCTGGAGATGGGAGATGGAGACGGTGCCACTGGGATGGGTCCCCCGGATGAGGGCCGCGATCGGTAAGGCAGATTGGCTGCTGGCCGAGTTGGAGACCGAGCGACTACCGAGAGAGGGAGTAGGGGCCTGAATCTGGGGAGGAGACTGTGACTGTGAATGTGAGTGCGTGTCTTCGTACATGCAACGCCCGCGCATGAGAAATCAGCCGGTATTGAAGCCTCTGTCTGGTGATGATGATGATGGCTGAATGTGCGGTCAGCAGTACGCCACGCCTAGGTGTTGATTGCTCCCAATGACAGGCTGCAGACTGCATGTCAGAAAGCCGTTGCGAATCATCAACCACCTGGGTTATGCCGTGGCATTACAATGTCCCGTACACAACGTTGGATATCAAACGCCGTTGTGTACAATGCTGTGCCCGCAGTCTAGACCCGTCTAGCGAATCTCCAGGTGTTCTGTTCTGGATGCGCAGTGGTGTGCACTCGGCACGGCAGCAGCAGATGGAGGCGAGATTGGGCAGCGGGATAATGCCACCCCCCCTAGTGTGTCTCTCTTGGGACTCTTGGGGACAGAGGATACGAGACGGGCGGCCGGGCCAAGAGGCTTGGGAAAGGCTTGCAGAGAGGCTTGCAGCGTGCCCGTTCATCTTCTGATGAAAATGTCTAAATCTGTCATCAATATTGTATGGCCGTGAGCAGGTGGCTTGCATTGGGACAGCACATGGGAGCATTTTCAAATGTTGACGGGATCCTTCGAGGACTGCCATCAAGGTGACGGTGGTGTGCAGTGGTGCATTTCATGTGTCTGGCTCTTATCGAGTCTTGATTTCTCTCTTTATTGCCCGTGATACGGGATGACACCGCAGTGAACAGAGACGCGGGACTCATTGCGAAACGGTAAGAGGATAAAAAAAGAGACATCTCAAATGAGCATTCATCATCCATCACGCCAGAAAAAAACGTGTTCCGGGCCAAACGTCCCCAAGAAGCAACCCGATCCAAAGGGGGAAAGCCTCCCCTTTCCTCCAATTCAGAATGAGATCCTCCAGGGGTGCTCCTCTGGGCAGAGGCAGTGCCTCGAACGGGTTCAACAGCGCTCTTCAGGGCTCTCCAAGTCCCCTAGACTCTCTCTCTGGCAGCAGTGGACTGAATACGTGCGTGTACACGCACATCCCGGCCGGGCCGCGGAAGAGAGGGGGTGGAGTTTGGGAGAGAAACGCTTAATCGAGAAGCTTGTCCTTAGTCGTCCGCACACTTGGACATCCGATGCAGGTCTTGCCTGGTTGGCCTGGGCCAAGTTGCTTTTTTCTTCCTTCTTCCTCGTTGGTGCTGTGAGCACAGCCTCAGCAATCAATAAGAGATAATTGATCATTTCATAACGTCGCGGTTCGGCGGTCTGCAGGAGATTTGTTTGATCGTAGACAGAACTCTTCCCTCGATGCACCAAAGTCCGAATCTCCAGCAAGGATGAACGAGGGAGCTGAATGCAGCGGAATCTAGGCCTTTAGGGTAATCGATAATGCCGCCCAGAGCGGAGGAGATGATGTCGAATGTCTCGAGGATCATCTGCATGCCAGGCGCGCCGCCATCTCGACCGAAGGAGTTTTGGTAATCTTCCAGGCGTGTACTGAGAATGGCATGTGCAAGTATCGCAGCAAATAGCAGGTCGGGTTTGCCGTCGCCAGCCGCGTTCTTGTTTGCTTCTGCCATTTTCGGGTTCGCATTCATGTTCATTTGCCAGCAAGTTTGGAGGACTGCTGCGCGCCCTATATCCGCGACTCTTCTCTCTCTTCGCCTCGCCTCACTTCGCCCTCACTTAAAGCATTCCGGCAAGGCCTCGTCCTCGAAGAATGTGTCAGCAGGCAAACTCTGCAACAGCAAGCCCGCTGTTGGTCGCGCATACATACCTACACCGTCGTGAGTTGATTGGGGGCTCTTTTTCCCAGCTGACAAAACGAGCCCCCTCCCCTTGAAGAAGCAACGCTCTCCCTGTCTGCTAAGAACCTGCCGTGAACTCTGCCCTGCGTCTGGCGCTCTTCAACCCTCAGCGAACGAACAGACATGCAATCTCGCTCACGTCGAGCTTTGGTGTGAAAAAGAAATCTGCCGACAGGATCCGACACGCCGGACTCTCGCAATCATCGCCAGATGCCACCCGTCAGTCGCAAAAGCAACACTGACGCTCGAGTGCGTGCACCGTTCATTGCCCAAGCATCCAGCATCCATCCCGGCTCTGCCGTGATTCGCGAAGGAAGCTTTCCCAGCGTTCCAACGGGTCCCATCGTGCTTGATTAATACGAGCAAACCATTGAACTGAACTTGCACAGAAACCTCTCTCCTGCAGTTTAATCCCGCCATCAAAGTAGTAGTAGTCCACCGACAAAGCAGTGTCCATAGCCCACGAGTCGCATCCCGAAGAATACAACTCTAGGGATTCCATTTCTCCCGCTGATCGGCCCCCTGAGCTTCCTATCTCGAGTCGGTACCCGGCTGCCGGTTCCTCCTGGCCTGCGACCTCCGGCCAACACATTCAGGCTCACCGCACCAACGTCGTGCCCGCCGACTCCATCCTGTGACTACGACGCCGTACGGGACTGCATACCGCACTCGTTCTGCGCTGTTCTGTTTATTCTAATGCAGTCCCCAACCACCCACTCGCTGTCCACAACCACGCGTCTCTACAGGGGCGATCCTGCACAGCCAACATCATAAACCCACAAATGTCGTGCCGCCCTCGTTGTGGATGCTCTGGAGATGGAAATCGAGTCAGTATGCCCGGGGCACCTTCCCAGTTGATAGATGTCCTCCCAGCTGTGCCCAGAGGCCAAGCAGAGACATATGAACCCACGAGTCACCCGAAAAGCAAGGCACAGCCATCCCGCCCCAAGCAGCAGACCGGCCGTCCCATCTTCTGATAGTCCAAACCGCCATCGGCGCGGCCCAGTCTCGTTCTTAGGGTTCTGTCAAATCGCTGTGCCACCGATCCTTCTCCTCGCCCTCCGCGACCAGCGGGGACCGATCCCGAGCCCCCTTTAAACGCCGACGAGGAGAAAGATTGGAACTACTCGTGCGGCTCAGTGCATCCAGTCTCCATCGCATTTCATCTTTGGCGCTGCTGTCGCCCATGCAACATGAACATGGCCCTCCTAGATCAATCTTCAAGGGGCTCTCATGGCTTCGATGGCTTCGACGGCTTCCAAATGGATCCGTCCCGTCAAATGACAATGGCTTTCTGCCTCCTATCTCCCGCTGGCCCTACCACAGATCCCGCCGGGTCGCCATGGCCCTAATAATAACTAGTACCCCCCCCCCCCCCCCCCCCCCCCCCTCGAGGCCCGAGCCCGCCGTCCCGAAGATAGCGGGACAGACATGCTATTTCGCCCTTTCATCTGAAGTTGCAACCTCAGGGTCTTATCTCAGCGTCATGATTCCCAGGGCTTGGGTGTGAACGGCCCTGGCACGTAACGACTGGGACAGAAACTTCATCCTTTTCCGGACATAACCTTCTTCGCTTGTGGCAGTTCCGTCAGCCGGCTGAGACCGAGTCTCAAATGTTTAATTACACAAGGCCGCAAGGCTGGCTTGATGTTTACATCTTCTTAGCTCACTAGCAGTTTTCGGTACCGACTTGATGGCTCACGTCTTCAAAGAATGCGCATCGCCTTTCATCTCGTACTTCGAAGATACACAAAAGACACGTCCTCCTTTCAGTGGAATTCCTCAACATCACGGGTTAAATTTCCATCCGCATAGCTCACAACGCCGTCGGAGGCCAAAAATAGAGCTCTTAGCTTCAACGTCCATTGCCCGCAGAGCTTGCATCTAGAACATAGACGCATCTGCACTTTGCCTTATCGCCTGTTCCTCATTCATGATTACAGAGGACCACTGGGACATCGCCTTGTTGAGAAAATGCCACAGCCCTAACGTGATGATCATCCCACGGAATTCGAACAGTAGAATAGGGAAAACCAGATATTCCGAGCCCCCACGCGACGCCTTTCCCCTGCAGGCCGCAGCGAGCAGGCAAGCAGAGACCAGATTCCACGAGCCGGAAGCCCGGCTCACGCCTGCCGCCCACAACACCCGCTGTGCCGCTGCGACAAGATCGCGCGCATCCTTTCAGCTGCTTCGCTCTCGGGAAATGTGGATCATGTTCCAGTTCTAGACCCGATATCGACAGGAACATCTGCATATGCCGCGTCCAGGTTCCTGTCAACAAAGAGAAAGGAAAAAAGTATCCCGAGCAAGAAGATACGTCAAACGGGGTATTGGCTTGCATTGGTCTCTTCGATAGTTTCTCATCGGCCGTCGCAGAAGTCCATCCTTCAGCTTGTTCTCGCGTCCCCAATCCGGCCCGTTGTTGGATGTTCGAACGCAGGGCGGAGCCGCAAGAGCCCCAGTGTGTGTCCCTCACCAACCAGGCCCTGTTTACATCTCCACATCGAATCGAGCAACAAGACGCGTCTTGAGGGGAACCTGTCCGCTCACCACTCACAAAGCCGAACAGTCCAGCCCACCCAGCGCCGATCGAGTCTAGACCATTGTGAATCCTTTTGCTTCCCGAACGGCATTCTCAGGCACGCATGCTTCTTGCGTCATGTATCCAGGCCTCGAATATTCCTGATCAACTTCGATCGGCCCCCTTTTTTTCGCCACGGGGAGAGGCTGAACCCGATTGGGATGAAAATGGAGATGCTGCCTTGCCGGTGGAGTCCAAGAAGGGTTCCGTGGATTACGCCTCGCACACTACGTGGTGAACAAGAAGCCCTACATACAACCCTCTGCCTCCCACATTGCCGTCAAAGTCGTCCGAACTGGTGTTCAATTCATGATTGATGTGGATTAGCTGGGGATTGCCCCCTTCGGTGCGTGCTTCTGAAAACGGACGTGGAAAGGGGCGACCTTTGAGCCGTGAGTGGGATCCGTGGCCGCGCGTTCCTGGCTAAGGGGTTAATTCGTACCGCTGGCCGCGTGCGTTTGGCAGCGGTGCCCAGTAAAAAGATTTTTAAGCTCGGTGGTACTCGACGCTCTGTCTGCGTCCCTTCAGCTGCCTCTCGACACTCTAGAGCTACTTGGGAACGACACTAAGGGGGTATTTAGAGTTTTCCCCTTCTCGGCTGCTCTATTTCGTGGACTAGTGGGTGACTAGTCGGCGTTTTCGTTCGTAACGGCGTGACGTTCTGGAGAGCCTAGTAAGGATTGGGGGCTGAGAGGTCGTGGAAAATGCCGCGTTCGGATCAACGTGATGGATTCTTAGCCGCGTGGGAGGCCGGAGGCCGGTGATCCGCATATGAAGTGCTGGCTTGGTTGCTGTGCTCAGACGATGAGTGACGGGTAACGGCAAAGGTGGTGATTGGTTGAGGAAGTATTGGAGTAACGTCTGTTGGTTTGATGATGGTGCTCGCTTAAGGCTATGGGATCTTCACGATGGACCGAGTTGTTGGCCGCGACTTGACTTGACTTGATATTCTTTGTACCACTCCATGGCTAACATTAATTGTTGCTACTATCTCATGATGCCTGTGCATGATACGCGTGACACTAAGATAGCTTTCCGTCTATTGAAAATCTCGAGCACAACCAGGTTTTCAGCATTTGTAACTCAGTAACCATTCAGACTACCTCATCGGTAGATCAGGAGGGGTCCTTAATAATTCAACCATGACACGAATACACGTGGGCAAGAAACCACAATCTAAATGACCGAGGAGTCTTTGAAGAGTAGAAAAGGGAACCGTTCGTTAGGTCATTTGCTGAGGTCATCCTATTTGGGAAATGTACTTCGTTTACTTGTCAAGAGAAGATACCTCCAAGTTGTCTTCCGCAATATGTTCTCCTTTCTGGTGTGTATCACAAGTTTTCAAGTGTTTTAGTTACTTCAGATAGATCTCATGTTACAGGGATAACGAATTTCTTGCTTATATCTAGTATTTAACAAGAGAGAATTATTAGAGAAATACCAACGATCGAAAATACAACAGTACTAAGTTGCAAACAAATTATTCCGGGCTTGTCCCATTCATTCGATTATTATCGATAACTTGAAAGGTTTCAATGAATTAGTAGGTAACAAGCTCAAGATCTGATTTTCTTCTCAAATTTAATCCCTTGCCTGCGTTCAGCTGTCATGAATGACTCTGTGCTGCGGAGAGCGGTGAGAGCTTTTAACGGAAACACTTTGATTGCACATACCGTATGCTACGGTAACGATGGATCCCTGATTATGCACGAAGCCGACTCTGGACAAGGCGGGATCCTGTGTTGGGTTCTAGTCACGCGTCACACGGGGTGACAGGAATCGTCTGGTGAGCCCGAAACGTTACGCCAATTGCCACAATGATACACAACGACGTATGGGAAGTCCACCATCTACCAGCAGTAAGATCCGAGAGGGCAATGTAATGTTCGTGCATAAAAGTATTTAGCTTTTCAGGATTTTGTCATCAATATGTTACTGGAATGTCTATGGCCGTTTGTGATTTAAAAAAGCTTTTGAGCCTGTAGTATGATGTATCTGAAAGTTCTCTACTGTGAATACTAGAAGAGGATTGGTTCGTAAACTCACCATCATCTTCTCGAACATGATTCACATTATTGACAATGGACCCAGGAACAACTGTGGTTTCTTTTAACTCTGCATCATTTTGAATCATTCATGATCACATCAGACCTGATCGAATGACAGTCGTGCTACGGCGAATCACAGTCAGTATCAATCTGATGAGCAATACAATCGTATTGGTTTCGATGTTCCACTGTGCGTGCGATGGCATTTTGCCATCGAGACCTCTAGGCTGTTTTGCAAGTAGACCCTCCACGCGCGCATGATATCGTACGGCAATTGCCACCAACGGGGTGGCAATTCACAGGCTCTAATATCTAGAAGTCCCTTCATATGTAGCTTCAATGATGCAATCTTCAGTGTTCACGGTAAGCTTGTGCATCAAGCTTATCAAAATGCCTTAGTCGTCTGGCGCGAATGACCCTGGTTGAAAAAGTAGCGTCAAGCGGTATTGGGTATTGCGTAGTCTCATCGATTGAAAACTTCATGTGTTTTCTTTCCTTAACTGTGCCTCCTTTTCTGCTTTTGTAACAGCATCCGATGCATAGAACTCTGCGTCCTTGGAAAAAGCAGAACCGTCCACTCCGTTGGTTTCTTCCTCAGGAGGAGGAAAACCAGGTTTGTCTTTGGCGGCTTTTGCGAGTAAATCCGACGCGTAAAATGAATCTACAGCTGACTCTGGTTCTTCTACCATAGGACTACCCAATCGAACTTGATCTTTCTCCTGGGTTAGAGACCTCACATCTCGTCGATCCGCGATCGCGCCATCCTGCGCGTGAAGTTAGCTTTTAGAGCAAATGGTAGCAGCTTCTGACACTGCCTGACGTCGAGCAGAGCGACTCACTTTTGAACCTTCTCTGCTGGCTTTGAAGAATGAGAAAGTCAGGACACAGGCAAGGACGATTATTAAGATCGTGCAGCCCCGTGAGCGACGCGTCCGGGTCACAGCGTAACTTGACCCTGAGGACTGCGCGCGACCGTTCTCTTTCATCGTCGATGCTTTCATTCGAATCAATTGTTGATGGGTGATGAGAGGCAGGGAAAAGATATGCTGCGCCGCAACACTGGGCTGCGCCCGCTTAAGACGTAGATATCGCTGGCGGTGTCGGAAAGACGTTAAAGCAGGGCGCACGCAGACCTGGGTCTTGCTCCGAGAAGATTCAACGAAAGAAGAAAGCCGCGCGAGGAACCCCCGTTATGAGGGGTTGGTGGTTGCCGCCCGTTGCTCAAATTCTGGCTTTGGATAGGCGCCAAGCTCGGCTCTCACAGGATATTGTCCCAACCTGCTACCAACAACAAATTGCGGTCGCGTGCCCATAGGCTGTTGAAGATGGCGCTATGCCGAGTTCTTCTTGAAGCGGAGTCTCTTTGTCTCTTTCTGGACTTTCAGACCAGGGCCCTTGCCTCGTCACTTGAGAACCAACAGCGGTTTTCCAATGGGCCCCGGAAGAGTTGACCTGGTTGCCGTGAAGACAAAAGTGTGTTGGAACTGTTGACGCCTGCATTAAGATGAGCGACCTTCCCGGCCAGTTGACGGTGTGGTATTGCAGGACGCCATGTCTCTCCCGCTCATTTTGCATGCATCCTGAAGCCGCGGTATTCTTTCTTAACATATTTTTCTCTGCTCTCTTCTCTCCCCCAAAGCCCATGATCCTGGATTCGTGATGGCCACAACACCCACCGTGGTCACGGCCAACGGTCGGCCGACTGTGTACTCCCCGCTGCCGACCCCCTGGCCGATGAAATCCGATTGTGCTTCGAGAACGTATCGCCAATCTGACGAAGGCCCAATTCTCGCATGGGATCCGTACTTTGGAATGAACATAGACTCTGGAGCAGCGACGTGTTTTCCAGAGGCGGTGACTTCCTGGTGGTTTCAGACTGTGAGCCAGGCGACATCCATTGCCTTGGGTCCGACGTTCGAGTGCCCCCAACTGTACACGGCTGCACAAACACTACTGGAAGCTGGAGGGGTACAGCACGTTTTCTGCTGTCCGTCGTACGTGCACAACTACCGATTCTCTTGAGAGAAATGCGGCTGATGTCCCGAGGCAGAGATTATTCGTTCAACGTGCCGCAACCGAATAGACCCGTCTTCCCATCTCAGTGTCTGTCGATGGCTACACCTGGACAAACGATTACATACGTATCCCTTACAATAGGAACAAACGGCGCGATAGCCAAAAGGACCACAAGCGTAGTTAATTCGGCTGAAGTCACTATCTGGGCAGTACCAGTCAACGGATACAACTTCCCAGCGAGCTCGACGAGCGTAAGCAATACAGGCGCGACTGTACCCCCAATTGCGACGGCAACTTCAGAGATACCAGGCTCTACGACCACGGAACAAGTAAGAGGAGCAACAGGGGGAAGTAATGAATCATCCGGACGGCCTCTTTCGACGACGGTAGGGGCCTCAGTTGGTGCTGTGGTTGCTGTGCTTGTTCTTGTTGGTGGCGTATTCATGTGGTGGAGGCGGCGAGGGAGATCGAGGACTGTCAACGAGTTAGAAGGACAGCCGTATGTGAAACCTCCATCATCCTACGGTCGGAAATTCGAGCTACCAGCGGAAGTGATTCCGGAACACAAGCATGAGCTATCCAGCGACGGTATTAACATACAGAGAACTATCCACGAGATGCCGGCGAACCGTGAGAGAGGTTAAACAACAATAACTTATTAGCCAGAAACCATATTTGAGTATTTGATGCCCACAAATTAATCAGAAAGTTTTCTTGAGTAGCCTGATCAGAAGTCAAGTGATCAAAACTGCGTTTCCGAGCATCCTAATAGGCCGATTCGTGGTGGAAAAAGATCTCGTCTCATTTCGTGCCAGAGGCGAGAAGGGACCTTTTACCCAAGTGCAAAAATAAAAACTTCGATGCGTACATCAGATTGCCAAACAATCAAAGAGAGCATACATGTATTTAGGCACAGAAATAAGCTTAATTAGACGATTGGCATGACCAGGTAGCACTTACCCACTTGGCGAGAAAGTCATTCTTGTAGTACTATAATTTGAGGTAATGAACATGGCAACCGCCGTCAGTTCATTCTGCGGCCCCAAATAGCGAGATATGCTCGTCTATTAACCACTAGGCCAGGTAGCTTGTCATTTGTCCGGGTATCCCAACTTTGAGATGACGCAAAAAAGTTTGAGCCCACAATTCTTCCTAAATGTCACCTAACGGATGAAGCCGTTAGGGAGCTTGACGACTGCAGTATCCAACAGCTGCTTTCGTCGACACCGAGGAAGCTCAAGTGGCTGGAAATTAGCGCCGGGACAGGAGCTATGTCTCGGACGTTTTGTACCAGTGGGAGAATGTCTCGGCTGTCACCACCTTAGAGCCAATTCCATAACCACTGAACACTGATTACGTGGACAGAGGATGACGAATCCTTCCCAGACGAAAACGTCAAATCAAAACAAACCTCGAGATGCGTGATACTGGCTGACGAGATGAGTCTGCTGCGGCGAAAAGATGCCGGGAGCCTGTATCAACCTTGGGATGGAATGTCCCGTCAATCGCGATATCTTGGTCTGGTCTGAAATATCCTCAGACTGGCCTGCAAACCCCACAACGTTCAAATCGCTCGTGGGTCGCACTGAGCAAGGGGTGAGGCTGCCGGTCAAAATAGTGCTTGGGCAGTCCCTTGGCATTTCTACGTCATCGGACTGCACGTTGGAACTTTTGGTGCTCAAAATGTTGGTGGAAGATACGGGTGCTGTTTCGGTGCTTTCTGACGGCGCAAAGCCAATTGCGTGTTGTCTCCACCGCGCGAAATGCCGGTATGATTCGTTGACGGAAACGGCCAAGCCCAAGGTCCAGAGCCACGAAGCCTTGATAGGAACATTCCGGAGAACCGCACTACTCTTTGGCATTCAAGCATGGTAATGCTGATCCGTGTGTCAGTTTCTCTAGCTCGACTATATGGAAGCGCCGAGCGCCTGAAACTCAAATGTGTTCGTTCAATAGTTGTCTCATTCAGCCGCTGGCGTCGAGAAGGCACATAAGCCTCCACGTTCCTGGAACGTTTATCTTCAGCACACACCTTTACTTCTGCTGCCAAGTGATTTGTCTGTTCTCCTTGTTTTCTTTGACGCATTTTTTCTTGCGATACCTCTATAATGCCTCTTCTCAAAGCTCAATGGGTGCCTCTGAAGATCGCGATATTTGTTGCGGTGTCACTCATCGTATCCGCATGGTGGATCTTGCCACACCGGGCATGGATAGTGAGTATTTCAAGAGCAAGCAATATCACGCACCGTTTAGATCGGCAGTTGACAAAGAACCTTTCCAGCCCTTGGCAGCTGAGCCTGCACAATATGGAGTTTCAGATCCAGTACTTTCAGCGCCAATTGATATACTTGCGGAGGACACACCGTTGTCAGACGACGATCAAGAGCCAATATTTTCAAGCCCAGTCGATATAGACTTAGAAAACACATCACTTCCAGAAGACGACATTGAGCCCGAAATCTCAGCATCAGTCAATACGACCGCAGGGGATAGACCGCTTGTTGTGTACGCCTATTCTGAGTCTGACAACGCCCGAGCAAACCTGAGGTTCTTCATTACAAAGGGGCTTCACAATGCGGCCGACTTCGTGTTCATATTCAACGGAGATTCAGGGGCGGCGAGAATGGTTCCTCGCAAGCCTAACGTCACGATTGTGAAGCGGGACAACACATGCTTCGACTTGGGTGCCATTGGAGAAGTCCTTCGAAAGAATAATCTGTGGAAGAGGTACAAGCGCTTTATCACGATGAATGCAAGCATTAGGGGCCCTTTCTTGCCCTGGTGGAGCAAATTATGCTGGACGGACTTATATCTTGGCAAAATCACAGAGACAACGAAGGTAAGCACTTATGATGCTCATTCTCTTTCCTAACCACAACTTACTAAAAGGGCGATGCTACTAGCTGGTTGGTATGACGGTGAATTGCCAACCCAGAATGCATGTCCAGTCCATGATCCTCGCAACAGATGATGTGGGCATGGGTATTCTACTCGACCCTGCCTTCGCGCTTTCTGCATCACAAGATGATGAGTTCGGTTCAAAAGACAACCCGGTTGGGCTTAGCGGGTGTTATGGAGACTGGAACGCCGCTGTCCATGCTGAAATCGGGACGACAGGTCTTATTATGAAATCTGGCTACAAAGTCGATGCAATGATGACAGCTGCACATACAGTCATTGGTGGAGTCGAGGCGTACTGTGAAGCTACACAAGCTGGAGATGTTCTATTTGACAAGGAGTACTTTGGAATGAATGTCCATCCCTACGAGACAGTTTTCATCAAGGCGAACCGAGATGTCGACCCATGGGTGTTGGATTCTATGACGGAGTGGCATTTGAAAATGAATACCCGCAGTTCCGATGGTTGCGGGATATGAGTATATTCGAAGGATGCACCGGATCGGAAGAAACATTGTCAAATAGGATAAGGACGGTACACCTGAACATCATGTAGACTGGAAAGTATTGGATTATCGAGCGTTACTAAGCCAATCTGTATTTCTCGCCAAAACATACGATTGTTTGAGTCCCTTGACCTGACCAAATATATCTCGCTGCCAAAAATTGTCCAAATGTATAGTTCCGGATGAAGTGGCTCACTCAAATGGATCTGAAAATTATAGGGGGATTTCTTCCTTGCGTCTCTTCATAAAGATCCTGAAAGTCGGGTCAACCTCCTCTGCGAAACCAAATTTCCGGATGTTGTGCTCGGTCCCGTCTTCTAGGCGCATGTCGTACTTCAGAAGAAGATGAGAAATAATGACTTTGGCCTCGCTGGCGGCGAAGAAACGACCGGGGCATCCATGTTCGCCATGCCCGAACCCAAGATGGTTCACACTTGTGGTCACCAGCTGACTCGCTGCTCCTTGCTCAGTAGCGCGCATGCGGAAAAAGCGGTAGCCGTCGAAAACATCCGGGTTCTCGTAGACACTCGGATCTCGCATTCGATCGGTCGAAACAGCGACTTTGTGGCCCTTTGGGACCTTGGTGCCGTCGGAGAGAGTAATGTTGACCAATGCTTGCCGGAACATGGAAGCTAGAATAGTGGTCAGTTGGTGTCAAGCTGACCTAGTCTTGAGCGGAGGACTTACCGATCTGATTCGGCTTCAGGCGTTGGCTTTCGTTGAGGACACTGTCAAGGAGCTTCATGTTGTACAACGAAGTCTTCTTCCAGCCACCTTCGGAAATAGCAGCCACGATCTCCTCTCGCAAGGGCTGTATCAGCTCAGGGTGACGAATGATATCAATCAAGGTCTGCGTGATGAGATCAGAGGTAGTTCCAATCGACACCACAGCAAGCATCAACTGCGATGCACCAAAGTTGTATCGATCTCCACCTGCCAACTCCTCGAACCAGTGAATGGCGTCTTCGTGCTCCGCTTCGCCGCCCTTGGCGTGCCGCGCCTGGATCTCAGCAGCGACAAGATCCCATGCTTCCTTGACTTGAGCTTGCAGGTTCTTGCACTCAGGGATGAATTTAACAGCCAGGGGCTTCAGAATCGTGGGCCAAAGCCGGAGTTTTCGCATTCCTTGAATGCTGTTGTCTCCGTAATTGACGATCAAATCTAACCATCGCTCGTTGTTGCTAAGGTTCGGACCCGCAAAAATGCGACCAGACATTTTGGAAATGAGGCGAATGATGAGGTTTCCAAGAGCGACAGGCTGCCATTCTAGAGAAAAGTGTTAGCATGTTTGCTTAGTTGGAGGCGCTTTGGTATTGCCTATAGAATACCTTCGCTATCGCCAAGAGATGCGTGAAGTGTCGAAGCACATTCTTCGGAGAGCGGCTGCGTGATCTTGGCTAAAGACAACCCTGATATTAGCGATATTTCTATCAAAGATTTGTGGTAGGCTGCTCACTTAGAGACTTTGTCATCTTGAATTTGACCACGTTCTGGAGTGGTTTCGTTGGCAAAGCCCCCTCCATGAAGGGTTCAAAGCCGGCGTAATGGGCTTGAAATAACTGCGCCACGTGTGAAGTCAGAACATGTTGAAGTTCTCCCGTCCAAAATGCACCAAGTCCCTTGAAGCAAAACGCACCTCAATGATGGGCTCATCAATGCCGAACCTGGGATCATTGCGAATTTCTTCGCCATGCTCGGGGCGCAGAATGATAAAGGTTCCCATATCAGTGTGAACGCGGAAAGGCACGGGTCCAAATTTCGCTCGAGCTGATGCAAGAAGCTCCCGCCCAGCTATGGCAAATTCGAAGACCGAACGAGAAGCCGTGAGTTCATAGAACTTCTTGGGATTGATGATCGGAAGCTTGCTTGCGCCATTGAAAAGAAAGAAGGAAGGAATTGTCACAATAAGAGTGATGGCTAAGAGGGCAGCCAATAATGACGTGTTGTCGCCATCATAGATCGATGGCTGACCCCAAATGGTAGAGGTATTATGCAGGTGGTCCATCGCTTGTATGTTGCTTGTTTTGCAGTAGATCGAAGTTGCGAGTTTGGAGCCATGATAGCATGAGGAACTGTTTGGGTTTAAATCAGAAACTGACAAAGACAGAAACTCATAAACTCGTCTGTCTCCATGAACTGCCGTAGTTCCAGAAACACTACGCTCAAGGTTGTGAGGCGGACATTCGCACTCTGCCAAGAATGGACTGACGGAGACGGACTTTCAGAATGGATCGTAGCGTATGTATCCATGCAGTGTATATGCAAGCGATTGGCTGGCGTCGTCAATGACTTAGCATCAAGTTATCTAAGGACCAATCATGGTGCCAGGGTTTCTAACAACATGACATAGGGGGGAGACACGATACTCCACAAACCGGTGGGATAGCGTCCGACGAGAAGTAGCCGGCCTTCACCAGAGTCCGTCCCACGACAGCCAAGTGCTTTATGTCCGAGAGAAAGTATTCTAGGAAGTCTATTGAAGCGGAGTTGAGAAGTCTTTAGTTCATCTCTGCACTGGTTATTGCCAACAATCGGCCTCATCTCGGACCCGACCTGATGATGTCGGCAGACCTTGATATCTAGAAAAGCATCTACCCACTCTATTCCTTCCATTTTTCAATCACAAACTCAGCTAGGTCCACCGAAAATTTAAAAAGGAGAAGACCAAGGCCCTGGTGTCTCTGATGAGACGTCGCGAGCGATGCTAGCGACTAGCGCAGACCACCAGCAATGATCTCATGAGGTGACACTGGATCGAGGTAATGACAGTCGTATTGGGCAATCTCAAAAACAGACTCATAAAGAACTTTGTAATGACCGAAATGATTGAGTAGTCACACTGAAACAACACTGGCAGTCATGTTCGCCATGATTGATTTCCTTGTGCTCATCAACGAAGGCAGCAGGAGAGCTTTAAAGAACAGACCAGCCCAGTCAAGGCGCCTTATTCGCACCTAGAGAAAAGGAATGAACTTTCGACTCTGAATAGTTTGAAGTTGAAGGATAAAACCATACCTTTCTTAGACCCAGGACCTCCACGGCACCCGGTGATCTTGTTGCATCCACGGCTCGGATTAGGATTCGGACCAGAACCACCGCCTACCGGTCTGCAGTTTTCGTAACTAGCACCACGTCGGCTACAAGGTGTACTGCCCTTCTTGAGGGCAGGATTCCCGATGTTCTTGTTCTGCGGGGACGCAAGGGGAACGGCGGTGATCATCAGGGCCGAGGTGGCGACGATGGTAAAGACGGCGAACTTCATGCTGAAATGGTTCCGCAGACGAGGATATAAAGCAGGTTGACGTGACGTGAAAAAAGAGATATCTAGCTTGGTCGATGTATTGAATACTGTGAAGTCAAATAATTCATCCTCTGAAATTGGCGCGGCAGCCGTCCTTCTTATAGGCGACAAAGACACAAGAGAAACATCTGTTCAGCTACTTCAATCTGCAATTCTCGAAGAGCATGCTCTTCCGAGTCGAGTACCATTACCTAGAGGTATATTGACTCGTTGAAAGACTGCGAAATCGCGAAGGTCTCGGGTCTCATTGCTTGCAAGTTGCCCCAATATATTAAAACGGTGACGCGAATAACAAACGCGTCACTTCAGAAGAACCGACAGGCACAGAGTGGAAAACAAGAAGTCCGGTCATTCATACGAGTGTCTCGGAGACCTGATGCACCAATAGTATAGAAGATAGCCCTGTAGGGCTCACATGATGACCTGCTTACTTTGCGGCGTGTCAGAAGCATCCCGTTTGGCCAAGGCTGTGGTGTATAGTAATAGCTGTCGACTTTTGAAGGCAACTAACACATCGTAAACGGAGAAGAGAGTTTGAACTTTGTTAATCAGTGACCACATACAGAACAATGCCCAGAATAATTCCGGATTTGAAGACCCGGCGGAGTTCCATGGCCATCTCAGAAGATGTGATGCGCAACATACCATTGCGGACGGACCCTTCCGATTGACATCAAAACTCTTCATTATGAGAAGCAGTATCAGTATATAAAGAGTCAATACAGCAGAGGTCGGCTTTCAAGTTCGTCTTCAAGCACCATCTGCGTACGCGATTTTTGTTAGTTTTGATGTACAACACCATGTCTTACGACGCACAAGATGGAGTTCCATCGCCTTGGATGTAAGTTCATCAGAAAACAAGGCTAGGTTGAGTCGACGAATGTTTGTGAATTTATCGGAAGGACTCTCTCGGCTCTCGAGATAGGTATGTGTATGTGTTTCTCGACCTTGCAGGGCGTTCTCCGAGAGGCTCGTGCGACGTCCTAGCATACGAGCATCGCGGACTAGTAAGTTTCCCGGGATTCTCATCTGGCATTTCGTCCCGAACTTTGATCTCGTTTCGTTCTTGGTGTTCATCCAAGCTTCTCATCGTGTTGCCTGTAGCCGGCCTGAGAAAATAAGCTTCCTCGATCGTACGATGAAGTACCAGAATATTGAGACCGACTCGGAATGAATTTAATTGACAGGCGCTTATCGAGAGATATAATGCATTCTATGCGGTTCATGAATTACTTTAAACGCTTATAAGTCGATTGCTTGGTTTATCATGTTAGATTGGATGCGTGGAAAAGTCTGCGACACAGGTTCGGCCATGCTTCCGCTACTGGCGACTGAGGCTCGCCCTACCTTTAACGGGCATTATATCTCGGGATGGATACAAAAGATCTAAGCTTTTAGATGCAGCCAAGGAAGAAAACCCGATGAAGGACCCCTTTATGTAAAGCTTCCGACATAGACGCTCCATCCTAAGTTCGGACCGCTGGGAGCGTTTGGACTCATGGAATGTCCTGGCATGGCCGTTTCGAACCCCTTTCAAGGAGATCCGTAGAGCTTTGTTGTCCAATCACATTTCAGTAAAGTATCTCTTTCAAGGGTCTTTATCGTCCGGTGACCATCTGAAGGGAGGTCGGCGACCTTCTAGAAGTCTGTCATAACTTTATTGGGGAGAAAGGTAGCTTCAAACGGCTGCATATTGCCCCACCGGGCTTCTAGAACACCATTAAAACTATCAGAACCCCACTCACAAGGGGACCCGATCACTCTCGGACATCAAACAACATCGCCCGGGCGGGCACATTCGTAGTACCGCGACTCAGCCTGGCAGCTAACGAAGCCAAATACTTTGAGCGCCGTTGATCCGATACACACATCACATGCTTGTCGATGACCACAACGTATCGAGACTCCAACAAACAGGAGGTACTACTGGACTCATTTTCAAGTGAGACGAGATGCTACTCTCAGAGAAATGGTTTAGTGAGTGAGGGCATGTTAGGTGGGGATGACTGGGTTGATGTTGTAAGTATGGATACCGATATCATAGTGATTAGATGTGGTTTAGATATTTGCTAGACCTCAGATACCCCAGTACGTTGTTGCTCTCCCCAATGAAGGCTCAGGATGGTTGTGTGGGTTTTCCTGGTTCCATCCGCCCTTTGGTTGTCTGCTCTATTACCAATTCTTGACTTCCATGCTCTGTCCAGTTGTCCATTTCATGATCTGTTGTGTGACTTGATAATGGATGCATGTCCTCCATCACTTGCCGTTCAGAGGTTCTCGTACCAAACGCACTCTTCCTTTGGTCTCCACCGCGCTTGTAAGGCCCGCTAGAGCCTCCTGCCGTCATGATACCCAAATCACTTCCCGTGGCCGGTTTACTTTGTTGAACATTACCATGCAGTGCCAAATTGAGTATTGGTTTCAAAGACGGCAGACACGCTAGGGGGAGTAAGTATCCGGATGGTTATTAGAACGGGGGTCATGAAATTGACATACCGGAGACAGTGCCAATGTTGACTTCGATGCCAGTCCACATCATCTCTTCGGTTAGTAACCACGTAGTGTCAGGGTCGGCAAAGTCAATTGCAAGTACATAGTGCAGCCGGATGAACGACACTGCAGTGACGCTGTGGATGCAAAGTTTGGTATCAGCAGTAGCTCGAAAATGAGTGCGCCAGCTCTGGCCATAACTCTGAGATGGGGGATCCTACAATATGCCAAGAGTGAAGATTCCCACCAGAGCCATTTTTTGTGGTTTGCGAAGTTGCAGACTCCAAATGCCTGGTACTGGCAGTAGCAGGAGGAGGACGTCGGTAATTATGTTTGGTATTGCGTTTGCGATGAAGAACGTCTTGACGTTGACGCCGCATTCGTAATCAGACGGCGAGAGATTGGCATTCGCATCGAATCGGAGCCAGAAGGCCGACACTGGAACGCACTGAAAGGTCGATACCAAAAGCTGCAAGCCGTTAGCCGACTGAAAATAGAAGAGCCTGCGATGGCTCTTGTCAAGGGGTGGGCTTACCACTGCTATTCCCCAAGCACAAGTGATACCCAGCAAAATATAAATGGCAAGCCGCGATTCTCGTCGGGCGCTGAAAATCCGCCAGTAAAAAGCGAGTATTGCCGCTTTGACAAGAACAATACTGATCGTATACAGATACTCGGCGATGAAAAGACCCGTGAAGTAGACCCTTAGGCCGTTTGGCGTAGCCCAAACGTGTTTTCCAAAGCCGCCATTTATGGTCACTGCGTTACTGTTAGTTGGAAAGTCCAGGGTATTCCGTCAGACATCGCGGTGTCAAAGGTGTGACTGACTGTAGCACGTAACGTCGAACATAAAAGCTGCTGAAAATATCTGGTAGGAAAAGCTTGTTAGTCCCTGGCCATATTGACGATAGCGGCTTGTCCGGGAGATGGGTGAAATCTTACCAAAGACACGATTATGATCCAGTCATCCCACCAAATTTTGTTTCCCACAAGCTTCCGCGCTGTAACGCGCAGCGCAACGGTGGCTGCTCCAAGAACCCATGTGATGACGAACCCAGACACCAGCGACGGGACCTTGGTTTCGGTGAGGTCGAGTCCATCGGGCGGCTCTGAGAGCGACATCTCTGGCTTGACCCTCCTGCTAGGAAAATAACGATAAAACGTGTTTTCTTGGAGCACGGATTTAGGGGATATCCAAGCGCGGAGGTGTATATATGGGCATTGGAGCCTGGCTACATGCTTTGATCGTGCCCCTGGAAGATCGCGAGTCATACACGACGATTGCCGATTTTTTGCTGGAAACGGCACCACTTGTTCAGAGCCGAGTGCAACACTATGTCGCGCTTATGCCATTTTTAAGGTAGAACTCCCCGACATCCGGGGTACAAGCTTCCATTTGTCAAGGGTGGTTTGAGTGGGATCGAACCCGTCTCCTGGTCGGGTGACTTCGGCGTAACAGTTCAATCACAATTCTCGTCTCAGCGTCGTTAGCGATCAGCCCAACTCCACTTGTGTTGTCGCTCGTACCTTGCTGGAGTCGTCCGGAAGGACTTTTGTTACCCCGACTGGCAGTAGATTAGGTATTACAGATCCGATATGAATTACGGCTAGATCAATCAATCCTCCGAAGTACAAGTTCCTGTAGTCAGCTTGCGAGTCCTAAAATGAAAGCTGCAAAGGACCATCGCTGGCCGATTCTTTTGTGAATCCTGCTTATATCTATGCCATTTTTTTGACTACCTTGTTGTGAAGTTAACCTCCATGATAAGTTGAAAAGGAGTTACCATGTGAAATCCATACACGTTAATCCCTATTTGTTTCTGAGTTAACAAGAGATCAGCCTGTAAAGCATAGCAATTGCAGCTCTTAAAGCTACTGAGTCTAGACTATTTAACGTTCAAGTCTGAAATGTGCCATCTTCAGTTGAACTGCTCTTGGAGCTAACCAGGCGGTGCTCACAAGGCTTTGTCTTCGGGTCGACGTTCTGTAAATTGTGACTAATCAGCATTTATGGCACCTCCGACATCAGTTTACTTCTCATGCGGACCAGGCAGGGGAATGGGCATAGGCCTGGTTTTTCACCATCGAATTTACAGTGAATAACAGGTTCAGCATCCACTTTCTTTGACTTCAATGTGTTTTAGAGTTGATATTTGCTGGCCAATCATGGCGCAACGCCGCGAGTATTTATCTGAAGCTGAGGTGTACCTTGACGTGCTCTAGAAATGGATCATAGAGTCTGACTGACTCTGCCTGTTCAACCATGACCTCTTTAATCACCCACATATTCTTGTACTCTTCGGCATTTCACTTTGCCTTAACAGCTGCAGCCACACTTTGGGCACGCATTCTTGGACCATCCGCAAGGATCTCCCATACCGCAATCAGAACCCGCAACACATGTCTTCCAGGGGCCCGAGCCGTCGCCGAGCGCTGTCCAGCACCACCAACCGGCACCATTCTCGCCGCACTGCTTCCAGCAGTATCCTCCATCGCAACCCTTCTGGTTCTTGGCACAGGCCAGGGTGCCAACTCCGCCGGCATTGGAGCCGGGTCGAGCAAGGCTTGGATGATCGGAGCAAAGTCGAACGAGGGCCGGGTCCGAGCCTTCGGGCAGCTCGAAAACACCCAGAGAGCCGCAGATGGCAGCAGCATCCGCGCCGGACTCGAGGTCGGCCCAAGTCATGTTGGCAGCGGCGGACCGGACAGCCAGGTCGACGCCATCGCGGGCAGAGAGACTTTGCGACTGTGAGACGCCGGCAACACCAGCCTCGACAGCGAGGAAGGCTCCAAGGGAGACAAGAGCAGAAAGTTGGAACTTCATTGTGTTGAGTATAAGTTGGTATTATGGGACCAAAGTTTGAACAATTTTTGAGTCGTGTTGTGGCCGTTTTGGTGTCTTCTGATCAGGTTACTGAGGCTTCTGAGCTGATTTGCTTTGAGAATGTTTGCAAAAAAGGGGATGACTCTACGCCCTCTTTATAGTCGAGTTATCAACAATCTGTGTCGCCGCTGCACCACGAAGAAGGCATCGCATCACGTGCTCCTAAAGAGTCCTCGTTCATAACGTCGCTTAAAGACCTGCATCTCGTCTTATACCAAGACCTGAAAGGATCGTTATTGCTCCCCATCATCCCCAGATCTTCAAGGATCGACCCGAGCCGCTTTCGCCCGGGTAGTGTGGCATGACAGGGGCTTCGACACGCAGGTACAGGGGTTCTTTCGTGGAATCGTGGAAAGGCGGACTCAAACTGGTCCAGGGATCTGTCACGAAAAAAACGAAGTAAGTATGATCAGCCTACACTACTCTCATGGTGCATAATTGCCCACTGAAAGTGGCAAAAGGAAATATATCGCCTCTGCCCGCTCTCTTGTCCCGCCCGCTCTTCCATTCTTCTAAGTAAAAGAAGACAAATCTGTTCTCACTGCTCGAACATCGCAGGCCGCCGAGATGTCCGGTAGTATCTTCACCAGCATGGGCTCATAGCTGAGTGCTTTGGCTATGTACTACTAGTTAGCGATAGCTCAGATACCTATGTGGAGACAATGCATCTTTACCCAGGCGCCCGAATAAGTGGGGAGAAGGCACAGCGCGGTCAATCGGCACCATAGACTTTCCACAACATCGCCAGAGTAAATACGAGCTGACTGCATTTCGATCGTCGGTCTGTGCTGCTTTGCCGGACGGGTGCATTAGAAGAGTTACAATTTGAATCATAATAAACTAGGCTTTACTTGGCGCACCAATGGTTTGCTTCTACGGATCCTAAATTCTCACTGCTTGATTTGCTTAGGGTCTGGGCAAGAGTCTAAGGAATAGTCTGACTAAAACAACAAGACAATTTGACAAAGATGATAGTCATTAGACATGCACTTGTCAGCATCCAGTAGCTGGCCATGCGTAAGAGACGTCAGTTAAGAGATATTGGTTCCTCCTTGCGCGATTTTGTCCTCGGCTACAAGCCACCTTCTTAATGCAGCCAGTCTTGGCACATGAACAAAAGCGCCCGGCATTAGCGAGCAATTTCAGACTTCACGAAACACGTAGGAAAAAAAGTGGTCTGTCAAGAGAGTAGACTATCGGGCGTTTAGATGATTGATGAGCACAGAAATTACTCAGTAAGCATCGTATGCTATTACCCGCTGATATCCCGGCTGTTAGCTACACACCTCTCGTCGACGCGGCCATATGATATCCTGTTCTTACGGGCGCGGAGTAAGACAAACGGAGATGGCTAATCTTGTCGAATGAGTGGAAGAAAATGTAGATCATTGGGTGGTTTTACTGCGAGTGCTCATTATCTTCATACCTTACTACTAAGCCTGTCCTCTCGCCCTCACTGGCTTATCTACGACAAATCGACCGGAATCTCAAATTTTCGAATGAGTACGATCGCGTGAGGTGGCTTTGGGTTGGACATATGACCTCCTGACAGGAGCGTCAATGACGACGGGAGAGACCTTGTGGCTGCACTCACTCGCTGACATGTTGCTCAGCCGTTTACTATGAAAGAATCTGCAAGGAATAGTCTTTCTTCATACCAAGGGAGATCTAGCTCGTATGTAACAGCTCGGAACTTATCAAGTGGTCCTTTAGTGAGAATTACTACCAAAGTTCAATGCCTCTGTGGAAAACGCTTCACAGAGTAAGACATGTTTTCTTTTCTGCTTATTTCTTTTCGGATGTCCACGGTAACGGACGCGTCGAGTAAATCCATCGCAAAAGGTTCATGACCAGAACACGTTGTATGGACAATTTTCACGTGCGAGAACATCTCGTTGTATGGTTGAGATTGTGTCACCAGGCGCCGGGCAGGTCCCTTGAAAATAGAGCCCCTTCTTTTCTGATAGCGAAGCCGAGCGGCTCAATGGCCAACTCATTTTGAAAAGGTACAGTGGGTGAAACTGTGACAGATTCCTTCTTACGTCGACCCCAACTTCCATTCACATATTGAGTGTGGCTTTGCAAATCCTTCAACTTGGGGGCTGTCAACCCATGCAAAGGACAGTCACGTGGGTCGTGCTTACGCTGTTTACTGCAACAGCAGGTTTGCTGCCAGCATTTCGTCAACCCCGCCAGGATCGCTCAAACAAAAACGACATTCGACGGCTCGATTGATATCTTAGCCAACTCGTTGAGCGTCAGAATGATTCGCGACTCCCAGACACAGTCCGCTTTCGTTAGCTGTCTGCCGCGCGAGGTTCGCGATGCTGTCTATTTCCAATTGTGGCGCTCATGCGGTCTTCGCCAGCATATTCTATGGCATGGCGCCGCGGAGGAAAAGCACTTCTGTCGATGGTCGTGCACTACGGAGTACCAGGTCGAGGACGAACTACAACGCGACATTGAGACGATGAGAGACCAGCTCGGAGTCTCGCTGGACCAGGAGATAGTGCGAGACCGGCATGACAATGCGCCACGGTACTGCAGACGACTACAGTCTCCTTGGATGAATCATTGGCTCTGTGGCGAGCGCGCATTCGAAAAGCACGGTATTTCAGCTATCCGTGGATCCAGCACCACGACACTCGTCTGCTGGAAAACAGAAAGAAAGACTACGCCCCATCGACCGTGGGAAACCGCATATATTCCCATGCTATTGTCGTGCAAGGTCATGTAGGTGGCGGCGGCCCGTTTATCAGATGACTCCTGGTCATACCTGAATACTTACAACTTCAGCTCTACTGAGTGCCTTCAATCCATGTACGAGTCAACAACGTTCATATTCACCGATCTACCGACAGTCCAGATGTTCTTTGGCGCCTGCGCCATACACCCGGCGATGAAGACGACTAAGACGGGGGTAACGCCCCCGGCGTTCTTCAAACATGCCCGAAGCTTGGAACTGTCTCTGAGTCCGGACTTCCCGGCGCTGCTGATGTGTGCTAACTACGACCTCCCTGGCATCCCTCGTCGCCACGACGTCTACGACTTCCACTGGCTGCGGTTCGACAAGTTCAAGAATTTACAAAACGTATACATATGGATTGCAGCGCGATCCCTCACTTGCGGCATTGAAGCTAACAGTAGCTTCTGCGGCATCAAGGAGTTCGACGTCCAGGGGTTGAAAGACATGTTATCCTTATTCAAGACTATCGAATCCGTCACGTTGAGTACACCGCTGAGCCAAAGGATCGGTCCTCAAGAGGGCTATGTGGATATTAGTGCAGCGCCCGGTGTGCGACTTTACAAACGGGGCTCGGGAGACAAGTTTCATCCATTTCTGACATTGATAGAGCTGGATTGCGTATTTGATGGGCTCATTTATACCCACCTCACAGAGTGAGTGTTGCCCTTTCTCTTCCCAATCCCACATATGTACTCACGAGGAATGTTTCAGAGAAGTTCAACTTGCACGCAGAGATGGCACTTATGAAGTCATGAAGGATGTATGATCGTGGCTGCACTGTAGCTTCCCGAGGGCAAACTGCAGCTTGATTGATTCGTTGCGCAGAGAAGCGCCGAACCGAACTAGGGTTTTTGGATAAAGACCCAAAAGACGCTAAATTCGGCCAAGCAAACAAAGTTAGGATAGTTGCATCCATCAACGAATGATCCATAATGCGGAATAAGCGCAGTTGAGCAAGACTGTTTTACCGGCCTCGGGACTATCGCTTACATGTAACGGGAACAACAATGGACTGTGGTATTTCATGCCGCATTTCTAAATAGCCTTTGAAAACGTACTCTTGGGGGCCTTGAAGAAATTGTGACCTTGGAGCCTGTTAGGCCGGCGCTTAATAGACATTGAAGTCGCGCAGAGGAAAATGAGATATCTCCCTCAGACTCCGATTCAATTACGCGCTTGGCTTCCCATGCAACCAAAATCAATTCGAAAGAGCAGGCGACATGCGGACCGTTTTCCAGGCTGCCACTGAACAGGGCTGATTGGCCGTTGTGACGGCTGGAGTTCTTGGCAATTAAAATCGGTAAGCTGACACTCAATTAGACATGGGGACCAGCTGCGTCTGAGTCTGCCTCGGACAAGCCTACAATGCAATTGGCCAGGCCTTCCCGCGCCGCCTTCAGGAATATGCGAACCCCTGGATGAGTGCGATCCTATTTTGGTTTGCGGCGCGCAAAGCATTCAGGATGCTGCTGCTACAGGGCGCAGTTCCTGAGCAACAACCAAAAGAGACATATTCTTGATCAGTGGGTTATTCAACTGCATCTGCGCTTCTAGAGGGAACGCATTCGGCCGAGATCTTACATCCCCACGAGGCCAAGGTAACATCAACTTGATCCGTTCCTCTAGGCTTCGGGCGATAATTGACAGGCAAGGATGAAGACCCGCTCGTGAACAAAATTAGAATGTAGGAATAGTTCGAGGTGGCTCAACTTCTTTGCGGTCTATCATGACCTAGCATGGTCTGTTAATATATGGATATATAAAGACAACTCTCGATAGCTGTCTTTGGATACTCTCACTAAGAGCACAAGCTATTGTACTTGAAACCATTCATCATTTCCCACTTCTCCTTTTGTTCGGGCTTCCGTACTGCGTCATTGCGAAAAGATGAGGGCATTCGCGTATTTGCCATTACTCGGAAGTCTGCTGTTTGCCACCACCAGCGCTCTCCAGACATCTGAAATATCTCGCAGAGATGAGAAATTGGATCAGTTTTACAACGCCATGGCCGAGGATGGCACATGCGTCATCTACATTGACAAAATCGTCAAGAATGACGGCCTGACCCCTTGTAGGACGTTTTGCAAGGAAAAGGGCCAGCCAGAAGACAGAGTCGGGGTGAGTGATTTTCCCTCAAGGGTTTAAGGAATGATCTGGCCTTGCGAATTTCGCTAATCATATCAATGAAATATAGTGCCACTCTGACCATATTCCTAACGGAGAAGGGCCGTATCCTCGAGATCCTGACGGTTACGAATGGTTCCCGGGCGACTGCTTCTGTGCCGAAGAGATTGACCCAGTCGCCGAGGCCTTCATCACTCCAGTCATCGAGGGCCTGGCCAAGCTTGACGAGATCATCTGCGGTGTCTTCGTTCAGGCCGTTGTCGAGAGCATCAACATCGGTTTCGCCCTTGTCCCGGGCGCCGGCCAGGCCGCAGCCTCAACACGGGCAGCGACGAAGGCGGCCGTCGAGGGCGCCAAGTCGTTCGCGGAGAACTCGCTGAACCCGACCGACTTCTTCGACGGCTGGGTCAAGAAGAGCTGCGGCATCGACAAGATCGAGCTCGACTATTACAGCACCTTCAACTCGCTGGTCAACGCGCCCGATTCAGTCGGGACCAGCACGGGTTGCAAGCGGAAGAAGAAGGGCGACTGTAAGACGCTCGATTCCAAGCCGGACCCGAAGACAACCAAGAAGGACGATGCGCCGAAGACTACGAAGAAGGAAGAGCCTCCAACTACGAAGGATGCCGGTCCGACAACAACCGCTGGGCCAGATGGAGGCCTTACGACCAGCGACAAGCCGCAAGCTACAACGACCAGCACCAGCAGTGCGAACCCCAGCGAGACGGCGGTTACCTGCGAGTCGTGCCGCTCGTCGAAGGCGAAGAACGCAGCGCGCAACGTCCGATGGGGATCCATGTTTGTGCCGCGGGCGGCTGGCGACTCTTGCATCCTGGACAGCCCCAAGAGGGAGAGTGGCTGCACCGCCTCCGGCCTCCAGGCCCGTGACGGCCTTTTATCGGAGAGGGCGTTGACCAAGGACGATCCGAAGGTTAATGTTGCTGGCATGACATTCTTTATTGACTGTGGCAAACATAAGCCGTGTGCGGACGCGATGACGGATAGTAATATTGACAAGTACTATTATCTCGAGGGCGATGCTAAATGCGGCGGAGATCTGAAGTTTGGTACTAAGAAAGACGTCGGCGACACGAAGAAATTACAGAGTATGTTTTGCCCCCTCTTGTAGTTCTTCGGTTTCGTGTTGGTGTGTAGCTAACATTTAAGCTTAGACGACCACGTGTACGAAAAGCAGACGCTAGCCAGGTTCTTCGAGTGGCTCGGAGACGGAGATTTGACTCCTATCGGTATGTCCATGAAGCCACAGTCTTCCTGGGTCGCAGAAGTTCTCTTGGATGAGAACAACCCTCGAAACCACAAGCTGCAATCACGTAATACACCCCTCGGCATCCCGGCGGGAGGGGCGCCGCTTGATGATGTCCTTGCCTACGCCATTGCACGATCCGATCCCCTATCTGAGCGTAATGGGGGCATGCCGCTGGGCCAGACGACCAAGAACTTTGCTCTCGTAGAGGCAGAAGTCAACGAACACAAGGGAACTTTTTTCGGTGAAGGCCAGCCGACTGGTCTCACAAGTAGCCACCCAAGCGCGGCTAACCTGAACAGAAACTGGATCAGAAGTGTAAGTGATACTACCTTTACCGGATATGAATAACAATTGACTTCGCGTGTGTCTTTCAGCATGCCGGCGTTTTCCACTACCTCGGATACGCTCATACCCAACCCAGCACCAAGGAGAACGTCTGGAACAAGTGGATGCGCGTCTCAAACTGGATAGACTTGGTCCTCAACGAGTTCGACCAGACCTACACCTGGGGATCACAACCTGATGAGCCAACCCGCAATGGGGGTGGCAACCCATCGCTGCGGTCCTTCTACGCCTACTGGATCGACACATATCTCGGCGGCATCGAAGGAAGAGCACAGATCTGGGCCGTCGAAGCTCAGACAGAGTTTAAGCTTAAGTATGGCAGCGACAATACCAACGCTGCAAAGCAGTGGGTTGATAAGGCCTTCGGAACCAACGGCTTCGCGACACGAGCGAAGATGGCGTTTCCCCGGCAGCCTGCTGGTGCTGCATCTACGTACGGGGCCTACGGGAACGCCGCCATGACCTTGGACAGGGACGGCAACACGGTGACGAACATTGGCGCCCCAGCGCTGCTGTGACACAGTGCTCGTGGTTTAATGGATATGCGTATGTAGAGGCGTAGGCGTTGCTTTTACTTGTCTTTGTTTGCAATGGGCGGCGTTGTGCTACTTCAGCTAGCATATGATTTCTGAATACGATCTTGTGTTTGTTTCCGTAATACATGATTTTTGGTTCCCATCAATGTTCTTGTCCATCAGCTAGGCCCCCTCATGTTGCTCGACTTGCTGGATGGTCCCTCCAGCCTCGGCCTCTCGTCGCCACTTCTCCAAGTCGCTGTAGATCCTCCCGTTCTCAACATATGAATCGTAGAAATACTCGACGAAGCTCATGTAACTCCACAGCCTATCACCCAAACACTTGCCCGTGTATCGCGCAATATCATAATCGGGACCCCCAAGCCCCTCGGCCGCGACCTCGGGCCTCATACCGAAAGACACGGTAAGAAAAGCGCCACCCCCCGGCTCTGCTGCGCCAGGGTTGTCAATGATGATGATTTGGTATTCCCACAACTCGCTGAAATTCGGAGGAATAAAGAAGTCGGCCGTGCCGGAGGCGTTTCGCATAGCGACCTCGGCGCGATGGTGCGCAACGCATCGCGCCACGCGATCTGCTTCAGGCAAGACGGCGGGAAGCGGGAAGCCGTGGATATCGATGCGATTTGGCGCTTCGCGTCTGTCGCGGCCCCGGCGCGTCTTTTCCTCAATTTTCTTTGCTATTCCTTTGATGTACTCGCGGTCGCCGGCCGCGGGCGTGGTCTCGTAGATCTGGATGGACCACTTAGGTCGATTGGAAGCGTCTGGCGGCGTCTGGGTATCGGGGTCCGTTTCTATCATTTCCCACGCCGCGTAGCAGGGCTTGCCGTCATGGCTTGGGGCCTCTTCCACGATGGTGCGGGGGTAGACCTTTTTGCCCATGATGCTTTTGTACAAAAAAAAAAAATGCTCAGTGCTTGGGTGAGGCAATGCGAGAAGAAGGTGATCGAGAAAATCAGGATGTCGCTCGCTTATGTGCTTTGGCAGAAGAGCGTAAGGGACACTGTGTAAGCTGACTAAAGCTTGCGAGATCGACGGTCTAGGTTGGTTGAATGAATAGGTAGACTTAATGATAATTGTGTGGGTAGAACTAGATGCTGGGTTGATGATGTAGATGTATGAATAGAGCCAGGAAGAAAGGATGGTGAGAATGTTCAGGGTACTGGTGACTTTTTATTTTGCTCATCGCCATTGGATTACTATTTTTGGTTCTTTGTATCTTGTATTCAGCACAGCACTGGAGCCTAAACCGATTTGCTTGGCTGCTCCACCCCTACCTCTCCTGCTGCTCACCATGTTCATCCCAAATTCACTTTAAAGATCACTTCACCGTTTCAAATCATTTCAAAATTTCTAATTCGAATTGCTAGGGGAGCCAATTTCATTGTACGAGATGGCGACTAGCCCACAAAATACATCCCCATTCCCCATTTTCTCAGTTTTGGTTATGCTCTGGGACATCGAATATGACTCTGACGGAGACATTTACGAGGGCCAGGATGGACTGGGCTAGAGAAAACTCTATGGCGAATCCATGGGGCAAGTGAAAAGGCCGATGGACCAAATACTGTGTAAAAGCAATCCATAATCACTGTACTGTAACATAGAAGTCGTATCTCAGCAACCCGCGTCCCTGTAGCCACCAGCTCCTCCGTTGTTGCCTGAAAGTAGACACCGGTTAGCACGAGTTACGAATAATAGTCTCGCATGCATCGATCCATGAGATCTTGAAGTTCTGGTGGTAATCGGCCCCAGGGCCAACAGGGTGCCAGTAGACCTTCTTGTCTCCTGCCTTCATTGTCTTACCAGCTGCAGACAATCTGCAGCCATTTGAAGACCATCCGTCTTGCTGGCCATCATGCACGTTGTACTGGCTGTGCTTGTCGTGGCAGATTCTCTCGCCCAGGGCTGGCGCAGGCGGAGCTTTTTCCGGCTTCTCAACCTTCCATGCGAATGAACTTGCCGCAGCCAACATCGACGGAAGCATCATAGAACACGCGGTCGCCCGCCGAGCCGACCCGTGACTTTGTCCAGCCCCCGAACTCGTCGGTGGTAAGGCGGAAACGCAGATTGGCTGCCCCCAAACCGCATCCTCCGAGGCATCCATCCTATCAGGCCATGTAATCAATACTTCAGGGTTTGCTGTGCCTCGTTTCGCGCCGAACGAAACCACTAAATTCTGCTATCAAGAGATGAACTTTTGTATATGGGATCATGAGACCCAAAATCTGCGCCGCACCGGATAAGAATGTATTCAATCTTTTTCGTTCCCTTGGGGCAAGGGAATTGGCGCTCGTATAGCCCAAGGCCAAGACAAGTGGGCAATTCTGTTGATAGCCACAACCTGCTCGACAAATCTGATGGCATGAGTCTTCCAGATGATCAGAAATAATCATGTGTACTGTGTACCATGCGTCTGGAATTTTCACGGTTTTTTCGTTTATAAGAAACGTCAGTTTCCTTCATCTCAAATCGCGGCTTAACCACTGGAATCATACAGAACCACACTATACCTTCAGCTGTCAACTATCTCAGAGAAAAGTATTCTGTATAACCTTTTGAGCTCTCTTGACAATTCTTATCGTCTTCGCAACGCGCCTACTTCAGGTCACGGTTCTTGCCCTCCATGCGTTGTCTTTCGTTGAAGCTGCCACCAAAGTCAGTTGGACTCTTCACAAGTCTTGCTGCAAGTCGTTGTGTTCTCATTCTCACATACCCTTAATTCCCTGAATCAGTATTCACTGATCATTGGCTTCCGGAGTTATGGACTTCAAGGAATAAGCTAACTATTCAATAGACAGGAAGGTGAAGGATACCGACGAAAACGGCAAAAAAATACCCAAAGACGAATTATTCAATAAAGAACTAGCCGGTGCTATAATACAAAGTGTCAATAACGCCAAAGCCTGGGTCAAGAGAGCTGCTTCCAAGATTACATTATCAACTCTCCCAGGCATCAGTCAAATAACTAGTCTTCCTACCAAGCTCGCCATCGCACCTCTTGTTAGCGGGCTAGAAAACTACAACACTACTGCTAAGGAGATCAGAGGTAAGTGGCTGGATAAACGTCAATCGTTGAGACAGTACCAGCTCACACGATGATCTTCTTATACAACAGACAGATTCAACAAGATTGCAGACATGGAAGGCCCTGTCGGCAGCGATGGTGACAAACTGGGCCGCTTCGGACAGTCCAGGGCCTGGATCGATCTTGGGAATAGCGACAAACACTTCAATGACTTTGTAAGCCTTGCCCCATTCGATGCCATGTCACCCGCACGAGTGACAGGGCAGCCCTAAACGGCATGTCCCAAGAACCAAGGCTCGTCGTCGACGGCCACCACCGTGCCCTGTTCCATCCATAAGCTTACTGAAGTTCCCAGATTATCACCTGCCGACCAGAAATTGTCACAGTGCCAGATCCCGCAGGTGGTCCCTTCGACAAGCCGTACGATGTGGTGCGGAAATATCATATGTTCCAGCCTCACACGCTCGAAAAGTTCATCGAGCAGGAAAACTCTGAGGAAATTGGGGGAGACTGGGAAAAGGTCCCGACTCCACGCACAATGGCGATCACACAGAGAGACGCCCCTCCAACGGGTGGCCGCAAGAGAATAGCTGAATCCATCAATTTTCACCCGCTCTGGATCAAGTTTCAGCGGTCCAGGAACTTTGGGGGTTGGATTGAGGATGATTTCACTGAGGTGACAAAGCCCGATGCGCTTGAAGATTTTGAGAGCAAGGGTGCAGCGAAAAAGCATCCTGTGGACACTCTCCCAATGGGCGGATTGCTTTCCAAATCACTTACGGCAAACATGTTGCATGAGGTATGTCCAAAGCCTGTTGTCTCTCTGGTCTGTGCCATGATTCTGATAACTCAATTCAGTTCTTTGACCTGTCATATTTCGGGAATATGCTTGATGCTCCAAATGCGTATGGATGGATGAACAACGTCAAAAATAACGATCGCGAAAACCCGGACTTGTATGCTATCATCGGCGCGGTCATCGAGTTGATGAACAGAGACGGTCAGAAATACTCAGTGTCGGCGGAAGGCGAAGTTTCCCCCATGTCTTGATTAAGTGATACGGGAAGCTTTCGCATCTATTCGACGACTCTGAAGAAGCATCGTGTGGGATAAAGGCAGCTCTGGGCCTGCAATCTGGACTACAAGATAGGTATACCAGAGAATTGGGATGAAAGACTCTTAGTTTCTAGACAGTTCGGAGTTTTGTGCATCAGCATGGTATTGTGTTTCATGCAATCGTGGCTTCCAAGTGAATCAATAAGAATCGGTTTCCAGAGCCTCAGCAATCTTTGCCCATAGTCCCTTGCGCAGAACATCTCCTAGCCAAACATTGCCATCCGCATCTCTGCCTACCACGTTGGAAGCATTTCGGACGCTGAGTCCCTTGGAGATTGTATCGCCCATGACAAAGGATGGCTTCCCCAGTCGATCGGGACGCGTGTTCGAGTCAGCCCCCTTCTTGATCACTGCTGCGGAGAAATCTGCTTCGAAGAACTTCGCCTTTGACCAGTTCGAGACCGTGATCATCTGCATGCCACCATCACCATACAGGGGGAAGCCTATGGCCTTCTGGGCGGCAATTCGGGCTTCAAGTTGCTCTCTGCTACCTTGGTCAATGATGGCTTTGCGAACGACCCAGGCGGTGTAGCTAAGCGGATTGGTGAGGATATCCTTCGCCGATGAGATTGCCAACACTGCGGTAACCGCATTTCCAACGTAGGCTCTGTGTGGTGGGAGGTAGTCATCGGCTAGGGCAGAACGCATTCCGAAAGCATTCATAATGACGATGGTCTGGTTTGACGTGTTAGGTAGGTGCCTGATAAACAGGCGAGTTATGAAAGCGGACACAACATCGCCTTCACTAGCAAAAGCTGTGGCACTGCCGGCATTTTGAGCCTTAACCTCCTGGTTTACCAATAACTTCAGCTTTTTCAAGTACGTGGCAGGCATGCAGACTAGCTTAGTCTCCTCCTCCCGGTAGTATATGGTTTCCCAGATCTGGCGAAAAACGAACCATGCCATTTGCCATTTGGACAACAGATTGTCGGCCAACACGTACTCCTCTTTCGGCTTCGTTCCAAGATCTGCCAGAGGGTCGTCATCAAAGCCATGAAACGGCTTGATATCGTTCTCGCGCCCATCTAGCATTGCTGTCCATGCTGTAATCAGCTCTTGGCGTCCTAGGGCGTCGAACAGAGTATGCAGCCAGTTAAGGGATACAAGCGTGGCGTTGTTGAATGATACAATGTGCAGAGCAAGTTGCGGCCTGTCGTAGTAGATGTAGTCATCCAGGCTCTTCGGTCCGTTGGAAGCATGCGAAAACTCTAGGAAATCGGTGGAATCCCCGACAACGGCTGGCTTTAAGCTGGCTTTTGGTAACCTTGAAGCTAGAGGGTGCTCTTCGATATCCACTTGAAACTTGACGTGAGAGTAGGCGATGGCTGGCCTCTTTGGACCATACTCAGCAGGTATGTGGTACTCTAGCTTTTTGTTCGCCTGAGAATTGTCCAGCGACCGCGTAAGATTCAGTTGACAAGAGTCTCAAATCGTATGCATCGTACATTGAGTCTCAGGCGTGCTCCCAGCTTGCGCCAACCATCGCGTTCCAAGAGTTTCTCTAGAGAAAATCTCAACTTGTCGGGATCGAGAACGTCGTCAAAGCGCATCATGAACAACATGACGATGCTTTTATTTACGAAATTGTCATCGCCGGCGCTCAGCGGGACAATAGTGTCCGTCGGGACAATGCTAGGGACCTGCGGGCTTCTGAAGAACGGAACCATAGCGAAAATCTCGGGTAAACCGCGATGGATTTGAAAGAAACACGGAACTGTGATCGTGTGGTGTTTGTGTTTTCTTTCTTTTTTGCTGCTGATAAGGTATTTAAGCGCGTTCCCACCTGCATCCCGCCGCTTGTGGCCAGGTCAACACTTGGTGGAGCCGCACCCTTACCATCTTGCGTCTTGGCATGTCTGTGTCCAATCGCGAAGTCCATTGCAGTCAAGGAAGAAATCCAACAAACTGCTAACCGAGCGGAATCTTCTTCAAAGGAATCTGTAGCTTCTCTGGAGGAGGCCATGACAGGCCCGGATCTTATGGCCCTCTCAGCGAAAGACGCCGTTCATTTCCCCTGTCTCTGCGCTCACCAGATTGGACAGAAGATTTGGTGATTTCGACGAGAGGTCCCCCGTGTTGTATTAGTGACCTGGTCGACAGCTTCACATCTCCAGCTTTGTCTTTTCCCATTCCAATCACCAAAAAATGTGCCGTCAGGCAGGTCAACGCTGTCATTTGGCAGTATATAATTCATCGGATGCAAAATGGTAATCTTTCGACGAAATCGCGAAGCGGCCTTGTCCGTGGGGCGGGTCTCGATGAATCCGACAGGACAAAAGATCCATTGGGAGAGGAGTCATAGGCAACGAGAAGTACGAGTTGCCCGAATTGGAATCGAATCCGGAGATAAAACAAAATCGGGAAATAAAAGGCTCAATAGATCTCACTGCAGCATACGCGAAACCATGCGGTGGTCTGCTACCTGTGGCACAAATACGCACCAAGCGTGAAGACTATCACACGTTGGCATCTATTTAATCATAGCCTGAACACTTGAGAATGTCGTCGTTTAGAACGGGTAAATCTTTGTAAGCCGGATAAGGTCAGCAACATAGGGAACGCACCAGTTTTGGCTCGGAGATCTCGGAGAATCCATATCGGAGATATGGAACCACGGTCGGTCAAGGCCTCCTTGGCATTGCAAGCGAACCAAAGTATTTAATTATCATCTCACCGGTGGCTGTCCATCAACCAGCCAGCCCGATACAAGCGACAGAACTTCCGCCGGTAAATCGAACGGCGCAAGGTGACCAGAATCGAAGATCTCAGCGTAGGTTAGACTGTCGTATGACTTCCATCGACCAACACGTTTCGAGCCGTGATACCAAGGTAGATATTCCCGAAACCGAAAGAACGGATGACCGTTCCATTCCAAGCCTTCGTTAACAAGCCTTCTCATACCTGCTGCGTTGCAATACAGGTCTTTGTCGCCAACGTAAATGAGGACTCGAATTCCCTGGAAAATTACGAAGTTCAGCTTCAGCAACCACACTGTGGCAGACAGTTACGTGTAACGATAACATATGTGGAAAGGATGAGGATTGAACTGGAAGTGACCTACCGAGTTGAGAAGATAGTTGACGTATTCCGCACTCGACTTCCATAAATCTCCGATTTCCTCCCACAGGTTGAAGACATCGAAAGAGACACCAAAGAATGGTGTCTCCTCGGGTACCCCGAGGGCTTTCTTGACGATGCTGCTGTTTAGGAAGTTGTCTATATGAGCCATTTCTGGGTAACAACCCAAAGGATCGTCACCGCAGGTGCGGCGCCAGTCATACGGGTTACGGTGCATCTCGTTGATCGCAACCTCAGCCATTTCGGAGCATAGCTTCTGTGCGCTTTTGCATTCGGAAGAGGTCCAGCCTTTCGTCTCGCACACTCCGAGATTCTTCTCGCACCATAGAGCTCTCGGAGCCCATTCGAGACACTTTGATGTGTTGAAAAGTCCGTCGGGGCCAGAGCACAACGCCTCGAATGTTCCAGGGTTCTGTACGGGCTGACGAACTAGACCATTGCCGATCATTACACCCTTAAGATTAATATGCGGAACTTCAAGCACCCCGGGAGACAAAGGACTTTGTGCAAGATCTTCGTCTCTGCCTATATCGATGTTCTTGCTCGCTTGGTTGCGCAAAATCTCCGATGCCAGTGCCGGTACCCAAGAGCCTCCGTACGACTCTCCTGCGATATAAAAATCGACATCTCTCAGAAGAGGGAAGGCAGTGAGAAACTGATTCAAGAAAGTGTGCATAGCTCGCGATGCCTCTGTCAGGCCTTGTGGTACCCTTGAGCCGCTTGAAAACCCGACGCTGATCGGCTGGCTAGGAAGTTGAACAATCAGCACCAAATTTCACCAGGCCCTTGATAATTTGCAATATCGATGCTGTGTACGTACTCCACGAAGAGAACGGTGGCATTGTTGTTCCATCCAAACTCATTTTCAATCGTATAACCTCCCTCAGGAGCTATTCGGCAGGGGCCCAACTCCATGAGGTTTCCATAGCCTGTAGAAGAAGCACCCGGGCCTCTGTCATTTGACAAACTATTAGCAAAGCGATTCGGTGAAAGCAGCATGGTGAAGTAGTGTCATACCCTGTCATCCAGAGAATAAGCGGATCCGACGACGGATCATTCTTGGAATCGAAAAGCCAGAAGAACATGTGACTTTCATCATCGCCTATGCTGGAGTCGATGAATCCCGAGACGCCCGGGGTAGAACTGTTGCAAACTTGAGAGGTCTTGTTGCTGAGACGAATTGAAAACGATGGCGTGCCTTGAGTTGCAGCAAAGTTAGATTTCGTTGGGAGTAGACTGGACTTGGGTGGGATGACCCTGCTGGCCGTGGCACAAGACAGCATCAGAATGATCAGTCCCACCGAACGGAGTAAGCCTCGGCCGATCGGAGTTGCTTCCAAGACACCCATTTCTCCGTCTTGTTCTCAGATTGGATTTGATGGAGCGAGCCCGTATGTTCGAAGGCTTCTCTTTAGCCTTAAGCTGTTGTATCATCAAACCCCGGGGACTTTGCGCGGGATGGATGTACGTATCGGCGCTCTCGCTGACCACATTGGGAAATGTCAACCGCCCTAAGTCCAAAAGGGAAGGTCAATAACCACCCAGAAAATTGGGGAACGATGGATGAATCCTCCCAATGCAACGGCCACCAAAAGAGCGTTTGCAACCACAGTACATGAAGAAAGCTCCCATCAATGCGATTGTCCTATTGCAGGGCGGTTTCTTCAGTACCACAGACGTCCTATCATTATTCATTAAGAATTTCTTCTATCTTCTGCTGTATTGCTATACCTGATTATCTCTTGCAGCATTAGTACAATGCCTTTGCTGACCCTATGCTGCGCTCTCGTCGCAGCCGCCGCGGCTAGCGCACTCGGTTTGTATCCCGGCTCCGGCCCCGGCCCCGGCGACCAGAAAATACTGGGTGGGGCCCGGCCGCCGGTGCTAGCGGAAGAACAGCCCGCACCGTTCACTCTACGAAAACAACCCAAAGAACTTTGTGATGCAGGGTCACAATACTGGACCGGTGTTGTCAATGTAACCGATCATAAATCCATTTTCTTCTGTGAGTAGAAACGTTTCAACACGACAAGAGACTGGTGTCACTTTTGATCCAAACTAATGATATTGCGTAGGGTACTTTGAGAGTCGGCATGATCCTGAAAATGCCCCTTTGGTACTTTGGATGAGCGGGTACGTCATCGATAACTTCCCAGAACCGAAGGCTCACACCCCCTTAGCGGCCCAGGAGCAACGGGAGAACTAGGGCTTTTCAAAGGTATCGGCCCGTGTGTCGTCAACGAGAATGGAAATTCTACAAAGACTCTGGAATACTCGTGGATTGACTACGCAAATGTTGTTGTCGTCGAGTAAGTCACCATTTCCCCGCGCCTGGGTGCTTACTGACAAGGGTTTTATCCTCTAGCCAACCGGCTGGAGTTGGCTTCTCACACATTACCAACCGCAGTCATATTCCAGTGAGCCTCGAGGAGGGTGGCCGCGATATTCACAAGTTTCTCAGAGCTTTCACCAACGACGTATTCCCTGAGCACAGTGAGCGACCGCTGCACATTGCTGGCGAATCTATGGGAGGTCACTATGTCACCGGCTACACGCATCACATCATGCGTTCGGAAAGAGAGATTGGCGACTCTGAAAAAAGTCGTGCTACATACAAGCCTCTGAATATCGAATCTACTATCATAGTGGATGGCTATGTGGATAGCACCCGACAGACTGTAGGCTACTTCGACTTTTTCTGTTCAGACTGGCGCCGAGACGGCCGCAAGGCGCCGCTCATGAACAGCACGGCGTGTGACTTGATGGCAGCTGCAGTGCCTCACTGCGAAATTCTTGGACAGCACTGCCGTGAGACATATGATAAGGAGATTTGCCTCGCGGCCGCTATGTCTTGTGACGAGACTGTGGGGGCGCCCTATGCTGCGGATGTCAGACCTGGAGGTTGGAACCCGTACGACAGTAAGTCGGGTTTCATACAGTGTTTTGGAAGGACACTCCTTTGCTCAATATTAGCTACATCATTCTAAATCCATCTCAGATACAGGCTGTTGGAAAAGTTACTGACTTCTCTTCCAGGTCGTCTGAAATGCCAAAAGCCCCCTCTATGTTCAAATTTCGACAAAGACGCAACCTTTGAGTTCTTCAATCAGCCATGGGTACAGGACATGCTCGGTTTTCCGAACACGTCGTTCGAGCTTATCGACTTTGACACCAATAGCAGGTGGACTGAAGCAAAAAATGTGTTTCTTCCCGTTACTAAGGAACTGACATGGCTGCTGGACAACACCGAAATCCGGATCCTTTTCATTCATGGCAACAATGATATCATCATGTGAGCCACATCCTTCAACTCTTTCTCTCAAATCATATGCGGCTGGCGCTGATATTTTCCTGTCCGAACAGTAATACGCCGGGTCAGATTCGCATGCTGGATGAGCAGCCTTGGAAAGGACAGGCCTCATTTCGTGCGGAGAGCTTCAGCGATTGGCATTATCGAGAGGGGGTTTTGGTGTCCTCTAACGCAAATGTGGATGCATTAAGAGGCGGAACATTCAAGGGCAATGATCGGCTTTCTCTGTACACTGTAGATGAAGCAGGGCACTTTGCGCCGTTTAATCAGCCAGAGGCTGTGGGCGCGGTGGTGCGAAAGTGGCTTCAAATCTAGGGAAGATAGAAGGTGTCCCAGTCATTGATTATTGTTCTCTTGTCACAGATGAATACTCTGCACAGAAGAGGCTAAGGATTCTTCTTAGTTTGTGTGACTTCTTCGCGCAACGCTCAGCTTTCAAACTCCTTTTTAAAGCACAAGAAGGGGAACTCTCATTTGGATAGTAGCAAGGTACCTAGGTGTGTAAGAAGAAAACACAACGACACGACCAAACATCCAGTTTCATTGAGTCCAAAATGTGAGGCTGTCGATGAGTTAGACCTGGCAAGTATCCTTCAGCAAATCTCAGCCACGCATCCTAACGACGTTCCCACGCCAGCCACCCCAGCAATCTGAAGAATGCTCAGCACAACATACCCAACGCCCTCACCAGCCACTCCACCTGCCGCAACAGCGTAAAGAAATCTCTCATGCGTTCTTGGGGAGTATCGCTTCCACAGATGTGCAGCCACAGCTCCGATAGTAACCGTCAAAGTCACTGAGGACCCTGGAATGGTCATCGCCAGACCCACAAGTGACATGTTCGGAACCCAAACTTGAAAAGCACTGAGGTTTTTGTGACCGACAAGGTATCGCTTCAAGGCAACACTCCCCATCCCAAGCAGCGTCATCAATATAGAAAAGATCCAGCTGGACTGAGATATGGGAAAGATGTCCATGAAGATTGCCTGAGTGACGACGCGCCAGGATGTAACCGCTGGAAGAGTGAACTGGCAGGTCGTTGCCTCGGCATTGAGAATGCATGGGAATGCCTTTGCAAACAAGAGGAAGATCGCTGGCGACAGGAACACAGCGACGAAAGTGCCAATCATCTGCGCATGCCACTGGGGTCGTGCCGGAGTGCCGAGCAAGAAGCCGGTGCGGAAGTCTTGACACAACTCACCTGCCTGTTGAGCAGCTGCCGAGCTTATGACACATCCTGCGAGGTTGATCCGAGCTACTGACTCATAGCCTCGTTGCTGAATCTCGTGGCGCAGGATGCCACCTGTGATGAATTGAGAGCCCTTCGCAACGGTTGTGATGGGTGTTGTACCCGAGGCGCCATAAACCTGAATGACGACAAAAGACCACATGAAGCCGAGAGTAAGATTGGGTAAGTTCAGTGCTGGCGGGATACCGAAGACGTATTTGAGAGCCACAAGGGCAAAGATGACGGATACAAGTGTCACTGATGACCACTCCCACCATCGCACCTGATATTCGGGAGCGACAGGATCTGCAATTTCCCCGGCGATTTCCCCTTTCTTCAGAACCTTCTCTGAACCTGCACTTGCGTCTCTTCGCCGAGGGAACCTGGCTTGGACATCAAAGATACCGTACTTCGCCATCCGTGCAAAGTTCTTTGCCTCGAGGAGAATTGTCGTGAGAGAGACGCCAAGCATCATGAATGTCGCGGGCCAAAGCACCCAGTAACGTGGAGAGGGCGTGGTTCTGAACTGAGTCGGAATGAAAGCGTTGTACGTGAGAAGCTCAGGATAATCGGGTGCATAGGGTATGCCAACGGCAGCGCCTTTGTGGACAATTATCGGCCCCACCACTCCCCAGGCGAGTACCGTCCCCAGTAAATATGATGAAGCCGCGTTCAAGTCAATAAGAGCGCCTATCCCGATCATGGAAGGTGACCACGACCACGAGAACCAGCCCCAACTGATGGCAGAAATCACAGACCGTCCTCCCCATTTGAAAATCCACCATAAGGGATTCCAGGTGTAAAGGATGCCGGGAGCGTATGATGTAGCCACAGACCAAATCAGAGAGAAGATAAACGAGATGCTGATGGCCTTGACGTGCTGTCGTGCCTGCCCCGTGCTGCCTTCGATTGAATGTAGCGTCTGAATCGTGATCGCAGACGCCGTTCCTAGCGGGAAGTACAGGCTGAGTTGACGTGCCAGGCGGAGGATGAATAAGTTGCGCAATGGCACGGTAAACCCGAGTCCCCAGAATCCTGCAACAAGGGCGAAGCAAATCATTCTTCCAAAGTCCGACTGCGGGGTCGGCCCCAGGAGATGTAGTTGGTACATGGCAGGGACACCGCTCATGACCATGAAGCCAATGCCGATGCATCCCAGGGCGGCGGCTTGAATGATGTTGTTCTCATGAGGCCCGAAATCACCACTCAAGAAGGGAACCTAGGTCATGGGTAAAGCTTCGTTAGCTGAAAAATACGTGGCCGGCCATATGGGTGAAAGCTAATCGTACTTTTGACTTTTCCAGAGCTTTGCAAATAGCATAGCCGAATATTGACGCGAATAGAGTGGCATCAGCGCCAAACCCAGTCATCAGGCCTACGAGCCCCAAACATCGTTATTAGTGCATTTTCTTTGAGGGTGGAATTTTCATGCTGGCCACGAACCAAGATACAGATTTGAGCAGTTGATAATTGAGCCCAAACATATGCCTGTGGCGACGGCACGCACCGTCAAGATTCTTCTTCCATCGTAGGGCTTCACTCCAGGAAGCGGTTTGAACTGATCCTGCTCCTCTATGACGCCTTCAATGACGCTCTCGGCCTTTTCAATATTGGTCTCTTTCTTTCGTTCTCCATTATCCTTGAACCCAGTGCCGTCGGGCTGGCTCTTAAATTCAACTCCTGAGTTGGAACGCATGTTGGGGCTTTGAGAGTTGCTTGCCATCATAGCGCATATGACAGTCGAGAGTAATGGGTTGCCTACAGGGTTTGATACCAATCCGTAATGCCTTTTGAGAAGATTGATTGATTTTACAGATTTGGGCGTCTTATGCACAATCACAATGATACTCAAAAGATTCACAATCATGCTCAATGAGAGCCGTTGCATCAAGTGTGTTGTTATCGACCAGTGCCCTGCATCGTTATCTCGCAGGCGGCATGATAAGCTGGTGAGGCCAATCAAGCCCCGTGATAAGTTCTGCATTGCGGCAACGACTGTACTTTGGCTCCTGACTTCCCCTTGGAGTCAACAACAACGCTGCGTACTTGCGTCATGCCGTTCTGGAAAGGATCTTGTGGCTATCAATGCATCTGCATGGGCGATTTGATGGCAATAAGATAAGCTATGTCCGTCCCAGGTCTGTGATAGCCAGTCCGAGTGTGCGCTAAGAGAAATCGACTGAGTTTAGGATACCGGTGTTCACGGCAGCATGATAACAGCTTGGGGTGATCAGTCGGCTTACACGGTGTTCTGCGCCGTGCGTTCTCGTTGACCCGATTGGGTTAGATCGCCAACTCGAACACGCGTTGTCACATCCATGTAAGGTTATTCGCGGCCCAAGTAACGGTGACTGTTTCCGCGTTTTTGCCATTTTATCTATCGCATATCGGAGGACATGGATCCAACCCGGATGTTTGCCTCGAACTGTGCCTCTTAGTGTCGAGGTTTTCGATTTTGGTCTTTGCCGGTATCCCATGTTTTGCAACTCAATTCCGCACGCCATGTACTGCAAGGATATCCGCTGAAAGTGGGGATTCCAAACCAGGGAGCAGGGTAGCTCCGGGGAGGCAAACAAACAATGTAGAATCAGTTGTTTCCCCGCATTCACAATCCTCCTATCTGGGCGGTGCCAGGTTCGCAGCCGAACTCTTATCGCTGTTGAGATGGCTATGTTCGTCTGTGATTCATCATGAACCTTGGATTCACCCACAGCTACATCTCTGAGCAATTTGCGATCTAGTGTCTTCGCGTAAATGTGTATGAAGACTCTGGCCATCTGTCACACTCCTGGACCATCACTCGCTCAGCTTGGCACCCTTCCGTCATTATGTACGATCCCGCACCGGCTAGACCTAAGAAAACAGACATTACCCGAACGAAAACGGGTTGTCTCCAGTGCCGACGTAAGCGAAAAAAGGTGCGTTGTAGTGAGATGACAGGATTGGTGTGATGCAAAGCTGATTGAAAAGCAGTGTGATGAACAGAGACCGGCTTGCCGGCGTTGTTCTGCAACATCAAGTTCGTGCGAGTATGAGTTTGGCGCCTTCGAGTTCAAAGACGCAACACAGTGGGCTGCCAACAAGGTCCGCCGCTTGAAGATGGCTGGAAGTTCTGCTTCAACCAAAGATCAAGCTGTTGGAAAGCTGGCGACACGAGACCGCAAGCGGTCAAATCCTGTTTATCCAGCTACATTCACAGTCAATCAGCTTGATACAGCGGATGCGGTACGGCAGCAGCCAAGCACTGCTCCACTGCCGCCAACCCCACCAGTCCTTGAATCTGATGAGCACAACACATCATTGGTGTCCGGTGACCGACAGGAAGACATCAACTCAGCCGCCGATTACGACATTCATGAATGGCGTAGAGACGACTCAATGGATCAATTGTCACCCGAATTCTTCCTCGACGCAGAACAGCTTCTGACGTCGTCAATGACCGACTTCATACCTATGTCTCCAATATTGCCAGGGGATACTCAATGCCTTCCGTGGGACTTATTGATGCCGTCTTTGCTGCCGTCCCCAACTTCACCCACAAGCCAACGTGGCGAGGGTTCCTGCTCTGCGTCGACGATCTCATCGCCGGACAATCCTACACCACCAGATGAAACTCTTCTGGCCTCAGAAACCTCCCGCCATGAGAATCAATCACCCTCCTGCACAGCAAATCGGACTCTACGACGTGGATTACTTCCAGCTTCTTGGACCGGCCTTGAGAACCAACCAGAATTGCCATCTACGCGAAAGCCGGCCCCACTTCCCGTTGAAGATAGGCCATACCTAGCCCACTTCAGGTTGAACGTGATGAACAATCTTCCCGTCCGCCTCGACAACCTGTGGAAGATGATGCTCTACAACGCCCCTCTCCGATATGCAGCTATGGCTTTGGCGGCTGCCAGTCTCGCCAACCTACAAGGGCATCACTCATCCGATCATAGTCAATGGGTATTAGCACCGATTCATTCGTCTAGAGCACTCAACTATGTCAGCAAATGTTCAGAAATTCTTGAAACGCATCCAGACATGTCATGGGAGGCTCGTTTAACCATCCTGATTCTAGCTACACTGTACGAACTAGAGACTGGGACGATTGTTGATCTCAGGCGGGCTCTCGCGGTGCTTGATAATGGCATCCGCAATCATCGCAGTCAGGTCCTTTCGCTTACTACCGGCAAAGACTTGGGACGCATTTGGGTACACCTCAGATACCTTGAACTGGTCTGTCGAGGGCCTCAACACCCTCTGGGGATTGAGTCAGCCAATGAGTCACTCCTTGTGGAACTTGTACCAAGTTTGGTACATCCAGCACAAAGGATCCAGGTCATTGGATGTCAGGCGTCAAGGATCAGTCAGCGGCTGCTCTTCTCGAAATGCTTCTATGAAAGGGGGGATTCAGCCGCGGAGACATTGAGTAAAGTGACGCAGTGGTGGGAAATTTTGAAAGGCACCTCATTTGGAGAACCTTCAGATGAACACACGGAGCCCGATACTGTGCTCCCAGATGAGGAGCTGTTCGAAGAGCTCAGAAACCTCCAGTCTACCCTGGCTACATGCGAAGCTCCGGAAGGGATATTGTCTGCTCTTTTACCCGACTCGCAAGCATTTTACGCCAGACCTTATGCGCCTCTCCGCCTTCCGACTCATCAAATGGCCATGACGTGGGCTGACTATGCATTCGCCCAGTTACTCTGTACCGAGAGCAACGTTCAGAGACTTACACAAGAGGTAGGGATTACTGTGGACAACGAGGCGGACGCATTCGATTGTGCTCCAATGAGAAGCAACCCATGGCTGAATTTGTTACTTCGGATCACCGACGAACTCGACCCAGTTGAGTGTCAAAAGAGAAATACGTATAGAATCGGGATCTTCTCAGTTTTGTTTCAGGTTTCCATCCTCGGAGCCGGTAGGATCGGCTTTGAGGCCTTACAGCAGTTCATCCAGAGGTCGATGGCTGTCGGCGTGCTTTACGAGGGTCCATTCACGCCGTTGCACTCCGCCAGATCTTGCAACCAGGCAATACTCAGGTACATGGCTGCCAAACCTGGCCGCGCAATATTTGCAGCCTCCTTTACATATTCGGCCTGGGAAGCCCGCGAAGTTCTTTTTTCCAAAGGCGGTGGGCAGCACGTGCTTCTGTGTGGCAGAGAGGCTGATGGTCGGTACCTGAACGACCTCATTCCTGTAGATGCATAATTCGAGCTCTGGTTCGTGTTCTGAGATGTCATCGTAGCTCTTTAGAGTTGAAATTGAGGCTATCTTCCCACATAAAAGTTCTTCGAATGTATTGTACAATGTTCTCGCAGCGCAGGTGAAAGATGGCTTTTTCAAGACGCCCAGGGACAATGGCGACACCCAAACAACGAAGACGATCGGTCACGACAAGGACAACGGAGACGACAGAGATGACGAATGCCGTTTACAATACAGTCACAGCCAAAGGATGCAACGCAATGAAGTTGGCAGAACTGGAAACAGCTTAACACTGTAAAGATAACATGAGAGTTGGTAATAGAGCTGTTCACCTATATTTATATTCGTGTATGTCTACCGCATTCCCACCCCTACTTCGCATCTACGGAGATACAAGTATATAACCTGTGCTCCCGTTGATATTAATCAGAGTTCCGAATGGTCTGGAAGCTTCTTGCAAATAGTTCAAAATCCGTTGGGCCTCGGCAGGAGGCGCCAGTTTTGGCATGGTCCGGTCAGCCACAGATGTGTCGTTGGTGAGTTGGTTGTGTATCGTGGGGTAAAGTGCGATCTTGTTGACAGTCCCATCAACAAACTCGGTATGGGCAATGAGACCATCATCCCATTCGATTGGCAACGAGACCCCGCGAAAGTGAAGCCCGAGGCTGTAAGTAAAAGAGCCGAGGCTGTAGAAAATGGGGCGACCCTGGTATATCTCAATGCCCCTGAGATGATGCGGCCCATGTACGAGCACCACATCCGCTCCAGCCTCAATTGAGGACCGACTGATGTTGGTGATATACGATGCGGGTACCGTCGATGCAGGAGGGAGAGGGATGATTGAGTCGTACGCGCCCGAGTCGCTCTCATGGGCGTGGAGTGAGAATACGGTGGCGTCCGAAGTGGCCTTTGCCTCCCGGATTGAAGAAATAATCCCGTTGAAGTCATCTTCGTTGGTGTTCCAATCGAGTTTGGGAGTTGTCTCATTGGAGTCTGCACGCCGCCAAGAAGACCAGAACATAGGGCTTTGGCCGGTGTACAGAGTCACTTCTGCGACATCGTCCGTTAAATCCGATTGTCCCTGGGCACGAGCGATACGAAGAATGTTGGCAAAGGCCTCGCCATCAACAACTGTGGTCAGCGATGTGCGAAGAGCACTGACACCAGGTCGCGGGGCAAGGTTGTCCGAGGGCTCCCCGGCGCCGGCGACCGATTCGGGGGTGTGGGTCCCAGCGGCACAGATGAGAGAAAGGCGCGTATTACCGCGCTGGACGAAAGAGGCATTGCGAGCTTCCGCCAGACTAGCTCCAGATCCAGCGGATGTAATGTTGGCGGCTTCTAAGTTGTTTTTTGTTTCATGATAACCGTCGAATCCATAGTCCCAGACGTGGTTATTCGTTTGAGAGGCCAAGTTGAAGCCAAGGCCTGCAAGGAGGAACGCCTGACTGGGATCATAGGTTGGCCCGCCGCCAACGTTTCCATAGTCATTGTCACCTCCGTTCTCCGAGGAAGGGTATCCAGTGAAATCTGCGTCACGGAAAAGTTGGCCCTCCATGTTGAAGAAGGCGAAATCCGCCGATCGCGTGATGTCCCACAATGCTTGAGTTCGGGAATCATTTATGGTGACGACGTCTCCAAGAAGGTCTCCAGTAGCCACCAAACTCCATGCATTATTGCTGATAGATGCTGCCGAAGCTACCGGGAATGCTAGCTGAGCTGAATGTAAGATTATCGTGATAGAAGCAAGACGGTTGAGGCCATCTTGCAGGGATCCCAGAATGGAGCCCACGCGTCCAGGAGACATCTTTGTCGGCGGTGCAGAATTGCAAAAGAATATTGATAAAGAATGACTGAGCGATCGAGAATCAAATTTTCCTGAAATGGCTACTAGCTACCGTATGTATATTTACGTCCTCTTGGCTGCTTCGCAAAGCTAAGCTAAGCCCCATCGCCAGACGAGACCGCGTTCTTGTTGCCCGAATTAGGAAATGGGTTTAAAGCGTCTCCACAACCGATGACGAACCGTCATTTAACAACCCTTGTCGCGCTATGAGTGCCGGAATGCTCCTGAAGAATAACGATGATGTCTGAATTTGCGTGCAGTCTCAGAGGCGTATTTATTCCTCTGGCTGTCCATGATATTCTGTGACTATTCATCATGTTCTCGATTCATTAGATCCAGGCAACTTAGTCTCTTTGTTGAACCACTTCGCTAGTCTCCCGTCAACTTCGCCCTTCTCGCCAACCATCAAGCCATGAAAAGCATCTTCCTGGCCCTGACCTTTGCCAATCAGGCAACCGCAGCTATATTCCCGTACATCAACATCACCCTTACTCCAAATTTGACTTCTGGTAATGGAACGAAGAGTCTGAGTGGTCAACTCACCACGGACATCTCTTTCAGAACCAACGAGACAGTGGTTGTCCTTCCGCTCACTATTGCTGGCCAACCGTCTGCGCAGTACGATTCGGAGTCTTTGACCGCAACCGATGGTGCTGGAAACCTTCCTCTCGTTACCACCGATGCCACCGGGTCTTCTGGCCTGGCAAGCCGGTTTTGGATCGCTACCCGAGACGTTGTCCCCCCTGTCGCAATCTCCTTCACCGCACATCCCCGTGAAGTCAACGAGACGACGAAAATGGGTCCTCTTTTCGACATCAGAGAGAATGCTGGTGGCATTCTCGGATCAATATGGGCTTTGGTCCCTGTCCCCGATGACACTTCCACTAAATTTCAGATTGCCCTGTCCTGGGACCTCTCAGCCTCCCCCTCAGGGACTAGAGGAGTCTGGACTTGGGGTGAGGGGCCTCAACCCGTCAATATCAACGGAACCACAGACGATCTCCTGAGTACGTTTTTCGCTGTTGGCCCCATCCTCTCAAGCTCCTCTGCATCAGAAGATAGCCAGTTCAAAATGTACTGGCTTGAGCAGCCACCTTTCAACGTAACCTATCTCGCCTCCTTCATCAAAGAATTCTATAATTACTCGGCAACATTCTGGCAAGATGACGGCACCAAGCCTTACAAGGTGTTCATCCGATACAATGAGAACGTTGGAACAGGAGGCACAGCCCTTTACAACTCCTTCACGTTCGGGTGGCACGATCGCAACAAAACCACCACCAATGACACTGAGCTACTTCTCGCTCATGAGATCACCCACAACTGGCCTTACATCTACAACGGCAATCTTTCCGACCAGACCCGATATGCGGAGGGCACTGCCGAATTCTACTCACTCCGCAACCTATGGCGCGCGGGGCTGCTCAGCACGTTGGAGTACGTGACGGCAATGAACACCAAGGCGATTGCCTACTACCAAAACCCGTCAATCAACATGACCGACCAAGAGGCGGTGGATCAGTCTTGGACTGTATCAACGGCACAAACCGTTCCCTATGGCCGCGGTATCATCTACTTGGCCAATGCTGACGCTGAGGTGCGCGCTCGCTGGAATAATACTCGGAGCTCGGACGACGTAGTTGTCGAGTTGATGAACGTCTGTCGATCTGATGATTCATCCTGTACAACAGACGCCTACTTTGATCTTCTCACCAAGTATGCTGGTTCATCAGCCGTTGATGAGTACAGAATTGTGGCATCAGGCGACCCGGTAATTCGTCCAACAGAGGGAAGCCTTGGTCCTTGCTTCGAAGTGGTCCAGTCTTATACTAATGCTACAGTATGGACATGGCAGTTGAGAGACGAGTTCGATATCGACGACGAAGAGTGCCGATTGTAAGGTGTTACTTTGGCCAATTGGCAAAGTGCTTCGCGAAAGGCTGTAATGTGGCCTTACTACTTAAGTCAAGAATTTGCCATTCTGAATCAGTCATTGATAATCTAGTTCCCTTGTAGTCGTGTGACAATTAATACGCTTCTGACAGTGATCTCTAAAGATGTTGGTTCATCGCCGCTCAAATCGCACTAATATTCTCCCGCTGAAGTCCTTGATCTTACTCGCTGAAGGGGTGCTCCCGCTTCTTTCGCGCATTCACATCAAGCTTTTTGAGTGCCACTCTTATCCTAATGATGGCAAGCAAAGTAGCCTCCACATCTTTCGCAAAGACAAGCCGGAAGAAGCCTGGTTCTGTACTGCCTGCGAACTGAGCTATGCATTAGCCACTGGACTCATTTCAACCATTATCTTTTGTGGCTTACCTTTCCTGGATTGACGCCAACCCCTGAATCCACAAGATGTTTCCACAACTGCAACTCGGGGTCACCTGCTCCCTCAAATTGGTTGATCCACCTTCGAAGGTCAATGCAGATGAACAATCCCGCAGTTGCCGGCTGAAACGGGATCTGGTGTTGAAGAAGGGCTTCCGATACCTTCTCATAAGCCTGTGCAAGCCGGCTTTGGTATGTGCGTACATACTTCTCAAAAGCCGCCTCGTCTCGAAGCAGGCGAGCCGCAAAGCTATCGGAGAACGAAGTCGGCCAGGTGAACCAACTTATGCCAAGATTCATTAACATGCATGTAATTTCTACCAAGCTTAAAGATTCATTAGGTGAAACTCACGAGATCCTAGCCAAAGCCTCTCTCAATGTTCCATTTCTAGAGACAATGAATCCCAGTCTCAGACCGCCCATTCCCAGATCCTTGCTCAAACCCCAGAGGCTGTGCACATGGTTGTCTGATCCCTCATCCGTGGCGCCCAGAACTGAGGTGAAAGCCTCCCGCTCGCTTCCGAAATGCGACAGGCCGTATATCTCATCAACCACCAGCTGCAAGCCTCGTTGACGGCACATTTCGACCAAGGCGCGGAGGGTTTGCTCGGAGCAGCAACGGCCTTGTGGATTCTGAGGATTGCAGAGAAAGACGGCACGTACCCGACTACCGTTGATACCGTCCGCTGCCGTGACAATGGCTTCGGCAAACTCTGCAGCAGAACCGGGTCCAAAAGGATCTTCGAGGTGGTCTGTGGCGACTTTGACTACCTTGATTCCATTCCGCACTGCCAAGTCGAAGTCCAGCATGAAGAATGTCGGAACTGGGATCAATATTGTGTCACCTGGGTCTGCAAGAACCCAAGCGAGCATGTCGATTGCTGAGCTCACGCCATTGGTTGCGAAAACATTCGTGGCATCAAAGGGAAATTTCGGGCTAAAGAATTTGTTGTACATGTTGGCAACACCGTGCCGAACGTCTTTTGAACCATGAAGGGGGCGGTAGTTCAGCAGGGAATGAGCACCCATACCGCGGATCGCTTCGTCGGCGTACTCCTGCATCCAGTCGTGCATAAGGTTATTCACAGATCCAGAAAGATCAATGAACCCATCTGGTCTCTTTCCTGCGTCGTATTGTGGGAGTTTCTTTACTTCCCAGAAGTAATCTGCCCCTTCGCCTAGGGTGAAGCTTTTGATCGCACGTTGGGATAATAGGTCGGAGATTGGAGCCATTTTCGTTGCCGAATAGAATATGATTGAAGAACAACGTCAAGACTTTCCGCAGGTATTTTGGCCCAGATTACAGCGTGAAAACGCGGTTCAACTGATGGGTGATGTCGACCAATCAACATGGAGTCCCCGCGATCGAGTTACTGCATCGAGTCAACGGCTGCGCTCCCGCATAAATGATAGCTTATCGTGGTGTTGTGGGGGGGCATCTTGATAATCACTTTCCCCCACGTCTTTTGTGGCCGAGGGCATCTTTTTTTGACGACATGCTATCTTGTGGACTCCAGGCTTATGATTGACATTAATGTTCTTTCGTTACCAACTATTCAACCCTCACCTAAACGATCCCTTCTCAAGCTATGGCCTGCGCTCACTGTTCGGAGTTCTTGCTTGACATATCCGAGCAGGCAAGCCAGAAACAAACGGCATGTTCGCCCTCTGATGAAGATGAATGGCATTTCGTTTCGTCTCCTAAACTTGAACCCGCGCAGGGTTCAAAGCCTGAGGATAGCGATTTGTCATGTATCTTCGCCGACCAGCTTATCCCAGGCCGCGGCGATCCCATCTATCAAGCAGCCGTAGGAATATCGACGAAGTCAGGCACCATCACCTATGCTGGCAAACAAGCCGACATTGACGATGAGCTTGCGGCTGCCCCCAGAACCCACGTCGCCTGTCTCATGCCCGGTCTCTGGGATTGCCACATACACTACTGCGGCGTTGGCAAAGTCGACTATCCCGAGATAATCCTTCAGCATCCCGCAACAGCAGGCGCGGCCATCGCCCGCGGCTTCTACGATACCATCATGTCTGGCGTCACCAGCGTGAAGGAGCTCTCCGGTTATGGCCTCGAAGCTTACGCTGCCGTCAAAGCTGGTTACATTATGGGGCCAACTGTTTATGGCGCCGGTGCTGCCCTCGGCATGACTGGCGGAGGTTGCGATGCTGTCACTCTACCTCTCGATACGGTGTGGTCCCGGCAAGGTACGGATAATGCCGGTCAACGACTTTGGCCTGGCCAATCCATTTTCGCGTTGGCAGATGGTGTTGAAGAGTGCCGAAAGGCTGTCCGCCAGCAGATCCGTCGTGGGGCGACTGTCATTAAGGTGCTAGCCACTGGCAGCGTGATGAGTGTTAACGAAGACCCCAACTTTCGGTCTTACTCTAACGAAGAGCTTCGGGTTATTGTGAACGAGGCTGCAATGCAAGGGAGGACTGTTGCTGCTCATGCCCATGGCAAGCAAGGCATCATCGCTGCGGTGAAGGCTGGAGTTCGGACTATCGAGCACGGAAGCTATATTGACGAGGAAGTTGCCCAGTTGATGGTCAATCACGGTGTGACTCTGGTAGCCAGCGCCTACATCACTCATGCCGGTCTCAAGAAGCTCGATCGCATGCCCCCTGAGACAGCAGCGAAGCTGAAGCACATAGCTGGCATAGCTCACAAGGCCTACTGTACAGCGGTCAGTATGGGGGTAAAGATCGCTCTCGGAACCGACATATGCTCCAGCGATCCTCGGGACATTTTATCCCCTGGGCACAGTTGTGAAGAAGTTTACCTCGCAACAAAGGCCGGCTTGACTCCACTACAAGCCATCGAAGCTGCCACTATTAATGCTGCGGAGACACTTGGGGCTTTCACACCAAAGAAGGGGCTTGTGAAAGTAGGATGGGATGCTGATCTCCTTGCTTTTGATGCTGATCCCCTGGAGAACATGAAGCTTTTTGTAAACCGTGACAATATTAGATACGTTTGGAAAGGGGGAAAGCTGGTTAAATCACCTGGGAAGATATTTTGGCCACCTGACAGTAACTAGCTACCAGACCATGAATGCCTACGAAAATGTGACATATCATACATATATCATGTTCAGACATCGTATTCATCTTGCTCTCTATTCGGTGACACTTCAACGGCGCCTCTCATGGGGGGGGGGGGGACTGTGGTCTATCTGTCAGCTGCAGGTAAAAATAGTAGCCATGATTCTTAATGCGTATTGACTTGGCGACAGGCGTCCCCTTCCTACCATGTCTTATCTGTCTGCAGCAAAGATCGGGAACAGGCTCCGAATGAAGTTTGGCATCCTACGGTACATGCATAGTTGATAAGATGGCCCAGTCGCCAGACAGCAGGTTCAACGCGTTCTTCCGTCATTCAGAGCATAGACTAGGATACCATCCTCATAATGTTTCACGAGGCAGAAGGTCTCTTCATCAGGCCACCCAGTCCGTTGACCGACGCCTGATTGAGAATTTGCGAAAATCATAAAGCCTCATGGCCCAGCCGGCCCCGATCAGTGAGGCCAATTATTGTGTGGGGATGCCGAAGTGTCGGCGGGGTACCCGTTTTGATTGGCACAAGGCTCCCGGCCCTCCGGCAGTGACGGGAGTATCTAGACACGCAAGCCAAGTATTGATACGATAGAATTTACGAGACGGCGATAGCAGTTTAGAGATGCACATGCTAAAGTATATCATGAAACCTTTCACCTTGGATGTCTGGGATGGTGGTGTTCCCCCCGCAACTGGATGTTCTGGGCTGAGAAAGATCGGGCGAGACGCTGGCCGCAGATCGTGACAGCCTGGGTTGAACCCTGACATTTTGGTCTAGACCACTGCAAAGGCGGGGTACAGAGGGACCGGAAGGGACCGAGGGTTGTGAAGGCTTGTCAGATTTGAACTCAGGGACTTGGACAAAGCTTCATCCATCCATCTTTTCGGGCTTTTTCCTGTTCTAATTCTAATTCGTGAAATTTGATGAGTGACATCATATCGACATACCTCCTTGCTCTTTAGCGGAAGCAATGTTCTATGTGACGATGAAGCACGTAAACATCGCGTTGAGGCGCAATACATGAATATTGCACGGGGCAGCGCTGTTAAGGGGCCATCTCAACCTGAGTTCAAATGACAGCTGTGCCCATTTGCCGACGGAATGAACTAGATCAGGAATACACTATCTCAAGTATCGCGACATTTGGGTCTCAAGCAGGGGTCCAAGGGAAAGCTTGGTGTAAGGTTTCGAACCTACGGAATGGTTATGTGAATTCTCTTGAAGATGAGGGGCAGCCACATGTCGATCAGAGACGTGAGGTTTGATAAAGAGCTTTTATCCCGCGAAGGAATACCGCTATTGCATTTGCCTCTCTAAAGTAAACCCTTCCAAATTCTTCACTAAGATTTATAGCAAGACACATCAATCAAATCTCTCCAAAATGGTCGTCGAAAAGGGCAACAGAATCCACGTCCCCGCCAGCGAGATCACTAGCAAAAAGGTCACGGTCGAATGGCAGCAGAGTCTCAAGATGCATTCCCAAGACTACTACTCTGTTCCTTTCTTCAACAAAGACAAAGGTGAGAGCTCTCTTGAGTCTCTGCGATAGCTTCATGCTTATGATGCCCCGGCTAACTCCACAACAGGAGATGAGCAGAGCGTCCTCTTCATCCAGACAAGTTATCTTGACTCTTTCAAGAATAAGAACATCCGATCGTCGGCCGGTTGGTTCAGTTACATCTTCAGCTTTTTTTCCAGGGGTGCCGACGACGGGGATTACACCGTCATTGTCGATGATTCATTTCAGTACGGCCAGAACTCTGACCAGACCTCCCGCTGGTTGGCGTATCATGACAAGGGCATAGCAGCCTTCCAAGTAGGTTTCTCGACTTTCTATCAGGCACGAGCTGATATTTATTCATAGTGGCGCTACGTCGCAAGCCTTCAGTCTACTGTGGGCTCTGCATTGGCTGGTTTTGGCGGCGGTATTTTCAAACAGTACAGTGGCGTTGACGTCAGCAAACTCTCTGGCCTGATCGGTGACCCTCTTCATAACTTTTAATCTCGTGCTGCTGGTGATTGGCGTGCTCGGTATCTGTCTGGTTTTGTCGATTCTTCGTTCACTCGCAACTATCTTGTCGCCTAGGTTACTGCTTTTTCCCTTCCTTTCCCGGGGCCAATGTCAGGCTTGGAGCGATGGTTAGGAGGACTCGATGTGTAGCGTTTTCTGATTGTCTATGGAAGGTCCATTGGGGGATCTCAGTCAGGAGGTTCGAGGCAGAAAATCAAATGATATGAACTAGCTTCCTCTAGGTAATCAAACCTAACGCAAGCCAAGTTGCCCAAAATATACGCTCCCCGCACCCTAGAGGTTGCAGGTTGTTGTATCCATGTCTCTATGGCCCCACCGCACGGCATCGAAGTCCACATTTATAGCCTTACCACGGACAACTTGGGCACTGATGCCTCGACGAATTTCTCTCCAAATGCCGTAGGTTCTCGACAAGAGGCTTCAAAATTTTCATCGAAGATGACTCCGCATTATTCAGCTCCAGGACGTTACTGTTTCCCATGGATAACAACAAAGTCTTCCATCTTTGGATTCCTCATTTTCCACCAATAGTCCCAGATCCGATAATGATTGTACATTGGTGTCGCTCCGGAAGGTGTCTGGAAAGATAATACAAGGTTAGCTCACGATTGAAAAGCGACCAGGGAATCAATAACCTTGTGGTAAGTTGCACAGCTGGACGATAGAAACGTTGGATTGCCACGATTTTCTCGAAGCCAGTCATTGTATCTCTTCTGTACTCCTGGCTCGGGGTGGATCGCGTATGGCACGTGTTGAGATCGGTGCCTAATCTCCCTCAGAACTTTACAATGCCAGTTGCATTGTATTTCAACCACTGTGGTGATGTTTGACCAGTAGTTAGTAGAATTGGGTCCCAAAGTGAGGAACAGGTTTGGGAATCCTGATACACCAACACCTGAGATGAAATCATCAGCGACCAGAACAGATCTCAAAGGCGTCTTGACACTGACTCCAATATGTTTCGGGATAGTCTCTCCATTTTTGAGACAGAGATTTTCCGTCTTCTCCATAGATCTGAAAGTGGCCACCCGAATCATTCATGTCGAATCCAGTCCCCCAGATGAGTACGTCGATCTCGCGAGTAGCTTCTCCAGTCCGAGCCTCTTCCTGTGTCTCAAGGTATGATCCGGTAGGTCCAGCAGCTCGTTCTTCGTCTGACAGTGACTGCGGAGTCTTCGATACTATGGAGGTTGCAGTGATCCTGATGGGCTTCTCGGTGACCAATTCCACGTTATTTTTGTTGAATAGAGAATACCAGTCGTCCAGAAATAAAACCCTCTTGCACCCAAAGTCATTCTTGGGTCGAAGCTTTTCTCGTGTTTTCGGGTCTTCAACTTCCCTCTCCAAAAATGAGAGACAAGCGTCGTGCATGGAACGATTTTTCTTGGTCCCGTTCATCCACATGCCCTTGGTTTGGTCGAACTGTTGACAAAGTCAGCATGAAGATTCAGCATGAAGATTGAGCATACTGTCATATCATTTTGAGACTCACGAAAATGAACCAGCTAACGTGATATAGCCACAGCAAAGGATAGCAGATCTTGAACAAGAGCTTCTTCCACGGCGGAATCGCATGGTTGTTGCGGGGAAGAACATGACCACAGCTCCTTTGGAAAACGTACAGTTTCTCGACATCGGGCTGTATCTTGGGTGCGACTTGGGCCGCGCTGGGGCCCGTACCTATCAGACCTACCCGCTTTCCTGTGAGGCTTTTGTCCTTGGGCCACTCAGCGGTGTGCCACTGCTCGCCTTGGAAATTGTCGATACCCGGAATGTTGGCGTACTTTGGGCGATGAAAGCCCCCACCGTTATCGTAAATAACGTTCGCAATCCAGCGTGTTTTGTTACCTGTTAACACGTCCTCGACGAGAACTTCCCATAGTCGATCTGATGTGTTCCATCTTGCCTCGTGCACAACAGTGTTGAAAACAGTGCTCCGTTCGAGATGGTTTCTGCGGGCGAAATCAACGTAGTACTGTTGGATCTCCCTCCCCTCCGCAAACTTCTTCGTCCAACCTTTTTTTTCAAGCATTATTAGCATGATGGAATGATTGGATAGTTTGGGACGCCAAAGAACCTACCTGGGTTGAGAAAGCATCTCATCACGTAAGCATGGCTGGGAATGTCACAAGCAGCGCCCGGATACTTGTTCATCTTCCACACTCCTCCAAAGTCGGAGTTCTTGTCAATGATGATGAATTCGTTGTGCCTCAAAGTGCCAGTCTGAATTAGACGATCTCCTAGCGCGACTCCACACATGCCGGCACCCACGATCACGCAAAAAATGCGTTTATCAGTTACCGTAGTCATCATGAGGTTGTGGGATGCGATACAAAAATGTGATCTAAGTGCTGGGTAATAGGAATGATCTTGAATATGAGCGCCATCAACTGGAAGGAATAAACGCAAAAGATCAAGTCATATGAATACAAACTTGTCTGCGCATGTGTTATGATCTTTGGCTAGATAGCACTCAGCATCCAGTCTAAGTGCTCCACAAACACTCACTCGAAATCTGATTTGATAAGTCATGAGAGCCTCAGTATGGATCAGGCAATTTTGCAAGCGGTGACTTCAGAGAAATCACAGACGGCATTTACAACCAATTGGGAAATTTCGCGTGGTCGGATTCCGGCCGGGTTCCAGGTTCCCGAGGGTAAAGCGGGCTTATCGAAAAGGTCGCATGGAAAATCGGAATCCGAAGGATCAAGCCCCACCCACGCCTCTCCTACCGCAGTACCTCGCCGTGCCCCTCTATGGTTTCTAGTTTGGAAAAGATCCTAGATAGGTGAGAACACGAAACGATGAATCAACCTCGGCGTAGATCACAACACTCAGAAAAATCAAGAGTTAGGTCTTCGGTGATGGCGGATAGACGTTTCCCAATGCATGCTGTGGTAAACGACCCCTCGCAACGAAGAAGAATGTAAGATGTCAAGAGGGACTTGTTTACGAAACATTCTGTGTAGTCGTAAGGAATATCATGTTAAATGGAAGAGGAAAAGTAGTGGTCTTTTTGGAGCCCAGCAACGGCAGATTTCAAAAGCGTCAATTTCATATACCCTTTTCAATCCCGAGCCGCTTTCTTTAGTTTGGGCCACAATCAGCAGTATGTTTACTGAAACTCAGACAAAGTACTGATTTCGATACGGAGTAGCTGTTTGTCTACCCTAGCTATGACGTCGACTTTTGAGAAGAATTTCAAAGTCCGGATCAGGGGCCACAAGTGCCTCAAACTCGATGTTCTTCGGCCGGCCACTTTTCAAAGTAGTCTGAACATCGTACTCCATCAACAGTTCTGCCATCACTAGCTTGATGTTGAGGTGTCCCAGATACCTACCCGGGCAAGCATGCCTTCCAAAGCCGAACGATAGGTCGTTCTTTCCAACACTGTAATACATGTGCTTGTTCTCGTCGCCCGGTCTCTGACGTAGCCTATAGTATCGCAGTCCATCAAACCTCTGAGGGTCGGGGTAGTAGGCCTCGTCAACATGTATGGATGCTGTGTTTACTTCGATTTTCGTGCCCTTAGGTATAAAGGTTCCGTCTGGAAGTGTAAGATGTGCCGTAGCTGCTCGCTGAAATGTGCCTAGGAACAGCGGATCAGCTACTACGTTCATCACATGATGCCACAGGAAGTCATTACTCAGATCACCTGCAGATAGTCTTTGACTTTCTTTCATGAAACTGTCCAACTTCTTCAACGCCATAACAGCATCTTTCGTGAAGAGACCATCATGATCTCGAGATACCGACTGAATCTCTTCTCTCAGAATCGGAATGTATTCGGGATAGGTGGCCAGGTCATAGACGGCCTGGACAATGGATGCATGAGTTGTGACCGTCCCAACTGCTATCAGTGTCATTTGGTAGAGGACTTGGTCATCCATTCTCGTGGCAAGATGGCTGTTTTTGCCAGAGCTAAGAAGGTCCAGCATGGAAGGTGGATTCTCGAGGCTGTCGCCCTTGTGCTGGCGGGCTTCCATGGCCTTCTTGACATGTTTCTTGGCGCAGGCCCATTGCAATTTGATCTCTTTTCTTTCGGGCAGGAACCAGTAAACCATTGGCCGCAGCATGGGGTGCCATTGCTTGATCTTACGGATGCAGTCGAAGGTGGATAGTACGTAACCCGTAGAATAGCGGATCCAGTCATCGTTTTGACTGGCTTCAGTGCTGAGAAAGACACGGGCATTGTTACAACCTACGATTTGCAACATCTGATCGTGAACTGTTGTTCGTTTCCATTCTAAGATTGATCCGTCAGTTTTCCAAACTCAGCCTGGCCGCACGATTCAGATGCTAGGTCACCGGAAACGTCGTACACACCAGTGTGGTAGCCAAAGATTCGTCCCATATTTTCTTTTACCATTCTGTGCAGCAGAGGTGTCAAATGAGCTTTCTATCTTTAGTAATTCATGTTTACCAAATATGCTGCAGCTTTTTACTCACGCAAGGAAGCCGTGATGCCGCTTTTGATGGCATGAATCAGGAATTCGGGAGGTCCTCCGAAGTTTGTGTACTCTTTTTGCATGTCCTGTTCCAAGCGTGAGGTCTCATTGTGAGCCTACAAGGCCAACCTCTACTCACGTTATCTATTGAGGCTTTGAAGCTAAGATGAGGATGACTTTTGAGGCCATCGAGAAACTCGGGTGGAATAACCACCTTGATTCCTGAACAAAATTAGCTAGGCTCTTGACGATTTTCATGGAACTAACCGTCTCTAGTATCCATGCCGTATGTTGTATCTCGAAACTACGACTTTCAGTTTTGAATGGCTATGATGCTCAAGCTGTAGTATCTTACCTGCTCATATCCCTTCCAAGCCACTTCTCGGGGGTGATAGCAGTACTCCAAGGCTCGTGATCGCGAACTTTTTATAGTATCGGCCATGAGGATTCGCACCTTTGGCTTTGGCGAACAGGCCCATCGGAGCAATGAGACTGCGACGTAGATTGCTACAACAATTGCCGCTAACCCAGCACGTGGCGTGACAGATAATATATCGCAGATAATCATCATCGTGTGTCAGAAAGACGCAGAAGATTGATTCAGACAGGAGAAACGGATGTTGGCAAATCTGTCTCTTGGGGATATGTTGCCTTTCGATCGAAGGAATATCAGCTTGTCGCCGTATTTGTGTGGTTTCTGATTGAATGGCATTTACCACACCCTTCCTTGAGTTTACTCTGGCCGCATTGGTGTTGAGCGAAGGTACATACGTACTGCCGATCCTCCACATTCGGCCTAAAATTCCGGGAGACCCGTGATTGACGGCGGGGTGTGGATGCAAAGATCCGATGCAAGGGACCTTTACCACGCGGGACGTCCTCCGAAGCTAACGAAGTCGGAGACTTGATGCCGAACTTTGGAGCTTGTGTCGGGTGGTCAAAAGGATCCCACACTCGACATAAGAAAAGGGGTCAATATTTGGTCATCAAACGACCAGGACGATTTACCCCTATCTAAACCCGCAAATATGCTGACGACTCCGGGAAGTCTCGCTGGCAAGACGGCTGTGATCTCCGGCTCTTCGGCTGGTATCGGCGCATCAATTGCAATCGAACTTTCTGCAAGGGGAGCGTCCATAGTTTTGAACTACCCACATGCAGGGGAAGACGCTGCGTGTGTCGAAGTGGGACAGCGATGTAAATCGCCTTGGATCGCTGTGTGCGCCGACTTATCGACAAAGGAAGGGCCGGAAGGTTTGATCCGAGCAGCCGTGAACCGGTTCGGTGTCATTGACATACTGGTCAATAACGCCGCCATCGTACCTCATTTCCCAACCTGGGACTTAGCTGTCGAGACCTGGGATGAGACCTTCCGCCTCAACGCTCGTGGCACATTTCTCCTTACCAAGGCTGCCCTGCCACATTTGACACCATACGATCCGACAACAAAGTCACGGCTCTCGGGGAACAAAAAAGGGGCCCGAATCATTTGTATTGGCTCTGGATCAAGTCGATTGCCCCAACCGGAACTTCTTGCGTATTCAGCATCGAAAGGCGCTATGGATTCTATGGTGAAGGTGTGGGCGAAGGAGTTGCCTCCTAAGTACGGATGCACAGTAAACTGCGTTGCGCCCGGTCCTGTAAATACAGAAACCTTTCGAAAGGGCGCCGCGGAACACCTTGATACCATACTGGCTGGCTTCTCGATGGAAACTCCCTGTGAAGGGGCGGTGGCGGACCCGGGAGACATCGCTTGGACTGTGGCTTGGCTGGCAGAGGAGAATTCAAAATGGATAAACGGCCAATGTATTGCAGTGAATGGAGGACTCTCCATGCTTTGAACCATATCATCAAATTCGTATGATAGAGCAGCCTCATGAGTTGTCGGAGACTCGGGGATTCGGATAATCGACACGGACGCTCTCAACTGTCTTCCAAACCATGTATCCGTAGTCCAATTTTCTATGTAAATCACCAAGTAATTATATTTTGCTGTCGATGAACAGAACTCTCCTCAGCTCATCATCATGGGCATTGTTACAGTAGCTGGTGGCCTTGGCGATCTCGGCCGAACCATTGTCCAGTCAATTGTGAGTCGAGGAAAACATCAAGTTCATATACTTTCACGCAGCGTAAGTGCCCAATATATCAGTGGTTTCAGATCAAGGATGTTTTGTGCGATCATATTGCATTGACGGTTCATATCGACTTACCCGCCCGTCTTAGGCCAGAGACCATCACATCGCCCCCGTCGTCAAGATCAGCTATGAGTCTGCTTCAGAGATCAGCGACGCTCTTCAAAGGCTTGGAGTAGACACCGTCGTCTCCGTATTGAACCTCCATTGGATTGGAGCTGCCGACGCACAGATCAATCTCATTCGCGGTTCCGCAATGTCAGGGACTGTCAAACGATTTGTTCCAAGCGAGTTCAATATCAACTACCGTTCGCCAACTGAGTATGTCCTAAACTATTTTCACTCCTGCTCTTTCCGTTGATATTTAATTGTCCTCTAGGAACATGCCCTACCAGCCGCGCAACAAATTCCTTCAAGCTGAAGCAGAGCTTGATCGTCACCCGAAACTTCGCTATTCATTGATTCGCAATGGATTCTTCATGGACTATCTAGCGTTGCCATATCTACCTACGAATTTGAGCAGCCAGTTGTATTGTATTCTTGACATCCCGAGCCAGATGATGGTCATTCCGGGTGTTGGGGACCAACCTGTAGTATTTACTCATACGACCGACGTGGGTACGGCAGTGGCCTACCTCTTAGATGTCGCGGCGGATGAATGGCCTAGGGAGATGAGCCTCGTGGGTGATAGAATGACATTGAATGAGCTAGTAGCTCTTGTGGAAAGCAAATGGGGTAAGTGCTTTCTAATTTCATTGACTCCGTCGTCTTTTTGGCGCAAAGACACAATCTGCGTGAAATACTAACCAGCTCTGCAACAGGCAAGCCTTTTAGGGTTCATCATGATAGCCTCGAGACTCTCCGACAAAATGTGACGACGGAATTGCCATCAAACAAAGCTTGCTATCAATTGTTCCCCTCAGGCAAGGAAGATCTCAATTCGGTCATCTGCACGCAAATGATAGGTATGGCATCGGGTGTGTTTGACATCCCGGGAACTAATCTTCCCACCTTTATGAAGACTTTGACGTTCAAAACGCTCGATCAGCTTCTTGGAAGCTGCTTGCTGATAACCTGTCGCGAGGATGGCCTTAGAAATTCAATAGACGATGTATGAGATACATTCGTCGATGTCAATAATTATCTAAAGTGGTATGGAATTACAGACACATCGGAAGCTCTATATTGACCAGAGAGTTTCATATGTACGCTTCAAACGCCTGTGACAAGTTCTATATGGCGACTATGTCTCCTTTGGCTCTTCCGCAGAAGCTTCCGTCACCTGTATCATCGTCACTATTCTTCTACCTTGCTTGAAGTTCACTTTCTTGACTCCCCGTTCCTAGATTCTAATGAAACACATGACATCTGATCTTCATCTCTTGCAATTTCAATATTGGTATGGTTGCATCATTTTCTAGCTGGATAAGAAGCTCTGGACTGAATCTAGAAGTGCGTCTAGGCCGCCAACGTTTGCCGCCAGTTTGAAGATGTCTCGGCTTCTCTTCGCCTTTTCGTCCTTCAAGCCTACTATAGTGCTTGACACATCTTCATCACTTGGCCCGAAGACAGTTACTCTTTCCTGCTGATCGAAAAGCGGAAGGTCAACCTTGTTGTTGACGAATGACACAAAGCTTTCTGCCAAGGCTCGGGCAACAGTCCAGGGTTTTTGTTCATAAACCCCGTTAAAGTTTCCCCAAAGAAGAGCGACGTCCAGAAGATGATTTGCTTTGCCTTTGTAAGGCCCGTTCCATGGATTGTGCTCATTGAACAGTCCTAAGACTGCTCGTCCAACCCAAGCTTCGCTGAGCGCTATTGCTGGTGCGAGAAACATGATATCTGTAATCAGATTTGTTATGTTCTCAACAGCCAAAGAGTCTGGAATGTTTCCCATGAGCTTGTAGGTCTCTATGACGATAGCAGCACGTTTTACGCCAAAAGAGTCCTCAAGGTGTTGACGAAATGCATCTCCGACGCCCGGCGGCCGCAAACCAAGGTTTACCTGATCAAAAATTGATCCCTTAAATGTGGTCAGTGAGAGCAACGTATCTTTCGACTAATACTTACATCAAATTCACTCTGCACTAAGTATATTTTCTGACACCAAGTCTTTCCAGGAAGGATCAACTCATTGTTGCCCAGGTTCGAGAAGGTTGGCTTCTGGAGAATGACGCTATTATCGATGACGGGCCCCAAGCGAACAACATCGGGAGTCATTGGTACCAGCTTGTCGCTAGGCATTGAAAGCAGCGCTTTCAATCTCTCATTCGGTGACATACTAGTCAATCCAAGAGTGTCAATAATCTCACCATACAGCACCTCTGCCTGCCTCGTCGATCGCGGTCTCATCATGAGAAATGTGCCGCCCAGAAGCACAGCTTGTCTGAATAAAGGCTCTTCGTGACCAAGTAGGTAACAAAGCGAAGCTAAATTCAATGTTTAGAGAAAACTCATACCCAGCCATTCTTCGGAATGCTTACCAGCACCAGCACTCTGGCCCACTGCCGTAATATTGTCGGGATCTCCTCCGAATCCCGAGATGAATGTCTTCAACCATCCTAACGCAACAATCATATCCAGCAACCCCCGGTTAGAAGGAATCCCTGCCGCTGTAAGCTCCTCGGAAGATAGGAACCCGGCTATACCCAGACGATAGCTGGTGTTTGAGTCTCAGCAATGATCTTCATCGAGAATCTTTCGCTGACGTACTTGATGTTGACTGCGATAATCGGTTGGTTCATGATCGAAGAAAGCTCAACGACCTTACTTTGGTCGTAGTGTGAATAGCTTCCAGAGCCGAAAACGAACCCGCCACCGTGAACATACACGACAACGGGCAACCTGTGGCCTCCTTCCAGTGGTACTGTGACATTCAAGTTGAGTCCATGCAAATCTGACATGGGCGGCTTTTCAAAGCCAGGTATTTCCATTTGAATGAAATGTTTCTCTAATTGTTCTGATCCGGGAGGAGTGAGAACAGGCGGGCCATGTCGAGTAGCATCGAGCTTGTCGAGAGATATCGCCAATGTTGGTTCCGCGAGGCGATGCTCAAGAGTTGCATACCTTAAGCCAAGGTATTGTACTACTCCCTTATTGAGCCTTCCTTGGATTTGACCAAGCTTTGGGTGCAGAAGTGGGTTTGGCTTTGCCTGATGTGTCCAGCTCCTGTCACTCATTGTAGCGTGCCACCTGGTGATCTTTTCCTCGAGGTAATTGGAAGAACGGCGGCTGTCGCAATAAATCACGGATGAAATGCGGTATAGAAGTCAGACGTCTGACACAGGCCGAGGCGTCGAAATTGAATACAATCAAACCACTTGCCTGCAAGTTTGCCATTTTCCGGCTCATTCCGAGCTTGACAGCTCGGCATCCGACATTCCGATGCACGGCATTGAGCAAAGGATCGGAACTTCACGTCTATTCAAGCACTTTTCTATGTTAGTAAATACTACTTGGGTCGCCATTTGTGAGCTTGTTGAGGGGTCTATGAGGAAAGTCTTGTTCCTAATTGTTTCCGCATTACCACCCCTCATTATTCTCTCAGAACAGAAATCAGAACTATCGCGCCAAATTCCTACAGCCCAAAATGTCCGTGAACATTGACGAGCCTAGTTCGTGGCTCCGTCTGGGCATAATGGACCCAATTCTGAAAGACGTAAGTCGAGACCCGTGCCGTACTCGCACTGCCCTTGACTAATCGGAGTCTCAAGATCATGGACGACTCGCTCGCGGCCTTCAAAAAAGAGACTCGAATTGATCGCATAGTTGCTACTCGAGACGTATGGGCACCTCTCTACAAGAAGGTGGCCGATGGCTCTCTGAAAGAACATATGGATATGGTCACTTGCGAAGAGCTTCAGCTGCCTCGGAGGGATGGAGGAACTTCGCGAACACTGCTTTATAAACCTTCGCATGCCACATCCTCGAAGCCTCTGCTGATTTTGATTCACGGAGGTGGTTTCTGCTATGGGTCCCCGGAGATGGAGGGACCTAACTGCGTTCGGGCGGTTGCGGCGTATGGATGCGTTGCCCTAAGCCTCAGCTATCGGTTGGCTCCCGAACACAAGTTTCCAACCGCATCAAACGATTGTTGGGATGCGGTAAAATGGGTATTTTCCCTTCGGGCTTTTTGGAGGCAAGAACTAACTCCCGCTCAGGTCCTGGAGAATTCCGCCCAGGTGGGTGTGGACCTTGGCCTGGGGTTCGTCCTTGGAGGCACATCAGCAGGCGGCAACATCGCCGTAGTCATTTCTCATACGATGCATGACCATGGGAGCGCACCCAAGCTGTCTGGTTTGTGGCTAAACGTGCCTCTTCTGCTTGCACCAGAAGCAGTACCACTTCGGCACCGAAGTCACTATGGTAGCAGGGACCAAAACGCATTGGCACCGATTTTGAACAAGGCCTTCATGGATATGTACACGGAAGCATACGCACCGGACGATATACAATCGCACATCTGGAGTCCGCTTAACTGGCCAACGGGCCATGAAGGGCAGCCTCCGACATATTTTCAAATATGCGGGCTTGATATCCTACGCGATGAAGCCCTGATCTACGAACGAATCCTGCGCACGGAACATGGAATTCCCACAAGAGTCGATGTGTACCCGGGACTTCCTCACATGTTTGCATCAAATTTCCAGACGCACCCATCAAGCAAGAAATATGCAACAGACAGCACCTTGGGGATTGGCTGGCTCTTGGGGTATGGAAAGACTCAATGATTGTGTTCGCTCTCCGAGCATTCGATTCTAGATCTATGCACGCACGGGTTTTGACCCATGCTCAACTTCTCATTATCATTGATATCATGTACTGTATTAGATCAAGACTTGGGGCCTTGAAACAAGATGCAAATCTGAGTTTGTGGTTACTTCCCAAAAGTCTCACAAGTAATTGCGGACATTGCCATATTATACCCCATAATAGAGTACGAAGGACCAAGTCTGCTCTGAGACATATAAACTTTGAAAAGGGGATCTTGAAAAATTCTCATTCTTTGAATGCCCGACGTCCACAGGCTTTTAATCCAAGCTATCAACTAGATCGTGCTACTCGCATAGCTGCCCTCTTTCCTTCGTACTTTCTCATTCTCAATGCCATTCCAGCTTTTGAACTCTCTGTCGTCCCTGTCCATAGAGATTCCTGCAGGTTTCTTTACTTTTTAGTAACCCTGAAGGCGGGCGTGGTACAAGAAGGCCTTGTTGAAAGTTTGCGTGGACTCGGATGCCCGTTCCAAAGTCCGGATCACCCTTGCATGTACACTGGGCGGAGCCCGGAGAGGATCCGATGGGAGCAAGGATATTGAGCTGCCTGCCCGATTGGATAGTCGAGCGCATCTAAATACTTTTATTTGCATGGCTAAGATATATGTGAAGATGGTTTCCATCATGAAAGGCATGGGATCTCATGCAAATTTTCCTGCTCCAGTATACCTCGGGAAGCTTAATGATCATTGTAACATGTCTCGAAATCTTGGTTTAGTCTTTTCAGAAGTTCCTGATTCCTTGCCTGTGGCCGGAAAACACCTGAAGGTTGTTCAGCAGGAATCATTTGATCTTACCTCCGACCCTCCCACAGGCGGCTTCACTTCCAAAGTGCTATTCGCCTCTTTTGATCCTTATCTTCGACACCGCCTCGTTTCCAAAGAGAATGCCAGGGATGGATTCGAGCCTCTCGCCGTCGGTACAGTCGTACCCAACAGCATCATCGCAGAAGTAATCAGAACAGATACTCAAGAGTTCTCGATCGGCGACAACGTTCTTGGAATGGGCCCGATTCAGGAGTATGTCACTGTCTCGGGTTCTGAAGCTACCCATTTCACCCGGCTGCCAAAATTACACGATCTTAGCCCCAGCCTGTATCTAGGAGCACTCGGCATGCCTGGCTTGACGGCCTTTTCAGCCCTCTACTCAATCGGGCAGCCTAAAACGGGAGAAGTCATTTTTATCTCCGCAGCTTCAGGCGCGGTGGGACAAATCGTAGCCCAGCTTGCCAAGCGCGAGGGGCTGACGGTGATTGGTAGCGTCGGAAGCGATGAAAAGCTTCGATTGTTAACCAATGTCTTTGGATTTGATGGCGGTTTCAACTACAACAATGCTGCCATAGCTGACATTCTGCCTGAAGTGGCACCACATGGAATCGACAGTGAGTTTGCATCATGAAAGACATAGGCATGCATATTTGCTCCGGGCTCTAATCCAACCCAATTACAGTTTACTATGACAATGTTGGCGGGGAGCAGCTTGAGGTTGCGATTGGTAATATGAAGGCTTTCGGCAGGATTAGTGAGTGGATTCTACGAATACCTAGTACACTCTAGTTAGAGCCAGTCTATGTTACCAAACTGACGCTTTCCTCATAACAGTTGCATGCGGTTACGCATCGCAGTACAACATTCCCGTCGATAGACAATACGGCATCCGAACAACATCTCAGATCATTGGGAAGAGGATCACATGGAAAGGACTCAGCGTTTTTGATGAGGACATGGGTGGGAAGTACAAGGCAGAGCATCAAGTCAAGGTTGGGAAATGGATTGCCGACGGCACATTGAAGGCCATTGAAACTCGCACGAAGGGAATCGAGAATGCAGCGGAAGGTCTCATTAACCTTTTTGAAGGAAAAAATGTCGGCAAAGCCAATCTGGAGCTTTAAAGACAGAAGACAGCTATCTACGTTGAGAAAGGTTGAGATACGGGGAATTCCCTAGCTTCCACCAGTTCGCATGCCTGCCGCCTCGTGATCGAAAAGATCCTTGGCGAAACTGACCTCTGGCTGCGCATAAAACAGCTCCCAGTCGCTCTGTTGCAGAAATGAGACATCAAAAAATTCAGGTGTAGCGAAGACACCTTGCCCACCGTACTGGTCAACCCCATCTCTTGGCGGTTCAACCCTATTGGAATGCCCCGTACAATGTTGGTAGTTATTTTCAAGACCATGCCTAGCGCTAAACCTTGACTCATCTCCACCCGTGGCTAGCATAGTATTATCGACAGAGTTTTGCCTGCTTCTGTGATAGTCGGAGGCATAGACAGCCTTTTCAGAGAACTCGGTGTAAAGATTGACCAACGAGGTGCACAAGCGCTGAACTTCTAAGATTGAGTGGTGAGACTTTGCAGGGCCGTCGAGACCCTTCGCAAGATCCTGGAGAATTTTGAGATCTAGTGCATCCAAAGATTCGATGACGTTGCGGAACACGAAGTAGATAGGTCGGAGAGGGAACAATGGCGCTACCCTACATTCCATGACTTAGTTCATAGCATGAAAAGGACTTGGCTCGAGCAACTTACCATGCCAAAGAACTGAGAAACCTATCCGGTTGCTTCACACGTGATATTGTGTCCAGAAGACCTTTCAATGTAAGAAGACATCTGCGAGATACTTCTAAGCACTCTTTGTTTGACGCATCATCGTTAGCTGTGGAGCTGAGCCGGTTGATAGTAGTCATCAACGAGTAATAGATACACTCCATTGTCTGCCACTCGAATATCAAGAATTCATCGGGTCGAGAAGACTGCAATTGCTGAATTTGATAAGGTTTTGTTTAGCTTCGCGGGTTATAAAGGCGTAAAGCTGATAAAACATTTTGAATGGTATGTGACTTACAAACTTGATCTGATCCCGTATCAGTCTCATCTTGTCCCTGAGCCTACCAACGCAAGATGTGTCTATCCTACCAGCGGCTCGATTGGGCCCTGCGCATTTCCTCGTCTCGAGTATGATACTTCTCGAGACGAATGAAATGGACAGGAGAGTCTTGAGCATGGCATGTCCCGCATTTCTTTTCGTCAGAAGACCTTCGTTGATATCTAGACTGGCCAGACACGCAGGCTGATACATGTTCGCAGAAAGTGAGGTGTCGAAGATAAAACATTTGATATAGGAAATTTGCAGCTCGGACAAGGAGTCATCATCGTCGATGTCTAAATCAATGACTGCGCAGTCTTTCAGTAACACAGCGACTTTGCACGCTAAAGTGTTCAATTTCCAGCAGTGTCGCATGTTGCCCGTGTCTTGCATGAGCATTGCCTATTCTGCGTTAGTGACGACGTCATCGTATGTTGTGCGGAGATTGATTCGTACAGCGGATAGCAAGGCGTTAAGCAACGGTACATCCGGTCTGGGAGTGGTGTCAAGATACTGAAGCGCAGCCACAACATTGTCGCGAAATCTCTGCTTTGAGCGCGCGAGCTGTTTCTGCATCCGCACGGTTGTTGGAGACTCCAAGCAACTGATGAAAGCATAGGCCGCGTAGTTGACACAAATGATGAACTGCGCTCGACGCTGGTCGTGTACGATGCAGTCTATGAGGTCGAGAGCGTATGTCTCCACGGTAGCTGGCGAAAGACAGCCAAATGTCTCCATGAAATACTTGACTGAATCGTTATGGCTCCACTCTATCGAGGGCGTTAAGTTAAATCAAGACAGTAGATGCAGATGATCTTACCTTTCAGCAGCATGTGTAAGAATTCCGCACTTGGATACATGCTGGGATCGTAGTTGTTGACTCGCTGGTCCAAACTTGTGTGAAGTCCTGGCTCACGCATAGCCTTTCTTGCCAACGAAATTGCTGACTCGAGCACCTCTTGTCTTTCACTACTCAGATTGGGCCCGGCCCGTCTTTTGGGTGGCTGGAGATAACGATCCAGATCAATTGAGGCAAGCATACGATCTTCCGGCGTCTGGGTCTCTTCCGCGGCTGCACCACTTTCCTCGCGATGCTCGGAGTCAGGCGGACCAAAGGTTCGAGATCGTTTCCTAGGTTGAGAACTCTCCCGGTCCTCAACGCTGCGAGCCTGTGCCGACAACGCAGCACCTGCATCTTCCCGTCCATCATTGAAGGGTGAGGCTGGCGCAAGATCGTCTTCGGGTGCAACGGAGATGGATGTTGCACGTCGACGCCGTGGCCGTCGACCTGCAGATGGCTCCGTATCTAGTGATGATGTCTCCATCGTGGCCGCAGTTGCTGTCTGTGCTGGCTCGGGAGGTGGAGCTGCTACAAGCTGCCTGCCAAGCATCTCTTCCAGCTTTCCCATGCGCTGCAGGACAGCCTCGATGCTATCAGCCGTTTTGCCTTGGGCATATTGCCGCGGGCGAAGTCGTGTGCAGTTTGCCTTGCCATCAACGCAATTTGAGCATGGATCCTGTCGGTCACATCTGACTTTTCGTTCGTGGCAAAGGTCGCACTGTGACGGGCGTCAGCAAAGATTCAATTGACAGACGCCAAGTGAGCCATTGAGGGGACGGACCGCTGGGAGAGACCGGGATGACTGAGAGTGCGTCATACTCCACTAGTGGACAAGGAAGAAGGGTTCTGGTCTATAAACTGAAATAACAATCCCAGATACTACGGTCGTGCTTTGCAAAAATGAACGACGTGACTTGAAGAGAAATGAATGAGATTCCATGAAGACTCGGCCGGGGCGAACAAGTCGGTTGTGAGTAGGCCTTTTCGCTTTCATCACCTCACCTAGAGATAAGAACAGCGATCTTTTGCCCCTGTTACCCCGCATTCCAGGCGTGCGTTAGCTTGATCAAAGCTAGTACATGATCCTGGCAAGACACGCTTAAAGCTGCAACACTTATCTCGCCTGATCTAGAGCGTGTTTGACAACAACAGGGATAAGGTGATAATGATCAAATCATCAGTGTGCGTGACATTTCAGATCACTATCATCATTTTGGCGCCGTTGAATTTGTCCAGAATGAGGGTCACTGGTGCTAAAATCATATGTCTAATGCCAACATTGAACTCTACCTTTCCCGCTGTGATAAGAATTGATGCTCGACTGCATCCGCTCATCATCACCAACAAGAGCAACAGATGAGCCAACCAGATCCTCCCGATTTGACATCATGGTTTATAGTCTCCTCCTTTGAATACAATTCAAAGAAAATTGTGTCAATTCTCATTCAAATCAGACATAAAGGTCCATTGAAAATGGCTTGAGGCAACTTTGGCTGAACAAGACAAGATCGCCGGCATGCTTGCATTTCCAAAGCGGGGCGGAAACTCGGTTTCCAGAATCCGAGGGGCCGTGAGCCTGAGGTATCCGCGTATCTCGGCCCCCGAGTCCGTATCAATCATCGATTTGCGTACCAAATAATATGCCTACTTCATGTTAAGATACAAGTCTTCCATTCTCGGGGGCAACCCTTGACCCCCGTCACTGATTCTACTCCAATCCAAAGGATCCACCATCATTATGTTCAGTTTTCTCAGATCATCCTCGCCACCTAGACTAAACAGAGCTGTCGACAATCCCATCTTTTACGAGAATGGGAAGTCATGCCTGGAGTTCCGCAAAGGCTCGGAATACTTTCTGCGCAACTCGCATCCACCTTACGATGCCCTCAGCCCGTCAATTGTGAATCCCCCATTCCACTTCCATCTCTACCAGTCGGAGCATTTCAAAATTGTCTCCGGGGAGTGCCACCTCTACAAAAATACCACACATGCCCCCTGGAAGACGATATCGGCCGCAGATCCCGCCGCCCCCAGAACGGCAATCATACCAAAGATGGAGTTTCACACACTTCAGAACGCATCGAGCACTGATCCGCTCGTTATCGATGTAAACCTAGCGCCTGAAGATTTTGAAGGCGAAGAAAGGTTCTTTCGTAATTTCTTCGGGTACTTGGACGACTGCAAGAGAGCTGGCGAGACCCCGAGCATCTTCCAGTTGATGGTGTTCTTGAAGCATGCCAATACTCCTTTGGGTTTGAGATTACCGACGCGTTGGCTGAGCCAAGTTGCAAGTCGAGCTTCCTTGAACATCATGGGTTCTATTGGCGAGTGGATTTTGGGATATGAGTCTAGTTATAGGGAGTACTATGTGGCTCGTAAAGGAATTTGAGAACATGATAGACAGCGCCTTCATATTTTAACAACCAGTTGTTGGGCTCAGAGCAATATTAGCATCTCTTGTGAAGCTGATTGCCATTGTGTGATCCAAGTCAATATAGAACATTTTCTGGCATTTGCGGTGAAATTGCAAACCTAACCAACGGACTTCGCGAAAATAGCAATCACAACGGCAAGAGAGACGACAAAAAGGAAGCGGAAGATCGAAGCCTGAGCTTTCGAATTAGGCATGCAAATAGCTACTCACATACTGGCCACCCGAACACTGCTTTCCGCGGCCGCGCGACATCTCCGCATCTCCCCTCGTGGCTCTGGGAAATGAATCCGCTGTCCACAGTAAAGACAACTCCCCGTCTATTAGCTGAAGAGTGATGTTTTGGGCTAATGCGCGCTAGATAGCCATCCCCTCCAGCTGATAAGAGCTTTCCGAGTTTCCGAAGATCAAAGCCCTAGGTGTGTAACTCAAGCTAGGTTCCAGCATTGATATAAGCCTAGCAGCGCCTTCCAATGTCTTGCTGCCAGGCCCTGACGCATGTGGTCTTGGGAAGGTTGCGTATTTTCAGAACCATTCTTATTTTATACAATCTCTGCCGAATCATGGAAATCGACGGAAGTGAGAAATTCAGTACACTCAAGACAAAGGGCTCGGGCGGTTCATCAGACGGTAGCATATCCTTTTTTAATCCCCCCCCCCGAAGACTTTCTAACAAGATCATCCAATCAGTCCCGCATGATGGCATTGCTCGTTCATCCTCAGTCCATGATGGAATCCTAGTCGACAACTCATTTCGCAAAGATCTGAATTGGCTCGGGATTCTCTCAGCGGGCTTCAACGTCAGTAACAGCTGGCTCGTCGTCGCAGTCACTCTCACCATCTCGATTGGGTATGGCCCTGCAGTTACAGCCTGGGGTGTGATTATAGTCACGACTATCTTCAGCTGCATTAGTATCACACTTGCAGAATTGGTTTCTGCGTATCCGACAACTGGTGGACAGTATCATTGGACTTCGATCTTGGCACCGAAGGCTGTAAACAATTTCACGGTGGGTCTGGACTCGTGCATTTGCAGATGCCTTCCTTGCTGATCGCATATATCAGAGCTACATTTGTGGGTTCCTGAGCTGGTTCTCGTGGATTGCCATGTCTGCTTCCAGCACGAGCGCTGTTTGGCCTTGCATCCACGCCCTCATTTTGCATTGGAACCCGAACTTTTCTCAGAGCTCTTGGATGCCGTTTCTTTGCTCTCAGGGTGTCAATCTATTGGTTTGTCTCTTTAATCTATGCGGGAAAAGACTCTTCTCACTATTCTATACTGGCGGATGTAAGTCCACACATGCTTCGGTATCGATCGTATCTCACCTTTTCTGAACAACACAGTCTTTCTAAGTCTAGGGGCATTCTTCACCTTCTTAATCACCACGCTGGTGATGCAGAAGACCAAGCAGCCCTCCTCTGTGGTGTGGACCGAGTATACCCAAGAATCCGGCTGGTCTGCGGGCGTCCAGTTTCTCATCGGCCTGACGGCACCTGTGGTGGCATTTTGTCCCATTGATGGCGCTGTACACCTAGTTGAAGAAGTCAAAAACGCTCGACACGTGGTCCCTCGCACCATCATAATAGCCTCCGTCATATCTTTTGTCACCTCTCTTGCCTTTCTCCTAGCGACGTTGTACTGCATCACCGACTATCCCGCCGTCCTTGCCAATACGTCCAACTTTCCCCTTTACACCATCTGGCAACAGGTTTCGTCAGGAGATTTGGTGCCCGTAATTTTCACGTTGGTGACGATTGTTCTTCTGCCTATTGGAAGCGTCGGCTGCGCTCAAGTCGCCTCCATGATGACGTGGAGTCTCGGGAAAGACGGCGGGTTGCCTTTGTGGAAACATCTGTCGCAGATCAACGAGTCGCTCAACGTACCAGTCAACTCTCTTATCCTGGGGTATTGTGTGCTGTTTCTTATTGGATGTATCAATCTGTTCTCACAACAAGGTAAATGTCACCAACTCTTCATACGTCAACATCATTGGAAAGTCTAACGTCAGGCGCAGCTTTCAACTCAATCGTTAGTGTGACAGTCATCCTACAGCAACTTACAATCGCATTTCCTACTTTCTTTATTATCTGGCTTCGCCGCAGTGAGAAGGCTCTCCCTTGCTCTCGAACCTTTCATCCTCCCAGCTGGGTTGGTTGGGTTGCGAATTGTGTAACGCTGTCATTCACGGTGGTCACATCAACTTTCTTCCTGCTGCCTGGCTCCCGCAGCGTGGATAGCAGCAACTTCAGTAAGCCCTCCAAGGCTTGACATTTTCCATCGCCGTGAGGTGCTGACATATTTGCAGACTACGCTTGCGTAGTGGTGGGTGGTGTTTTCGTCGCTGGAATGCTCAACTGGTTCTGTTACTCAAAGAGAGTGTACCAAGGTCCAACAAACGTTATATTTTATGATTGATGTCAGTGTTACTCCAGGTTTTACCAATTGGAATGGCATTAATCATATTGTGCAATATCATGTTTAATTGATTAGAGTAATCTGCATTCGATAGTTAAGTAAGGTAGTTTCGACGCGAACGATCAAATTTCGATATTTTAGGTATCAATCTAGTCGTATCAATTCCTATTGTTCGCTCATTTCGTGTAAATGACAAGGGAAAGTCTCTCTTTAACGGTAGTTTCCGGCTGTGCGTAGTCAGTCTCTTGTTGACGTGTGGAGATGTCGTTCCCAGCGTATCGCAATATTGGATCACTCCACCAAGTCTCAGACGCTAGATATCGCGAACCATTTTGATTCGTATTTTCAATTGCCATCAAATATTTTACAGAGAAGCCGTAGTCAGAACGACTCAGTGACGGATCGAGGCGGCTAAGGGGAACATACGACCGTACCCGCAGCAGACCCCGCACCGTGTTATGGTGCGCTACCCGACCATGCGGAACACCTGGACGGAACCTCCTAAGAGATGTTCAAACTAGTCTGGTTTACCACTATTTCTGCAATCCAAGTCAAAGCTACCCTGAAAGCAAACCGGGAACAGGGTCATGAAGCACCCGACGCGGAAAGAATCTCGGCGGCCCGGTGCATAGTCGCGTCTCCGGTGGGAGAGAGGGGGAATTGGGGCTCCCACGGGGAAGCATCTGTGCCAAGCGGTCATCCCACGGCCGTTTCGGCTTATGTGTGATGATGAGGTCGCATACAACCGGGAGCTACATCTACATATAAATGTCATCCGCGTGCCCAGAGTAGTCGAACTTCACCTCAGGCTTCATCTGACTACATCTGCATTTACACCCTTTATCCTCCTGCGAATCTCATACGACCTGCCGGACCCAATCTCATCTCATTTATAATTAGTAAAACCTTCATAATGCTCGGCAAAATCGCTTTGGAGGAGGCCTTCGCCCTCCCGAGGTTCCAAGAAAAGACCCGCTGGTGGGCGTCCCTCTTCGCCGTCGACCCCGAGAAGCACGCCGCCGAGATCTCAGATGTCGCCGACATCAGACTGAACTACATGGACAAGCACGGCGTCGGCTTCACCATCCTGTCGTACACCGCGCCCGGCGTGCAGGACATCTGGGACCCCAAGGAGGCTCAGATCCTGGCCAAGGAGATCAACGACTACATCGCCCCGGAAGTCAAGAAGCACCCTAACCGCTTTGGCGCATTCGCGTGAGTTCTTGCCGATTTTAGCCTTGGGGAAAAAAGAAAAGAACGGCGTCGAGCTAATGCGGTACCAGCACGCTTTCCATGCACGATCCCCAGGAGGCTGCAGATGAATTGAGACGCTGTGTGACACAATACGGATTTCTTGGCGCTCTTGTCAACGACACACAGCGTGCTGGTCCGGATGGAGACGACATGATCTTCTATGATGGCCCTGAGTGGGACGTGTTCTGGTCTACCGTGACCGAGTTGGACGTTCCCTTCTACCTGCACCCCCGGAACCCGACCGGCTCGATTCACGAGAAGCTCTGGGCTAAGCGCTCATGGCTTATTGGTCCCCCCTTGAGTTTTGCACAGGGTGTTAGTCTGCACGTGCTTGGTATGGTTACGAACGGCGTCTTCGACCGCCACCCCAAGCTCCAGATCATTCTGGGCCATCTCGGCGAGCACATTCCAGTACGTGTATCACCACCGCTTCAAATAGATCAAACTAACAGCCGAATTGTTCGATGCCTGGCGAATTTCTCATTGGTTTGAAGACGTTAAGAAGCCTCTGGGGTTATCCATTAAGAAGACGCTGCGCGAATACATCCAGGACAACCTGTGGATCACAACAAGTGGTCATTTCTCAACAACCACCTTGCAGTTCTGCATGACTGAGGTCGGCGCCGACAAGATTCTCTTCTCCATTGATTACCCGTTCGAATCATTTGCGGATGGTTGCGACTGGTACGACGCTCTTCCCATCAATGTCGTTGACAAGAGGAAGATTGGAAGAGACAACGCCAAGAAGCTTTTCAAGCTGCCGGATTTTAAGGACAGCGAGGCAAAACTGTCAAGCTAGAAGATGGAAATATCTAAGACTTAGTTATGGACGGGTTTTGTAGCTTTGATTGCAGATTAGAAAAATATCCTTGCTTCATTGAATATGATGAAAATTCCAACCTTCTGAAAACACCCTCCCAGAATCCGATGATGCAAAACCGCAAAATAAACATGGGATTTATGAATTCGATCAATAGTCCCACTTATAAAAAACCCTCCCATCAAAGACTGGCGAGCACATGTTCGTCGTGTACAACCCTCTTCAAGTGAGCTAGACACGTCATCATGCGGCGCCATTCCTCCAGCAGCACAGAGCTTGCAAACAGTGACTAGCCACCTCTTCCTGCATGTTCTTACTGAGCCCACGTGCCCCAAATCCTTCAACCCCAAATCTTCGTTATCAACCGGGGCGCAGTGACGTTGGCAGATGATGTGGGGGGTATGGGGTCCGGAATTCGTTAGGAACTTCCGTAGTGGGGTTCCGTCCCGGCAGCAGGGAGATCCAGCGCCCCCGGAAGCCGGCAGCCGACCCCATCCAGAAGGCTTGTCTGTGTAAGTCACCCCTCCAAACCCCAGATTTTCCTTTTCCCATTACTCCATGAGATTCAAGGGATGCGATTTCGCCATTCGTGCTAGCCGTTTCGCATTTTTCTGAACACATCCCACCATGCCTCGCCCCAAAGTCCCCGAGAGCCTGCGCCAGAGGGCCGCGGAGGCCTGCAGCTTCTGTCGCGAGGCCAAGAAGAGGTGCAGCGGCACTGCGCCGTGTACGCAATGCGTGCGCCGCGGGCTGGAGCGAGATTGCTGCATGACTGAGCTGCCGCGAGGGTCGAGGACGAGGAAGATTTCAAAAAGCAGTGCGGGTGGAGGGGTGAGGAGGTCCCGCGCCACGCCGGCGCTGGATAATGAATCCATCACGGTTTCGGTGAGCTCGTCGGTTTCACCGAGGGATCGATCGCGGAGGAATGTGAATGGGCAGAGACAATTTCGCCTATCGCCGCCCGCTTCTCAGCAAGAGGATGAAGAGACGAGTATGAATGTTGACCCGCGGCCTTTGACGCCGCCGAGGGAAACACAAGTTGCGACGGATCCATCCCTGCTGGCAAACCCGTCGCGAATGCTTCGAAGTCTTCACGGTGAACAAGGTGCGTGAGATCTCATCGTAGCTTCCAATGCGTCCTAACGCTTTATGAACAGTATACGTGGGAGGCGCCGCAGCGATATCCTTCCTCCAAACAGTCCGCCAAGTCGTCGCCGGGCAGATCGGGCCCTCTCCATTCTCACACAACGACGACACCGAGACGATGCTCGAAGTCGAGTCACCAGAAACACGCGCCACGACCTCTCCAACAGCAGAAACCGCAGTTGAATTGAACGTGCAGCAAAAGCTGGCATATCTGCATTGCTACTACTCTGCAGTAGGCACCCCTGCTCTCATAATCTCAAACAAGCAACTTACAACAAAACAGACCGAAGGCCTCATCGACATCTTCGACCCGAGTGAACGCCAGCAACTCTTCAACCTAGCTCAGAGCCAGTCGTCAACAAGCACATGCGACGACCGTCCCTCAACACCGCCCAACATCCTCCCAGACCCCATCAGAGAAATGGTAATAGCGATAGGCGCGCAGTGCAGCAGCGCGTCCGAGGCGCAAACCATCGGCCGGAGCTGCTTCCGACGAGCCCAGCGCCAAGCATTCGCAGAGCTCCTCGAGGACCCCGACCTTCACATGGTCCGACTCTTCCTCTTGATGGCCTTCTACATGCTGGGCGAGTGTCGCAGGAACACGGCCTACATGTACCTCTCCATCGCCGCCCGCGCCGCCCTCGCTCTCGGCCTTCACAGTCCCAGTTCCTTCATGGGCAAACCGGACCAGAAGGGCCAACTACGGTACGTCGTCCTTCATCTCACATCCTCCTTCACCATTCTAACCAATATCCACCAGATTACGAGTCTGGATCAGCGTCCGCATCCTCGACAAGCTCGTCAACTCCCTCCTCGGCCGCCCGGCCGCTACAGCCGGCATCCAAATCGACATCCGCGCCGCCCTCGACCAGCTGCCCCCCCACCCCGACGACTACGCAACCCAGTGCCTCACCGCGACCTGCGAGATCGTCGACATCATCAACGAGATCAACAACACCCTCTACCACGACAAGGACGTCTCCGCCACCGTCGTCGAGCACCTCCTCCTCAAGATCGACGCCTGGAAGCGCGGCCTGCCCCCGTCCCTCAAGGGCTCCCTCCACCACCACCAACCGTCCGAGCCGGAATCCTCCTCGTCGTCAACCCAGCGCGTCGCCATCGCAAAGATCCAAGTCTCCTGCCTGTACTACTTCGCCGTCACCCTCGCCACCCGCCCGATCTTCATCTCCTCCCTGAACAGCAACCGCCCCGACGCAAAGATCCACCACCCGCCCCTCGCCGCGGCCTGCATCGACGCCGCCGTGTACCTCGCCCAGACATGCGCCGACGCGCTCAAGGCGGGGCTGTTGCAGCGGAGCATGTGTATCATGAAGTACGTCTCTCTCTATCTCTTCCCATAATACAACAATCACTAACCACCACCAACAGAGCTCTCGTCTTCGCAGCAGGCCTCGTCCTCGGCGTCGAAAACTTCGCCAAGTCCGCCATCGACATCGAGACCGACCGCGCCTTCCAGGGCGCCATCGACGTCCTCGCCTTCCTCGCCGCACAGAGCCACCAGGCCGCGCACTACCTCGAGATCCTCACCTCCCTCTCCAACGCCATCTCCGAGCGGCGCGCCAAGCCCGCGCCCGTCGGCGGCAGCCGCTACGTCTCCAAGCTCTTCAGCCTCGACCCGCCGTGTCCCGTCAGCAGCGGCAGCAACATGTTTTCTCAGAGGCACCAGGGCGAGGACGAGACGGGCTTCTGGCCGCTGATACGGTTCGAGCAGGGTGTGGTCGGCGAGGGCGGTATTAGTGGTGGGCTGGGCGCGGGGGACCCGGGTAGTTGGCCCGAGGTCCAGCTCGACGATGATGATTTGAGCATCGACTGGGAGAGTCTGAATATCTTTCAGTGGGATAGCTTTCCGTTCAACGCTTGAGGTTAAGGGAGCAGTAGGAGTCTGGAGTTTATACGGGTATGGAGATTATGACATCATGTACATCTACGACTATATTACGATCTATCATTCTCACCGAATGGACAAAATCACGAATTAGACCGAAACTGTTCACAAGCCAAACATCTCTTCCACGATGCTCCAAAACACGTAGCGCAGTTCATCCCAAAGTGACCACCACCACAACACCCCGCATCCGAAGCAGCCCACGGGATCTAAAACCCCAACACCCGGCCCCTCCTCCAACCCATCCCTCCCCGAAAATGAAATCTGACGGATTCAATAGATAAGCACCCAACAGCTCCAACCGAAACGCAGCTCCCGGCGCGGCTGGCAGCGGGTATGGGTGGTTTTACCAAACACCACCACCAGCACCTAAGCACAGCCGGATGGCGGGTAAGGGCGCGAGCGCGAGCCGTCGGATACCGCACCCCGCCTGCATACTGTACCATCAACGTCACCAGCAGCGATAAGGCGAACGCACGAAAGCCCGAAGCGCGAAGGGACGAGCGGGACAGCTGTCGTGGTTTCGGCTCCATCGTTCCCATCTACCCAAACTGATGTGTTCAATTGACGGCTGCCAGCCTGCCTACCACACTTGGCCGATATCCGCTTCTACCCGCAAGCCGCGCCCGGTCTCCGGCTCGAATGGTCGACAATGGTGGAAAAGGCAGTCTCTCAAATTAGACTGCGATCAAGACACGACGTAACTCCGCGATCCATCCCGGTCAACACGGGAAGCCCGCCGACCCCGGGCCCGGAAGAGAAAAGTGGGCGCCGGGTATTTCAACGGCGCTCGACACGCAGCCGGCCAACACAAAGACGTCAAAGTAATGAGCAACATGTCAGACAAAAGCTTAGAATGTCATGCATTAAATTTGTATTCAGTATCTCATCAAGCCCCAAAAAATCACCATGAACGCCGTGTATATGCACACCAAACCCCGTTACAACCCCTTCTTCAACCCCTCCGTGACCTCTCCCAGCATCCTCAAGCCAAAGAACTTGGCCACATTCCAATACACACCGACCTTCCTCAAAATCTCCTGCCTCCTCACGCTCTCAACCCACTCTCCGGAGCACGTACAATGCTCCATAAACTCGTTCAGCCGGAGTGCGCCGCACTTGGTGCACTTGAGATCTTGCGTGCTCCACTCCACCACGAACGCCTCAACCTGGGCCAGCAGCATCTCCTCGATGGCGTTGCGGTCGTACTCGGCCTCGCAAAACGTGCACCGCCACGGCCGCGTCTCGGCGCCCAGCCGCTTCCCGTCCGGCCCCACCTCCGGCAGCAGGTCCTCGTCCCTGCAGAAGTCAAGGTCGCGCGCCATCGTGCAGCTGTCGCACGAGAGCTGCAGCAGCTTGAGGCTCTCGCTCGGGTTCTGGAAGGCGCCCTCCTTGCTGAACTCCCTAACGTCGAACATAGCGAGTAGCTCCTTCCGCAGCAGCCGCGCCTCGAGCGTGACGTTCTTGTCTAGGCTGAGTACCTGCATCAGGGCCTTGACCAGCTCCAGCACCGCGTTCCGTGAGGACAGGTGCGCAAGGTGGCTGCCCGGGAGCTGGGGGAAGGAGTAATCGCCCGCCAGCTCGGGGTGCAGGAGCTCCCTCTTCTGCAGGTTGACAAGGTTGGCAATGTCCTTCTTCAGAGGCTTCTCAAACTTCTTGCCGAGGATGATTTGTCCCTCGGCGCCTTCCGCAAGTGACTTTTGCGGAAGCTGCGTCAGCCGGGGCGTCGAGTCGAACTCACCCTGCGGGCGTTTGAGGCCGTGCATGAGCTGGATGAACTCAATGACCCAGTCTTGGAACGTGGGTTGCAGGCGTATGGGCAGGAAAGTGGCCATCTGCCAGTGCATAACCGTGTCGAGCTTCTGAAACTCCGCCTCGACGACCTCCTGGCACGCTTTGCCTCCGTAGTTGAACTCGTCGTACCACACCAGGTAGTCCCAGTACTCCTTGATCTCGAGATCGATAAAGTGAAATAGGGGTTTGCTCTTGATCGACTTGATAATGTACTGACTGTAGGCGTACGCCGTACCAACCTCCGCCTTGGTCGTCTGCAGAAGCAGGCGGTTCGAGTTGGCAAAGACGACTTGTGATCCGACACGGCGAAAGTCAGCCATGAGCTGCTGGAAGGCCTTGCGGGACATCATCTGCACGTAGTAGTGCAGCGCTCGGTCGTACAAGAACGAATCCGGGTTCTCGACCCAGCGGACAAGGTGTTGGACCATGACGTCTGCCATGGTATCCCCCTTGCACGCCTCCTGCCACCAACTCTTGACCATCTCACGAAGGACGAGGACGCCCGCGTTGGCAAAGGTGCCTTCGGACGTGATGACTTCTTCTCCGGCCGCAGAGTCGCCGGCAGGGTTGAAGGAGATGGAGTCGGCGCCCTCAAGCTCGTTGATCAGAGACGAAGTCAGAATAGTGTTGATGGCAAGATTCCTGACTTCCAGGTCAATGCAGACCGAGGAGAACGTGCCGGGGTTGTTGACGGAGGGCATCTGTACGGTTTGCAGCGGCCCGGTGATGTCATCCTTCTCGTAGCCTGCGTGGTCGGGGCGAGGGCTTCCGGACCACCAGAGAACAATGTTGTTGTTCTGCAGACGGCGGGCATATGTAATGTCGATGAGGAAGCGGGGATCTTCTCGCTCCAAGTTGCAAAGAGGCACATCACCGTACCGGGCAAGGGTCGTCAGATGCAAGATCCAGGAGCCCAGACCGAGGTAATGTCCCACGAGACGCTTCGCTACGACGGCTTGCCAGCCAAGAGGGGGAAGGGAGCTGTCGGCGGGATCGTACTTGAGCGGAAGCACAGGGAAGTCGCCCAGGATCGGCACGTCAGTGATGAGCATGTTGCGCTGTGAGGATTGGATGACCATCATCTGCGGCCGCAGCTCATCCTTTCTCATCTTCTTGACGACGTCGCTGAGCTCTAGGTGCGCCTTTCTCTTGGTCGTCACTTGCGTGATCTTGAAGGTGAGCTTCTCCTGGTATCGGAAGCAATCCTGCCAGTTGGTGCCTTCGGCCTCCTCTCCGCGTCGAGCAAGGAGCTCAGTATAAATTCTGGAGACGTTCGGAAGGTCCTGCCCAGAGTCTCTGCCCTTTTGCAGAATGATAACGTGTGCCTCGTCTCGTGTTGTTGAGAAGACTCCGAAGATCTGCTTGTCGCCGGCAGTAACGTGGGAGATGTAAATGTACGCCATTGGGGACGAATCGAGATACGTCCTGGGCTTCAACGGTCGCTTCAGGCCAGAGAGGTCGAATCCTTGATCAAGACCCTTTCCGAGCACAGCGTGCTGCTGCTCATCAATTGTGCAGAGGTTACCGAGCTGGAGGACGGCCCTGATGTTCAGAGGAAGATGCTTCTCGTACACGCCCTCGACACTGGGGTGGTTGAAAAGCAAAGAGAACTTGTCCGCCTCGGCAAAGTAGGTGTCTTCAGGGACCGTAAGCTTGAAAAGATGCACAGAAGAGTGCCCGTTGGGAAGCGTGTGGTTGACTTGCTCCACCTCGCAGCCCGGGATGTCTACGTCCGGCATATCGCCACTCTTCAAGTTCAAGAACACCTGCCGCGGGACCTTGATCTTGAGGGTGTGGATCTTGGCATCGATGAGGACGTGAGCGTTGACGACGCCAGGGGTTTCGGTAGCCTTGAGATGCAGAAGCTGCCAGGTGTTCATGAAGGTCATATGCGCCTGCTTCATGAATGTAGCCTGGATGTTGCTCTGGTTGCCGCGTCGGTCACCGAAGAGCTGCCGGCGACGGATACGGGCCTGCTTCTGAATCTTCCACTTTTGCTTCTGGTACTGGAGGAAGCCGACGTAGTCCTCTGAAGGGGATGGCATAACCTTGGGCAGCGCAGCAAAAGGGTCTGCGTTCTCGGCGGGCTCGGGAGACTTTCTCTTTTGGGCGACAGGCGCCGGCTGCGAAGAAGCCACTACGGCTGCTACCGGCTTTGGCTTCAGCAGCTGGCTGCCAAAGTCTTCCATGTCGTTCAGGTTTCGGCCATTGAGGTTGGTGATGTCCTCCAATGGGCCCTTGGTGAAGAGATCGGTGAGCTTCTTCTGCTTCATCTTGTCCTCCTTGATGTTGATTCTCCTCTGGAGCCAATCAGGATGCGGCACGCGAGGGACAGGGTTGCGGACTTTCTGCAGCGCGGCTGGGATGGTGATGAGTTTCTGGATGACTGAACCCAGACGTTCAAGGTAGTAGTCCCAGTCCAATAAAGCTCTCGGGTCCGTGTCTGCAGGTTCCTCCTTCAACCACTTCTTCAGGTAGAACCGCTTGGTGGTTTCCTCGGCGGAAAAGATGGCGACAGGCACGGCGCGCTCGGTGACTGGAGCATTCTTCGGCCTGGCGCAGATGATAAATTTGCAGTTCAGTCCCTTGTCCTTGACCATCTGCTCGCCCAAGAAATCGGCCAGACGCTTGGCCGTAGTAATGGAAGTTGACTTCTGGCTACCATACTCTTCGAGCGTCTTGGACATGCTTCTGTTTTCTGAAATGAGCTCCATGAGCTCCTCGTCCGCCAGAGTCACACCCTTGCTGTGCAGAACGTCCAGCCACTGGTTGGCCACCTTGGCGACCGCGGTGTAACACTCTGCCAGCGTCGTGCCCTCCAGGAAGAACTTGAAGATTTGCTGCTGGAAGATCTTGATGAGCTTCAGCTCACCTCTGCGCTTGACTTCGAAACCCTTCAACTCAGCCAAACTACCGTCGTCGTTGAAGACAGCGTATCGCTTCTTCAAGTTCTTGTCCTCCTCTTTCGATGTCGGCAGGATCATGGCCTTGTAAGGGCCGTCGACCTCGAAGAAGATGGAGTTGTCGCTGTGCGTCTCGTACTTGAACGTCTTGGGGTCTTTGAGCGTCTGGTACTGGTGGTTGGTGAACTGCGCGTGAACCAAGTGGTTCAACATGGTACAGGGGTAGGACACGGTGACTTTCTTGCCATTCTTGGTCTTGAACGCAAAGTTCTCGGGAAACGTGGCTGGAAGCATACACCAGATACCGTCAGTATCCAGTTCCAGGGGGCGACCGAGACGCTCAACAAGGCTTCGGGCAAGTTGAATAATGGTAGCTCCTGTCAAGCAGGTAACGCCAGCCATCTCCATGGAGTACCAGCGAGAACCCTTTCTCATGACGTAGCCGTAGAAGGAGTTCAGAATGACCTTGTGGGCAAGCTGCAGCGAGTCGAACAGAATGATCATCTTCTTCGCCGCATCCACCTCGGAGGACGTCGCGCCGGACGACTTGAGCGACTCCGTCTTGCCCTTCCACACCTTTGCCTTGCCCTTGTAGTCGTAACGACGGTCTCGGAAGTCGCGCACCGTGTTGATGTAGAAGGGGTTCTCGCGCTGGCAGATGATGGCCTCCTTGACGATCGTTGTTGAGTCGTGGATCTTGTGGTAGACCTTTTGCGAGTAAAGTTGCAGTCGTTTCCTCAGGAGAGCCGTCTGCTCATCGGGACTCAGGTCCTGGAACGTCCGCATCGGCGAGTTGGGCCACTTGCCCGGGAACTTTTCGTTTTCCAGTGCATTCCTGATCATGTTGTACTCATCGCGCTTGGCAGGTAGGTACTCTCCTCTCCAAGCCCACGGCAATCGCCTGTCGCAAGTCTTTCCTGGCCTGTTGAAGTCGCATGCTGCGCAGTCCGACTCCTGAATCATGGAATCAGGCTGCAGTCGATTTGTCGTCATGATGTTGGGGTACATGGAAGCGACGTCGAGATGGTAGATCAGGGGTCGCTCGCTTCTGTTCGGTGTCTCCTTCAGCGAGCGCAGTTTTCCCGCAATCTGTTCCTTGATCTCGTCGTAATTCACAATGTCGTCCATGGACTTCTGCTCCTCGACCGTGATACTGAACTTAAGCGCAGCGTCCAAATCTTTCAAAAGCTCGTCCACCGCGCCCGGATCGACTGCGAAGTTGACGGGAATATCTGCCCGGAAGACGCCGGCTTCGATACTCTCGACGTGACCGCCGACGTACGTTTCTGAGTCAAGAAGGTGTCCTTCATAAAAGGCTTCTCTTGGTGCCACATGCTTGTTCGGCAGGACAATCTCCTTCTGGTACGCCTGGACCATCAACAACATCTCGCACAGGGTACCGGTACCTTTCCTCAGCGTGTCGTCACCGCCCAGCGGCAAAATCGTGCAAAGCGAGAAGATGAAGGGGTGGACGTATTTCATGTACAGGTAGTACGTCGCCACGGCATCGGAAACTGAGTACTCTGCTAACGTCTGGGGTCGTTCTTGCGCGTAGGGTGTCATTAGTTCGGGATCGAGCTCGTCGGGGTCGTATCCGAGCTTCGCGACGGTAACTGCCTTCAAACCTCGAGATCCCTGCGGCAGGTAGGAGTCTCGATTGACCCAGTGGAAACAATCCATGTGCACGCTGTAGTTGCACTGGTACTGATCCTCGCTGTTCTTCTTCCAGCCAATCTCCTGGTACATGTCGATACCGTTGAAACTGGCTCTCGCCTCGACAAACGGCCAATCGAAAAAGTCACCGTTGTACGTCGCAATGACCGTCGGCCGCGCCTCCTTGATGTGCAGGAAGAATCGCTCGAGAACGGCCTTCTCGTCCGGCTCGTTAAAGATCATAAAAGGGCCGGGGTATTCTGGCTTGGGGGTGTAGTCGAAGTCGCCAATGTCCTCGGAAATGATCTCTCGGTTGGTGATGAGGAACCCCTGGCCGTCAATCATGTACGAAATCATCATGACCTGGTCGATGGCAGCGTCAGGAAACTTGAGGGGCAGCTTCGTCGTCTCGATATCGTAGGCCATGACCACGGGATCGGCCATGGCTAGCCTGTCTTCGTTGATTGTGACTTTTGTGACGCCATGCTTGACGTCCACGAAATACCATTTTCCCACCCGAATATCTACCAGGGTTAGCGTCATCCCGCTCGCGTTCGGAGTCAGACCTACCCATATCTATCATTACTCTTACATGGTACGGTACGTCGTACTCTCTAATATCGACAATGAAGTCGCTGGCGTCGGCAAAAGAAGCATTAGCTCGTCTATCGTCATCTCGTGAGTCGTCAAAAAGGTCAAAATCGCCGTTCGTCCTGTCAGATAGTCAGCAAAACCGCTCTCCCCACCAAAACACATACTCGCAGGGGCCAAAACATACGTCACAACCTCGGCATATGCGTCCATCGCATCCACATTCTTCCTGTTCTTCGCCGCAATGGGCATGATATCCTTCCTCGCCGCCATCAAGTCGTTCACGTTCGCGAACCGCAGCTCCAGAAACGTCCGGCGGTATCCCAGCAGGTGGTTCGGCATCTTCAGGTCCTCCTTCTCGACGCGCTTGATCGTCTTGACGACGCCGCCGCCCGGCACACGCTTGATCCACTCCTCGACCTCGCTCTCGCGACCCTTCTTCACGGCGATCAAAAAGTACGGGTCGTACTCGACCGTCGCCTTGAACGTCTGCCCGTCGTCCTCGAGGAAGTAGCAGTCCAGCGCCGCGCGGCCGCTCGGGTTGCGGTCGTCCTCGACCGACGTCGGCTGCACGTTGACCAGCCAGCCTTCCTTGCGCTTACCGCCCTCGTACCGCGCGAAGCCCATGTTCTCGTCGATCTGGTGCGCGAGCCGCGTGCGCTCCCACTTCTCGTCGGCCGAGGTGGCTTCGTTGCGACCTGATGCGGCAAAGGTGCGCGTTGTGCGGGCGCCGTGGTATGCTTGTTTGCCGCCGCGGCGGAAGCCCTTTTGCGGGCGCCGGAGGCTTGTGTTGGGCATCGTGGGTGTGTCTATGTGGTGGTCCTCTCTCTCATTCGGTAGCGGGGTGTATTCGACGGCGGGATGCTAGGACAAGATCGATGCTGAACTTTTCGTATGAGGTGGACTGGACGTCAAAGGGGGTATCTCAGGAGTTGTGGTGGCTTGGGGAACAAAAAGGGACGAAGAAAGCAAATACGGTATGGGTATTGTCCAACACTCTGGAATTGGACGAGTGGGAGTTTGGCAATTGTCACTTTTGTGTACGTCTAGGGGGGGCCGGATGCACAACTTTTAGGTAGATCGCGGGCCGGGGTGGATGGTGGTCCAGAGCGACGGCCAGACGCGTTTCCAGGCGCGACTTTACGCGACGAATGCACGTCTCAGTGACGGACCCGCAATCAATTAAGCCAGCCGGCTGGCCAGGGGACCGGGGTGGGTGCATCTAGGGCGCTTCCATTGGGGAATTAGGTAAGCTTGTTCCAGTCCCGGACCTCAGCTTCAGTGCCGTCTTAATGTAATCGACCATGAAGGTTTGGTGTTTCAATTGGTGTTGAATAAGTTTTCAGACTCTACTAACTCCAAGGCAACTCATGTCTCTTCATCAACTTGTCAAAAGAAAATAACCAAATCAACTGTAACCCCAAGCCATCCATTCAATCGCATGGGGTGCCTCTGTCTCCCACCCAGACGCACAGACCATCTCAACCCAGAAATCCGTGGACGTCATCTCAGACCACGAACAGATTTTGAGTGAGTGAGAGAAGCTTAAGTGAAAGGCCGCACCGTGTTAGCCAAACCCAGCACGCAACAATGGCGCAAGAAACACCAGAGCCCGTCAGCATCCCAGACCCTCGTAAGGACGGAAAGGAGGGAAAGAAGCTGTACCTCTGGTCGAGGTCAACCCAAGGGCCCGTGGGCGAGGGCGCACCGGGCTCAGAGACATCACCACCGACGACAGCAGCGGCAGCAGCAGCAGCGCCGAAGCCCGACCCCAAGGATTTCCAGGCCAACTTCCCCGTGCAGGAGGGCGCCGCCGCGCAGAAGCCCACCACGGCCTGGGAGGTCGTCAAGAACATCAAGTCGGAGGATTTCACAACGTTTGCGCAGGCGCCTTGCGCGAGAGACGGCTTGCTCACGGGTATCGCGGCGGGATTCGTCGTGGGCGGGTTGAGGTTGGTCTTTAAGGGTAATGCTCCCCTTTCTCTTACATGTCATGACGCATCGGTAAGACGCATATGAGCTAGAGCTGACGCATATCTCATAGGCACAATCGGCAAGGCCTCAAACTGGGCCGTCGGCAGCTTCCTGCTCGGTGCGGCCGGCCGCCATGAGTACTGCCAGTACGAGCGCCTCCAGGAGCGCATCAGGATGAAGAGGACGGTCGAGGTCTACCAGGAAACCATGGCCGAGAAGCGCCGCAAGGAGGCCGCGGCGGCGTTGGAGCAGAAGAAGGCCGAGGAGGTCGTCAAGGCAAGCCAGAAGGCGTGGTATAAGTTCTGGTGAAAAAGCAAAAAACACACGTCAACCCCCATTTATGGAGGATCTCTTGCAAATCCTTCCGTGTACGAGTATCTCTTCTGCGAAGTGCAGAAGGCGTCGGTGGCATTGGGCATGACGCATGCGTCGTGATGGGAAGATGTAAAAGCTTTGTATCATCTCCAGTCCAATTCGTGTTTGGGGTATAAAAGAAAGACTATATCAATGTCGTCCACCCAGACTCCCTTGCTTGCTAGTAGCAAAATCGCAGTGGCGCTTCTCCTGCGTCGATGAAATAAAGATACCAGACTGGTCATCGTCTAATGACAGCGGTACACCCAAGAGCCAAGTAGCGAATACCTCAAATGCAAGCCATGCCGTCGCCGCCCACGCCTGTGCCAGAATAACAAAACCATGTAAACGCCCATAAACACCGGCCTTCGTCCGAGCCATAAGTCAAGACTTCTCCAGCACAACCTCGTCGTGCCCACCGGCTCATCCATTCGTCACAATCGTATTCGGCTCCGAGTCAAACCGCACCTTGCGCACGCCGCTTCCGGAAGCTGGCTTCGTGTCAATCTTAACCCCCAAGCCCGCGCCGCTGCCGCGTCGGCGCTGACTCCGCCGGGCTCTTGCCTCGCTCTCCTCCCGCTTCTTATACTCGGCCAGCTGCAGCCGCCGCTTCTGCGTGCGCGCGTACGCCATCGCCGCCGTCGGCATGAACCCGACCCCGTTGATTCCCGTGCCATCGTCGTCCTCGTCATCCGGGTCGTAGATAGTAATCTCCTCCTCCTTCCACGTCAGCGCTGCCCTGACGGGATCCACAATCTGCATCTCCTCGTCCTCGTCTCGTGGTGCTGCCTCTGCGGCGTTCTTGCCCTTGCGGCCTTTGAGGGGCGGCGTGCCGGCTCGTCTGCGTCCTCTAGCCTTTGCGTCTTGTAGCCGGTTGAAGAAAGTCTGTGGTCGTTGCAGGCCCGGTGTGGCCGCCGTACTCGTAGCGGTAGCCGTTGTGCCGTCGGGGGAAATCTCCGCAGCAGCCTCTGCCTCAGGCGCGGCCACGCTCACACCCGTCGTCGGGGCGAGGCCCGGATCACTTCTGACCTCAGGGTCCGGAACCGCGACCGGCTCATCCTCGTCGGCGTCCTTCATCTCCAGCTCGGGTATCTTGACTCTCTTGCGGCTCGCAAAGGGGTCGTCGTCGTAGGCTCCGTCGCCGCTGTCACCCAGGTCGCGAGTCGGGTCGTAGGGGCCCTGGCGCTGAGGTTGTTGGCTACTGCCCTGTTGCTGGGCTACCCCGCCCCCACCACTACTACCACCACCACCGCTGAGCGCCAAACCACGGAACTTGTGCACCACCTTGCTGCGCGGGCTCGCGCTCCCGTCCTCGTCGCTCTTAGCATCCGGGAGCTGGAAGGAGAACTTGGCCGTGGTGTAGATGGGCGACAGCGGAGGGGCCTCTTCGTCTCTCTTGCGCTTTGGCGTCGCCGTCGGGGTCGGGAAGGCGTCTGTCATGATTGATGGATCGCCCCGTCTGGGCGGTGTTGAAATGGGCGTCTGACTCGTTGGGGGTACTCCAAGATTGTCAGTTTGAAGAATGCAGAGCGTCGCGGTCGCCGTGAGTCTTGAACCGCCTGACCTATAGAGAGGTTTTATTTCGACCAGGGGTATCTCGTGTGTAGAAGAGGAAAGTCGCAGTCGGTGAGGGAGTTGTCGAGAGGTTGAATTTGGCGTTCGTTGAGTACGTCCGGCAGTTACACTTCGGGGCGATCCTTCCTTGGAGGTTGGCAGTCCCTGCGCTAACCGTTGCGTTGGCGCGATAAGCAGCCAAAGGACGCTAAGATAAAGCTAGCGCCCCTCGGTGAGCTGCGCACCCTGCGAGGGTTAGTCTTCGTCCCATCTTTTATGCTTTCATCTCCATCATCAGATCAGTCACATCGGCTATTTTTTTCATGGCACACGGGCGTGTAACTTATGAGCCGAATCAGGCGCTTACGAATTCCCATCCGCAGGCCCAAGCATCAAGGAAACTCACCAAGGTCATGCACGATGAAGATAGCGTCTGGCGGATGATTACGAGGCCAACACGTTGATATCATTACTTTCATCCTCAATTCTCATCAAGCTTCATTCCCAGCACTCAGTCAGTCGCTCCAAGCCTTGTACACGATGCGCGTTCCATAAGTCTCGCCCTTCTTCAGCAACATCTGGCTCTTCCACCCGTCCACATTGATCGCGTTCACCCACCGGCTCGGCTCCACACAGAATCCGCTCCTCTTGCCCCTCGCCGGCGCGCCCTCGACGGCGGGCACGTCGATGCCCTCGCCGGTGTAGAACTGGAAAGCGGGCTCGGTGCTGAGGACCTCGAGGTTGACGCCGTTCTTGGGGTGCTTCGCGTGCACGTGGAGCTTCAGCGGCTCCTTGCGCGTGTCGATGGGCACGGAGTCGGGCTTCTCGTTGACGATGAAGCAGTCGTCGACCTCGGGGCCGTCGACGCCGAGCTCGAAGGCCTTGCCGCCCTCGATGCCGGGGAACGGCGCGGGGCCGCCGGTCGGGATGCCGTTCTCGCGGGGCAGGTAGGCGTTAGTCGCCAGCGTGGCGATGGTGCCGGCAAAGGTCTCGTCGCCCGTGAGGTTGAAGTAGGAGTGGTTCGTCATGTTGATGGCCGTCTCGTCAGCCCCGTCGACCAGCTTCGCCTCGTACTCCATGCCCAGCACGGAAACCTCCTTGCCGTCGACTTCCTGGGTGCCGGCGGTGTAGATCACGGTGGCCTTGACGGTGCCAGGGAACCCCTCGTCGCCGTCCTCGCTGGTGAGCGAGAACTCGACGCTCTCGCCGCCCTTGAGACCCTCGACGCCGGGGATCTCGCGAGTGCCGACGGGCTTGGGGCCCTCCCACACACGCTTGCTCCAGGGTTTGTTGCCGCCGTGCAGGTTGTTGCCGCCGTCGTTGGCGGCGAGCTTGTAGGTCTGGCCGCCGTTGAGCGACTTGAGCTGTGCATTCTCGAGGCGGTTCGCGACCCGACCGACGGTGACGCCAAAGTAAGGCGAGTTGTGCTTCTCGTAGAGGTCCTGGGTTGGGAAGCCCTGGACGATGTTGGTTCCCTTGACCTTGAAGGACTGGAGGATGGCGCCCAGGGGCAAGAACTCGAAAGGAGCATTAGTCATTGTTACGGATGTAGGTGACGAGGTCGTGGGTGAGAGGCAATGGGGAATCCAATCCGAGTATTTGGGTCACGAATTGCCGGATTCAGGTAATGTTTACGACGTGTCCAGGTGAAATCACGCAACGCGGTAGAGGGGATGTGTCTTTTAAGTGTCGCAAATCTGCCTTGCTTCACTGGGCAACGCGACGAGAGTTGCAATTCAGGCTATTACTGCTTGTATTGCGCTTGTTGGCGGATGCAGTGGGGTGGTTGGACGAGGATTGGAGGGGGAAAGTGCTGAAGAGAGATGACGGCGTCGGCGGGGCACTCGCTCGTGGCGGGGTAAATTGGAGACACAGGCATGGGCACTCGCCCGCCCAAGCTTCCCCTCTCCTTGCTCGTACTGCGGAACGCGCTCTGCTCACGCAACCATGGACGCCAAATCGGCCCCCATCAAGCCCCTAGCCCCGTCTCCAGCGGCCATGCTGACGTCTGACTGGCGCGTTTAAGAAGCCCACAAGCAGCTTTGAGCCGTCGGAACCAGTTGTTGTGACAGATGGATAGGCAGACGTACCTGGCCCTTGAGAGGTTCGCTTCAAGTGCGGATTCCCACCAGACTGGATATCGGCTCTGGCCGCAGGGAACTTGCCAAATGTCAGAGAGGACCCCCAATCAGAAACCAAATTCGCTGGATAAAAGCTACGCGTGCCGGGGTTCCTAATGGCATCCGACTCCATATTCATTACCGCCTCGGCCGACATTCCGCGATGACCCCCAAACATCATGACAATGCGTGCGCCAATGGTATATAGTACAGTACAACCTGCAGCAAGTGCAGTCAGCCAAATCATGCTCCAAGTCCGTGAGAAAATGCTCCTCTGTACGAGCGCCGGTGATCAATCCGACTCTTCATCGTCGTCGCCGAGGAACGCCAGGTCCGCACGCGCCTTGCCACGGGCACGCGACGACACAACTGCCTCTTCCTCTTCATCATCATCACCTTCATCGTCCTTCTCCTTCTCCTCGCCAGAGAGCTCTGGTTCCACAACCTTCTTCGCCGGCTGACCGCGCGCCTTGCTCCTTGACGATCGGCCACCAGCACCCCAGTTCTCGTTCATTTCCTGCACCGCCTCCAAATCGGCCTCGAGCTCTCTGCGCTCCTTGATCTCCCGAGCTCTGGCTTCCGAAAAGCGGCCGTCCATACCAATGTCCTTCAGCATGCCTCTGAGGTGCTTGATCTTCGCCTTTGAATTGTCGCCGTATTGCTTCAGCTCGAAGCCCCAAATCTTACGAATGCCGCACTTGACCAAGTGAGACTGTAGCTTCTTGATTTCAGCGTCGTCCGGGTTCTCCGGCGCGACCGCCTTCTTCTCCTTCTTTTCCTTCTTCTCCTTTGGCGCCTTGGGAGCGCCGGCTTCCTTCTTCTTGCGCTTCGGCTTGGGCGGGTCGTCTATAACGTCAGACAATTCGCTGGTCGTGTCATCATCGAGCGTCGGGTGTTCTTCCTTCTTCTCGTTGGCAGCTTCCGGCTTCTCGGCAGATTCCTCATCTTTAGCTTCGACAGGTGACTTCTCCTTGGCCGGCGCCTTGGGAGAAGCCTCGAGCTTCTCATCTTCTGCCTCGTCCTTGTCACTCCCAGCCTTGTCATCGTCACTCTCGGGCGGGGTGGACAGCGCATCGGAGTCGCTGTCTTCGACCTTTTCTGCTTTTTTGGCGCGTCCGTTCTTGGCTTTGGAGGGTTTCGCTTTGACGGAGCTCGGCTCCTCATCAGAATCGACGGTGGCGCGCGACTTCTTCCGTGGGGCTGCCTTCTTCTTGGCTTTGGGCTTCTCGACCTCCGACTCTTCGTCCTCAGGTTCCTCCTCTTTGGCGGCAGATGCACGCTTCCTGCGCTTCGCTGGCGGGGACGTCGCAGCCGACTGACGTTTTCCCTTTTTCGGTTTCGCGACAACTTCTTCCTCGGGTTCCGGAGATCCGGGCCCGGCGAGTAGTTCGTTCTGCCACGGGGTTCATCAGCTGCTGTAGATCGCAAGAGCACTTGCGCGCGCCCTGCCACTTACAGCGAGTTCCTTGATCAGCTTCTTGCTCTTGTCCTTCCATTCGCCCGTAGAGAAGAATCCATCCTCAAGATCGAGGTCGCTTTCGACGCGCTTGCGAATGGTGTTCACAGTGAGCTCATCCTTGTCGGACTCGAAGACCTCACGGACGGTCTTGAGAAGCTCCGTCTCGATCTTCTTGTCCGAGGAAGCCATGGCCTCGCGTGACAGGGATAAACAACGAAAGATGTCCCTTTTGTTCGAACAGAGAAGCTCACAGGTTCTCGATTAATGAACGTGGCGTTGATACAAGTGTTCCGGCAGAGCACGAGCAGCTCTTCGCGGTTGTCGTCGCGTCGCAGAGAAACAAAGCCGGCGCGCTTGCCCGCATCTCAATTGAAACCGGGGAGCTGCTGCGACTGGCTTGGACCGAAGTGGGGCTCAAGTCACCCGGCAGTGGTCTGAGCTTCTCGCTACGTACCTGAAGCTCTGGAAGCAGCGATGGGAATGATTCCCAAGTCATGGAGGAAACCTTGAGCGCTTCCAGCATGATGACATGCACTCATGATATTATCCATCTTCAGTGCCCCCATAAAGTGAAAATATACTGTTACATGCCTTATGATTGCTTTCAAGGACAATGAACCAAGCGATGCACCATCAGGTTGGCTTGAAAGAATACAAGCAGTAGAAGATGATCAATTGAAATCACCTGAGAATATCCGTCTGGTTAGATTATGAGGAACTGTAAGGAACTAGAATCTACCAACGAAGAAAATCAGTTTTTCCATGACCGGTGCGAGGGTCAATTCGGGCCGGGAACTAAAGCAACCCGCCCAAGGAAGTTTTGGTCCGGATTCCCGGGGAGAAAATGGGCCCTTCGATGCCAGCCTGCGGTCGCCCAACGGAGACCTTGTGGGCTGGATGATTGGGTTGGAGCGCTCTTGGGCTTCTGGCGGCCGCAATTGGCCAGCAAGACGGGTTAAACGTTGAAAGGTCGCTCAGCTGCCGGGGCGGAAGCTCCTTTTGAGGGCCTCTGCAACTTGTATCAACCTGGTAACACCTTTCTGGCTGGACCCGTTTCCTTGGATGCGGACTACGGTTCACAGATGACGGCACGCTTGCGTTATGTTTGGGGGGCCCGACAGGTCAGGGTTCACCTGTCAGACATGAGGCTCCCTTGTTGAAGATTTCCAGTCGTTGGCGCAGTGGATGGAAGGAAAAGTTCAGAGGCATCGTGAACATTCTGTGTTTTATCGCCGATGTGGTGCCCACTTCCTCGGCGCCGGCCTCTCCACCGTCGAGCGGGTATCGTCAAGGTTCTGGAAGTACCGGTACCTGATTTATTCGCTCTCTCCCTCGAGACATTGGGCCTTTTCTGGGTCGTTGCAGTCGGGCGGCTGAGGAGATCCGGCTCAACGGCCCTGCAGATTTATATCGCTCACCATGAGCTCGGCGTGATTCCCTAATTGTCCGGTGACCTCCTCGGTAAGACGAGCAAATGGGCATCTCAAGTTGGCCAAAGAGAGCAGATGCATATGCCGGAGGAGGACGGAATGGCTGGAGGGGTCCAGAACGGGCTGCGATTAAATCAGCATAAAAAATGACAGAGACGTGGGAAGCAGTGACAGACCGGAATTTGGCCCCAGGACTAACACGACATGGGTCCACGCCAAAATTACGTAGATGGCACCTCAGTAACGCCAGGCCCCAGGTTAGTTGGTCAACAACTTTAGATACAGGTAAGCTAATCTGCAGTTTGGCTGCGTAAAACATGCCTCTGAGAGTCTCGCCGACGCACTTTACCTATGAACCTAAGGTAGCTTTTCCTGTACGTGCATCACCTGCTTTGCCCAACCTGCCCAGCAAATCACACGAAGCAAGCAGGTACCTCTACTTCTGGGAGCAGCAGCTGCCCTGTCTGATTACCCGTTGTCCTTGCCTCCCGTCCCTCCTCTTCAACACCCTCAAAACCCAAGGCACTTTGTCACCTCTCACCGCACACCTCGCATCTCCCGTTTTCTTCTACTGCCACCCTGGCTCGGCCCAGACAGAACGAAGCTCCGTCACTTCAGTCAACAAACGGGTAATTGGACGTTACGAAAGCACGTTAGCCAACCATCGACTAGCCGCCCTGTTCCGCCTCTTTCCATCCAGCCATCCATCCCAAGCTACTTTTCTTCTTTTCCTTTCCTCCCAGACGAAGACCTCCTCCACCACGCTGTATTGCACTTGTTGTGCTGGCTTGTGTCACCCTCCACGCACTCGGTGTTTTCCTGGGATTCGGGCAGCCCGATCACTGTTGTTCTCTCCATCTACATACCGCTGTCTCCTCCCGCTGCTTGCTTGCTTCATTCACGGCTCCGGCTTGAGCAAGCGAACCACCCCCAAAAAACCAGCTCCCCACCAGCAACAAAGCTAGGTAGGTAAGCTTGCATCTATCCCTGGCTCACAATCCCATCGCTTTTGGATTACAGCGACAAACACCCTGGCTCCTTATTGCGTCGCTTGCACATCAGGTACCTCATAGTGCAGGACACCAGCCGAACCTACATTTACCCCTCCATTCCCCCGCAAGCTCATCCCAGCCTGACAACGACTCAGCTAACACCTTTCCCACCGCCACAGGACCACTAAGCTAGCTGCTGCTGCTCCCCAAATTCCCACCCGAACGAAGGAACCCACGATTTTCTTCCCTTCCCACCTTTCAACTCAAACGCACCGCCGGGCAACCCATTCCCACCATGCCTGCGCTCGTCGACGATGACACCGCCCCCGGGCGCCTCTTGCTCCTCTCCAACCGATTGCCCATCACCATCAAGCGCTCCGACGATGGCAGCTATTCCTTCTCCATGTCCTCTGGTGGTCTCGTCACCGGTCTCAGTGGACTGTCAAAAACCACAAGCTTCCAATGGTACGGCTGGCCTGGCCTCGAGGTTCCCGAAAACGAGATCGCCGGCATGAAGCAGCGTCTCAAGGACGAATACGATGCCCACCCCGTCTTCATTGACGATGAGCTTGCCGACAAGCATTACAACGGCTTCTCCAGTGCGGACAATCCTCCCGAATCTGCCTTCTGCAACAGTGAAACTGACAATTCGCTCTACAGACTCCATTCTCTGGCCCCTCTTCCACTACCACCCCGGTGAAATCACATTCGACGAGAGTGCATGGAGCGCCTACCGCGAAGTCAACCGCCTGTTTGCCAAAGCCGTTGTGAACGATGTTCAGGATGGCGACCTGATTTGGGTCCACGACTACCACCTCATGCTCCTACCCGAGATGCTGCGCGAGGAGATTGGCGACTCCAAGAAGAATGTCAAGATTGGCTTCTTCTTGCACACCCCCTTCCCATCTTCCGAGATCTACCGCATCCTACCCGTCCGCGAGGCGCTCTTGACGGGTGTTCTTGACTGTGATCTTATCGGATTCCACACATACGACTACGCTCGCCACTTCTTGAGCAGTTGCTCTCGCATCCTGTAGGTTCACACCTGGGACTTACAGCAAAGTATTGCGACTAACATTTCCCAGCGGAACCCCAACAACCCCTAACGGCGTCGACTACAACGGCAAATTCGTCACCGTCGGCGCATTCCCCATTGGTATTGATCCCGAGAAATTCGTTGAAGGTCTCAAGAAGCCAAAGGTCCAGGAGCGCATCGATGCGCTCAAGCGCAAGTTTAATGGCGTCAAGCTCATCGTCGGTGTTGATCGTCTTGACTACATCAAGGGCGTTCCCCAGAAGCTCCACGCACTCGAGGTCTTCCTGACAGAACACCCCGAATGGATTGGCAAGATCGTTCTCGTCCAGGTTGCCGTGCCCTCGCGTCAAGATGTCGAAGAGTACCAGAACCTCCGCGCTGTCGTCAACGAGTTGGTCGGTCGGATCAACGGAAAGTTTGGCACAATCGAGTTTATGCCCATCCATTTCCTTCACCAGAGCGTCTCCTTCGACGAGCTCACCGCTCTGTACGCTGTCTCAGATGTCTGCCTCGTCTCTTCAACGCGCGACGGCATGAACCTGGTCTCGTACGAATACATTGCGACTCAGCGCGAACGTCACGGTGTCATGATTCTCTCCGAGTTCACTGGAGCAGCCCAATCCCTCAATGGTTCCCTCATCGTGAACCCGTGGAACACGGAGGAGCTCGCAAACGCCATCCACGATGCCGTCACCATGTCTCCCGAACAGCGCGAGACGAACTACCGCAAGCTCGAGCGCTACGTCTTCAAGTACACCTCGTCGTGGTGGGGCCAGTCATTCGTCGCCGAAATGACCCGCCTATCTCAGGAAACAACCCAACAGAAGACCCTGAGAAACATTAGCGGCAACGTCGTCGGTCAGGTCAGCAAGGCTTTACAAAGCGCCGTCGAGGGCGTCCAGAACCTAACAGTCAAGGATGGCGAGGAGAGCAAGCAGGAGAAGCAAGAGGCGTAACGGGCCGCTGTAGGCGGCACATTTGATGAAAGCATGATGAAGAAAAGAAGAAACACATACATACCCCAACCTCTTAAACCACACACACCCAGCAAATACTCGTCACGCCGAAGCATAGCTGTTTGGGAAATGGTAGCACATGAGCGAGGCGAAATCACCAGTTAACGTCAGGTTGGGCAGAGGGCATCGAGCCAAGCGGAGTTTGTTTTATTACGGGATCTTTCCTCTCATGCTATCGTGGGAAGGAGAGGGTATTCGGGAGTGTTAGACAACACAGGAACAATATCTCTCTTGTCCCATTTGTATTTTCGAGTTTATGTTGGTTTAGCATTAGACTATCTACCTACTGAAGGAACGGTTTTAACCAATGCAGCTCAAGTGTTGTTGTGAGACCACGCCTCCTAAACCCCATAACGTCAGTAAAGACAATTTGCACGAAACAACAGCGATCACCATAAGCACACTAGATAACAACGACACTAAGCAGGGAATTTTTTCATGTAATTGAATTTGTTCTGATGTCAAGAGGTATCTAAAGGGGTAAAGTGACTCTCTCATGTGAGCACTCGAGAGAGACACACAAAGAATAGAAGCAAGCGAAAGGGCTGCATTTAAATGGTAGCAAAAAAAGAAACACATCCGTGCCTTGGAAGGGGGTTGGTGGTGCTGTAAATCCATTTCCGGGGAAAACGCCCGTCGTCGTGAAAAAGAGACGTTCCAACATCAATGCGTACACAAGTCTGGGAAACAACGCAGAATGTGTGTATACACACACAAGGTCGGAGGGAAATCAGTAAGGCGAGTCGACGATGTCGTCCTTGCCCAGCTTGTAGCGGCTGCTCTGCGGGGTGCCGATGCGGCCCGAGTCTCTGCTGCGTCCTCCGCCCATGCTCAGTCTGGCCCATCCGGGGCCGGCGATGCTCTCGCGCGTGGGTCGCTTGAGGCCCTGCTTGCCGACCATGTTGACCTCGTTGGGCAAGGCGACGATGACGTTCTTGTCGGAGCCGAACTTGAAGTCGTCGGCCTTGACCTCCTCAGCGTAGCGCTTGATGAGGTAGGGCGCCTTGGCGCCACGGAGGACCTTCTTGAGGTTCCACTCGACAATGTACGGTCCCGTGGCCGTGATGATGCTCTTCTCCTCTGCGTCCGTGCCTGTGTTAAAGCGCGCGGGGGTGAAGGAGACGGGCTTTCCGGTCTCGTGAGCGAACTGGGCCACGTGCTCAGGCGTAAGAGCGAGACGGCGCGGCTGAGGCTTAGAGTCGGCAGCGAAGGACTTCTCAAAGCCGAGCTTGCCCTCATTCTTGCCTGACTTCTGCATGGCGTCGATCAAGAGGATGTAGGTCCTGCAGGTGGCAAGAATCCAGCGACCGTCGGCGGAGACGTCGAGACCGATGATGGCCTCACCGAGGGCGGGAATGTGCGTCTTGGCGTTGATGCCCAGGCGATCGAACAGACGGACGTCTCCCTTGTTGGACGCGACGGCAATGTAGCCCTTCTCTGTCGTGGAGATGGCGGAGAAGTCGTTCTTGGAGGCGTACTGCTTGAGCTGGGAGTCGACAAGCTTGGTGCCGGACAGACGGGGGTCGACACGGTAGAGGGCGTTCTTGGAGATACCCAGGAAGGTGGGCTCATGCGTCATTTGGGCGTACTTGTTCTCTGGCGCGAAGTTCAAGACGGGAATGTCCTCGTGAACGTTCCACTCGTCGACGACCTTGCCGTACTCCAGGTCCATGCGGTAAAGCTTATTGGGGTCCGTCTCATTCTGCAAAATCATGTTACGGTCCTCGTTGTGAAGCATGACCTTCTTGGGACTGAACAGTGTGCCCTTCGGCGTCTCGACCTTGGAGATATTGGTCGAGAATTCAAGGTTGTTGTTAGGCGTGTGCTTGAAAACACCGATCTTGGATCCGCGCACGACAAATGATCGGTCGTGCTTGTAGCCAACAGCAAGCTGTGAGTTAACGTTACCATCCTCGTCCTTGGTAGCGACGTCATCCTCCTCTTCGTCGCTATCGTAGTGCTCGCTGCGCTGGGCATCATCCTCGGCGTCTTCGTAATCCTCTTCCTCCTCCTCTTCTTCCTCGGGGGTATCTTCCATCGTTAGGTCGTTGAAGGCATCCGTGATGTACTCCTGCTCCCTCTCCTTGATCTTCTCCCACTTGGTCTCGTTCAATTGCTCCCACAAGGCACGGAGAAGAGCGTCTTGGAACCGCTCCAAAGTTGGTTGGTCTTTGAACCGAAGAAGCCAAGAGTAAGCCGACCCATCAGGGGAGAACTGGTTGAAAATAAAGGACAAAAATTCGAAGTTGAAGACGGGGTTGATATCGGCTACGATAGGAATGCCGAGCCACGCGCGGTCCTCGCTCTCGACCTGCAGCCAGTACTCCCACTTGCCGACCTCCGTGACAGTGGCAGTGACAGCGGCATCTTGCTGAACAAACGAGCCGGAGGGGAAGTCGAAGAAGTGCAACTCCGCCTTCTCGGCAGCATAAGTGCTGAGGGCCTCAGGAGCCTCGGCAGACTTGGGCGGGGCCGTGTCCTTCTTCTTCTCAGGCATGGTAGGCGTCTTGACGGGCGTTTGCTCTTGTGCGGCGGAGGTGTTTGCGGCCTGGGGCGGTGTCTGGGGCACAAACAAGCCGTCGGAAGAGTCGATCGAGCGTGTCAGCGTTGGGCTGTGAATAGGGCTCGCAGGAGGAATGGGATGCTCCTCCTCGAACTCGAACTGGTCGAGGTCGGCGTCGGAAGCGGTAGTGTGTGGCTTGCGGTACTTGCGTTCGTATTGGCACTCCTTCGCGATGCGGTCGAACTGGGAGACTTGGCCGGGAGAGACGACGTTATCGCAAACAAACTCGTAGACGTCGCCGGTATCACCACTCAGATCACGCCAGGCAAGGATCTTGTCACTGCCGTCACGAAAGTCGACTCGGAAGTGGAGTGCCTCGTCGAGCAGGAAGGTCTTCTCGTCTCTCTCGGCAGCGGCAAGTGCGTCGATCTCGGCGTCCTCTCCTTCCTCTTCGGCCAGAAGCTCAGCCTCGCCTTCCTCGTAGACTCTCTGGATGACGAGCTGGTACTGGAAGTCCTGTGCGGTGCGTCGGATACGGGCGGCGGCGTCCTTGAAGATGAGTTCGGAGTAGCCCTTGGGCGAGAGTGGGCGGACGAGGTAGAGTTGTCCTTGGGGGAGTTCGATCAAAGACTCTTGGTTACTAGATCCGAAGATGAGCTTGCCCACTGTTGAACAAGGTGTGTTAGCGAAAATGTCGTATGAAGTGTGTGTGTAGTGCAGATGTCGCAAATGAAGGGAAAAGTGGAAAATGTCGGCCAACCTGTTGGTCGCAAGCGGTGATGACGAACAGGCCCAACCAACAAATCTCACATGGAATTTGCGGTCGCGGGACAAGAGCAAACAGAGTGGCAGAACAGACCGTTAGCAACAGGTGGGTGGCGGGGTAAACTTACCGTTTCTGAGGACAAACATTTTGAGAGCTCGAGAGGGGAGGAGGGGCTCGGTTTAAGAAGGGAATCAGTCGCGGACGCAGTTGCTTGTATTTATGATCTTCGCAAAAGCAAATAATTCCCGTCGGCGTGGAATGAGAAAGAGGAGGAGAGAGCGGAAAGTGCCAGGCCTTGGCCACGAAATGAACAGAGAGAGACAGATCAGGCACTAAAGGTACGACCGGGAAGGAAAATGCGTCATAACAAAAAGGTAGCTTTCCTGGGTTTTGGGGTCACGGTCGTAGCTGCTGGTGCTGCTGCTGCTGATGGAGGGGACGAGGGGTCAAAGGTGGCCTGTGGCGGTGCACGCCCCTCTTTTTTTCCTCCAATTTTTCTCGCCACGGCAACCTGCGGATACGTCAGCCACAGCGGCAGGGATGTCACGGGGACCCTTGGAAGCCGGGGGTGGGTGGTCCTGCTTGATTTGGGCCTGGGCCCAACAGCACCTTGGAAGGTAGGTACCTACCGGCGCAAGCCGTGAGTGACAGCAGCACCTTCCCGCCGCCCGGGTTCCCTCCCGTCTGCTGCAGACTGCAAGAAACTTGGATCTTGTACCTGCTTGCAGCAGGTGCACGAAGTATATTTTCCTTTTTTCTGAGTAAGATACCGTTTCCCGGCTCTCTGAAATTGATAACGCAGTTATCATTCAGCCATGTCTTGAAGATTTGATCCTTAGCGACCTGAAAGTCGAGATGTGACTTCCCGGGAGCTTCTACCTACAGAATGTCAGCTCACTTTTTGTTTGAGTTGGGGGGATCTCAGCCGTTGGATGCACTCATCTGGGTTCTCAAACTCTGAATCTGGGTTCTCAAACTCTGACTAAGCCATTTTGTTTGTTTGTTACCAAAAAACACTTCATCATCCGAGTGGTTCGGGAAGCTGAAAACCAACCACTTACTGATGTCGGGTGTCTCTGTCAAAGTAACATTTTGATTGTGAATTGAGGCTTAGAGAAGGTTGACGCCCGCCACGTCCTTTCCAGGGTGTTCCTCACCAACATGAGTTATCATAAATGAGCCGTGAAATTGTCCATCCTCGTTCCTGGAAGTGCATTTGCGCACGTTACACCTCAACACACGTGTTGATACTGTAACATGGTGGGGCTCATCACCAAAAACCAACAAAAAAGAATGATCCAACACCAGTTGTTCAAAGTCAGGAATCAATCTTACAGTGGTAATTCATTTGAAACGAGCGCTGTAATGAACAAAAACATGACCAATTACGCCCCAGCCCATAGTAAAGACAGCCTATAGCTCATCAGCGACAACCGGCTCCTTCTCCGTTTGCTCAATCACCTCCTGGGCACCCTCCTCCACCTTCTCAATCATAACCTCCTCCTCCTTGACAGCCTCAGTAGAGACGGCAAAGTCCTCCGCAATCAGCTTGGCAACATTCTTGCCCATGAGCGCACTGGTCTCCATGCAAGAGATGAAGCTCTCCATGCCGGAGAGGTAGTACAGACCGTCTCTCAGGATAGGGTCCTGGAAGGTGACGCGGGGATACTCAATCGGGTAGGAATGGAAGACGTGAGGGTGGTACCACGAAATGGGGTCGACGGCCTCGGTCTTGTCCTTAGAGACGATGGTTTCGGGGACCTTTACTCCGAGAAGCTGCGAGAGGAACTCGGCGGTGACCTGCTTAGGAGAGAAGATCTTGTAAATGAACTCGTCCTTGAGGGTTTCCGGGTTCGTGGCCGTCCTCAGGGTGCTGATGGAGTAGAAGCCGGCCTTGCCGGCACCCTCAGCTCCGGCCTTGGCCTCGTCGGCAGGGTTGAGAGTCGTGAGGACCGTGTCGGGCGCCTTGGACCCGGGCTCCATGCCAAAGTACTCGGGCGACAGACGGAACGGAGAGGCGAAGAGTGTGACGTGGAGCTTGACGTAAGGGATCTCGTCGATTTTGTGTTGGAACAAGTCCTCCGCAACGCTGATGTCGCTGTATTGCCAAGGGGTGGCAATGACGACGTTGTCGAAGGCGACGGGGTATTGATCCGCCTCGGCAGCGGCATCTGCGTGAGAGTCCTTGGCCGAAATGAAGTACTTGGAGCTTGTAGGGCCAGTCTTGACCTCCATGGAGGTTACGGTGGTGTTGCGGTTCACAGTCGCGTTAGTCTTCTGCAGCATGGTGTCGAAGATTTGCCAGTTGCCGCCAATGACTTGCTTGGCGCCCTCAGGCGCCATGGATACCATGGTCTCCAGACCATGGATGTACTTCAGGTTGGAAGCATAGTTGACGCGAGTTGCAGCTTGGATGATGTGGTCAGAGAACAGCTCGCCAATCTACATCAGGTGAGCGAGCGATCTAGTCTGACGCGTGTGATGACTTACATCATTGTTGGCGAGGAACTCCTTTCCAGTAACCGAAGTCGCCTTCAGAAGGTCCAGCTCAAACGCCCTTTGGGTCAGAGAGCGGAACGGGAAGTGAGGCGCCTCATACAATTGCAGGAAGGTATCAACGGTAGACTGGACGAGCTTCTGCGCCTTGTAGGGAGCCAAGCCGTACTTCCAAAAGAGCTTGGCTAGGTTCCACCACTGCCAGGAGCTGTCGTCCTGGGTGTACACAAACTGCTCGCCATCCCAAATGCCCAGGAAGCCGTCACTGCCGGACTCGGGCTCCTTGAGGGGAAGGCCGAACCGCCTGCTAGCATTGTAGAGAATCTGATTGGCCTCGATGAAGATGGACGCGCCCAGCTCGACTTGCTCAAGCGGGTTATCGTAAGCTTCAACCGTCAAAGTCCGACCGCCGATGTGGTTGGTCTTTTCAAACACGGTGATGTTCACTTCAATGCCGTCTGCCTCGGCATACTGTTGCAGGTAGTAAGCGGCAGCAGAGCCACCCGCGCCAGCTCCTGGAGGAGGATTAGTGGCTAGATTTTACACAGAATACAAAAGCTGCTGTGGCGGGAGTTCCAGCGGTGTCTACGAACCGATGATGGCGACTTGCTTGACACTGCTGTCAAAGGCGACGATCTCGACCTCTGTCTCGGTCGCGGGCACGCCAGTTCCCGTCAAGCTGAGCGCGGAGAGCACAGCTGAGAGCTTGGACCCCCACATGATGTATTGTCGGATTATCAGGCAATCTCAAGCTTTAGAAGGATTATATGAAACAGCAAAAGCAAAGAGTGATGAAGAATTGAAGAGAGATAGATGCGAGATTTCAATACATGTTTTTGCGGGATGAAGAGGATGAAAGGGGGAGCATGAATGAGATTCGTAATTCGTACTGCCCAGGAGGTCCCCCAAATGAATTAAACTCTGGGTGAGTAAACAAACCGCCGCTTTATTGGTGTTACTCCTGTGGCTCTGCTCCCTGCCGGACCGGGGTGATGCGTGTTCAGGGGAAGCGGAGGTCGATATGGGGAATCTTTCCGTGAGAAAACAGAACAATTTGCAGGCTGCCCTTCACCGACGATTTCCCAGACGGAGTGTATTTAACAGAGCTGTGCCTCTGAGAAAGGCTGTCCTGGCGATGAAGCTCTTCCGAGCTCCTGATAAAGCAGCGGCTCATAGCTTAGTGGTAGAGAGAGTAGAGGTTTCACTCGGGTGGTACCCCAAGACCCCCAAAGTCCCTGCTCCCGCCTGCCGTGCTGCAGTAGCTATCGGCCACCCACTAACGACGCACCGACCATAGAACATGCCGTCAGTCTCTGCTGACACATGTAGACTCCTTTAGATGCATGTCCCTCAAAGATCGATTGGGTATATGCAGCTAAGAAGAAGTCGCGCCAACGAGAAAGCACTCAGGCACCGAGCCAGCACCTTCCACCGCTAGCTGACCGCCTGCCACCTCAAGGCAGAAAAAAAGTCACCACCAGAGTCCCGCATCTGAAGCTCCCCGGACCAGGCCAGGTCAACCCTCGAGAACACTCCACGTCAGGTCGCTAATCCAATAACCTCACCGATCGATACCCCCCTCACGAGCCTCTCGACGACCTCCAGCCATCATGTCTGCGGCCCAACTGCTCAACCCCAAGGCCGAATCCAGGGTGCGCATTGCCCTTTTTCTGCCGGGCCTTGTTTGTGTTGCTAATCAGCCAAGTAGCGGCGGGGTGAAGCCCTGAAGGTCAACATCAGCGCTGGTGAAGGCCTGCAGGATGTCCTCAAGTCCAACCTCGGCCCTCTGGGCACCATCAAGATGTACGACACCAAATAATCTTTCTTGTTGCTATAATGTTTGCTAATATCTCCCAGGCTTGTTGACGGTTCCGGCCAAGTGCGACATATCGCCGCCCCTCCTTACCCCTGGACCGCTGCTAATGCGCGCCGAACAGATCAAGTTGACAAAAGATGGAAACGTTCTCCTCAGGGAGATGCAAATACAGAACCCCACCGCCGTCATGATTGCGCGAGCTGCGACTGCCCAGGACGATATCTGTGGTGATGGTACGACGTCGGCCGTTTTGTTGATCGGTGAGCTTCTGAAGCAGGCGGATCGCTACATCTCGGAAGGACTGCACCCTAGAATTATCACGGATGGTTTCGAGATTGCAAAGAACGAGGCATTGAAGGTTCGTCTTTTGCAGATGGTACGACGCAAAGAACGTGGGGCTGACTGGATACACAGTTCCTCGATGGCTTCAAGCTCGCCAAGGAGGTCGACCGCGAGTTGCTCCTTTCCGTCGCCCGCACATCGCTGTCCACGAAGCTCAACTCCAGCCTCGCTGCCAAGCTCACCCCCGATATCGTCGACGCCGTGCTCGCCATCTACCAGGCCCCCGCCAAGCCCGACTTGCACATGGTTGAGATTATGAAGATGCAGCACCGTACCGCCTCCGACACCCAGCTTATCAAGGGTCTGGCTCTGGACCACGGCGCCCGCCACCCCGACATGCCGAAGCGCGTCGAGAACGCCTACATCCTGACGATGAACGTGAGCTTGGAGTACGAGAAGACCGAGATCAACTCTGGATTCTTCTACTCTAGCGCGGAGCAAAGGGACAAGCTGGTGGAGAGCGAGCGCCGATTCGTCGACGCCAAGTTGAAGAAGATTGTCGAGCTCAAGAAGGAGGTTTGCGGAAACGACCCCAACAAGAACTTTGTTATCGTCAACCAGAAGGGTATCGACCCCCTGTCTCTGGATGTCCTGGCCAAGAACGGCATCCTTGCCCTGCGTCGCGCCAAGAGGAGAAACATGGAGAGACTGCAGCTCATCTGCGGCGGTGTTGCACAGAACAGTGTCGAGGACCTGTCACCCGATGTCCTCGGATGGGCCGGTCTCGTCTACGAGCAGACCTTGGGCGAGGAGAAGTACACCTTTATCGAGGAGGTCAAGGACCCCAAGTCCGTCACCCTTCTCATCAAGGGCCCCAACGCACACACCATTACCCAGGTTACCGATGCCGTCCGTGACGGTCTGCGCAGCGTCTACAACATGATTGTTGACAAGAGCGTTGTTCCCGGTGCCGGCGCTTTCCAGGTAGCCTGCGCGGCGCACCTGAAGAGCGATGCCTTCTCCAAGACGGTGAAGGGCAAGGCTAAGTGGGGTGTTGAGGCATTCGCCGATGCCCTGCTCATCATTCCCAAGACCCTGGCTGCCAACGCTGGTCTCGACATCCAGGATGCCCGTAAGTGTTTTTGTCCGTCTGTTATTACGCTTGAACTAACACATTGCAGTTGCTGCCATGCAAGATGAGCACGCCGATGGTAACGTTGTGGGCTTGGACCTCGCAACGGGTGAGCCGATGGACCCCGAGCTTGAGGGAATCTTCGACTCTTTCAGGGTGCTGAGAAACTGCATCGCCTCCAGCTCCAGCATTGCCTCCAACCTGCTGCTGTGCGACGAGTTGCTGAAGGCGAGACAGATGGGTAGACAAGGCGGCCCAGGCCCCGGTATGGACGGACCTGAGGAGTAATGGGTTTACCGGATTTTCGTTGTAAAGTATTGGCACGGTAGACAAAAGGCGTTGCTTTTAAACCTGTCAAAAGCTGAGAACTGGAATGATATCCATTTACGAACAAGACATGAGAATTGTAGCGTGCAATGCCTCCTTTAATCGTTGAACTGATCCGCGAGTGAGACAGCTAGCTTAGGACGTTGTTGACCCCTCGCCCGCTACAGGTGCGATAAGATAAGCCCCGCATCGAACATTTTCGACGGCCAAAAATTCTTGACCCCACGTACGGCAGCAGCCCAACCCAGCAGTCCAAAAGCCACATACGCGCACGCAAAGAAATAAGATGGCAGACTACGACAGCGATTCCTCGCAGGAGGAATTCACCGAGACTAATGTTCTACTCGGATACGCCACAAGCGATGCTGACGAAGATACCATCAGTCGCCTGGGCGGACGCCCCGTAAGTCCTAATCGCAAACCCTCTGATGCCCCTCCAAAAAGCACGGCTCAAACTGACACTGCTTCTTCCACAGGAATGGCTGAACCCAGAGAAACCCGCCTCCGTGGCGCTCGCGCGCTGCAAGGTCTGTAACGACATCATGGTCCAGCTTCTCCAGCTCAACGGCGAGCTGCCCGAAAAGTTCCCCGGCCACGAGCGCCGCCTCTACGTCTTCGCCTGCCGCAAGCCCACCTGCCGCCGCAAGCAGGGCAGCATCCGCGCCGTCAGGGGCGTCAGGATATCAAAGGATGCACCCGCCATCGCCACCAAGAAGGCCGCCCCCGCTCAGAAGGAGGCCCCGCGGAAGGAGGAAGAAGAGCCCAAGAAGGAGGCCGGCCCGGGCCTCGGCAGCGCGCTGTTTGGCGGAAGCGCCGGTGGCTCTGCCGGAGCGAACCCCTTCGCCAGCAGCGCGAACCCCTTCAGCACGGGCTCGTCCAGCAGCAGCCCGTTCAGCACCACCGCGCCGGCGTCCAACCCCTTCTCCAAACCCGCCGAGACGAAGAAGCCCGAAGCCACGGCCGCAGACGACCTCCCCAAGACCTTCGCCGAGACGCTCTCACTGAACAACCCGCAAACGCCGTCGGGCCCGCCGCCGGCCCCGGAGCCCTGGCCCGAGGCCGCCGCGCAGCCGAAGCCGTACCGCCTGTCGTACCTCGCGGACGCGGAGTTCGAGACGCTCGACCCGGAGCCGGCGGCGATCCCGCAGAACGCGCGGATGGAAGTCGACACGGACGGGCCGGGGGGCAGCAGCGGCGCGATGGACACCAAGGACGTGTTCGAGTCGTCGATGGACGCGGTGTTCCAGAAGTTCGCGGACCGCATGGCGCAGAACCCGGAGCAGGCGATCCGGTACGAGTTCGGCGGCGCGCCGCTGCTGTACTCCAAGGCGGACGCCGTGGGGAAGGCGCTGACGGCGAGCGGGGGCCGGATGCCGCGGTGCGGGAACTGCGGCGCGGGCAGGGTGTTTGAGGTGCAGATGACGCCGAACGCGATCGCGGAGCTGGAGGCGGAGGAGGTCTCGCTGGAGGGCATGGATTGGGGTACCGTTATTGTCGGGGTGTGCGAGGCGGATTGTCAGGAGAGGGGGATTGAGGCGGGCGAGGCGGGGTATCTTGAGGAGTGGTGTGGTGTGCAGTGGGAGGAGCTCGCGAAGCGATGAGCGTTTGGTTTGAGGCGTGATGTAACACGAGGGGGGATGGGAAAAAGCATTGTTTATAGACACGTGGCAATGAACAACACCATACGACACTCTTAGACAGATCTTCTTTGTGGCATGTCTCATATTCGGGGATATCCTCTATGGCTCTCCCAATTCCAAAGTCACAATGAACGCCGGTAATTTTGCCGCCATGCTTCTCTCCCAGCCCTGAACTCCATGAACGGAGCCGTCAAGCAGCCAAGGGTACCTCTTTTCTTCTCTTTTTCTCTCCTTGAGAAAATAGAGTTGATTCATCCTCTCACCCACAACATCCAGAACTTTTGGCCCTTAAACCTTTTCAATTCTTCTTAAGCCGTCTCCTCCCATGATCTGCGGAGAACCCTCGAGAACATGTCGACGTTGACGTCCTCCCTGATCTCGGCCTTCTTGGCCTCGTTCTCGGCGTTGCGGGGGATGGAGACAATGCCGTTGTCACCGACGGTCCAGCCGGCGACCTCGGAGGCGAACTTGGCGGTGGCATCGGCGCTGAGGCCGAGCCAGGACTCGAGCTGGGAGAGGGAGACCTCGCGGAAGGCCTGGGAGACCTGGCCGGCGATGTTTGCGCGGATGAGGTCCTCGAAGCCGGAGATGTCGGCGATGAGGTCTGCGCAGAGGTCGTCGCCGTCGATGGTGTTCCAGAAGCGGGCGTACTGGGCGCCCTCGAGCTGGGAGTTGAGGGTGCGCAGCTTGGTGACGGCCTCGTGGAGCTCGCCCTGGGCGGCGGCGGAGGCGTTGATGAGGTGGAGGGCCAGGGTGAACTGGGGGGAGGGGAACTGGGTCATGGCCTTGACGAGGATGTTGGTGACGACCTCGTCCTTGATACGGTCGGGGTTGAGCTGGTACCTGTTGGCGGAGAGAAGAGAGACTTTGTTAGCCGATGGTCGTATTCGAAACAGTGCTGATGAAGATGAAGGTTGTTTTCCGGTGTTCGTTCAGGTATCACCACGGTTTGACTTCATTTGCGACGTTTGGTCGGTTCATGACGGAAGCCGGACCGGCGCAATGTCAGGTAATAGGAAACGTTTATGGTCATCATGTAAACCGGCGCAAGACCAACAAGATTGGGCAAGAGTAGAAGAGACTTAGTTGTTTCGGTTCGGAGGCGAAAGGGGGCCAACGACGACGAGGACAGGAGAAGGGAGCAGACTCACAGCTTCAGGAGTGTGCGGTTGGCATTGCAGTCGCTGGTCTTCTGCTCGCACTGCTCCTGGAGGTACGCCTCAAGGGTGACGACGGCCTCGGGGTTGTAACGCTCGAGGCCATTGATGATGTTGACAATGTAGTCGGGCCGCTCGGGCGGATCTTCGCCGTTCAACATGGCTGCTGGTTCTGAAGGGGGGGAGATGTGGTTGTGGTGGGCGGGGGGTATCACGGGGGTGTGAGGTGTAGGTCGAGGTCGGATTCGAGGTTCGTTCACGACGTGGAGGGGGGCGGGCTTCGTGAGAGAAAACCGCCTTGGTGGGGCTACACTCTTTTTCGCTGTGGTTTGGCTGGCCACACACACGCGCGCACACACAGCAGCGGCAGGGAAAGATTTCTCAAGTTGTGTGAAAGTCGCTTGATGGAAGGGGCTTAGCGCCGGCGACGGAAAAGAGGTGCTGCCGGCGTCCTCAACGTTGGAGAACCACTTGTGCCCGATGACTAAGACCTCATTCGGGAGCTTGGGCCTTCTGTGTTTGGATGGCTGGTGCAGCGTCATTGACTGAGGCGCTGGACGTGCAGGGGACGAGGACGGAGCTGCTGTAAATGCCGACCCCAAAGTGACTTGTTTATCGACATGAAGTGACGCCGTTTCCGATTGTTTATTTACTCAATACCGTACCCGAGCCACGTCATTCGTTACTTCAAACGGTATGATCTTTCCAACGGCTTTTCCCTGTTGATACCGCCGCCATGCCCAGCCCATCCAAGAAGCGGAAACTCAACGACCAATCTTCATCCGGAGTGCCGTCGAGGGGACTAGAGTACTTCTTTTCAAAACAGAGGCAGAATGGCAGCACCACGCCTAAAGAAACACCAAAGGATACACCAGATGCCACGCCAAATAGCCACTCAGTGAATGGGGAGAATTCGGAGTTGACGGATGAGGAGCTTGCACGGAAATTGCAAGCCGAGTGGGATGCCGAAGTCCAGAATGAGAGAGCTGCCTCAACGCCATGTCCTGAGCCTGCAAAAGAGTCTACTCCAGTTGAGGCATCCAAAGCTCAGGAAGTACCATCAGCTGTCGCCGAACCGTCCAAGCCAGCTGTCGTGCTACCGCAGGCGCCCAAGAAGAACACTCTGTCACTGTCCTCGGTAGCCAACGCGGAAGACACCGCATCAGCGACGATTCCCCTAGATCAAAGTCCACTGACGTTTGACCCATCAGAGTTTACCCCTCAGCTCAAGGAGCAGTGGGCGTCTGAAGGAGGCCATGCATCTTACGCATTCCTGACAAGATGCTTCGTGTTAGTGAACGGCACGCAAAGCCGGATTAAGATCGTCGACACCTTGGTCAACTCCATCCGGGTTCTGATCGAAGCAGATCCAGACAGTCTTCTACCCGCGGTTTGGCTAGCGACAAATGCCATTTCACCTCCCTATATCTCCTTAGAATTGGGTCTGGGCGGGTCGGCGATATCTAAGGCACTGAAGCAGGTATGCGGCTTAGACGGTCGGGCCTTGAAGACAATATACGATAAGTATGGCGACGCGGGCGATGTGGCATTTGAGGCGAAGAAGAAACAGAGCTTCACACTGCGTAAGCCGAAGCCGTTAACAATCCAGGCTGTTTACCAGTCCTTGGTTAAGATCGCAAATAGTCAAGGGCAGGGCAGTGGTGAGGCCAAGCAGAGAATCGTTGATAAATTGCTTCAAGATGCGCGGGGTGGCGAAGAGAGCAGGTACATTGTGCGGACTCTGTGCCAGCATGTGAGTAAAGCCTTCCTGCACAAACTTCCTCAGAACTAACACGACCCTCAGCTGCGAATCGGGGCTGTCAAGACGACTATGCTGATCGCCCTTTCAAGAGCTTTCCTACTCTCGCGTCCGGCAGGAGCAGAATTTCCTCTGCGGTCTGTGAAAGACTTGCAGAAACTTAAAAAGGATGAGTTGGCCGAGGTATGGAGCAAGGCAGAAGAAATCGTCAAAGCATGCTTCGCGCGGCGGCCGAATTACAACGACCTCGTCCCGGTTTTGCTAGAGATCGGCGTCTGCGATGAGCTTCTAATCCGCTGCGGCCTAACGCTGCACATTCCTTTACGGCCCATGTTGGGCAGCATCACAAGGGACCTCTCAGAAATGCTCACCAAGCTGCAAGGGAGAGACTTCGCATGCGAGTTCAAGTATGATGGCCAGCGCGCACAAATTCATTGCGATGAGAAGGGGAAGGTCACCATCTTTTCGCGGCACCTAGAACTCATGACCGACAAATACCCCGACTTGGTCGCGCTGATGCCCAAGATCCGCGGCGAAGGGGTAGACAGCTTCATCATGGAGGGTGAAGTTGTGGCGGTGGATAGAGAAACCGGAGACTTGAAGAACTTCCAGACACTCACGAACCGCGCTCGCAAGGATGTCGCGATCGGAAGCATCCAGGTCGACGTGTGCATGTTCGCGTTCGACCTCATGTTCCTAAACGGGCAGCCCCTGCTGGACAGACCGTTCCGAGAGAGGAGAGAGCTTCTCCGCTCCATGTTCATCGAGGTTCCACACCAGTTCACTTGGGTCAAGAATTTGGATGCTACATCGCAGGATTCCGACGCCGTCCTGGACTTCTTCAAACAAGCAACAGACATCAAATGCGAGGGCATCATGGTCAAGATCCTGGACAACCTGACAGATATCCCGTATCAAGGCGACGATACCGCGGAAGCCGACGGAGAGACAGCCGAAGAACCCAAAACACCCTCGAAAACAAAGCGGGGGAAGGGTACCAAGGACGAAGAAGCCCCCAAGAAAAAGGGCCGTCGCAAGCCTTTGCTCGCAACGTACGAGCCCGACAAGCGCCTCGACTCGTGGCTCAAGGTCAAGAAGGACTACAGCTCAAGCTTCGACACGCTCGACATGATCCCCGTCGCGGGCTGGCACGGCCAGGGGCGCAAGGCCAAGTGGTGGTCGCCCATCCTCATGGCCGTGCGCAACGAGGACACGGGGTCCCTCGAGGTGGTGTGCAAGTGCATGTCGGGCTTCACGGACGCCTTCTACAAGGCGAACCGGGACTTTTACGACGACGGCGAGGCGACGGGGGAGGGGCGCAACACGCGGGGGCAGAAGCCCGCGTTCGTGGAATACTCTGGCCCGGAGCCGGATGTGTGGTTTGAGCCCCAGGAGGTGTGGGAGATGGCGTTTGCGGATGTGACGTTGAGCCCAACGTACACGGCTGCGATTGGGCTGGTAAGCGAGGATCGCGGGCTGAGTCTGCGGTTTCCGAGGTTTCTAAAGAAGAGGGAGGACAAGGGGCTCGAGGAGGCAAGCACAAATGAGTTTCTGGCTGGGTTGTGGAGGAAGCAGGAGGCGAAGGCGCCAGTGAAGGAGGGTACCGCGGCGGGAGATGAAGATGAGGAATGAAGAAGTTATTGGACGATATTGTAAGCATTTGAAGTCGAAGATACCAATATCAGATTTGTCAAAGACGAAATACGGTTATGGGAGGGGATCGTCGGAGCTGGCTCGTCGACTTCCGAGTGTTCGGAGATAACTCGTTGTACCTCCCACACTGGCCTGCAGTCAATCATCGCTTGACCACACCCACCCAGCAGTTTAGCCAAGATCATTTGAGTAAAAAGATGACGCAGGTCTTCTACCCGCGTGGAGCTTCCTGAAAGGGACCTGATTGCCGGACGTGTTGACGGATAAAACGATGGCCATGGGAATGGATATGCGGCCGCCCGTTTATTTGGAGACAACACCCATCCCACCTGAGCCGACCACCAATATGACAACCACCGATGGAGAACAGATCCAGCCGGAGACGTATTTGGTGAAGCGCACGGAACACTGCCCCAATAGCGATTTCCCTGTGCTAGTGTATCGTGGAGTGCTGGGCACTGACGATGAGCTGGATGAAGATGAGGTATCAGAGAAGTTGCAGCAGTACGGATGGGTGAAGAAAGTCAGTCATCTAGATCTTCTACTGATCTACCTTTAACTGACGAGGTGTGTGTTTTGCGCAGGGGACTTGGGGAACGATCACGTTAAAACATTTCCATCCCAATACTCACGAATGTTACGGTAACCATTCATCATTCTGTCTAGACACATTCAAGGTCTCTCTTACTGAGTTACATCCAGGCATCTTCCAGGGCCGTTCTGAGCTCGTCTTCGGCGAGGGCGGCTCTGATCCCGCCGGCAGCGGCGTGCGGTGCTGGGTGCGACCCGGCGATGTTGTTGTCGTTCCGGCCGGTGTGGCGCATGCTTCCGTCGCTGATGAGAAGGCGGCACCGGGGGAGAAGGAGTATCGATATGTTGGAGTGTATCCTGAGGAATCTCCGCAGTGGCGGAGTGAGATGGGGAGGAAACCGTTACAGGAGAAGCAGGGTCTAGTCGAGGAGGTCGAAGGGGTGGGTTTACCGAGGATGGATCCTTTGTATGGAGTTGATGGGCCGTTGATAAAGATATGGAAGGCTGCGAGGGGTTAAGATTTGAATCGTACATTGTCTAGCTTCAATTTGGAAAGCGGGATTCATGTTCGGCATTGAACCCTTTTCTGATTGTTGGGTTTACGAGACATGATTTCTGACGAATAATTTACTTCAAGGGAAGAATAATTTTGACCAAGATCAAGTGTTCTGGTTGCCATGTTGGGGTCGAAACTATGCCCGTGAATGGGAAACAAACGTGGTATGCGTCGGCGCTTCATGTCCGTAGACCTGAAAGGCTTAGAATGCATTCGGATGCTTGAGTAATTAAAGTAGTCATTATTCATGCTGCTTTCCACAGCTCATAACTTCATGCTGCGAATAGTCCTTGTGAGCGGCGACTTTGAACAAACCCTTGTGGTTTGTTCAAAGCAAACAGTCTACACGGCTGTCTTATGATCCGACCTTTGGCCGTCATTCAGTCAGGTCGGCCAGCTGCCGCCATTGCAGGCCTGCATCGCCAGGTGCTAGAAAAGCTCCTGCTGATCCGAACGTGAGATCGGAGATGCCAAGAGCTGTTCGTGCAAAAGATGACCAGAGTTGATCCTGATGGATCGTCGACTCTGAGTGTGTCGGTGCCGTTCTCGCTGGACGTTGCAGGGGTGATTGCACTCAAGCCCATACGTCCATCGGGTGCAAACGCCAACGCCAAGACCCTCGGCATGCCGTTCCTTAATATGAGAACGTCTTGTAGCTTCAGCTGTTCTCACTTGGTTGCGTTCATTCTCTGAGCTATCAGACTGAAGATTGCAACCGAGCTCATGAAGAGCACGGCGTTGTAGAACTGTAAACAGAGTGTGAGCAGAGTACCGCCACATCTTCTTGTCGTTGAACTTACCGCTTTCCTCGATACTTCTCGTTCTTCATCATCGGATCTTGCCTCGATGAAGAGACGACGAAGATTGGGTAACGTTGCCTTGACGACCTTTGTTAGAAATACAACAGTCAAGAGCTTCGAGGCTGTAACTTACCATGGTGATCCTGGTTGTTTACTTTGAGGTGAAGAGGGGTTATGATTATCGGGTCAACGAAGCCGCCAGATCGAGATTAAGATCTATAGATTGCTTGCTATTCACAAATAGTGTGATTTCTCTCTTGAGTATCAGAAAATAATCGAGACTCTGGTGAGGAGAAAGTGCGGGAGGGACTGATGTAAGAGCACCAAGAAAGCAGGTACCTTGGTATCTCTGACGACGAGCGACCCGATACATGCATGCAGCTAAAGTGGGGGTTTCCAGGGGTGAGATCCATTCACTTAGCGGGAAGGCGGCGCCTCAGCCAGGCATTACCAGACTGCCAGGCTGGCCAGGCCGGGATTAAGGTTACGCTTGCCTGCGCAGTAGGGGGGCATTCCACTGACAGGTACTTCTTCGACCACCTCATCTTCTTGGCGAATTCCGACTAGGTGCACTCGCTGCATCTCCCGAAAACATTGACGACACAAAGAAAGCACCCGCCTGTCACATCGCCGACGGTTTCGTGTCGGATGAGCTTGTCCAGGTCCTGATCGGACTGGCCACCTCTCCCACTCCCCCGACCCGCTCCTGACGCGAGTTCACCGTTCCATCTTCCGTCCTACCACCGCACCCATCGAGCCCCTCGACGACACGCAACACACCCAGCACCATGGCGGTCAATCGCATTCGTGGGGCCTTTGCTCCCCCGAGGAAGGGAGAGACTTTCGAGCTGCGAGCAGGTCTTGTCTCTCAGTATGCTTACGAGCGCAAGGAGTCCATTCAGAAGACCATCATGGCGATGACGTTGGGCAAGGATGTCTCAGCTTTGTTCCCCGACGTTCTGAAGAACATTGCGACTGGAGATCTGGACCAGAAGAAGCTCGTCTATCTATACCTCATGTGAGTTTCCGCAGGGTCGGTCGCTATCACCAGCGACGACTGTGTCAAAGCAAGTTGCTGACAGGGGCCAAAGGAACTACGCAAAGTCGCACCCCGACCTCTGCATTCTTGCCGTCAATACCTTCGTTCAGGATTCCGAAGACCCAAATCCACTTATCCGTGCATTAGCGATCCGAACGATGGGATGTATCAGAGTCGATAAGATGGTGGATTACATGGAGGAACCGCTGCGGAAAACGCTACGAGACGAGTCGCCCTACGTTCGCAAGACAGCCGCCATTTGTGTAGCGAAGCTTTTCGACTTGAATCCGACCATGTGTATAGAAAACGGCTTTTTGGAGTCCTTGCAGGAGCTCATCGGCGACCCGAACCCCATGGTCGTCGCAAACTCGGTTCAGGCCCTCTCAGAAATCACCGAAACCGCCCCAGAGACGAGAGCCCTCGTGGTGACCCCAGCAACGCTCAAGAAGCTCTTGATGGCTCTGAATGAGTGCACAGAATGGGGACGCGTCACGATCTTGACCACGCTGGCCGATTACCCCGCGGTGGACGTTAAGGAGTCCGAGCACATTTGCGAGAGAGTAGCACCCCAGTTCCAGCACGTCAACCCTAGTGTCGTTTTGGCTGCTGTCAAGGTCGTCTTTATCCACATGAAGGCGATCAACCCCGAGCTGGTGCGGGCGTATCTCAAGAAGATGGCGCCTCCCCTGGTTACGCTTGTCGCCTCCGCTCCCGAAGTTCAGTACGTCGCTCTGCGCAACATCGATCTCCTTCTCCAGGCCAAGCCCGACATTCTTAGCAAGGAGCTGCGTGTTTTCTTTTGTAAATACAACGACCCCCCCTATGTCAAGCTTCAGAAGCTTGAGATTATGGTCCGGATAGCCAACGACAAGAACTTTGATCAGCTTCTCGCAGAGTTGAAGGAGTATGCGTTGGAAGTCGACATGGACTTTGTTAAGCGCGCAGTCAAGGCGATTGGACAGGTCGCGATCAAGATTGAGAGCGCCAGCCAGAAATGCGTCAATGCGCTGCTGGATCTGATTGCCACCAAGGTCAACTATGTTGTGCAGGAGGTCGTGGTTGTCATTAAGGATATTCTGCGTAAATATCCCGGCTACGAAGGCGTCATTCCTACGCTATGCCAGCACATTGATGAACTCGACGAGCCTACCGCGAGGGGATCGCTTATCTGGATCGTCGGTGAGTATGCGGAGAAGATTAACAATGCGGATGAGATTCTTGAGAGCTTCGTAGACGGCTTCATGGAGGAATTCACACAGGTTTGTCCTTCTTCCCTCTACATGTTGATTCCAGCGCTAACTACAGAAGACCCAACTTCAAATTCTCACAGCAGTTGTCAAGCTCTTCTTGAAGAAGCCTGGCAATACACAAGGCCTTGTACAGAAGGTATTGCAATCGGCGACGACCGATAACGACAATCCCGATATCCGCGACAGAGCTTATGTCTACTGGCGTCTGTTGTCGGGTGACTTGGACGTCGCCAAGAACATCATTCTCTCACAAAAGCCTGCCATCTCCACAACAATGACCAGTCTTCCCCCTGCCCTCTTGGAGCAGCTGCTGGCTGAGCTTTCCACTCTTGCATCTGTATACCACAAGCCACCGGAATCATTCGTCGGCAAGGGTCGTTTCGGAGCGGACGAGATCCAGCGGGCGGCCATCCGCGAACAACGGCAGGAGGCAGCCGAGAACCCTATCGCCGCGTCGGTGGCGGCAGCTGCCAACGGCAACCCTCCGCCACAAAACAACATCGAAAACCTGCTCGACATCGACTTCGACGGTGCTGCTCCTGCGTCTGCTGAGCAGAACAGCAATGTCAACACTCCAGACAGAGTTGCCAGCCCCTCAGGTGGCGCGCCATCAAGTGCTATGGCTGATATGATGGGTCTGTTCGACGCCCCGCCGCCGCAGCAGCAACAAGCAGCTGCGAACCCCATGAGCCCTGGAGCAGCAGGAGGTGGCGGCATGAACGACTTGATGAATGGGTTCTCCGGCCTTGACTTTGGCAACACGGGATCAGGCCAGCCCCTGCCGGCGGCCATGCAGTTGAACCAGACCCAGAACCCACCCGCACAACCAAGTGAAGGCAACGGAAAGAAGACGAATGAAGACTTGCTGGGGTTGTTTTAGATGTAGGACTAATGGGGGCTGTTTCGTCCGGAGTCCAGGCATGCTGTTTGGAGCAGCAAGTTTCAAATAGGTTGATACATGACAAAGAACGAAGCCACGAAAAAGCCTGCTTCCTTTTTTCAACTTTTCATTGACATTTCCCGCAAACCAAAACGTATATACTCGAAAAAATGGGTGTCTTGGTCCAAACACCTATCGCGCCGTCCGAGAGATCCTGATGATGTCCACCGTTTCATGATATCCGAACCTCGTGCCGCATCGTCAAATATGCCATGTTTCTTCCCCACAACCCGTAGACCGTGGAGAAGTGAAGGAAGGGGCTGGGTATGTATTTTAAGAAAAACGTTCCTCCTTTTCCCATTACTGCGCAACGCCCTCCACCCGTCCGCCGACCGTGCCGTCCAGAGGGGGACCATCGGCGGCGGCGGCGGCGCGGTCGCGCTCCCACTCGGCGGGGGTCTGGCACTTTGCGCTCCAGGCGTGGATGCGGGCGATCTCGTCCTTGAGGGCGGCGTTGACGAGGCGGTGGCGCTTGAGGGACGTTTGCTTCTCGAAGGCGGGGGAGACGATTAGCGAGGTGAAGGATTGGCCGCAGCCGCCTGTGTGAGGAGAGAGAGAAGAGGTCAGCTGTTGCGTGGCAGGTCATGTTGGGAGGAGGTTGCGCGGATCGCGGAAGCGGCACCGGCGCCGGCGGGGTATGACGTTTTGGGTTTCGTGGGAGGGTGGAGGGGGGGTGGTTTCGCGTACCGGACATGTCTGTGACTTCGACGTGGACGGCCTGCAGGCGCTGGGCGAGGGCGTCGCGGAGGGAGGACTCCGTTATTTGGTCGGCCATTGTTTCCTTTTGACGGAGAGTGATTGTTGCGACTGCTTGGAGCGAAAAGGGAAGGAGGAGGGAGGAGTGAGGCGCCGACGATGGGTTGGGTTGGGTTGGGGGGAAGGAGAGGGAATGGTTGTCGAAAACGTGAGGTGCTGGGGATGTTTCGGTGATTAGATTGATAAGATGGTGGGGTTTTCCTATCGGGCGCTGGACTGAGGGCAGCTGTGAGTGCTGTCAGCGCCTGGCCTGTCGGGTGGGTTCCACTGCGGCAGTCTGGCTCGGTGGCTTGGGCCGTGCGGGTTGGATTTGGGGTCACGTATCTTCGGTGTTGCCCCGAGATGTTTTCTCGTGACAGGGGTGTGCTTTGTTTGCACGACATCTGATGCTTGGGAAGTTAATATTGCTGCGTTGAATATTATTTCATGGCTGTGTGTATTTGCGGAAGGTGCTACTTCACCTTGAGCAACAGTCCTCAAAGCCATGGACGGCTCGAGTTCTCCCAACCGCTCCGAACGCCTATATCAGGGTACGGGACCCGAGATGATCACCTTGAAGTCTTCGCTTCAGAAGGTCTCTTCGAGCGTCGTCTTTCGCTGAGGATGGAGACCTTTGGCTCGCATTCACGTCTGGTTCGGCTCTCCAGCATGGTTCATCATGACTTGTTCAAATGTTTGCGTTCTTGAAGAAGACGCTTCTTCGCCTGGACGGTGTAAGCGACACCCGTCCCGATGCCATTGATGGAGATTGGCCGTGGCCGTGATCAAAGTATGAAAGACCGCGGCAGGGCTGTAATCTCATTGGTTTGATGTGTAAATACACCCAACAGACTTTCCTTGAAGAGAAAAACGAGAACACTGGAGATCGAACCGGAAGGCAGCAAAGCAAGAGGCAAGCTCCTTCCCCAACCTTGAAGGCCTCGAGGCCGACGCGATCGAAGGCAGGTGCCTGTGAATGGCCACATCCAAACTTTTCGCTCATCCTGGCCAAGGCTACACAAAGTACAGTCTTGGCCAAGAAGCACCTGACAACCAAGCCCTTCCAGTCAGGTAATTCGCAACACTGCATCCAAGCTTAGTTAGACCCATGGTTTGGGGATGCAGCCATCCAGTAGCCTGCCACATCTGCACAGCACAGCATTAAGCAACAACAGCACTACATAAGGGTGCTGCGGCTACTGTTCGATCTTCCTTGAAATATCCTGTAGATCTACTGGCAATTGACTGATCCAAGCAACCGGTTCTTTGCATGCAAGCGAATTGGACCAGCGCCGATCTCTCATTTCCTTCACCGGGAGAGGCATAAACCTGACTGACCATCGACGAAACTTGACGGGTGAGAGAGACAATATCCACCACAGACAATTCAAGTGCCTCTTCTTATTGGTTCCGAAGTTGTATGATGTAATCAAGACAGAACATCTAGCAGATACGACCATTCAAGCATTGGTACTTGTGTGCCTTGCTTTGTGCAGCTGTTTGATGTGATTCTAAATCCAGAAAATCCTGTGAAGTATTGAGGATCCTGAACAAGCATCTTCATCTTGTCTAAGGTGACAGCCCGGAAAGCAGACAGATGTGTGGAGACTTCCAGTAGGTGTGTAGATAGTACTGAAGGAGAGAGAGGATGCTCAACCAGAGACTGTGGACTCTGAAACCAGCGTCCAGCGAAGATCCGGAGCATAGCTCTCCTGCCTTCCCTCGCCCTCACAGACCCGCCCTGCTATCTTCTCGAAATAACCTCACATGAGCGCTGCTCGGCCGACAAATTTACGAAGGGCCTTGAAGGGTCGAGCAATCCGCAAAAAGATCCCTTATATTGTTCCCCAAGCGTTTTCAAGATCACCCGTAACTCCCTCGCCCCGAACCTGACGCGCAGCGAAGCGTAGCGGAAGGAGCTACGCTCAGGGAAATAGGCTGGAAGATGCCGGTCATTCAGTGCGTGTACATCCGTCTGGTCTCTTGATCAGGGTCCAGAATGTGACAGGAGGGCTTCGCAACGGCAAGCGCCGCCAAAGGGCCAGAGGCAACCGTTCCGGTACGCGGAGAGCTGCTTCTGGTTCTTTCCGCATTTTCATCTGAGTGGTGCGTTGGCAAAGACTTGCAGGCGCAGTGGAGAGAACATGCTAGGTTCAGGGCCCGCATCAACGGAAATGCGAGTCTCAAAGCTACGACGTCCTTCCACCACTGGATGGAGCGTCACAGCAAACAGTCGAACAGGGGTTTCGGCCACCAGCCCTGAGAATGATAACCCAACATTCACCATGTCCAGGACGGTGCCGTTCCCCTTCTCCCGAACCTTTTTGCAGTCTTCGTGGCATCGGTTTTGACCTCATCAACCAGCCTGACAATACTGTTCATTCTCACGACACCGTCCACTCTGACAACGCCGCCCATTCTCACAACGTCACCCCTACTCTCTCCTCGTCATCTTCCGCCAGCTCTCTCCATGGAGAACGATGCGTTTGCAGGGGCCCTCAACCCTGGCCGTCCAGAGTACAAGTACACGGATCGTGAAGGCGGTTGTTCGAAGATCAGTGAGGAGTTCGACAACTTCCACCTGCCGTTAGATGGCCAAGTCGAGTAGGAGGAATCAGAGAAGCTGATCAAAGAGGGTGTCGACCTGATCAGAAGCATCCAAGACGGCAAATACGCCCTAAAGAACCACGAATTGGTAGACCCTTCAACTGTTCGGCTCTTTCCTGCGGTGAAAGCCAACACCAGCCATCTGCCCGGCACCGAGGAGGACGCAATCAAGGTTGACGTCCGGCATTGGACTAATGCAGTGGACGAGATCATCCGGGCATCAGAGTCCCAGCTGCCCAAGAAGGTGTCGTGGTGGCTGAGCGAGTCCTTAGGCAGTGTGGCCGGAGTTAACAAGGCCAACACAGCGACAACGACACAGATTGCCATAGACAGCATCTTGTTGGCTATTCGCAACGTCATGGCAACCCAGCAGGACGGACACTACAGCACCCCTGGCACTAGGCGGGCATCCACCGCCCGTAGCCGGCGTTCTTCGGCGGCGTCTTACCGCAACCGCTCGCCAATTCGCATGACTACAAGTCGCGGCAGCCCGAGCGCAGCCGGCGGTGGACGCGACGGTGGAGGTAGCCGATCCCGCGGTACGCGTGATCATGAGCGGTCAGCTTGATAACCTCCGGAAGTGGGCCAAACGCGAGCCCGTAGAACCGCCAAAGCGAGGTCGCGGCCAATCTTCCAAGTTTCCATCGGTCGGCGATAACCCCAACATCACGGGAATTCGCAAAAACGCTCGTCAGGCAACTCCACTGAACGCTGGCAACTTGCACCTGCTGAAGCAGGGGTTCGGCTACATCCTTCAACACCGTATCCGATGTGTTGAGCTCACAGACAGCATTGGCTCAGTCTTCCTCGAGGCCCTAGGCCTCAAGATAGACGAGTTTACAACTTCGCCGGAGCTCTTCCGGCAGGCTCTCAAGTCTGGACCCATTGGAGCAGGCAAGCTGCACGTCACTGCCATAGAACAGCATCAGCGCGAGCATATCATTGCGGCACGTGTCGCCTTCCGCGACAGGGCTCGACGTGGCGTGCCTGACGACATTGTCAGCGAGGGGCCCCAGCCCCGCCCTGCGGACCACTATAGGAAGCATGAATTCACGGATGATGAGATTCCGCAAATGGAGGAGTTGATGTACGGCGTGTGGCTGAGCCCGAAGAGGAAGAAACGGAGCGTCTCTCGTGAGGAGTAAACTAGGATCAGCTTGGTTCTTGGGGAGGAGTTGATAGGAACAGTATTGCGGACAGTAGAGAGGACAGTAGAGAGGACAGTAGAGAGGACAGTAGGGAGGACAGTAGGGAGGACAGTAGGGAGGACAGTAGGGAGGACAGTGGAGAGGACAACAGAAGGAGAGAAGAGCAGACGGGTTTACATGTTACTCATAGAGCAGACCGCGAGGCCTCCCTGGTCGTTGCTGAATTTTTACCTTTCACTTGGCTCAGCGTTCAGATACCCTCTACTTTCTCCATCGTGATAGGCGTGATGCTGCGAAGAGGATTGCGATGGTTCCATTCCAATGTCATCCATGGAGGCGCACCGGCTCGGTGTGGGGCCGAGATCAGCTCCGAGTACACCTCTTCAGCAGGGCTAAAATCTCCTCCGCTGAGTGCCTGCATGAGGGCAGATGAGACTAGGTTGCCTCTTTCTCAAGTCTAGGTTAAGGCACTAAATGAGTTCAAGTGATTGATCCTTAGCTTGGTAACTCGGAATATCTCAGGTCAAAACCCTTGCATTGGGGGACGGCCTCGATTTCTGGGAATGACCTGCTTGCCAACTCGCTCGCCTCACAAACGAAACTTGGCAGGGCCAAAAGGGAAGGAAGGATTGACGATGGGAAAGTGATGCACCGTCTGCCTTTTGGCCCGTGTTAGCAAATCCAGACGGGTCCCAGGTTCAAAGTCCCCGCCACGTCGGCAGTTGTTCGGGGGACGTTGCAGTGAATGTGGCTTGGGGTCAGATGCGGCAGTGGCACAGCACCACGCCTATCGATAGAGAGATAAGATAAGACAGACGGGTCGCGATAACATAGAAGGAGGGGCCGTCAACAAGCGCGCTCTCAGAAGTCGGCCGACGGACCTAGACGCGTGCCGATCTAAATTGTACGGCCAGATTAGCATCGCGACCGGGCTGTCACCTCTCACAACGACCCCCGCCTCCGGCCGCTGACAGACGACTCCCTCCGGCGGGGAAAACAACAGCGTGTCTCTGAACTTTCGGTCAACGGCGAATAACAAAAAGGGGGGGCTACTGCGGCCATGGAGGAAGCGCACCGCAAAATCGAGCTGCAGTCCAACGAGGACCTGGCATACCTGCTCGACAACGTGCGCCGCGCCGCGCAGGACCAACTCGACAAGGCCTTCCCCCAGATCGAAGGGAGCAGCGCGCAGGAGGACGAGCTGAGGGCGCCCATCGAGCGTCTCGTCAACGAGGTAAGGGCCCAACTCCACCAAACACAAAAAACCACAGCAAATCCAGACGGAAAAGACACTAACCTTCTCCCACGAAAAACAGTACATCAACAAGACATTCACCTACGCCGCCCCGAACCTCTCCATAAACGGCCTCGACGCCGACCCCGCCGTCTTCCTCTCCCCCAACCGCAACCCCGACGAGCCCGAAGAGGCCTACGAGCCCTGGGACGCGCGCCTGCGCCAGCGCGTCGAGGACCTCGCCCGCGAGGAGGAGGACCTCCTCAACGAGATCGCCGCCCTGAAGAAGAGCGTGCCCGGCGGCGTCGCGGCCGCCATCACCCAGGACTTCAAGACGTCGACCGCGGCAGACGAGGCGGCGGTCGAGGCAGCCAAGAAAGCACGCGAGGACGAGCTGAAGGCGAGGGATGCGGAGGTGCTGCCGCAGGACGAGGTGGAGAGGCAGGGCGAGACGAAGGCGGCGTTCGGGGGCGCGGTGGAGACGCTGGGCAAGCTGAAGAAGGATATGCCTGCGACCGTGGCCAAGATGGAGAGGGCGAGGGTCGCCGGCGAGTATACCGTCACGGAAAGATCGTAGGGCGGTTGGGTTCAGGAGTTTTCGGCGTTGGGTTATACCACATGAAGTCTGCCAACGCGTTTCTACGCGTTAATCGTCAAAATCTCACTTCTATCCATGTTGGATCTGGTTGTCACGAAATATGCTAATTCACGACGAGAAGTTAAAGTGAAAGCGATAGTATGTATATTGTAGATAAGGTAACATTTCAGCCAAGGCCAACGCGTGTATGAGCGACTCTACAACAGAAGCTCTTATTTTTAACCATCCCCAAGCCCGCTCCAATTTCATCAACTCTCATGCAACAAGCCTCGCCAACGCCTCATCTTTGACTGGTGTCGTCCAGTATCAATAGCGCCTGGCCCCCAAAACAACAATCTCCCCGAGCTTCGACTCAAGCATGGCAATCTATCAGGAGACGCTTATGCCGCAGCAGGGGCCTTGGCGGGGTCGGCAGCACCGTCAGTGGTGACGGCGGTGCCGGCGGGGGCCGCGCCGCCAGCGGGGGCGGTGACGGTCTCGCCGCCCTTGTTCTCGATGACGTCGCCAGCGGCCTTGGGCTCGGCCCACCAGGGCTCGTTCGTGAACTCCTTCTCTTGCCACGGGCCGGCGTCGCTCCACTCGCAGCCGCCCTGACACTCGCACTTACCACCCAAGGACTTGGGCAGGTTCTCGGGCGGGATCTGGTTTAGGAGCTCCTTCTGGTAGCCACCGCCGAGGATGTTGATCTTGGAGACGGTGACGGGGTCGAGCCAGCCCTTGATAACACTCCAGGCGGTGGAGAATCCCCAGGGAGCGTTGATGATGTAGAGCTTTCCGAGACGCTCGGGGTAGTAGTTCTGGGAGATGACGGAGGCCTTCTTGACGTAGTCGTAGACCTGGGGCAGGCGAGTGATGGGGACTCCCTTCATGTCCATGATTGTGCAGCAGGTCTCGACAAGGTGGTTGTACTTGCGGGAGCAGGCGGGGAAGCGGGGGTCGGCGCACTTCTCGTACTCGACAGCAAGGTTGGTCAACATGCGCTCGGCCGTGGTGATCTTGTACATGGCGGTCAAGTCGATGCCACCGTAGTGCTCGATGTAGACGGGACGGCCATCCTGTTGTGATCGTTAGCGAATCTTGCCTATGGACCAAAGGTGTTTCTCAATTCGAACCTTGTCGGTCTTGTGGTAGTACTGGGGGTAGTACTTGAAGATGTCGGCCTTCTCGGGGTAGTCCCAGCCGGCAATGGTGTCGTCCAGGTTGGTCGTTTTACGCCAGGTCTCGAACTCGACGAACCTGGAAACGGAAGGTTAGTCGACGGTCTTGTGAATCGTGGAAACACGGCGGGCAAGCTCACATCTGCTTGGAGAGGTTGACATCGAACTTGCGGGCGCGCAGGAAACGCAGCTGTGTATGCCATGTTAGCCGGGACTGGACACGCAATGCTTATCTTGCGGTCTAGCTTCCGGGAAGTCGTACCAGAGTCAGGGTATCGAGACGCTTAGAGTAGCCCTCAGACTCGAGCATCAGACGCAGCTGGGCGACCTGAGCCTTCTGCTCCTCGGTGAGGTGGCCAGGGTGACCGGGCTGGGCCGTCGGGGCGACAGTCGGGTAGTCGAACTGGTCATACTTGGGGTCGAGTTCGGTTTGGGCCATGGTGGGGCTGTGTAAGGGTCTTCTTCACGAGGAAGAAGAACGGTGTAGAGGGAGGAGGTGGTTGTGGTTGAAGAGGGAATTTCCCAAAAAGGCGGGGTTTTAAGAAGAAGGGAGAGGCGGTGGTTTTGAATCAACACGACGGTCAGTCAGTTGTTGTTCCAAGGAAGAAGAGCACAGAGAGGGCGACCGGGATCGTAGGTGTTCAGGAGAGAAAAGACACTGGAGCTGGCCTGGCTGTGGGGAAGGAAGAGAGATCTCCTGCACAAGTGTAGGGGCGGCTTGAGAGGTTGAATTAAAGTGCACTTCGCTGGCCGTATGCCAAAATTCGTCATAGCGACCGGTCCCGCACGCTGTTGCCCCTGGTTGCCCCTCAAAATGGTACTAGCCAGCCTACACCGCACTTGCGCACCCGCATCTAATAGATACGAAGTACGTATGCTCTTTCCCATCAGCTCCATGAGCATCGCCCGCCACGACACTTACGTAACCCACTAAACCGCCGCCCACGCGCGGCCAGAGGCGCTGTAGATTGGTAGATTAGTGCATCTCGGCGAACGGCACCCAGCCCTGCCAGTTAACCTGGAACCCGGCCAGCCAGCGTGGTAGCATGCAGTGTTGCAGCACTGATTCGTTGGGCGACATGAGTCGAGCAACTCGAGTGGTGGCAGTGGCACGGAAAAAAGTGGCTGACTGGCTTAATTCCGGCCCTATGAGACATCGGATGGTTCTCAACGAGGTCGCTGTTGGGACGTGACATATGTCTGCTGGTGGGCGGTTCGCTGCGCTGGGACGATTCCGTCCGTGGTGTTGCACGGAACATTCTGTTAGGCTCAAGACACCATCGGCAGCCGGGGTCTTTCACAATCCGGACTATGTATTTGATGGCTAAGCCACGCTCATTAGGCCGGTTGCCCGTCATTTAACCCTGGGACTCGTTTGAGGCTCTCAATCTCCGGGACGGCATCATGACGAATCTTTTAGGGGTTGGAAAATCCGCACACGAGGCCTCCTGGCATTGCTGAAAAAATCATGAAATCTTTTAATTGGTATCAACTCTCCGACTAGCCACCGGCCTTGGTCTTGTCCTCGTCCTTTTCGGCGCCCTTTCCGTCTTCCTTGTCTTTGCGCTTCTGAACAACCTCCCAGTTGTAGACTCTCGCAATGGCAACTTCCATGGTCTGTTCTCTGTCAATGGCGGTGCCCTGGGCAGCTCAAGGGTCGTGAACGTACCGTAATCTGCTCTCTCAGGAAGTCCAAGTCCTCCTCGCAGTTTGATAGACTCAGTTTCGCCGTCGACAGCTTGGATTGCAGCAGCGTCTCGGCCTCGTCGATGGGGTACGACAGCATCACGTTGGCCTGGCTTCGATCAGCATCATCATTACGCCTTCTGTTCAGAGAAAACGCACGCCCAGCCAGATGTAGACCTCGTTCGTCGGCGGGATCTTCGCCTTGGAGTATAGAGTGTCGTTCAGCTCGAAAGTCGTCTCAATCGGTTCGTCCTCATCCTGCGCAGTGTCAATACCCCCTATCTTGTTGCCCTGCAATTGGTGACTCCGACCTGTCTGAGCTTCAAGAACTGCACGGAGTCGAGCGTCTTCTGGATGTCGGGAATCTTGTCCTTCAATCCAGCCATGCGCTTCTGAAGGTTCAGCTCCATGAACTGGTATTTCCTGCGCGCACACCAAGTGTTACCAAATTGTCCTGTCGTGTGCCCCTCTTTCGTCGTTTTGGTGTCCGTCCCGATTCGAAGTGCGGGCGGGCGCTCGCCTATCGCTGGGCGACTCACGAAATCATCTCCTGGAAGTTGCGCAGAGTGGGCTCGACATCTTCACGGGTCGTGACGTAGTCCTCGACCTTGTCGACGAACGGCGCCTTGGGGATTCCTCGAGGGTTGCTAGGCGTAGCATCCTTGCTGCATACAGAGAAAATCGGTCAGCTTCGTCGAAATGACTGAACATAAACTGGGGGCAATTACCTGGCCATCTCCGGCTTCTTTCCCTCTGCCGACATTGTAGAGATAAAGAGATGGTGCTTCAGCGCATCATCTGTTGGTTGGAAGGAGCTTGCGATTTTTCGCCAACGGTGTGGAGGGGAGCTGCAGTGACGGTCCGCTACTCACCCGATCTACGGTGGCCTGTTCACCGAGGTGAGGGGTACCTTCCCTGCCACCCAACTTGACTTGGCACGGGCGAATGGTGGGGTAGCTAGCTACCTTACACAGATGCCACACCGAGACACCGAGATGTAAATGGTCGCCTCAAACACTTCTATACGATTATCCTGTTCGTCAATGGGAATAGTGGTTTCATATTTCTTGCAAGTGCGCGTTAGCTTCTTCAGCTGATTTAGCACCATGGTAAGTAATTAGACTTCGAATCATCAACCCACTGCCGTCTTCGTCGTCATCTACACGCGCATCGTTGTTTCAACTTGCATCGACTCTTATCTTTCACGGCCTCAAATATCATTAACCCATTTACAGCGCTGGAAGCCATCTCCCCATACCGCCTGGGAGCAACTCATAAGCTTATTCGAAACAAAAAATAGTAAACAAAGGCAAGAGAAATGGTCATGTTCCGAAACCGAGAATCGAACTCGGGGCTATGCCTAACCTCGCATCGAAGATGAGAGGGCATCATGTTGGCCACTACACCATATCGGATTGAATTGTTGAAGACCTGTACCGTTGCGGAGACTTGTGTGTGGTGGAGCGGGGCCGCAAAGCCTGCACGATCCACGAGTGTCCCGCGATTAGGGCCAGGAGTGGAGGTGGCCGGATTGAAGTGTTCATTGGTCCCAAGATCTTTCGTTCATCATGATATTCTACAAAGCCTTTCATGCCGCCGTCGTATAGGTCTAATGCCCCCTTCTATTCCTTATTCTCAACCCTGCGCTGCAGAATGTGTCTCGCGTTCGCGGGGGTAAGCGTGTCGATGTCCAGCTCTTCCAGCGTCTTCTTCGCCTCCGTGTTATCAGTGAACACCCTATCGCTCGCCTCCTTGAGCGACAGCCCTCCCTCGACAGGCTCGGTCGGCAGGTTGAGCAGTTTCAGTGCATCGACCAGACTAGTCATCGACGCGACGCCGTTGGGGATGTACCTCTCCACGAGGGCAAAGATGGCGTTCACGTCGCGGGTGAACTGCGCTGCACCGAACGCCGTGAAGCTAGCCCTCATAAGAACCTCGCCCCAGAGCAGATCCTGCAGTTTGTCGAGGGTGGAGCGCCATGTGCGGCGGAAGGCGGCGGTGCTGAGTGCCTTGACGAGGAAGTCGAGGTTGCGCTTCAGGATCCTCAGTGGCTCGTCCAGCTCAGGGGTGACGGCCAGTTGAGACGGGTCGACTGCGGCAATGTTAGTCCACGCTTCAGTGTTGGTACCACAGGTCCACTTACCCTCTGAGCCACTATCGCTAATGGTCGTCCACTGCGTTCTCGTCGCATAGGCCCTGAAGGTCTTGTAATGGGAGTCGGCAAGTGCGTTGACCAAGAAATCCTGCGCCGTCTTACGTCGCAGACTATACGCCGCAATCGTCTCGTCGAATAGGATGCCATCGTCCGTATCAGACCCGACGGCCGTGGACGTGCGATCCTTGACCTCTTCGTAGCTCATCTCGCCAGACATTCTGGAAGGCTCGCCATCTTTGGTCGCGCGTGATTGAAGCTGGTCCCACAGCGTGACGAAGAACTCCTCGTTGCTCCAGTCTTTGAGGGTGTTGACAACGTGATCGGCACTCCCGTAGACCTTGCATAGTGATTCGAGAGCGCCCGTACCTTCGAGAGCTGCGAGCTGTTCTTTCGTAACGCCGTGCAATGTCCTGCCGACGGTTGATGTGAGCGCTTGGTAGGCCTCGAGAGAACCGCGCAGGCGATCATGAAACTCGTCAAGGATGTCGAGCTGGATGCCGATCAAGAAGCGGATCTTGTGCTTGAACGTCCGGACTCTCTCGTACTGGGTCGTGATCGATCTCAGCAGGTCAGTAACCCGCACAGCGCCAAAGGTAGGCTTCGTCTTTCCGGTGCCAGTATAGTCGTAATCGATGTTGCGCGCGTCTGGTGTTGCCATGATGGCCTGGAAGCGTTCCATGGCGAATGCCTTCTCCGCCTGGAACCAGGGCTCGAACCACTCCTCCAGAACCTCGGACGCAAGACCAGGCCAGCCTTGTTCCGCATTTCCGCCGTCGTAGTTGAACTTAGAGCGGATGTTCTCATCGAAAGTCATAAGCTGGCCCATGAGACTGCTCAAGAATGTCGGGTTATTAGCAGCATCTGCGGTCGCGGCCTTGACCTTTTCCCTCATGACAGGGAGCATGCTCGTGATGAAGGCGCAAACTGGATCGACGTACACCAAGCTGTTTCCAGCAGGGGTATCGCGGAGCTTCGCAGCCAGAGTGAAGCCCAGGTTATACCTAAAGAAGTCCTCCCACTTTTCAATGGTCGCCAGAAACCAAGGGAAGCAGTGCGTCCCTATCGCATCAGGCTTGCTTGTTGGTTTGTCGCTCATGAAGTGGAAGCGGAACTCTGATACAAAGATCTTGCTCATGACGTCAAACGGAAGAAGGCTGACGATTGACTTGTTCAGTGTGACCTCGGGGATTTGCAGGTCGATCAGCTTCTCGAAGCATGCCAGCCATTCGTCGTCCATCTCAGATGTCGGATCAACCAAGGGCCACGACCTCTTGCTCAGTATAGCCTCTAGCTCGCCAGACATGATCTTCTTCATCTCGTCCCACAACTTGTCAGCGACGTTGCGAACATGGTTGACGAGGTGCACAGCAGCGTCGTCCGCCGGCCCAGATAGCTCCTCCAACCGCCTAGACAGCTGCTTCAGCTTCGAGTATGGCTCCAGCGCGGCCTTGGGGCTTTCGGGGAGATGCGACCGGGCTTCAGCCCTCAGCCTATCCACATCCTGCAGGAGTACCAGGTATTTCTGCGCCAGCTCAATCGTCTGCAGCTTCTTCATGGGCCTTTGCAGCCTGGCAATGGCCTGGTTCGGCGCATCAGATGCTGCGGCGATCTTGACACGGACGTCGATGCTGTGCTGCAGCTCCTGGAAGTCTTGTATACGCTGAGCGAGCGAGGACTGGCGATCGCCAGCGGTGCGGCGGGCTTCGTCGAGCTGTTTGACGGCGTTGTCGAGCTGGGACTGGAGCTGGCTGCGCTGGACCTCGACATTGGCGATCAGGGAGTTGAGGTTCTCGAGGTCGGTGGTGGATTGTAGCTTGTCGTCGAGGAAATCTTCGACTCGAATGTCTAGAGCGCCGCCCGTCTGGGCGCGCGCATCGGATATAGTTGCCATAGCGGGCTGGTCCGGTGTGGTGTTGCGACAGGGCGAGTCTGGATATTGAGATCGCAACGTATGGTCTGAACAATGACGTGGAGCTTGAGCTCCGCTGTAGTGGGGCTATATGCATTTGTCGAGCTGTGTGCTTATGTACGTTATTTATGTAATTAGCCGATGTTCTCCAAACACCTTGTTGAATAGTGATGGGATGAACTCTTCACTCTGGGATCAATGCGGAGGAGAGGAACCTTTGAAAATACTATTTGAAGTCTTGAAGAAATTAAGAGGACAAAAGCTTGACAAACCTCACGCTAATTCAACCTCTTGGGTTGCATTCGACACTTGTGTGTCTAACATTATGTCACCAGGAAGGACAGATGGCCCCAGAAGGAAGACTAACGGTAAAACTTTTGAACACTGGATCCGACTGAAAAATGAGAGCTGGACGTAGATTCTTGGTAGATGAGGACTGCTGCGCTGACCTCAAGCGCAAAGACTGCCCCACAATTGACGCCAACACGGGACGGAGCGGGCATGTGATATTGAAGCAGGCCGGGACCGGTAGACCCACAGTTCGGACCGGATGTGTGGAGGACGTGAGACACCGGAACCGACCGAGCTATAGCAGCTGGCATAGAGCTCGATGACCTTGTTTTCCAGGGAGCTATGCCCGAGACGGTCTAATTTTCCTGTGTCTGCGTGACTGTATTTCCTACGTATTTAACTACTTACATCACGAGCGATAGTGACGATAACGACGACGACGAAGACGAAGACGACGATAACGACATTAGTAACAAAAAGTCACCGGCGCCCTGCATTCCCTCCGTTAGAGTTCCAGGACCATATTGGACGACCGACTATAATTTCATCGTATACTCTCGCTACTGTATGCCATTGGAAAGGAAATAACCATCTGATTAGAGTGGGTTGGACAAGGCTGGCCGAGGCCACTGCGGAGACTGCTGGCGATCGACCCGCGGATCGTGAAGACGACACTGGAGCTGCCGGGGGAATGGTCTGCATTGCAGATCCAACTTTCACTTCCGCATCGAAGACGATGTCCGCAATCTTGTCGGCTGAATGGAAGCCGAAGCAGATGCCAGACTTTCGATAGATCCTGGGTCAAGAGACAGCTCAGCAAAGTGCACAGACCGAAGTTAGTCACCAGCCACATATTATTGTCAACAGACGCAGCGCTTCGGCACCTCCAACATCCGCCAGCCCAGCAACAGTCAGTCGCAAAATCTCATAAGGAGGCTTGGTAGCGCTTGGTGAGATGTGGCTGAGGGTTTTCACGGGGTGATAATGAGTCACCATGGGATTGTTGTTGCACTGAACAGCCGGCTAGTGTACTGTCTGTGTATCCGTGAAGGAAGCTGAGAGACGCAGGCAGATTGCGTCAATGGCTTGTGGCTTGGTTCTGTGCGAACAGATGGTGATGGCGGCCCTTTGATGCTGTCAAGTACGCCTAAAGATAGCGATGTTATGGGAGATGGCTGGAAAGGTTGAACACATGGACTCCCGAGATCTACACAAATCGGGTGCCGGCGAGCCGGGCATTTTAAGCCAGTGGAGGCAAGACAGCGTTAGCGCCCACCAACATCCGTCCATGCGGGATCGAGAGACAGCAGTCAGCTGAAGTGACAGATGTCGATGGGATGGAAGATATTTTTGTCAACGGGCATCTTCGAACGATGCGTGAGAATGGAGATCGTTGACCGCCATCAGAGACGCAAGCGGTGTGTTGGGCAACGGCTGTCCGACTTTGTGTGGTGGAGTTGATAGGAAACCGATGGGTCTCGACGATGGATAAAAAAGCACGGAGCCGTCTGGGGTTCCTGCGAGAGGGATCCGCCCAGCAGGGGAGCAAGTCGACTGCGTATATCGTCCAGAAGTGGCAAGCTGTAGAAGATAAAGTAGCTGACCGTGTCTGTGGCAGGGTGCGCCGAGTCTGTAAGGTCCCACGAGAGGATTCTTGGCCCGTCGTGTTGGGTTATGGGATCCGAGATTCAGATGCAGTCGCCGTGCCAACAAGGGGTGGGCAAAGACGGACGGGCTTGGGATGCCGGAAACAACGCATCACCAAGAATCGACGACAGCGAGTCGAAGAGGGAGAAAAGCAAGGCAACAGCTGGACCCATGCTCCGGGTGTCATCTTCAAATGCAGGAACCCCCGAGGCCTTGTTCCCGCGTCGAGTCGTGTGCATGCTTGGATTGGGTTAGGTGAGCGGCAGGCTGAAGCAAGCGACGGACAAACAGGGAAAGCTGCACGATGCGAGGCGGTTGGCGGCCACAATCCCGTGGTGGTGTCGTTACCCGCGTCGTTGAAGAGGAGCTGAGTGCAAGAGAGAAGAGAAGAGGACCTGAATTGCGCCCGAAAAGAGCTTGGGCTAGAATTCGATGCCAGGAACAACAGGTGCGCTAAGATGCAGACTTAGATTTGACGGGGGGTGAGCGCCTGGACACGATGGGCACACCTGGCACGGGATGGGGGGGACCCCTGGAAGAAGGGAAAGACGTCACCCAGCCACCGGGCTTTTTTTGCAGTTGGCGACAGGCTAGAGTGGGCCCCCGCCTTCCAAGTCGGGCAACGCAGCAGCCACAGCAGCTAGGGAAAGGTACGTACCCAACGCCTGGAAGGCCACCCCCGGACGAACCTGGGAGCCAGAACAGCATCAAAGTGGGGCTGCCCAGGAACCGCTGCAACGCTGTGAATCGCCCGGACAACGCTCTCCTTGCGCCACGAGTAAATAGAGGAGGTTGGCGTAGCTACGTAACGCCTTGCAACAACCGCACTTCCTGTCCATCTTGGCTGCGTTTGGGTCCTAAGTGGGATGGCAGGACCAATTGCACCTCATCCTGGAGCCTTTTTTCCCATCCATCAAGATCCATCCATCACCCTTTGTCTCTCTTGCCCATCACCCAGCCATCTGAATATTCACCTCTGCAACCGCCTCTACGTACAAACCTCCCGTCCATCCCGAATCTGCGGGCACATCCCGCCTTCAAACTCTGGACACACCTTTTTTTGTGCGGGAACCTGATCCAGAGACAAAACTAAGTCCACCCTTCCCTCCCCTTGAGCTCCCCAGCCATCCCAATATCCACGAGAAGATCTACCTACCTACCTCTTCCCGCGCCCACCTTTGAAGACCTTACCCGTCACATCCACTCTACACTACACTCACTCAAACACTTTGCGTCCTTCATTCACCGTCAATTCCAAAAGAGACAGCATCCAAAAAGTGGTAGTTTGTTTAGTGTCTGACATACAGGAAAGAGTCTCCATCGCCTACCTCGCAGGTCCAACACCGTCCCGCATTCCTCGCGGTGTTCTCCAGCGGTTCGGTTTTTCTTCAACCCAGCTCTACATTCCTCACTCTTCGCGAGGCATCAACGCCATTCATTCCCGAGACCTCGTATTCCTCGCACCACGAGTCGACTCCCCGCGCGATTAGTCCTTCCCCAGACGACAAGGAAAGACAAGCAGCGTGCCAACGCTGAAGGTGCCTGGACCAGAACCCGACCGTCGCTCCGCTATCACGGAGGACGGGCGAGGGTTGTTTGAGACCTCTCGTTAGAGTGGAGGAGTAGGAACACAGAGTCAACATGGCGAAATTCCAGGTTGGCTGGTATCGTGAGTCCACCCCTCCCCATTCTGGAAAAGCGGCAGCTTGAGCTAACACTTCCACAGGGTTTGTGCCGTTCCTAGGATACCACCATGTCTTGATGATCTTGATCGCAATTGCCATCATCCTTCTTTGTAAGCTCCATCGGTCGCCATCTCCAAGAACCATCACTAACGCACCCGACAGCTCTATTACTGGCAGGCTGCTCATCGTCATCACCTTTGATCCCCGATATCTTCCTCCTGTCCCTGTACTATGACAGTTACACTGCCGTCCCCGACACGGCGCAAGTAGACTACAATGTTCACACCGCCATCGAGAACATCGCTGGCGACGCCCGTCTCGCCGCTCGTGTCGGCTACTTTGGTATCTGCATCAGCCCCGACGGTGGCAGTTGGCTTTGCAGCAACAATGCCACTGCTCTGGCCAATGAAGTCTCCGTCGACCAGGATCCTCTTAACCTGATCTGGCTCGCCGCCCAGTTCAAGGACATGATTGTTTTCCCCTACCTCATGTGAGTCCCCTCTGCTAACCACCTCTAAAACCGCCTACTGACAACCACCAGCATCATTGCCATTATCTTTGCCTTCGTCTGCTTCCTGCTTCTGGCTACCTTCCCCGGGTGGCACGAGGAGGAGGACTCTGAGGGCTCCGACCGCGAGGTGAAGCCCTTCCCCTCGCGACCCGTCTCCCAGATCTCCCTCGCCATCATCTTCATCGCCTCCATCTTCGTGCTGGTGTCAGTATTATGGCAGCACACCGCCTCCGTAGCAGCTTCCATCATCGCTCAAGACTTTGGCAACGGAGCCGTCAAATCCGGTGTCGGATCGTCCGCCATGGTCCTCGGTTGGTTCAGCTTCACACTACTCATCATCGTCACCATCGGTCTGCTAGTCATGATCCTGAGTATCCGCGTCCTGAGCCAAATGGTCGGCTAGTTGCGCCAATCGAGTTGAAGAGATGAACAAGATTTGACGACGACGACAAGATGTGTAGAAGATGGGGCCCGAAGCCCGAAAGGAACACTTTGTACATGGGGAGAGCGCGATTTTACGCCTCACCGAGACCCATCAGCACATTCATCATCGTCCAGCACAAAAAAACACACCAAGCATCAGGAACATTGGCGTTTTCGTTTCGAATTGTGTTTTTGTTTTTATACTCTATTTGCTGTTTTGGCATTTCAATTTTTTGGGCCGGCAGGGGGCCCACGACACCAGGAAACATGTCGAAGTTTCCATGGGACCCCCCATGTTTTTAATGTTGAACGCTCCCTCGCAAGCGGCGGATGAGCAAAGAAAGAGAAGAGAGAGCATGAAACGTATAGACGATATCAGCAACGCCGCGCGGGTCTTTTCAGCCACTTCTCGCTCATGACCCTCAACTCTTACGACGACGACGATACCGAGGCCGTGGCACACGGTCACTTGAACTCTTTGGATTAGCACCCAAGGGTAATGAACGGGACGAGTCGACGAGAGAGGATTGTGGTATGTGCAGCACGAGAACAAGAGAAGACCGAAAAGAGAACGGCATGAGGGAAATGAAGGGAAACAAACTTTTTTTACTTGGACGGATCAATGGGATGGGAAATATGTGTAGGAGTATGTCGACCATGATTACGGGATAAGAGTGTCATGGCCTCGAACCAAAGATGAAGATGAGATGAGAGGAAATGAAATTGCACATGCCAAAACACACACACACCTCGTCTCATTCTGCTTGCGGTGACTCCACGATAACCTATCCCTTGAATAATGATCGACTTTTTGACTACGTGGAGAGTGGACAGGGAAACATCACTTAGAAAGTCACTGTGAAGCCAATTAGGTAGCTTTTGTTTTTGCACTTTATACAAGAAAAGAGTCAATCGACCAATACAACAAAAAACCCCGCGATTCAACACGCCCAAAACGCCATGTTTACCCAATTGCCTTGTCCCGCCGTGATATCTCATGCTTGACTGTTCCTCTTCCCCCCTCTTTCTTCTCTCTTCTCTCTCTACCATCTCTCTCTCTGTTTTTAAACGTAATCGTCTCCTTCTCGCTCCGCCATGCACGCAACGCAGCAACGCTTGCTAATGCACCAACATGACATCTACACAGGCCTCTTGAAAGGGTGCGCCTCCGTGTTGAGGACGTAGTCGTCGAGGCTGATGAGGTCGGGCTCCGAGTACAGCAGGTAAAAGTACTTTAGCGTCTCGGCGACCCAGAAGCTCTCCATCTCGTCGACGGGCTCCGGGGAGCTGGAGAGGATGTTGTCGACCGCGCTGGCGCCGTGCTCGGTGCGCGTCGCCTTGATGATGGCCTGCCACATGTTCCAGCCCTTCTCCTGCCAGATCGGGTCGCCGGTGATGCGGTACATGTACCACACCGATTCGATAGCTTCGGGTCTGGGTGAAGTGTGAGTAAGCAGAGCAATGACAGAGTGAACGCGGTTTAGAGGAGACTTACCGGAGGATGTAGCGTCTAGAGTTGATGTTGACGAAGCCAGGCGGGATCTTCTCCTCGTCGAGCATGATCTTCACGTATTCCTTGTGGGACTTGGGCTTGGGGTCAGGGATTTCCTCCTCGTACACGGGAATCGTGCCGACAATGCCTCCGCTAACGGGAGCATCGTTCGAGACGGTGCCCGAATCCGACGCGTCGCTGTTGATGTTGAGCTTGTCCTTGAGCGAGTTGCTGGCCTTCTCTTCGGACGTGCCCTTGCGGGGATCCTCTGAGGCCGGGGGAGCTCTCTTCTTCAAGAGGTGCTCATCCACGTTGGACGGCGACTTGTTGAGGCCGGGCTCGGGGGCGGGCCACTCGGTCTTCTTGACATCGTTGACCTTCTTCGGCTGGTCCTTGGGGACCTTGACATCAGCGAGGGGGTCGACCTTCTTCTCCTCCGCAGGCGGGGGCATGGCCTTGTCGACAGAGAGTCTGTCAACCGCGGCTGCTCTCCTAAGCTCCTCGTTCTTCTTCTCCTTCTGTCGCTCCTCCCATTCCTTCACCTGCGCGTCGCGCCAGGCGGCGGAGGGGTCAAGGTGCTCCCACCAGAGAGTCTCGTTCCAGGGGCAGCTCTCGAGAGACGCGCAAGGGACGACGGAGGCGCCCTCGGGCATGATACCGGAAGGCATGGATTCGTACGCCCAGACGCAGCCATCAGTCAGCTTCTTGGCGATTTCCAGGTCCTCGGGTCTGTCAAAGATCTTGCTTCCCAAACCAAACATGCCACCAATGAAGCAGGTAAGGTGAGTGACCTCATACTCGACTCGGGCATCGTACTCGGGATCACCAGCCGTGGAGACCTTCGCGGAGAAGAGAATGTCTCTCTCCTTGGGGACCATGGGCCTGTAGAGCAGCCACTTTTTGACGGCTGCAACTGTCTTCTCGTGCATAGTCTTGTACTTGGGCTCAAGGCCGCCAAGCATGAGATATTCCTACTAAAATTAGCTCAAACTCTGGGGAAGCGCTTTTATGAAAAAAACTCACTTTAGGGAAGTACTCATAGGTCGAATCTTGGCTTCCACCCATGCTGTACTGCTCGTATCCCCAACCACCAGGAGCAAGTCCCTGAGGGATGCATTCCCATTCGGATTTCTCCTCGGGAGAGGTGGGAGATGGTCTACGACCGCTGTTTCCGGGGTACAAAGGCTGCTCATTCACGATTGGCTTCGGGAAAGCCTCCTCCTTGTCGACATTGGCGTTCTTCACTACAGACTCGCCATCCTCAGTGACCCTAACAGCCCGCTTCGAGAGGCCTGTCTCACGAGGTGCCACGGGCTCGTCGCGCTTCTCGTCCACGGCAGGCTTATGGCCTTCGGGCTCTTTCATGTGCGCAGCAACAGCCGCGGCGCTTGCAGCCGCAGCCGCAGCCTGCTCCTCCTGGTAGCGAATGGCCTCCGCGGTCCTGTTGCAGCCTGAAGCGTCGAGTTGCTCGGGGAAGATGCCGTTCAAGGTGGTGCCGCGGTTCTGAAGATCCTCGAAAGCGTCGGTGATGCGCGCAATCGCATCGTAGTACTTGCTCTCTCCGGTCAACTGAGCGAGGCGCGTGAACTCCATAGTCATGGAGCCCAGCTCAGCAACGCCGACGTTGCCAGCGCGGTGCGGCTGGGAGGCGTACTGGGGCTGCCAGTTGTAGTACAGAATGGGCATGCGGTTGGGGGTATCGAAGACGCCCATCAGGATCTCGGCCAGCTCAACGGCCTTGTCCAGCAAAACGTCGTAACCACCCTTCTTTCCTCCGCTCACGTCGTACGCCGCAAGCAACCCGCCCAGGTATCTTATAATGGTTTCGAAAACGGGAATATCGCGGCGCGTGGGGCTGAAGGTGAAGTCGATATCCTTGACGGCCTTGGCAGCCTCGTCGAACTCCTCCTTCATGCCCATAATCCAGAGGGTGTCGAGACCGTCCACAAGCGTGGCAGCCCAGCCACAGAAGGGGTCACGGTAGCGAGCGCTGACGGGGGAGAGCTCGTCGTGCATCCAGGCGTACTTGCGGTACCCGCCCCAAGAACGAACCATCTCAGCCTTGATCTGCGCCAGGCGTCTCTCGCGCTTCTCCTTGACGGCGGTCGTCTCGGGCTCGAACTTGTACTGGATCCTGGGGATGTCCTTGGGCTTTCCGGTCGGAAGGGGAATGATCTTGTCGGTGGGAACGGGAAAGTGCTCCTTGACCTTATGCCAATGGATCTGGGAGGTCGTCGTGGAGGCGCTGGACTCGGCGTTGTCGGCGTTGGGTCGGCCGGGAGGCTTCTTGGCGTGGAACTCGTCCTCGACGGGGATCTTGGCGGCTTTCGTGACCTCGGGCTCGTTGTCGGGGTTGTAGACGGGCATCGTGGGCGTGTTTGCGGACTTTGTGGGAATGCCCTTCTTGGGGGTCTCGGTCTTGAGCTGGGGGATCTTGACGACGGTCTGCTTGGCCGTCTGCCGCATGGGGTTCTGCTCGGGCTCATCCTCCTCCTGATCGTGAGGGTGTTCGCTATCCGGGGGCGGGTTGTTGTTCAGAGGCTTATTGGCGGGGGGTTCGTTGACGGGAGGCTGCTTCGCGGGCTCGGTCTTGCCCTTGGCAGGTTCATTGGGCTTGATGCTGCCGGTGTAGCTTGTCGCATCCCACTCAGGGTTCTTGAAGACTTGGTACAGCATGAAAGCCATGACAAAGGCCACCAAGAGCACATAACGGCTCCTCCTGCGGGGCATCATGATTGCTTGCTTGCTCGCCGGGGCGAGTCTCTGGGGCGCAAACTTGGGGGAGTTGGATGTAAGATCGGTCGCGTGCTACACTGCAGGTAGCGGTTCGACCGTCGATCGAGGACCCAGGGGTCCAGGGAAAAGAAGAGCGGCAAGGATGGCAGTGAGTTAACGCAGTGTCATTTCTCGGTATTTGGTTGATGATCGGATTCGAAAGGGCCCTTGAGCAGGCGGGAAGAGTGATTCAGTGTAAGGAATGGAAGAAGGGAAGGAAGGAGAGTAATTGGAGTGTGATTGAGGCAAGGCAAGACGAGGAGCAGGAAGAAAAGATACGTAGAGAATTGGATGGGATGCACGACAGTTGAGGTAAGGTGCCTACGGTAGGTCAGCAAGCAGGTAGGTGGCATGTACAGATTGGCTTTCGGCTCCATTTAGGGGGGCACACGGAGCTGCCAGGATGGCCAAGATGAACTTAAGTGTTCTAGTGCAGCGCCTCTGGTCCGCCTCTGAGGGGAACGCGCTACGGATACAGAGCAGGGCTACCTAAGCCTTTAGGTAATATGGAGGTGGGATGTGGGTGTGTGGATGGCACGCGCATGAGCAGATACAACGTTCAGCAGCGCCGACAACGTGGCACAGAAAGTATTTCGACATCAGACCAGCACTACGCAGTTATGTACATAGGCAGTAGGGCGAACAGGCCGCCCGCCACCTGTGCGCCGTGGGAGGTGGAAGCTGCCCGAGAGCAGCAGTCAGCGCACATGAGGCGAGAGAAGAGCAGACGGGCCGGGAGAGGCAAAAAAAGGCACGACAGTTTACAGACGCCAAGACGCGAGATCTGAGCTTTCCCCGTGTCGGATTGAAGCATCTGGCTCCAGCAGGTCAGGGGTTCAAGATGTCTTTTTCCCAGTGGTGCTGTGCAGAGGCCCGCACCCGTACACTGGTATCCGCCCTGTATGTATCCAACCTTTGTACGACCGGGTTCTCCTTAACGATAGCTGTCACGGATTCGAGATTGCCCGTATGGATGTCTGAAGATCCTCTCTATCAAAGACGTTTCAACCCGTCTGGCCAACTCTGTCAACTTCTCATTGGTGTAAAGTTTCGCCCTCAGCCGCAGACACGCCCGCCACTTGTCTTGAAGTCAAATCATTCTCAGAGTGGAAACCAGGTAGGGAGAGAAATTTACAAGACACTTTTTTTTTTTTTCCTCTTGTGCCAAAATGTCTCTGTCCTTTCCCCCTTGCCTGCTCAACCGATTGCTACCCCAGACACACATGGGCAACTTGCTGAACAGTACAGAGTAACACACAAAGAATAGCGCATGGCAATTGGCTCCCGTGGCGGGTCACACCTTAAGTGATGAAAGGCCACGGCGGTCCTCCCAGCTCGCAGCCAATCCGATGGCAGGGGACCGGCGCACCTTAACAGCGGGGCGGAACGGATCCAGATGGACCTTATTTTTCCAGGGAGTCGGTGGGCAGCTGCTCCTCCCAAAGTCGTATCCCAAGATGGATGATCCTCGCAGTAGATTGCACCAACCTTTGGGTACGAGGACGCTGGAGTCCGAGGATGATTTTGGGCAAACTATTCGTCTCGACTATCCAATACTCTTAGTAGGTAGGTACACAAAAGAGACAGAGGCGTGCCCATCAAGTCACCCGACCTCCTTTACTACTGTCTGTAAGTAGGTACCTAAGGAAGCCAAGCCGGATCCCCGCCGTCTCTTTAACCGTGCTATTGTCTTGGCACGAACAGCTGCCAGAGCTTCTGCTTCCGGCAACCCATTCAGCCCTCTCTCTGTCTCCTCCCAGGCTCTCTCTCTGAGACTCTCCACATCGAGCCCCCTTGCGCCCCTTGGCAATCAAACGACGGACAGCCGAACAACAACCGGTCGTCAATCGCTTCTCCTCGGGCCAGAAAGAAAGCCTGTGCGACGATCGCAGTCTTGTAAGCGCCAGCCTCTGTTGACGTGCAGTGCAGTGACACGAGCAGCCGCAGCAAACACGCTGACCGACCGGCCGGCCGTGACACGGGGGGCCCGCTGTTCAGAAACGCCGTCTTCAAGCCGAAACACTCGAGCCTCAAGACATGACTTCAGCGCTCCCGCATCGCATGAGGCGCGATTGACTGTAAAAAAAAGAGACGAGCCGATAAGTAGGTGCTGGACAGGTCTCCGCGGCATGCAGAGAGAAAGGGAAAACACGAGACGAAAAGGGAAAAAAAAGAAGGTTTCGGGTTCCTGTCTTTCATCACCGCCCCGAGCAGCAACATTTGCCGAGCATCTCCAGGGTCCCGCCCCGTCTCCACGAGATCTGCCTTATTAAGATGCGAAAAAAAAGAGACAGTCCGAGAAGTTTAAAGATTCCGTCATTCCGTTGCGCAGGTGCATTTTTTCGTAGTCAGCACCGCCCGGAATGCAGAGGGCCCTGCATCATACCCCATTGAGAGACAGGTCGGTCGGCTGCCGGGCCTCCGATGCTCGTGGTTCAAATCGGGCAGGTTACCCTCCGCCCGCATTTGCCGGGCCTGCCGGAGGAGGGGAGGGGAGGAGGGGCCCGCACGCGACTACCATGTGACCTGCAAGAATGGCGGAAGAATTCCAACGACGGCAGGAACGTTAATTGGACTTTGGGGAAGGTGGTGTTCCCAACCGGATATTTACCACACTGCGACGTGAATATGCTTAATTGATCAGATATAGCACGAAGTCCTCGGTTCGACGGTTCTCGGCGGCGATGGCTCTCAACTCATGAGACAGCTCCTTCCCAGATCTCCCTCCTGCAACCTCCTGCGAGGCACCACATAATTGAGTTACGTTTCTTGAGAGCTTCCGGGAACGGTGCCATGGCTCCACCTGATTGAAGTTATCGTGAAACTCAAAGACACTGGGGACTTCTAGACAGTAGATACCAAAATGGTTCATGGCAAGAGAAGGTCGCTAGGGTTGTGCAAGAGTGGTGGCAGGTAGCGATGACATGAAAATGTAGTTGAATGAGTCTCCTTAGGTATTCCATAGATGGGCATCTTTTCAGACTTTTGGAGATAAGCCTCGTCATGAACCCTGGGGGCTTTTCTAAAACGAGCACGGCATTTAAATTCTGCTTCTACCTTGATGATCATCAAAAAAGAGTTTTACTAGTCGGGCAGTGTCCACATACGCGTGTTTCCTCTCAAAGCGGCTATCGTCGTCGTTGTCGTCATTATTATCATCACTACCCCTACTGCTTTCTCTACTGTTGTCGTCCGTATAGAAGCATTGGGTTTGCTACGATACTGCCGAGTAGCTGACTGACACTGCCCAGCTAGCAAAACTCATCAAAAACGCTTTTCATCAATCTAACGCTTCTCAACTCCTACTCGATCGCCAGCGAATGAGCAACAAAATCGGCGGCCAATATGTACGACGACGAGTGGAACCGACTGACTCCCAACGAACAGCACAAAAGGCGCAGGGAGCACGGAACATGGCCCGCCAGATTCCTCAAAGCCCTCCGGTTCAAATTATACAAGAAGCAGTCCCCGGAGCAGAGAATGGGTGCCACCGGCGAGCTCACCCGCCGCCGCCGTATCCAGCTTCACTTCCTGGAACTGTACTTTTCTCCGGCCATGGTCGCGAGGATGCGACTACACTTTCAACACTTTGCCGAGTACCAGCTGTCACTCTCTAGATATGTCAGGTACCGTTGTAAAGACATGCTGCCCCGTGAGTTTTGGAACCTGCCGGCCAACTCGCCGAGCAGAATGACGAAAGCTCGGCTTCTGCTTGTCATCAGCCTGGTCTTCCATCCGGATGTCAGCGCTCAGATTGCTTCCAACATTGAAGAGTTCGATGAAATTGCAGGTATCGAGTGTACGGACGCGTTCATTGGCGAGACTAAGTTGCGGGATTGGTTGAAGTACCTGCTTGACTACACCCTGTCAGGGTTGGCTGGCGCAGGTTGTCCCTTTCTCAGATATGATGTAGGCTCCGGATAACGGCGCATCTTTGTTGCACATGCTGACGATTGATAATAGAAAGCAGCGTGGTCTAGTACTGACGATGAGGGGAATCCCAAGGAGCTACACCCGGGACCTAATCCGGACTTTCTCAAATTTCTCAGGCCTGTCGCAGTCGATATTGAGCAGATAAACTTGAAAGGCACAAACATTCTTGAGGCATGGAGGAGTCATCCAGTCACACGATCTCTGAGCCGCCTCAAAGACGGGCAGGATGAGTTGCGACACGACCCGACTAACTTGGGGCAAACATGGACGCCCGCAACACCAGGCACCAACTGCGTATACACCAGTACAAACGAGCATTTCCTACGCGAGACATGGTACCGACCTATCATTCCCTTGGACAGAGAAATCGAAGAAAACCAGATGACGCCCAGATTCGTCGATGGTGCTATCACAAGATTTAGCCCTCTCCGAGAGTACCTCTGGACAGCCTTCCGAACGCACATGGTATCTCTAAAACCAACAGTAGAAGAGCTCCCGCACCTCAGAGCTCCATGGACTGCCCGAGATCGAAAAATCTACCGAGGGGTGTTGTTGACCCAGTACAACAGCACTCAGCCTGCGCCAGCGGAGCTGTCCCACTACATTGTCCCCGAGGGCCAGGAGACAGCCTTGGGGGACTTGTCGCTTAACCATTGGGTCGGAAATGCAAAGGCTTGGGATCATTATAACCAGATACACGGCCAAGGCCATCGCGAGTGGCCTCATGTGGTTCATGTAAAAGCATATCCTTCGCCATCACCCACAACACATCAAACTTGCACAAACATGTGGCGAACGGCTTGGAAAGATGGGTTTAACTCAGAGCACAATCGTGACCAAAAGGCAATTATGTACTTGAGTTCGCAGTACAAAGCCACGTTTGCCGTTTCTTTCGAGAGGACAACAACTGGTCCCCGAGCCAGCTGAAACCACGCGAGCTTACCAGGTTTCAGTGAAATAGTCGCAGGTGGGAGTGAGATACAATTCAACGCGATACCGCAAAATGCGGCTCAGACATCAAACTACAACAGAGGCCCTAGAGCATGTCAGAGCATGTCTGCCGTTTGACTCAAACAAACAGCTTCGGCATGGCACGCTTCAACGACAGGTAAGTGTCTCGCGAGAATGACCCCAAACTATCGAAAATGGTATCAGTCCGTTCCATTTCCACAAGTTTAGAGCTAGAGCACCTGTGTATGCGGGGGTGTTCCAGCGGCATCGCTGTTGTTCATCTAGGCCGTCGGTCTTGGCCTTGGGACAATACGAAGCATCAGCAATGCTGGAACACATCTCGAACGGCCAAAAGGATTGCACTTAAGTTCCAAACAGTCCAAAAGCGCTTAGCCCGCGTCGTCATTACGGTTAAGATTGTGCCTGCTGCGAAGCAGGCCTCCTCTTCGAAAGGAGAGTCATCGATCAAGAAACCGCCCTATGAAGACGACGAAGACGACGATGGCGACCAACCTAGGGGCACCAAGAAGAATAAGTTCAAGACGCTGCGAGGCCTCAAGCAGGATGCTTCAGAATCCGAATTTCGACTTCGGCAAGAGGCTCAAGGCATGGTCCAACCAATCCACGGACTAATGACTTCGCTGCGGCTTTCCATACATAACTCGAGGGTGTTCGGTCAGGTGTAAGAGTGTCTGTTCTTCTAATGAATGATACGAATAATCACTAAGGAACAGCCAAAGATAACGGAGGTCTTACCAACCAAGACCTCGCTCTATAGCCCGCGCACCTAAAGCCCCCTCCCCTGGCTCCACGGAGCCTGAGACGGGACGGACTGCACGAGATCATGTAAGCTATCATACGCAAATGTGAGACTGAACCCCTAAAGAACAGTGGTAGATATAAAATATCCCCTGACTAGTATCTTGAACAGCATGGGCAATATTGTCCATGCCTTGAACGCAAAACCCGGCGCTGTCGATGATACTAAGCTCAGAGGAGAGGCAACCTATATCAACAAAAAAGGACCTCCTGCCTCAAAGAGCACCGCTTCAAACCTCCTTTCTTCATTCTCCTCAAGGTATTGCCCCCATATCCCAGGGTATTCAGACTACAGTGCTTGCAACCCGACCGGAAACCTCCAGAAAAGTTACCAGGCCCAAGCAGACCAGGCTGAAAGCACCGTAGCTCGCGTTTCTGTTTATAAACACACACAGGTGGAGAAAGGAATCATAGATTGGCTGTGGTGAAGCGTTCTTCGCTGGTTATTAAGTCGCGCCCCCTTTATATAGACACGTTCGCTCATCACTTTACACAATATTTATCCCCTGTTGGTTGGTTCCTTTCTCCAAGAGCATACAAAGCCATTCAAATTGCTGAAGTAACGAGGTATTTCAATACAAATTTCTACCTTGAGAGTCATCTCTTCAAAACAGCAATAGAAGTTTCGGTTGTGATAGGCGAAGGGCCAGGTCAGCGGTGATGCTCTTTCCACAAGTACGAACCAACCAGCTCTCAGACATCAAGAAAACAACCCCATTCTAGCCCGTCGCTTTCCTCCCTTTCTCCCTTCGTATTCTGCTACTTATCCACGTCCTTAAACCACCCGGAGCAATCCCGTATCGCTCAGGTATCTCGCACCTTGACATGAACCTAGCTCGGTGGCTCAATCCAAGGCAAAGCCTTGCACCAGCTCTCTGTAGACATGTCATTCGTCTCTGTGCTGCTTGGAGGATGTACATCCCGCAAGTTCCTTAAATAATCAGTCCATAAATGTCATGAAGCAATCGACCGTCCCCATCGTCGATCCGTCTTTGAGGAGAATCTTCATCTGACGCCAGTGACTTTTACAGCATCCATATGCAAGCACGCCTAGCTTCTGACAGAGGGCACAGCAACAATCAAAGTGTCCGTAGTCCGGGTGGTCTGGAATCTAAAACCTAAGCCCGACAAGTAACTTGACAATAGCCATAATAAAAACCCCATCCACCATCTCCATATCCACGTCCAGTCCCACCCACTGCCCTCTCATCCCTGCTCTCCTGCGTATATCTGACACCCTCTCTAAGCGTATTCAACAAAAAGTGGTAGAAAATGTTTACAATTACCTGAGAGGAGCTATAAGCCTCTCCAGAATCTCTGCCAACTTACACTACCACCCGTAAAACCCCTTTACCGCAAGCCTTCAATACACAACTCAACCTTTTGTCATCTCACCAAGTACCCCCGTTTCGAATGGTACAAAACCCCAAATCATCCCCTTCTGCTCCCGAGAAACTTCAGCAAATCAGCTGGTTGTGGTCCATTTGTTCCTGCTCACCTAAATAATCCCACAAACCAGACACAAAATCGCCCTCTCCATAAAGACAGTCCATCAACCCCGGACGTCCCGACAATCCTTTCGTCGTCCATCGTTTCTCGCCAGGTATACCGTCCAAATCCCAGATCAACCACTACAGACGAAACCTCCACTCACCCGCAACAAGAGAGCATGGAATCATGATGCGGACCTACGAGATCGCCCACCAAGACATTCGGAAGAAGAATACCGGTAGTCCTCGTGATCGACCCCCAGAAAGAATTGGTCAGTTCCACCTTTTTATCACTCCTGCTTGGTAGAGAAGTCCATATGGCGGACAGATTCAAGTGGCTTACGCGAGACATACATTCGCAACACCATCACAAGGCACCTCATATGCGCCAACCAACTCCATCAATATATTACCCGCCTCGATATATACCTCCCTCCTTCCCCCCCAGCCTCGGCGCACATCCACCATACCTCCTCATCCCAAATACAACCAAGCAAAGCCCAAAAAAGCGCTCCGCAAAAACAAACAGCGAAAAATCCCCGAAATCCTTCCCATGCGCCATCGCTGCAACAACGAGCGTCCAGTGTTTTGCATACAACGAGAACAAATGTTTCACCGCTACCTCGTGGCCCAAGCCACGTCTCCCCCTTCTTTTCAATGTTTCCCCTCCTCCTCTTACTTGTTTTCACCATCGGGTACTGAGTTCCCCTCGCGCTCTCCCCGTCAACTAGACGTCTTTGCCGCGAATTTTGGTGTATAGCCCGGTATCGAAAAAGTTGTAGTTCGGATCCAGCTCGCAGAAGGGGTGCTGCGAGAGCAGCACGTCTGCGGTAGGCCGCTCCAGTGGGTTTCTATCGATTGTTAGTCTGGCATGCTGACAGAAGAAGTCGCAAAACACTTACACAGTGAAACAGTCCAGCATAAAAGCAATCGCCAGCGGACTGATAGTTTCACGGACCTCATCTGGGATAGGCGGCGTCTCTCCGTTTGCAATCTTGTAGATGGCGCCAACGGCTTCCTCCTTGGACCAAGGCCGTCGACCGGCAAACATCTCCAGCACAACGCATCCCAAACTCCAGATATCGACCTTGGCGCTGTATCCCTTGCCCTCGGAGCGGATGACCTCAGGCGCCATCCAGAACACGGATCCCTGCATCGAGTTGGACTTGTCATTGCCGTAGATGTTGTCTGTTTTCTTGGAGATACCAAAGTCGGAGATCTTGCAGGTGCCATCGAGATCCAGCAAGATGTTGTCGGCCTTGAGATCGCGATGCAAGATACCCTCTCTGTGGAGGTATGCAAGACCAGACAGCATCTGCCTGGTAAGCGACGAGACTACCGATTCCTCAAACTTGCCGTGCTTCCGCAGGCAGGATCCGATACTGCCACCGGAAATATACTCGAGGAAGATGCTGATAGACGTCTCCTTACGCTCGCAACCAAGGTACTGGACAATGTTGACGTGGTCGAGATGCTGCATCGTCTCGATTTCCTGGTCAAGGGCAGCCACCAACTCCCGCATCTTCGCCTTGTCGCCCTGCGCCGCCTTCGGGTTGACCTCGACTTCCTTGACGGCCAAGAACTCTCCAGTCGTAGCATTCATACCGAGGTAGACGCGACCGTAGGTACCCTTGCCGATAAGCTGACCCTTGAACCAACGGAACGTAGTCTGGCGCTTGGGCAATGTATCCTGGGGAATCTGGGGCATGACCATGCTGCCTCGTTGATCGGGCCGGATCTGCACAATGTTGGCGTTGAACATCTTTGTGCTCTTCCTCCTCATCAATGCCGATGTGTTCTGGCCGTTCTGGCCCTGTTGCGTTGTTGTGGTAGTAAACCGCTTGTTGGCCTCGTGAGCACCACGAGCAACTTCACGGATGGACTTCATACGGCCGAGACCTCCAGAACGTCTCACGCTGCGTTGAGCGACTGAGGCCACGGAAGCTGGACGCTCAAGTGCCTTGAGAGTAGACTCATCCGAGCCCAGGGTATCGCTCTCGTTGTAGAATGACCGATTTGCCTGGCCCATAGCCACGCGCAAGCTTGGTGGAGGAGATTGCGGAAGCGCCGAGGGTCCAGGGGCAGCTTCCTTCTCCTCGGACTCGGCAATAGGAGACGGGGGCGAGGCATCCGCTCCTCCCTCTTCGAGTACCGGCTGGTCGAGATCCAAGTTCGGGAAGAAGTCGTCGAGGTTGTTGATAAGGGCGTCGGTGGTGGGACGGTTGGCCCAGACGTCCTTCTCCACAAACGACTTTCTTCGGCTAAGCTTGCTGTCTTCCGACTCCCATCCCTCTGAACCAGGTGTGTTGGGCGTCCTGCGTGAGCTCTTGCCGCTGCGAGCACTCATGAGAGCCTCGTCTTCTTCACCCTCCTTGCTCGAGCCGCCGAACGACTTGGGCGAGTTGAATGATACAGAAACCTTCTTCTTCGACTTGGCAGTGTTCACCGTCAGGGTCGGTCGTTTGTCGTTGGCCTCATCAGGCGAATCATCGCCATCGAAGATGCGCGTAATCTTGGTAGGCTTCTTTTGCTGGCTGGTCAGAGGAACGGCAAACAAGCCATCATCAGAATCGTCACCAGAGTCGTCATCACGCTGTGCAGGAGGCTTGTCAAAGCTGACTTCCGTATCGAGGAAATCAAAGTCTGGCCCATGTGATTTGCGGCGAGGGGGCTGGGGTTGTTCAGTCGGGGGGATTTGGGGCGGGTTGAGGGAACTGGGGCTTATTTCACGCGAATGTACCCGTTGTGCTGTTGATTTGATTTTAGCGACCGTACCGTTTTGAGACCTCTTCCTTGACAGCGGAGTCCCGCCGGGAGAGTAGTCAGGCACGACGAAGGGCAGATTTCCACGGCTCCATGTGAGAGAGCCAGGTGAGCCAGACGCCGTGCGAGGACTACCTTGATCCGAGCAGGACTTGCCAAAGTCAACCGACGACATTGCTCCCTTACCTCGATCTGAGTAATCGCCGCTCATGTTAGAGTGCGACGACACTCGCTTGGGCGACTTGGACCTGCGGTTGTTCGAATGGCCAACCGCCCCAAGGCCTCTGCCCATGCCCACGAGGGCTGCACCAATGCCACCAACAGGCTGGCTGTTTGTCTTCTTCTTTTTGTCCGGATTTTGTCCGGGAAGCTCCATATCCTCAAACAAGGTGGATGGTCGTCGCGGTGCCGACGAAATGCTGCCGTCGGATGACCGCATGGCGTGTCCAGTCTTTCTGCTTAAAGAGTTTGCCTTGAGAAGAGTAGCAGAAGGGTCGCTAGGCGGCGCAGGTGGCTTCCGCACAGGGAACAGTACTTCCGGCTTCTTGTCCTCATAAGGTGACTGTCGGGGCTGATCAAAGTCGACTGTGCGCCCGTGTATGCCGTATGGGGTGGAAACGCCTTCCGGCGCGTTTCTGCCGTCCTTCATGGCTGCTTGTCTTCTCTTCTCGAGGTATTCGCGCTGCTTGCGTTCCATCTCGGCACGGTATTCACTAGCTTCCTGTGCGAGCATCTTGTCATCAACTCTCTCACCGGTCAGTGTGTTTTGCCTTGATGTCGGCGGCGACGAGCTGGATCTCGTCCTCGATAGACCGTTCAAACGGTTGTACGCCTCCTCGTCGAGGGACGTGTGTGCCGGAGCGCCATTAGCCTGGCCCGAGCCTTGGGGCACGTAACCGGAAGGACGGATGAAGAACTTCAAAGACCCTGTAGCATCAGCTCTGACCTTGCGTTGTGTCGTCAACTTCTGATCGTCGAGCGGCTGGTCGTGGTCAAATTTGCCAAGCTCGGTCAAATATATTTGAGAATTCAAAGCATCCATCAAACCAAGGCTGCTGCAAACAATCTGTCGAAGATCTGTTGCCGATTCGGCTTCAGTAATGTCGCACATGCGGTAGTTGTAACCATCCATGGTAGCCAACACATACGTTCTGCCAGGGCCAGAACGTCTCGACTTGTCCTTCTCATGCAGGAGATCAAGCGATGTCTCACTGTTGTTGCCAAATCGAGAGCCGAATGAGTGAGACTTGAAGTTGAGAGCTGGTGACGTCGGTGACTCCACATCGTCGGGGCTGGGGAAGGCACCGTCTTCCTTTTGCTTCTTCTTCCTAGATAAGAAGCTGAGAAAGCTCTTTCCGTCCTTTGCAGATGATGGGGGTTCGGTGCCAGCCGAGCGATCACCATTGGACTCCTGAGGCGATGGGCGCCCACCATCCTGACCCAGTCGGCGACTCTCTGCGTTACCGCGAGTGGCCTGGATCATGTCCGCGATGTTCATACCACTGCGCAACATCTGGCTAGCCTCGGGAGGAATTCCAGAACCATATATGGCAGCGTTGGAGGACAGAGAGTCGGTGCTGTTCCGTGACCGATGCCCAAATTTGGCTGAGTGCGGAGAGGCTGAAAGGTTGCCTGCCGACGAGGGAAAGAGGGACGCGCTCTGCGGGTTTGGACTCCCATTGGGGCTGTCGGTTCGTAGAGGCGGCGGGCGGAAGCTGTCGCCGGGCTCGCTGGCGTTCGGGCTGTGACGCCGGCTGCCGTCGATGTCGATTTGCTTCAGGATGTTCCTGTGGTTAGAGTCTGAGCTCATTGTGCTGTTGAGCGTAGGCATAGTAGTAGACCTGGTCTGCGAGAACCGTCGTCCGCCAAAACCAGGACCAGGAGCCTTGATCGGCGTCTGCCGGTCATCAGTCTTCGAGAGTTCACTCGGACGAACGATCATACTCACGTTGGGAGAGTCTGCGCCATCGGTCCCTGCGCTGGGCAGGTTGTTGCCGTGGTTCACAGACTCTTTCCTCCCGTGCGAAGATACTTTTGATGGGTCAGCCGGCAGACCCTTGACGATGTTGCGAATGAGCCGTCGCATTCTCTTTCCTTCCTCTCGCTCTCGTGGCTGGTCCCATCCCGTCCCGCTGTTGGTGCACTCGACTGCCAGTCTCGGGTACACCTGTTGGTGCATCATGCCAAAGTTTCCTCGTCCTCCTAGGCCGCTCCCGAGCTCGAGGAAGTGGGTTCCGTGGATGTTGAGGCCCTTGAACGTCTCCTGCCAGTCCTTTGAGAATTGGTTGGATGCGAGAAACAGCAACACCTTGTCCAGCGGCCACTGCGCAGCCAGATCCGGGTGAATACTCCAGGTGGTGGCGTTAGACTGTTGCGACAGCCCTCGAGTGTGCATAGCCTGGGCGTACATCCTGTCTCGTCCAGTAATGTCGTCCTGGGGTGTTGTCATGGTTGTGTCAGCGCTGGTCTGGCTGTTCGTGGGCCACGAGCTTTGCGACGTTGCAGAGAAGGTGGATGTCTCGTCAAAGCCGCCCAGGCCTGGTATTCCAACTCCTTCGCCATAGGTATCGCCTTGCGGTATGTAGGTCGCAGACATGCCGCTGCCATGGTCATTCGGGGGAGGCGGGGGCGGGATCGATAGTGTCGTGCCGGTCGCAACCTGGGCATGCAGCTTCGGATTGTAGGCCTGATGTTGTCCTGGCGGGGGAGGGGGTACGTTGAAGCCGTTGCGGCCGTCGTACATTCGTCCAAAGGCGCCATGCCACGGCGCCTGGCCTGCCATCGCACTCCCCGGGGGCGGACCGGGAGGCGGCGGGAGCATCATGCCGCCGCCGCCCGTGGCGCCGGGAGCAGAGGGAAAGCGCGGCGGGGGAGGAGGTATGGACATCATGTTGCTCATCTGGCCCTGGACGGGTGGTGACATGGGCGGCGGCGGCGGAGGGACCTGGAAGGGCCTGGAGGAGTCGGCGGCGGAGACATGTCGTTGGTTGTTTTGATACATGGCTTGTGGTTTCGGAGGCGGGCCAGCTCGGGTAGCTGGCCTCGCGGCGTCGGGGCCGAGGAGGAGAGGAGTGGTCGGGAGGCTCGTGGGGATTGAGCTCGCGGTGGCGGCTCTTGGGCGAGCACCGCCGGGGGAGAGGAAGCTGGAGTTGGATGCCTTCGTGTGCAGGGAGGGCGGCGGGAGTTTGGGGGTGGAGGGCTGGTAGTTGGAGGGCAGGTTTGTGAAGACGAGGCCGTCGAGGTTGTGAATCTCGTCTCTAGATCGTGGGACACTGGGAAAGGGACTCGAATTGCGGTCGTGGGTATCAGATCTGGTCGCAGAGCGCTGGCGCGAGCTACCACTACTCATGGTATGCCCAGGTAGGTACAGTGCCAATGTCGTGGTTCCAGTTCGGGTTACCAGCAGCAGATAGCGTCGCCGTTGGCAGGGCCAGTCCCGTCGTGGTAAGGTGTTGATGGATGGGTTGGGATGGGATGGGTACGCGGCACATGGCAGGGGTGGTGTGGGCTGCTGCAGTGGGCGGCGGTGGGCCTCAGACCGTGGTCATGTCGGTCGGGTTCAATCGACTCGTCCTTGTCGGCTGTGTCGTTTGCGGTCGCTTGTTCTTCGTCGGGCTGTCGTCGCGGGGGTATTGTTGTTGGTGGTGTGGTTGGTGTTTGGAGCAAATGCGGTTTTGGGGCGAGTAGGTAAACCAGCGACGGGATGGAGACTTTTCTTTGGAGGGGAAAGGCAGGAGGAGGGGTGGGCAGCCAGTGGTATGCGCTCCAAGGTAAGGTAAGGTCGCAGCCTGTCGGTCGGGTCGCCTTGTCTGTGTTCTGTCTCTGTTTCTTGTCTCTGAGAGCGAGGTGAGACGGGTTCCGCAGAGGACGAGAGACAGCAGTAGCGCGCTTAGAGCGATCGGGCCAAGGTGGTGTGGTGTGGTCTGGTATGGTATGGTCGTCTGGAGACTGGGGTGGGAGGTTGGGACTTGCGTCTAACAGGCTACCTAACCAACGCACGGCACCTTAGCAGACGGGAGAGTAAGAGAGCGTACGCAGGTCTACCTGTCGAATCATGTTCGAAGTATCAGGTATCAAGCATCGTCTCAATTGCCCAGATGCAGCTTTAGCGGGGCGGATGTGTGCCGTGCAGGCGTCCCGGCCAATCAAGACAATGTGACAAGACGTGCAGGTCCCTCGAAAGCACAGATTACCAACTTGCTGACCTACATACATACATACATGATGCTCTCTGTATTCAATTAAGAAACCTCTTCTGATAGCACATCATCGATGCGACCGGGGACGAGAAGGCGAGGTGTCGGTCGACAATTTAATTGTCGTGGAGTGCCTAAGTGTTGCACCTGTGCGAGCCACTCGTACAATCAATTCTACGTCTCGCAGAATCGAACGCCGACAGGAATTCAGTGTCACCACCCACTTCATCTTGAATAAAACCCCCAATCATCCTTCTCAAGCCACCTGCCTGCCTTCGCCGTTGCTGCGCCTGGCCCGCCCCGGTCGTTGCGACTCTTTCTCATTGAACCCGGCTTCGGCCGCGCCTCTATGCCTTGCCATTTCCTCTCTGCTGTCTTTCCAACACATTTGACTGCCAGCCCAATTCGACCACATCCAGTCCAGCCTCAACTTTTAGTTCAACGCACCAACACAAGACGGAAGACACAGTATTCTTACCCACCGGGCCAGACCCGACCGCAATGCTCCCTCTGCGACCCGAGGCAGGACCCCGTCTGGTTTATTTCGCCTTGCATGGGGTCGGCTCAGGCGCGTCCCACCATACGCTCCTTGCCGCACACTAACACGAGCAACTCATCAAAGCCTGAATCCGCACTCACTCTGGGAAACCCATGAGCCTTCATTTAATTCCGCGTCCAAAAGAGACTTTATCGGTTTGGGAAAACCTCCTGACCTGAAGAGTTTTCCCACAAGCAGAGATGTTGACAGTTGTTCTCTTTCGAGTCTTGCTCCGTCGATAAGATATGGTCAGGAAGTTGACTCGTCGAGACTCCAGAGGCCGGCCAGACTAGTAGTAGATAGGGGTCAAACCCCATCTCAATAGAAGAGAGCATGTTCGGATTGACAACTCAATTGTCTGAACGTGGCCTAGCGAGGGGGAAGAAAACTCTTTCAACTCAAGTCCTTCCTGAGAAAGACCCTTATCCGCACAGCGGCGCTAAACCCCGACCACCTCGCCCAACTCAAAAGGCACCAAGTCGTGCCTGGGCTAAGACAAGCGGGGAAACGCATCTCGCAGAGTGCACCGCAAAAAATGCAAGCAGCCGCCCGTGCCTCGTCCTGATTCGCCAGAATCCGCATTTCCAGCAAATGGAAGCCCAAAACCAAGCCCAAAACCAGCCCAGCCCAGCTCACACCGCTCTCGGTCTAGCGGTATCCCGCTTTGCTGCATCTCGCCCTCTCGATAGCCGAAGATCCCCCAAGAATGCCAAAGTCTGTCCTGGGCTTCTTTCAACGGGCACTCGGTCTGTCTCGCCAATGCGCAGTAGCGTGTGGAGATCCCATTTTCAGCCTCAATCATCCTTCAACGTCGTCGTCAACATTGCCGTCGTTGTTGTGAGACCCGTGTAATTTCCAGTCAAATACCAACCTACCTTAGGTATGCACACCAAGGTACTGCCAACTTGCCTATATCACGCTCAGATATACCAGGAGCAGCCTGTCACACCGGCAAACGGCGCCGCCAAACGACGTCATCCCCCACCGCTGAAACCCCCGTCCTCAAGCCGCCCATCCTTGATTCAAACGATTTGTGTGTACCTCGTCGACCACATTTCCCAAACCCGCTCTTCTCGTGACAGCTTCAGAATACAGATGCAATGCCTACAATCCACACTGGGAAATCCGATCACCATGCGGATAACTTCCCCAGCAACCAACACTCGCCCGTTCACACAAAAAACAACGTCGAAACTGAAAACAATCCAATGTGGCCGTGCATGAACCCCCCCTCCCGTCCAACGCACGTCACAACATGAGAAAACTCTAAATGCGCGCCGGCCGCCTCTCCCTCCGCACCGCATAACCAAGCAAGGCCACCGTTGTCATGGGCTGCACGCGGCTGCACCCTCGGCCCGGAGCTGTAAATTGCATGAACATCGGACGGGAGAGGTCGGCTGACGAGATGCCTAACCTCGAGAGACTGCTGTTGTCTCGTGCCTGGCAGGGACCAGGCTTCGAGCGTGGTTGTTTCGACGCCAAGACTATGACAATGAACAACTCCGTCCCCTTGTAGAAGCCGGGCAATGGATCTTCAGAAAGCCATATGGGGAAAGGTGACATGAGACCCGTATGTATTGTCAATTCCTGTTGTACCTGGATCGTTTGTTTAGCTTTGATCATTTTGTCCGAACGAGCGGCGCACTCCGGCCCCGCAGCTTCGGAGACGGCGGCCAAGACCGGCCCTGTCAGTCTGCGTAGGTAGGTACCTCGTCATGCGTCTCTGTCTCTGCCCTCACTCACCGTCTCCGCCCCCGGAGTAGTATTCGACACTGTCCATCTCGAATAAATCTTCGCCTCCAGAGTCTTTTGAAGAACCTCCTCATTATTCGGGGCGATGGTCGTTCATCAGGTTGATCGACTCTGCGAGTCTCCGAAGCCGCCTTCCCAGTTTCACCGACTGCTTGTTCGGCCTCACTGGCTCCTCGACCGGTCCTTGTCGTCTGCGTCGATGTCAGATTTGGGGTTTCTCAGGCCCAGCGCCAGCATCAGGGCATCAGTTTCCGCCGCGGCTTCCGTCTCTGCAGCAACGACCTTTTCTTTCGTCTTCTTCTGCTCATCATCCCGAATCCGGTTGAGTGTCTCCCCGACGGAGTACCTTCCTTCCTCACGGGGACCCCACACCTTCAACATCCAAACCTCAAACTCGACTTCGTTCCTGCACAGAAACCGGTCATTCTCGTCCTTGACCAGATCACCGTTCGAATCCCTCGCATACTCCAGCTCCATCTCCTCGTCTTCGCTTTGGGCTTTGTGACAGAACGACGACGGCCACCATCCAATCCAGTGGGTAAACCAGTCCGTGTCGAAGAGCTCGGAAGGATGTGTCGGGCTGGGAAGCTTCTGAAACTCGGTGATGGGGTGCCTTGGGTTAGTCTTGCCGGTTTTTGTCATGCACCAGACATGAGTGTGGGTGTAATCCAGGATCACGAGGCGCGGTTGGACCAGGTCATATTGGCCATGGCGCATGGTGATAAGGGCTTGGTCTGGGTCGACATCGCCAAATTCCATCCCCTGGTGCAACCAGTGTATTCCCTCTTCAATCAGTTGCCTCACAATTTCCTGCCTGGTCTCTTTGTGCAGCGAAAGCGAGATGCGTTGGCCGTTTGTATTCTGATGGAAGACTTGGGTCGTATTGCGAGGAATCAAATCTCGAGTCTCAGGATGGCGTCGGCACAGTGATTCGACGGACAGACCGTCGACGTATTCCATAAGGATAACCGAAGCACATCTATACACCCTTTGCTTTTTTCCGTCGAGGCCGAGGTCGAATACTGCCACATAGGAGCCGTAGAACTCCGGCGTGATGTGCGGGAAACCGGTGAAGTTCTTGGCGTCCAGGTGTCGATAGGCGCCATTCTCCCGACTGAGGGCTTTCTCAGCCATCTTGTCTGCGCTGCAGCCGGGAAAAGGTGGGAAGAATACGGCGTCAAAGGACTTGCAGACGATCAATTCTGGCCAAATGCCGCCCTTACGGGGGCCGTGGACGCTAGAGTCGTGGCTGCGGAGATGCTGCAGTGTCTTGCAGACGGTAATCTGAGCCCTTTTCTTTTTACCGGCTGATAGCGGTCTGACGATCTCGAGGACAACATCGGGAGTTGGCGGCAAGTTGGTCGGGTCGAAGCCCCGAACCCAGCCAGGAGGAAGGTCAGCTGGGAGTGGATTTGGAATATAACCCTTGACGCCATAAGGATCGACCGGTTTATAGGAATAGAGGTTCAGACGCTGCGTCGGGTAGTAACGGGCGACTTCCAGTTCGATGCTGGACTTGAATTTCCCGGACTTGAATTTCCCGGACATACTGGGCTACCGATGTCGGCGGTCCACGAGGAGTCTGAGGGCAGGTTGGCGATTTCGCAAGACGGGCTGGTTGTGAGATTAGGCCGATGATGTCAGGAAGGAGTTGATAGCGATCGAATTCCCCCTCGATAGCTAGTTGAGTAGGGATTGGGAAGGGGTTTGGAAGTGGTAGGGGGCGGACAGAACCGCGATGGTCTCAAACAGAGTCAAGGGAAGAGTAAACGAGTTGGGTTTTGACGTACCTAAGCGGCCGCTCAAGGTAGAGGTATGTGATCCAAAAGTCACAGAACCTTTAAGGAAAGATTCGTGTGCTGTTCCTTCCGTAAAGGTTTCCAGGCTGAGCAACCTAGATAACGAGAGGCGCTGTGCCCATGGTCGAAATCAGACTTTCCGCTCATTAGATTTTTTTCTCCGTTTTCTCTTCGGCACTCCAGGTACCCTCAAACCGTAAGAACCGCTCTTGCGCAGCCGCATCTCTCCAATCTCTCTTCAAAATCCATGCAGCTCTCTCCAAAGCCTTTCTAGGCATCCTCTGTTCTTCGTCTTACCATCCTCTTTTTGCCTACCAAACCACAATCGACAACGCAACATAGCACTTCATCATGGAGGGATTTCTTGAGCTTGCAACCTGGGATAAGCCTGAGGAGATGATACTGTTGGCAAAAAGCTGACCCTATTTCCATACGAGCCGGTACGCCCATATGGCACGCCCGCATACCATTCACCTCGAGGCGTGCGCAACTTCGACCCCAAGGCCGACTTCGCCAGGACCCAAGCCAAGGTTCAAATCGAGAAAATCATACGCGTTGGTCCCGAACGAGAGTCTCAAATCTCCAGCTGCAAGGTACTGGAGGCCCCGGTCGAAGAACGCCCAGCCTTCTACCAGTCACCTCTCAGCCTGATCCCCAAGAACAAGGACTCCAAAGCCCGCCGCCCGCCCCTGACTAGGAAGCTCGTCGGCAAGGTCTACGACAACACATGGCTTCCTAGCTGCTTTGTTAACCCTAGCCCTGATACAGGTTACTTCAGCCGTGAGCATGCCGCCTACGCCTACTATCGCTGGAATAAGAAGACGGGCTACCCGCATACTATGCCACAGTTCTACGGTGGCTGGGTGGCGAAAGTCAAGTATGGTACGAATATGACGGGTGAACCACAATTCAAGTACGTTGGTCTTATCCTTATTGAGTACATCGACGGCCGCTCTATTGAGGACCTGTGTTTTCGCGAAGATATCGAAGAAGGATATATTGGCGAGCTCTGCCCTTACGAATTTTCTTTTGGCATATCTGGCGAGGGCAACCAGATTAGGCGTGTTACCTTTGACGAGAAGAATCGACAGCTTGTTATCCAGATAATGCTCCACGGTATTTGCCAAGGTTTCCAACTCGGGGTCGAGCATCACGAAATTTCCCCGAAGAATGTATTCGTTACGTTGAAGAACGGTACGCAGGACTTGAAAGAATTACGAGTCGTATTTCTTGACCACGATGATACTCAGGTATGGTTTGAGACAAAATATTCGGAACGACGCGGGAATTCAAGGTACTGTTTACAGAAGCTTCCTTTTCCAACCCACCCTCGGGAAAGATGCAGTGTCGTGGCTTTGGAGAAGTTCCAAGGCTGGTGGCCTCCATCTGCCAACGGCCGTCCTGAACACGAGGTAGAAAAAGAGTTCAAGCAGTGGCTCTAAGTGAAGAGGTCTTTGGTCCCCTGATTGAGGCGACGGACAAGAAAGACTTGGTCAAGCAAGACAAGATGCGGCCGTACGCCAACAAAAGGTATTCTACCTTCGACACGCTGGACTTGATTGGGGAGAGACAGGACGCAATGCTGGACGTCATAATTCCTCAAGTTCTCACCCTTCTACGCAACCTTGAAGACAAAGATTCTTTGGGACAGGATTTGGAGAGGGCCATTCAGAGGGCGTTGGAAAAGGTCACCTTGCATAACACCGTCACAGGCTCGCGACACCCACCTTCGCACCATAAACTTCGGCGAAGACGTCTCGATTAGGACTGTTCTGATTCTGGTATCGCATAAAGGCTACTCGGTAATGAACATCCACTGTTCGATCCATGTTATGATCTCACACGGCTGTAAGCCGGGATACAACTCTAACCCCAAACATACCTGCATCCACTATTGTCACTTGCACTAAATGCTCCCGCATCCCTTCTCACACCTTATCCCAAGACGCACCGTCTCCTGCCAAAACCACTCATAGTGCCATGCTGGCCGTCTTTGAGAATTATCGCCTCGCAGACTCATACATACGTAGCGCAACTGTGAGTCAGCCTATCAAGCATTTACCAACTCAAGGAGCAACCCACCTTCGTCCTCCTGAGCGGACACTTTGCGTTTTCCATGTGTTTTGCTTCAAAACCTTGCTGCAAACTCGCTTTCTAGCAAAAGACTGGTCTTCTATTCTCTCTGAGCGGACCACGATGGTGCTGCGGTGGGCGACGCAGGGGATGACGATGTCAATGAATGGAGTATCATGCTTCTCTACTATGCTGATCAAGTGTCACACTTCCCCTGACTGGTCTTTCTTCTTTGGCCTCTCGATGTCGTCGAGCCCGTACCACTTTCAGAGCGCCTTGAAACTGCTCAACGTCTGGTAAGTCGCGTGAGCTTCCGGCGTCTTCCGCCCGCAGATTTCTCAGAGCGTCCTTGAGGTCGCGAAGCTCTTGCGCTTTTTGAAATGCCACAGCCTCTCTAACCTCTCTATCCTCATGAGCCCCGAAGAACTGGGGGAAGTAGTCGATCTCATCCTCGTTGTCATTGTCGTCCTCGTCATAGTCATCATCATCGTCGTCGCCGTCGTCGTCGTCGTCGTTGTTATTATCATCGGCGGTGGCATCGTCCGTGACATCAATGGCAACATCCTCGATCTGTCCACCCTTCTGCTCCTGCCTCTCTTTCTCCTCGTACCACTCAGCGTGCGCATCTTTAAAGGCTCTCTTTGCCGCAGAAACCACTGCATCCATCGCCAGCTTCATCGATTTCTCCTTCACAGCGGCCCACTCTGCTGCCTCCTCGGCCTCCTTCACGGGGTCCCTCAACCAGTCCCGTAACGCCTTCTCCACCGCGAATGCCTCCTTCGCCGCTGTCTCCCTCGCCCTTTCCTCCGCCTCTTGTATCAGGTACAAAGTCTTGTAGACTGAGTATCTCCCATCCTCAAACGGGCCGAAAGTCTCCACGAGCCATTCATCATACTCGATCTCGCATTTATGGCGGAGCCGACCATTGTCGTCCCTGATGCGAATCCCTTCGGAGTCACGGGCCCACTCGGCCTCTCTCGCCTCATTATCGTTCGTCGTCTCGTAGCAGTACGACGAAGGCCAAAATCCGATGGTACTGTGTAGCTCCTCAAAGTCAAAAATCTGCATCGGGTGGACAGGCTTCGGGAGCTTTTGCAGGTCGTAGAGGCGATGTCTGTCGACAGTTTTGCCGACACGCGTCATACACCATACATCGCTCATTGTATAGTCCAAAACCACCGCTCGGGGCACTTCCAGGTCGTGTTGGCTATTCTTGATGGTAATCATGATCTGGCGGGCCTCAATGGCCCCAAACTCCAAGCCCACGTGCAACATCTTGACCAAGCCATCAAGCACTTGTCTCATGACCTCCTTTCTGTTCTGCTTGTGAAGTGCAAGGGTGACCGGACTACCGTTGGCATCGTAGTGAAAGATGGGGAGCAGGTTGCGGGTGACGAGTTCATGCGTGGTGTCATGACGGGTGCATAGGTTCTCCATTGAGAAGCCTTCGACATGCTCCATGAGAATGACCGGAACGCACCTGTAGGCTTGGTGCTTGTCCTCAAGTCCAAGGTCGATGAGGTCATCGTCTTCAAATCCAAGGTCGAACACTGCGACATATGTACCATAAAACTCGGGCGTCGGGTGAGGGAAGCCGGTCATGTTGTTTGAGTAGAGGTATCGATAGGCTCCAGCCTCTCTGCTCAGCGCCGCCTCCGCTGCCTTATCCACACCACGACCCCCCAGGATTGGGTAGAAGGGGGGGTCAAACGCCTTGCAGACAACGAGGTCGGGCCACTGCTGACTCTCGCGAGGACCCTGGACACTGGGGTCATGGTGGTTCTCGAGATTCATCACAATCCTGCATGCGGTGATCTGATTGCACTTCTTGATGCCCCATGACAGGCCCTCGAAGACCTCAAGGATAAGATCTGGAGTCGGAGGTAGATTGGTCGGATCAAAGCCACGGACCCAACCAGGTGTGAGGTCATCCGGCAAATTATTCAGCAAGTACTTTGTGGTTCCGTGGGGATCAACGGGGGTGTACGAATACAGATTCAGCCGGCGGCCTGCCCTGTAGCGCCGAACCTCCTTTTCTATCTGAGGCCAAAACTTCTGAGACATGGCGAGTGCTGAGTTCTGGAAGCTGGAAGTGGTGGTGTGCTGATGATGAAGGGTTATTGGTGATGAACTGTGTTGGTTGTGACTGATGGCAGAGTGGTGTGACTTGTCGAAGCCTGCGAAACAGGCGCGTGAAAATGGACAAGTATGGAGTGTGTTCTCTGCTGTCATGTGTTATGAGAGAGGTCAAACGGAGAAAACGCTTTGCATTGCGATACCTCTCAAGGTTACCCGTAGAGCTTGTTTTTGGAACCTGCTTGGTTTTGAGCCGTTGCCGCTAGGAGGAACTGTCCTATCGTCCCTTTTGCGTGTCCTTAGGGCTTTGTTGCTGCTCCGCAAGTCTTCTTTTCTCTTGTCGCTGTCGAAGAAGGTCCTCTTTGACCGCATCAAGCGACTTGAAGAGCGAATATTTGCCATACGGGTATGGCCATTCAGCGCCGTCCTCCAAACCCTCCTCGACTTCCGCGGCCTCTACGAGCGGACCGAACACCTCTTCGCTAACAATCCAATCTTCGTACTCCTTCTTACTGTTGAAAGTAGCTGGTTCATTGCCGTACCAGCCGTCCGGAGGCGACGAAAACCAGCCGACAAAGTCGTCAACAGCCCTGAAGCCGAATCGAAGCCGTGGATGCGGCGGGTATGCCAGGTGTTCAAGAAGCTGTTTGAGCTCTAACGGCCCTTGTGCCTCCGTAGTCTTCGACCAGACCTGCGCTAGCATATGCCCAAGAAGGACAGCTCTTGGCTTTTCCAGGTCGAAATCCCTATCACGCATCGTGAGATAGATGTTCTTCGGTTCAAACATCTCGTGTTTGACGCCGACGTGAAGATGGCACACGATTCCGTGTAGAGCCTGCTTTAATATGTCTTGGCAAAATTCTTTCTCTAGTTCGAGACAAACCTGGCCCTCTTCCGCATCATCGGAATCGTGAAAGAAGACACGACCCTCGAAAGGGAGAAGCTGACCATATTTGTCCCTATGACAGAGAGCCTCGATTGAATGGCCGATTATATGCTCCCTCAGAACAACACCAACGAAGCGTTCAGTCACACGGCCAGTAGATCTCTGTCGGGCTTGGATGCGTGCAACCCAGCAGCCATAATACTGAGGCGCAAAGTGGGGATGACCTGTTAAGCCCTTGGTGAAGAGATGTCTGAGAGCTGCATCTGCGCAACTCAGATTTCCGTCAGCTTGCTCGTCATTGTCGTAGGGAGCACCTGTGCTACCAGGGTAAAATTCTGGATCGAAGATCTCTGCAGCAATTTGCACCTTGACAGGCTTGCCGTCCTTGGTCAACTGAGTGAGTTCTTCCGGTGATCGTTGATGCTTGGGGGCTTCGACCAGATTGCAGGCAAGGATTTGGGCAAGATGATTGTCACCGCCGTGAATCATGTCGTCAATCTCGATGACTGCGGCTTCCTCGGCTCTGTTGTTTAGAGTTGTTGGGTCAAAGTTTCTCATCCAACCTGGATGGAGGTCGCGGGGCAACGGATTGCGCGTGTACTGTGAGCGTCCGTGGGGTTCTGCGGGCTTGTACGGCCATAGTTCTAGTTTTGTTCCCGGCTGGTACTGCTTCGTGGGTGATATGTATCGGAATGTCGACATTTTGTTGCAATCATGCTCCGGAGGTTCTGCAAAGAAATCTGGATTGAGAACTACTTTTCGACTCTGGGACAGGTTGAGCTGGTTGATGGCTGCTGGTCGAGAAACGCAGGGTGAGATGAGGAAAGGGATGGAGGTGAGGGGAGTTGGGTCGGTTCGAGACGCAGTAGACACGGCGCACAAGAATGAAGAGAAAATGAGGAGCCGCAGAGGTGGGCTTGGGATAGTTATGGGTGCCCTTGCTGGGGTTCACAAATGGTCGATTTGGAGGAATTCAATATTCCCTCTGGATATCCAATGTCAGCATCAGGACGTAGAAAAGGGAGTCATGATTTGGGCATACTTCTCGCAGAATTGGTATCGATTTTGGGACCAACCATGTTTGCCGTATTAGATCGACTGCTTCTCGTCTTTAACCTACCTTACCGTCGTTACCGTTACTGCTATCGTCGTCGTCGTCGTCGTCGTCGTCATCGCCGCTCACATCGTCTTCGATAAGGGCAATGAAGCACACAGGAAATATAGCCGCGCAGACACAGGGAAGTTAGGCGATCTCTTAATTTATTTCTACTATGTGTAACCTTTCGTCCGCGCAGTGGACAGATTGATATCAGCAAGAGCCTGCACATTTGCGTCACTATCCTTCTTGAGCTCTTCCTCCTCTAGATTTCTGCGTCTCTCCTCTCGTTCCTCTAAAAGTTTTGGCTTAATTGGGTCAAGCGTCTTGAATAGAGAGTACTTCTTGTACGGATGCGGCCACTCAACGCCCTTGCCCAGCTCGGCCTCCACATCCGCAGCCTCAACCAGTGGCCCGAAAGCCTCGTCACTCACAAGCCACTCATCGAATTCAGCTTCGTTATCGAAGTCACCTGGCTCGTCGCCCTCCCAGCCCACTTCAGGGGAGGGCCACCATCCTATGAAGTTCTCAAGTCCTGTGACACTAAACCGCTGGAAAGGATGAGGTGGATGGGGAAGATGCTCCAGTAACTGTACAGGACCCTTGGGGCCCTTGGCCATTTTTGTCTTTGACCATACCTGTGTGTTCGTGAAGCCAAGCAGCACAGCCCTCGGCCAATCCAAACCCACCTTTCCGTTGCGCAAGGTGATGAATACCTTGCGCGGCTCGAAGACATTATGCTGAACGCCGATATGCATGTGTTCGACGAGACCATTGACGGCCTGCTTCATGACTTCTTGGCACAGCTCCTTGGAAATTTCCAAAGTGTGGAATCCATCGTCGACATCTTCGGGCATGTGGAAAACGACGTCGCCATCAGGAGGAATAAGTTCGTCGTATTCATCGCGGTCGCAAATATCCTCAATTGAGTGGCCATTGATGTACTCCTCGAGGACAAGGCCGACGTATCTGAAAGCGTTCTTGTCGTACGTATCAACACGGGTCGCCCAGCAGCCGTAATATTGGGGAACGACATGTGGGTGTCCAGTCTTATTCTTCGAGAAGAAATGCTTGAGTGCGGCGTCAGTGCGGCTGAGGTTGCCATCGGCCTGTTCTGCGTTGCTGTAAAATGTGTACTCGTCGCTGGGGTAGAACTCGGTGTCGTAGAGGAAGCCGACTACCTGCGTGCCATCTCCGGGAAGCCTGGCAGCATCGCCCCGATACGAAACTGGCGGTTGAATGACGTCGAATAGAATGACCTGAACCGTGTTGTTGTCGCCTCCGGAAATGACCTTGCTGACTTGAAGCACGGCTTGCTTGTCGACATCTTCCTTGCGTGTGCTGCGAGTCATCTCGAGATCGAAATCTCGAAGGTGATCAGGGGGAAGATCATCCGGTAGAGGATTCCGAGTGTACTCAGACAGGCCGTGGGGCTGCACTGGCTCATACTGCCAAAGAGTCAACCGCGTCCCGGCCTTGTACTGCTGGGCGGCCGTGATGTATTGAGACGGGAACATCTTGTAGCTGACAGAGATTGCGTTGATGGTTGAAGAAGGTCGGGCTGTCGCACGTGTCGAGTACGCTTGAAGACGCGGTGGCAGGCTCGGCAAGAACAAGAAATAAGGGTGATGCTGGGAACAGAGAATTTGCGTGATTCTGAATCCAGATGGTGCAGGTCAGCAGGCTCAGTGTGTCAATTTCATTCTAGCAGATAAGCCATTTCTAATAGGGAGAAGGGTTGTAGTGGCTGATACTCATCAAGGTTACCTACACACGGAATTGGGGGCTTAAACACATAAATAGGCCGACCTTGACATCGCATAAGTAGTTATCTTGAAAGGAAGTAGCGAGTTGTGGGTAGCACTGTACACTAGGAGAAGTTCTTGATTGTCTTCGCTTTTGAAGACATTGTGAAAGGCATGAAAACAGTCAACACGCCCCCGTCAACTCAACTCAACGGACGGCAGAGATGGCGACGATAAGGACGACAACGATAGGGACGACAGCAGTAGACACGTATTGAGCATAGCACATGAAGGGTAGGAGTTGCTTTTCCCTCGTGTGAAGTGGACAGAGCATTTCGGCCGTCGGTGGACCGTTTCCCCCAGGCTTTTGCAACATTCAAGCGCACTTTGGTGGCACCAAGTTACCATGAGGAGGGTTATGGCTTTTCTATGGCCGCTCCTTGTTCCATCGCCTTCTTAGCCCACTTGGCGCGAGGTAAAAGGTGGTTGGTCTTTCGCTACGAAAGCGAATAGACACCTGAGCTGTGAGAGTGTCAAAAATTCAAATTGTCCAAAAACGGCAAAAGGATATGTTCCGAAACCGAGAATCGAACTCGGGGCTATGCCTATCCTCGCATCAAGGATGAGAGGGCATCATGTTGGCCACTACACCATATCGGATGGATGTGTGATTGTTGACGTGGAGAGACGGCAAAGCTCTTCATCAACGAAGACGCCAAGGTGGGGCTTCTCTCTTCGCTAGCCAGGTTGGCAGGACAAGCACAAATTTCGCGCTAGATGGTCCTTCGGGGTCAAACAACCGCCTGAAGCATCTCATATGGTTGAAAATCAATGATAACATGAGAGCAAGTTGATGAAGGTGATGAGCAGTGATGCAGGATATGAGATTGAAGAGCTGGCACGAATGACGTGGAGGTGGATTGCAGTTCTCCGGGGCTTACGTCAGAGCTCCAATGACTAATCGCCGCTCGGTATCGATATGCATGTAACAGGGGCACAAACAACCTTTGAATTCGGCTTCGACATCTCATAGAAACAGCTTCATACGACCGCCACGACTTCGAAAAACTGTCAGGAAGGTCAATTTCGTCAATTGGAAGAGTGTGTTCAGATACCCATATGCTTCTCATCACACTATGCTCACTAGCCTTGGCAGCACCATCCCTCACATGAGTACCAAGCTTCCAAGGGCATCAGCGCATATAAGTCGACGAGTTTGCGGGGCAACGTTCACACCTCGAATTCGTCTCCCTTCAACAACACACGTCCCTCGAGCTCACTTCACAACAAGTATCCGCCTGCAACAAGCACAAGACGTTCTCAAAATGGCCGCCAGCAACAAGTACTCCTCCCCTAGCTTCACCAGCCTGGTCGTGGATGCTATGAGAAAGCAGTAAGACCCCGCACCCCCCTCATTCATACATCTCACACTCACAACCGCCACAGCTACCCCGAAGAGCTCGCAGACAGACGCTGGGACAACGTTGGTCTTCTCCTCGGTAACATCGAGACCCCGGCTTCCCGCCAACCCAAATCCCCCGTCGTCCTCCTCACAAACGACCTCACCTACGCCGTCGCTGAGGAAGCAATCCAGAAGAACGCCAGCGTCATCGTCAGCTACCGTACGTCTCACGAATCTCCCATCCACCACCAAATCTAACCATCCTCCCAGACCCCTTCATCTTCTCCGGCCTCAAGTCAATCACCACAAACGACCCGCAACAAGCAACCCTCCTCCTGCTCGCCGCCCACGGAATCGCAGTCTACTGCCCGCACACCGCCGTCGATGCCGCCCCCAACGGCCTCAACACCTGGCTCGGCGACATCGTCTCCGGCGGCCCCGCCACCTCCTCCACCACCGCCGCGCCCTCCGAGCGCACCGTCGTCACCCCAATCTCCTCCACCCCCGCCGGTTTCGAGGGCACCGGCTACGGCCTGCTCTGCACCTTCCGCCAGCCCGAGTCCCTCGCGGCCATCATCCGCCGCGTGGCCGAGCGCGTCGGCATGCGCCGCGTCATGGTCGCGAGCCCGGACCCGAAGCGGGTGTCGACGGCGCGCGTCGATGCCGTCGCCGTGTGTGCCGGCAGCGGGTGGGACGTCGTCAAGGGCGCGCGCGCAGACGTCATCGTCACGGGTGAGATGAGCCACCACAACGCGCTCAAGGCCGTGCAGGAAGGCAAGACGGTCGTGACGGTGTTCCACAGCAACTCGGAGAGGGGGTACCTGACGGAGGTGATGAAGCCCCTGCTGGAGGGCGAGTTGAAGAGTAAGGAGGCGGGTGTGCAGGTATTTGTGAGCGAGGCGGACCGGGATCCGTTTGACATTATTGACATTTCGGAGTTGTAAGAGGCGGGGTCAGGGATTCACATAAAGGAGAAGCAGGTCTAGAAAAAAGTGAAGAGATTATGAATTTTTGCGGGGAAACGATTCCTATAGCAATGCAAAGGTATTCTACCACCGGATATGGGTGATGTGAGATGTGCAAATCCCCTGCTGTATCGTCCAGTTCTTCCGATTTAGTCTATATCAAGTATTTCAGCCCAGTAAGCAGTCAACTAACGCCACAACACCCTCGCTATGCCTTTAAACAACCGCACCTCGGCCTCCCTCAAGACCTTCCACTGTCCTTCGAAGTCCTCACGCTGCTCTCCCCTGTGCCCCTCAACGCCGCATCGCCCTCTTCAAGACACTCCACCACGTCCGTCCCACCGACGCCCTTCTCTTTCCAAACCTCGAGCAACCGCCTCGGCATTTCCCATAGGCTCCTCGCCTCCTCAACCTTGCCATCCTTCACCAGCTTCCGCAACTTCTCAGGCGTCCCCAGCACCTCCTTCGCAAGCTGCCTCGTCCTCCGCCGCCTCGCCGCGGCCTCCTCGTCCAAGCGCTCCTGCGACCCGGGCGGCGCCACCGTCTTGCGCAGCGCCTCGCGGATCGAGCTCGCCTGGGCATATATCCCCGCAATAGCCGGGTCAAGTGTCGACGCCATGGGGTTCAGGGGGTCCATGTTCGCGCGCATCTAGAAGCTCAGCGTCAGCAAAAGACCACATCTTCAATAGTTCACAATACTCCAACGAGGAGCGCAGGATGGCAGAGAGAGCATGCTCACCTTTCGAATCGTCTCCGTGGCAGATATCAGCTTCGAGTAATTGTCGTACACCAGCGCCTTCTTCTCCGCATCCAGCGCCCGGATCTCGCCCAGCACGCGCGTGTACACCCTCAGCAGGTCGTCCAGCGTGTTCTCCGCCAGCGCCTTGCGCACATACGCCTCGGCGTCGAAGCTCGCATTGTCGAGCTCGCTGGGCGGGACCTCGCTGTGTTCCGCAATGCCGCCGCCGCGCTCCGAGGAGACGTCGTCTGCGTCGGTGACTTCGAGGGACGGGGTGGTCGTCCCCTTTTTCAGGTTGTAGTACTCGCGGAGGGCGGCGCGGTTGGCGCGTTTGGAGGGCGCTGCCGCGGTGCCGGGGGCACCGAAGGTTGCTGAGGAGGACGGGTTCGGGGAGGATGTCGCGGAGCGCGGGGCGTCTAGGGAGGGGCGGGTTGAGGATGTTGGAGTGTGTGGCTGCGCGGAGACGCGGCGGGTGAGGGCGGGCGGTTCGCGGGGGGAGGCGATTGAGGCCATTTTCGGGTGCCGTTTTGATTTCTAGTTTCGGTTGTTGAGGGGTAGGTTGCACATAAAGAAGGGACGGAGCCGATTGAGGCTGTGGTGGTGTGATGCGTAGAGACGCTGCTGTGAAGCTCGTGATGGTTGACGGTTGCCGGTTGCGGCGCGAGGCTGCGCTGGAGGATGACGGGGATGCTGGCGATAGGTCGACAGAGCTCGTGTGGGGTAGCGGCCCCTTGGACTTCAGCTGTTCAGCGAGGCTGCGCTAGCGTGCACATGCAGTGGTTCTAATTTTGGAGATCTATAGTGGGGCCGGGCCCGGGAAGTTGGGGGTAGGTAGGTACCTTAAGTGCCTGCCAGCTTTTTACCCCACTGAAGCTATTCCCCAAGAACCTCTCTTCCAACACTGCAAACCCAACAACATCAAAATGTAAAATTTCCTACCAAAACATCGGGCATGAAAATGGACGCAACCACACAAATCCGCAACGCTCTCCACTCCCAATCCTTCCCGACGCCCTCCGTCCCCTGGACCACGACCCTGACCTCGCGCGTCCCGACCCCGCCGCTGCCCTCCCTCATCGCGACCGCCAAAGCGCGCCTCCTCGCCTCGGACCTCACGACGCCCAACCTGCTCGATCCCTCCTCGTCAGTGACATTCCCGCCCGCGGCGACGGACCCGCAGACGCCGGAGACGACGCTGCCCCGCGACGTCCCTTGCCAGGTCCTCGACGTCGAGAACCTGGCCCTCTCGCGCTGGGAGCAGGTCGAGGAGCTCGAGGCCGTGGCGCGCGGCGAGATGACCACCGGCCGGCGCGTGGTGCGGCTGGCTGCGGCCGAGGAGCAGGCCGAGTACGATAACGTCGACGAGGGTGCTCCGGGGCGGACGCAGGCGGCGGCAGCGGCGCCGCAGCAGAGGAAGAATGCGACGCACAGGCTTGTGCTGCAGGATTGCAAGGGGCAGAAGGTGTATGCGATGGAGCTGAGGCGGGTGGATAGGATTGGGGTCGGGGTTACGAATATCGGCGAGAAGGTCATGCTCAAGGCTGGGACGGTGGTGGCGAGGGGCACGGTGCTGCTTGAGCCGGAGAAGTGTGTGATGTTGGGAGGAAAGGTTGACGCATGGCAGAAGGCGTGGATGGAGGGGCGGATTGCGAGGTTGAAGGAGGCTGTCGGGGCTGATCGGCCGTAGAGGGAAGGGATGTGATGCATTAGTTGGAGTTCGGGTATACCCATTTGACTAGAGACACGATATGCATTTGCTTTGAACTTTTTTTTCGTTTTATTCATCCGTCTGGATCTATTTGATGGACACGTCCTTCACTATCATGAGCAACTTCATCTAGCCCTATTTGCCCATGACTTAACATCTAGCCTTCAGACAAATTCGGCCACGCTCGCCACATCTAGTTCCCGGAAACCGCCTCACGCAAAGAGTTCCAGCCGGCCACCGTCCACGGCGCCAAGAAAATGGCCGTCTGGGCATGCGCAGCAACACCCGTGCCGGCGTATGCCTTGGCCAGGTCCTCCGCCTCGAGCGTTCCCCGAGGCGGAACGCCCTTCTTGGCCACCGTCAACGCCATCTCGGCCGGGTACTCCTCGCCGCCAAATTCCGCCAGGTTCGACCACCCGTGCGGCAGATGTGGGTACAGCATGATGTCCGTCTGGATCTGGGTCAATACATCCTCGTCGGTGCTGTTCTCGCCGAGCTTCGCCACGGCGCCGAGCACCTCGCCTATCTGGGACTGCTCCGTGTCTGCAATCTTATCGCTCGTGCGGAGGCCCTCGAGCTCGGCGACGACGGCCTCGACGGCCTCGACGGACTCTTCGTCGTTGTCGAGGACAGCAATGACGCCGAGGAGAAGAACGGCTTGGACGTGATCGGGCTGTTTCTCAATCACATCGAAAAGGGAGTTGCGCGCCTTCTCGCGGGACTCTTCTGAGCCGTTAGCCCAGAGCACCTGAGCAAGGAGGCAGACGGCATCGGCATTGCCATCGGATTCCTCCAGAGCCGACTCGAAGCAGAGAAGCGCCTCGTCGATGTCTTTGCTGTAGTATTGCGCCAGGCCGACGGTCAGGTGAGCCGAGAGACGTGCCTTCTTGCGCTCCTCCTGTGTCAGCTCGTTGTCAGACTCGTCGCTGCTTAGCTGGAGCGCCATTTCACCGCACTCAACGGCTTGCTCGTACGAGCCGGAAGCCAAGTACGATCTGGCCAGGTCCGTCTTGGCGAGAGCGAATTGTGCGAGAGCTTGAGGCGACTCCGTAACCTCGAAGTCCGCCTCCAGGATGCCGCAGATCTTCTCAAGAATCTCGACGGCCTTGACGTTGTCGTGCGTCCGCTCTAAGAACATAGTCGACAAATGTCCGTATGCCAAGTCCTGCGGCTTCAAGTTGTTCAGTTGGCCGAGCGCGAAGATGGGCTGGATGAGCGACGAGATGTTGGCGGATGTCGCGGTCAGGATGTAGTCAAACACGGAGACGGAGAACTGGCGCCTCGTAAGGACAGATGACGACTCCGCGATTTCCATGGCATGTGTAAACAGACCCCTCGCCTCTTTTGTCTTCCCGTAGAGCAGCGCAACGAAGCCCTGACCGAGCCAAGCATGCGCGTAATCGGGATCTGTCGACTGCGCGCGGTTGAAGGCCTCGTTGGCAAGTTGCATGTCGTTCTGCAGCAGGGCCAATGTGCCCAGGTTCGTCCACGCCGCAGGGCTTCGCTCGTTGAGGTGCAGGCTTCTGACGAAGGAATGCTGGGACACCGCCGGGCTGATTTCGCTCGTTACGACACCCAGCGAGTTCCAAAAGTCGGAATTTCCTGCCTCGAGCTCGATGGCCCGCTTGAAGCACTTCATAGCGGTCTTGAGATACACACTAGACTTCTTCCGAATGCTTGATGGGAGACAGATGTGAGCTCGGTGCTCCGCCCAGCCCAGGTTGTAGTACGCGACGGCCTGCGCGTGCAAATCGTTGGCCGAGGCATGGATTGCTCGCTTGTGGCAGAGGATCGTAGCGTGGATGCATCTGGTCAGGTCGACGCCTAGTCTCTCATCTTCAGAGAATAGACCCTTGGCAGAAATGACACCGGTGCCAACATTGTCTACATCGGCAAATATTTCATAGGCCTTCTTGTCGCCGCTGTCGATGAGCGTCATGATGGACTCGGCAGGGAACTCAATAGCCTTACTTTGCACCGCAGAAAAGACGGAGCACGCGTCTGCAAGCGACTTCCAAAAGTTGAATGTCTCGACGACGGTCGCATCTGCCTTGGAAGCAAAAGCAATGGTGTCCTTAGCAAGTTGAATTGACTTGCCAAAGAGGCCCTTCTCAACACAATCAAGCGCGTTGTCAACCATGGTCTGCATAAGTGCGATGGCGACGCCATCTTCATTCGGCCGGCCATCGTTGACCTCCTGGTAGAGTGCAATGGCTTCGTCAAACTCGGCCAGCTCACGCTTGACGTTAGCAAGCATGTACTTGGTGAACCAGGTATCGCCAAGAACTTCCTTGGAAGCAGTTTCTTCCAGCCTCTGCGCATTAAGAATAGCCTTGGTCGCGGCGATGTAGCGACCTGATGAGTAGTAACTTTCTCCTAAGCCCACCCATGAGTGGTAGTCCTCCGGCGATATCCTAAGGGCTGACTGGAACGACACGATTGATTTGTGGAAATCCTGCTTGTTCAGCTCTGCAACACCAAGTGCTGCAAACGGCCAGCTGATGCCTTTCCTCTTCGAGCCTGGCGGTGGCTTCACCTTGCCAGAGTCGACCACCCGCTGAGCGACCAACTCGACTCTGTCCCAATCACCTTCGTCAGCGAATGATTGAGCCAGGCGCTTAGCTGCCTCGACTTCTGAAGATGAGAGCTCGACAGCCTTTTGGAAGCACCGTCTAGCCCTCTTCTTGTCTTTGGCGTAGTCGGCATAGTAGATGCCGAGACTTGTGTACGATGGTGCGAAGTTGAGGTTGTTTTTGAGAGAATCCAGGAAGTATGCGTAAGCACCTGTGCGACTCTTGCGAGCGGCCTTTGAAGAATCTAGGTTCCACAGACAGGACCCCAGGCGGTACTGTGTCTGTGCAAGAAGATCCTTTGACGGAGGCGTCATCTCCTCGATCAATGGGAGGGAGGCCTCCAGTTCCAGCTTGGCCTTCTCGTAGTCACCCTTGAGCGCCTGTACCCAGGCAGATTCAGTCTTGACACGGAGGTTGCTAGGATCTCTCTTCAGCGCGCGCCCAAAGAAATCGATGGCATCATCAAAGTCCTCCTCTTCCTCGTAAATGAGACCGACACCAATCAGCGCCGGGGTAGATGATGGATCGTGTGTGAGAACCTCTTCGAACAGTCTCTTTGCTTCGCCGTGGTTTCTGGGAGACTGATAGAATACCAGAGCTGTGCCCAAGTATAGCGAGAAAGAATCGCTCGTGTTCTGGAATGTCATACCGGTCTTTGTCCTCTCCGACTTCAGGAGATCCATGGACTTTCTCATCTGTTCAACGGTGCTCTCGTATTCCTCTAGATGCTGGTAGTACTCTCCCATCAAACGATGAGCGAACAACGAGTCTGACGTCGTGATACCGTCCGTCATCATCAGGATTCTATCCTGTTCTGTCAGCGGCACCATGGACACACCGCCACCCTCGTCGTCTTCACTCTCGGTCTCCTCTGCCTCGAGTGCGGCGGGCGTCGGTTTGGGGAATGGAGAGATGCTGCTGGTCAAAAAGCCAGTGATGACCTTGTACAGGTCGGTCTCAGGGAAGAATGTGCAATAGTCCCTCAGCATATTGACGTCCCACTCCTTGATCTCCTTGGCGTCCTTCCAGTTGATGGCAATCTCCCATGCGAGTCTGTAAGGGTGCTTGATAATGACCATGTCCAGGGCCAGCTTCAGAACGGCTTGAAGAGCGAAGCCCTTTTCGGGGCCAAGCGGCGCAACCAGCAGGCGGTCGTAACACCACTGGAGGAGCTTCTCCTCATACCTCCGCCGGAGCTCGTCATCGTTTGTCCAGTTGATGAGCTGTTGGTAAATGTACTCGAGCTTGCTCTGAGCAATGACCTCGCGCTTCACCTCGAGCGTGACCTCGTTCAAGCGCGCTCCTATCCTCGTCCTGCGCTCGCCGATGAGCGTGTTGATGCGCTTCTTCTCGTCGGTCTCAATGATCTGCGCCATGGTCTCGTAGGTCTTGGCGGGGTGCGGCACTCGGCCCTCAAGTGCAGGGTAGATGGGGCTTCCTGGGAGGATGACGCTCAAGGCGTCGATGTACTGGGCAGTGTCACCCTGTGATCTGGCAAAGTCGACAAACTTGTCGATGACATCCTGGCACTTGTACATGTCCTCGGCATCACGGTAGATTTCTGCCAAGCTCACCGCAGCCTGGTGGTAGGCCTCTATGCGCTTGCGGTCCTGTTTCTCGTAGAGCTTGATGAGACCCTGCCACGCCGCGGGCTCTTTGGGCTTCTGCGCAGCGGCAGTCTTGTACGCCTTCTCAGCCTCATCGACGCGGTTTTTCTTGTCAAGAGCGAAGGCCAGCAAGATGTTTCTGCAAATTGCGTCAGCAGGCTTGCAATGGAAATTGTTATTTGAGGAGAGAAGGTACGTACGCTTGGTAGTGCTTGGGCTCGCGCTCGAGGAACTCAGTCGCCTTCTGAATGGCGTCGTCCCATTTTTGCTGTTTGACAGAGTCGCCAATGGCCTTCACCGCAGCCTTGGAGCTCGACATGGTAGTTGGCGACTGAGGGTGTGAATCATGAAAGTGAGGTCTTCTTCCGATGGCGGGGCATCACCAGTGACCAGGGTGGTGAGAGCTCGCAGGAGGTACTGTTTGTGAGACGACAAGTCCAGGTGCAATGTGTGGTGAGCGCTACAAAGTGCAAGCCCCACCACAGCAGCCACGGCGCCTCCCTTGTTACATCATGCCCCGCTTTGAGCGTTTGTGACGACCCGATAAGATAAGACGCCCGCTAAGCTCCACATCGCGACCTGCGTGAAGTGGCTTGATTAATCTAGCTACGAACGCGGGCGCGCCTGGCTACAAGTGGTGTGGCCGATCCTTACGTAAAGACGGGATTCGGGCCGGGATTCGGGCCTCCGGCCCGGGGCCGACTTCCGTCTCGCACGACCCGTCTAAGGTAGGTGCCATGGACCTTAGTTTATCGCTGCTACTGCTGTCATCAACACTTCGAAGATGGGAAAACACCATTTGTATCGACGGAAGCTAACAGATCAACTCGATTCATTTTTCGCTCGCATACAAGGGTATCTATCTATAAGTGCACAAATCATCGCATCCGCCACAATCACCTTTTCCAATCCCGTGCACCTACTCCCCCTCTGGGACCGAATCGACGCCAGAGTTGTTCGAGTCCGTCTTGGTCAGAAACCTCATCAGTCCCCGTCTCTGCCCCAGCGGACCATGAATAGCCTCGCTCGACGTGGACGACCTCGTGAAGACTGTCGACGAAGAGGCATCGCTGGACTTGCGCGTCGGCATTTGTGCATGCTGCTGCAGAAGTCGCTTGATCTCCGACCCTGCCAACCCAGAATTGTTCGCGGCCTGGAAGGCGTTCCTCCCGTTCGCGTCCGTCAGATACGGGTTCGCACCGTGGGTAAGTAGCATTTCTATCACGGTGATCTTTCGGGCGCTTCTGGTCGCCACTACTTGGATTGCTGCAATCAACGGGGTGCAGATGTTGGGGCTCTCCGTGCCGGATGAAGCAGACCCCCTCCTTGCCTGGTGGCAGATGTTTGGATCTGCCCCTCGAGTCAGGAGGACCTTCACCATTCCCTTATTGCCCATCTCACACGCCATGTACAGAGCCGTTTTTCCCGAGTTGTCGATGAGGTTCAGCAGGCCGGGCGTGTTGTCGAGGAGGAGCTGGGCAACGTTGACGCCGCCGGACTCGCTCTGGCACTTGTGGAGAGGGCTCTGTCCCGCGCTATCCCTGACGTCCGCTCGAGCATTGTGCTTAAGAAGTAAGCCGACGCTTTCGCGGTTTCTTGTCGAGGCGGCAAGCAGCAGCGGCGTTGGGAGACCAACGTTGCCCCCGTTCTCTAGACTGGTGACGTGTCCCATCATCAGCTTCAAGATCTCGACATTCTCGTCTTGGATCGCCTTGTGCAGAGGCGATGTGCTGGTCAAAAAATCGCAAGCGTCAAAGTGGAAACCAGTTGGTGCGTCAATATCGAATCCGTTCTTGCTACACCAAGCGTACACCAGCGACAGCTCTCCCATGGCCGACGGGCGTCGAGGACCCGGTGTTGTGTCTGAAGCGGGGGGCGAGGCTGGTCGACTGGTAAGCGGGATGACATCCGTGTCGACCCAGTTTTTCACCCCGCGAGCTTCATCATAAGCCTCGGCGAGTTGCAAGGCCTTGATGTATAGGTTGGCAGTATCCAATACCAGGTTGACCGGCATGGGGGCCTGATTCTTTCTCCCCTCAAGAGCGCGGCTTAGGAACGTCTTTGCCTGCCTCAAGTTCCCCAGCTTGATGTAAAGGCTCCCGAGGTCATGGTAGAGCCTGCTCCTACGCTCGTCATCCCGCTCGTTCTCGGGTTGCTTGACTTCCTCCTGCAGCAGCTTTTGGAGAATCACCTTTGCCTCGGCCGTCTCGTCCTCGGTCTCACAGTACAGCAGGATCTCGGCGAGGCGCTCCTTCATAGCCGCTTGTTCCGAGAACTTGAACGCGTCGTCGTATCCCGGTTTGCTGAGCTGCTCGCGGAGTTCGATGCCCCTTTTCTGGTACAGCGACGCTCGAAGAAAGATGCCGCATTTCACCAGCTGATTCACGATATCCTGGTTGGCCTCGTACTGATGCTTTAGGATTTCCTTGCTTGGACCGTCCTTGCGCTCGGGTTCCGGGTCCCAATCATCGGACTCGACATCGCTGAGGGACTCCCTTGAGCCAAGGTCCTTTGCAGTCGGCAGTTTGGTGAAGGAACCGCTGAAGGAATGCAGAGATGGGTCCCGGCCGATGTCGTGGCCAACATCGTGGAGCGTCACTGCCGCTGCGACCTCGTCTGCTGACATGCGCCAGGCTTGGATCTCCTTCGTCACCGACAGAGAATCCTCTACCCGGGTTCCATCGTCATCGTCCCATTCCATCGATGGTCGCCGATGGACGCTGGTCAACTTCGAAACGAGGTTGGCAGAACGAATGGCATCGGTCAGCTTTCTGATCTCAATGTGGACTTGGTCCTGCGACTTTTGCTGGTTCCGGACGGAGCCGCTGGTTACTGTTAGCACTGATATGCTCGGAGAACTCGCGGGGACTTTTGATTTACTTACAGAGACAGAGTTATCAGACTCAGTTGAAGAACCTGGGTATACGACGTGATGTGCGACACGAGATCTCGAATGACACTCTGCTTCAGCGTCGCGGTGAAACTGGCGCGCGCCCTCGCGATGGGGCCGGAGTTCTGGGCCAGCTCTGGCAGCGCCGACCTCAACCTCTCAAGCGCTCCGCTGCACGACTTCAAGATCCGGTAAATATCTTGGTGGTGTTCCCTTTCGAAAGGAAGCTGTGTCGGGTGTTGGTCCAGGATCCGGGCGACGTTCCGTAGTGCTGCATACAGATTTCGGATCGTCTCGTGGAAGTCGCGAATGCTAGAGTCAATCATTTTCGTCTCCTCCACGAACTTTGCGGTCCCCTCGACGATCTTGCCGGCCACGCCGACAAGCGTCATGGTGAAGGCCGAAATGCTGATGGGGTCCATCGTGTCGGTGTGCCTTCAAGCCTTGTATTGGATATCGAGCTGTTGGTCGACGGGTCAGTCGTTCGGGACGCAGCCGCGCCCCAGTATTTCGCGGGAATCAGTTGACGCTGGCCTCGAGCGTTTGTTCAGGCACATGTTATGCAGCTTGTGAGAAAGTCCAAGTCTGACGTGGGGAACACGAGACGGGCCAAACGATGATGTGTCAGAACTTGCGGTCGATAATAGCGATGAAGGAGTTTTATTCCAGACCCTCACCATCGATGCCGGACCCCCTGTCCTCCCCCGCGATCGACAGGTTATGACCCGTGTTTAGTCACCCCCCGAGACACACACACGGTGCACTCTTCCTTGGGAATATGGGGGGCATGGCCACATCAGCGGCCATCACGAGCGCACAGCAGGCAACCGCTGCGGTGTGTGTAACAGTTGGTCGCCTTGGGATTTCCTCACCGAGTACAATAAAAACACCCACGCGAGCCCTGGCACTGGCCAGCTAACTGTCGGTGGCTCAGTTTCGAGTCCGAGATGCAATACTTCGAATCCGTTTGTCTGAGCTTCCTTTCTCGGGCACCATCTCATCTCCAGTCGGTGGGCATCCCCGCGGGGTATTTCATTGGAGACCGGGGTTAGCGCCGCCGTCTTTGCAGGGGGGTTGAAGTCCAGTCCAACCTCCAGTTCATCCCGTCAACCCGTCCCCGACTCTGCCAAGTGGAAAGTTGGAGTCGGGGCCGCACCCGCGTGGCGCAGCGGAGACACGGGACGATTTGAGCACTCGGTTGAGTCTTGAATGTTTGCTCATCATGACAACAGCAGGCGTGTGTGATCTGCAGCCCTGCAAGACAACGACACATGCGAGCTGGACATGGCCATTGGCTCGCGGGGGTAAGCCACCCGCAAGTGCTGCCTGTTCGTGGTGCATTAGCCGTCTGGCTGACCTTTTTCTTCTTGCATCCATCGGTGTAGGAAATAACCACGGGAAGCCTTCCATCTCGAGAAAAGAGAGGCGTTTGTTTGTGTCCGAAACGAGGCTCCGATATGAGCCATCTCGCTTGACATGGGAGGTCTCTCCCACACCACGTCCGGTCAGGAACCCAGAGCCTTGTCTCCCCCAAATCCATTCTCGGTGTGGAGAGAAGTGGACGTGCCACTTCCCAGCGCAATGGAAAGCAATGTCACGGCATGGGCAGCTGAAGTCAGACATGCAGCTCTCGCACTCGAAAGAGGGTTCTTGGAGGGTGTGACAAGGGAGATTGGAAAGGATCGGCTTCGCCACCTATGGCGGCCCAGCCAGCCCTGCATAGGAATTGCCAGGACTTTTTTTAAGGCAACCAGGACTCCAACCTCTCTCCCCGCTTCTTCCTCCCTTACGGTGCTCACTACTCCGCATGAGGAGTATGCGAGTTCACCGGTACTTGTCTCGTCGTTGGCTGAGCCCGGAAGGATTCACTTGGGTGACGGCCTCATGCATGGTGCGCGCGACACATTGGAAGCGCAGTTCTTTCTGCTGCTGCACAGCCTGCCCACACACGGGGGAAGAGGAAAACGTTGGCCAAGCCAGGGTCTCATTTTCCCTTTCCTAGACGTGGAAGTGTACTTATCGGACCTCTCCCTCGCTCCCGCGGGGCGGCGGGATGTGCTGGGGGTCTTGGATTCTAGGACCATGGTTCGTGCCATTTCGCGAAGCCTTATGTGGCACGATGGGCGGGAGGGCCTTAAATGGACTGAACGTCCCGGGTCGCCCTTCAATTATGATCCGGGATTGGTGTTTGGCCTTCTGGGACACTTCAGCCCTACGTTCGAGGTCTTCTTTCCCACATGGTTCCTCTCTGAAGGTGATTCGCCTCACGCGAGCAGGGAAGTAGCCTGATCATCAAGATGGAATTGACATCGATGGACACGCTGGGGCACGCCGAGTCGTACTCGGGCCGCGAACGGCCGACGGCCCAGGCCCAGGCGAGGCGACGACAGATTAACGATCGTGCAGTGATTGAGAACCCGCTTGGTCAGTTAGGATGCTATCTGATGTTCGCAATTGCGTGCTGACTGTGAGGGAAAAGCCCACTACACGGATGAACAGCTTGAAGCAGACGTAAAGTCGTTCGCTGAACGGCTGACGGTCGACACGACTGCCTTGCTTCGGGCTGCTCGCGTGGCAAAGGATATCAAATTGTACGATGAAGTCGCGCGAAACACCTTCCCGGGCGCAGGCAAAGATCTGCCGGTCCAGTTGACGGCGGAGGAGAAGCGTGCGCTGAGGCGGGAGCGTGATGTTCCTTTCAGCGAGAGGGGCATGTGGACTATTATCATCACCGTCTCTCTTGCGGCATTCCTCCAAGGTAAGATGACTCTTTGACAATCCCGCGATCATGACCCGGAGTGTAAGCTTATTGTATCGCAGGCCATGTTCAAGCATCTCTAAACGGCGCATCTCTATACGCCAACGAGTTCGGTTTGAACATGACACAGTCTCTGGAGTCAAACGACGAGATTGTGAGCGGAAACAGATTCGACGTCCGGCCAGATGATTGGAAGCTAGGGGCTGCCAACTCGTCACCATTCCTATTCGCCGCAGTACTCGGCTGTCCGTTGGCACTGCCCGTAAATCACTATCTGGGTCGTAAAGGTGGAATGATTGTCGCCGCTATTTTGATCTTTGCGAGCTCACTGGGTTCTGCATTTGCTCATACCTGGCAGGAGCTGTTTGCTATTCGTCTTGTCAACGGCATTGGTAAGCTCCCCGTTTGCTCCCAAGACACCTGCACTGGGGCTAATGGTTGTTCAAGGCATGGGACTGAAGGCAGTCAGTACCCCGATCCTCGCCAGTGAAACTGCCGTCGGTTTCTGGCGAGGTACGTCCATCCTCGCCTGGCAGCTGTGGGTGGCAGCAGGCAGCATGATCGGGCTCGCATTCAACCTGATATTCGATGTATCCGATAACAAGAGGCTCACGTTTCAACTCATGGTCGCCGCCCCTCTCGTACCTGCACTCGCACTCCTTCTCCTGGTCATTTTCTTCTGTGACGAGAGCCCGCGTTACCTGATGCGCGTGTCGAGTCCCCGCTACAACCCGCAACGGGCATACCAGATTCTCAGGAAGTTGAGGAATACGGAGTTGCAGGCCCTCCGGGACATCTACCTCGTCCACAAGTCAATCGAGCAAGAGGAAATGTCGAGCAAGACCGCCGAGCCGGGCATGATCCCTGGTTTTATCAAGACAATGGCTGGCTTCTTGCGCCAGTACAAGCAGCTTTTCCTCGAGAGACGCCTGCGCAACGCGCTGATCAGCAGCTCAACGGTCTCGCTAGCCCAGCAGCTGTGCGGCATCAACGTATTGGCCTTCTATAGCGGAACGCTATTCAGCCGCGCCGGTCAGGACGACCGGGCTGCCATGTACTTCAGTCTCGGGTACGGGGCCGTGAACTTCGTCTTTGGGCTCCCCGCCATCCGGACGATCGACACTCTCGGGCGCAGGAAATGGCTCTTGCTCACGCTGCCAATAATGGCGCTCTTCATGCTCCTCGCGGGCGTGGCGTTCAACATCAAGGATGACACTGCTCAGATCGGCGTCGTGGCTCTCTTCCTCCTCCTCTTCGCGGCGGCTTACTCGCCTGGCCTCGGCCCGATCCCGTTCACCTACGCGTCGGAAAGTTTCCCCCTCTCGCACCGCGAAGCCGGCGCTGCGTTCGCCATCGCGGTCAACCTCGGCTTTGCGGGCCTCTTGTCCATCTTCTTTCCGAGCATCAACTCAGGGCTGGACGATGACGGCGCGCTTTACCTGTTTGCGGGGCTCAATATCGTTGCGTTGGTTCTGGTTTTTCTGCTGTTAGAGGAGACCAAGCGACGAAGCCTTGAGGACTTGGACTTGGTGTTTGCGGTATCGAAGCACAAATTCATGCGCCACCAGGTCGCCGAATACCTGCCGTGGTTCATCAAGCATTACTTCCTCAGGAGGCATGACATCAAGCCGAGCTTGTACACCGATCTGATATGGGGCTCTCCTGAGCCGAGTCCTGGGGGAGGGACGTTCGGGGTTGGGCAGAGGTATAGCAGTGATACCGACAGGAGCAGTATTCACGCTTGAGATGGGAGCAGATAGTTTGACTGAATGTAAACAATTGTTCACTTTAACCGTCTGATGTCCGGAATGGCCGGTGATTATGCGGCGATTTGAGTTTATCCTCCGGACCCAGAGTTCGTCCGCACCGTCAGCAACGCCAATGCCACCGCCAACGTGCAATTGCGATTAAGCTGACGACGACGCTGTTTCACTGAGCAACGCTCCCGGGGACTAAGCGGCGCATGGTGGACATCGCCTCATCGGGTAATCCTCTGGGTAAACTCGTGGTTCATTCCACACCAGGTTTCGGTGGCGTGGTGTCTCGTCACCGACTCACCGCTCCACGTCCCTTGCGAAGTCCAAGCTCGACGGCGACGTGCTCCTAGCCCCGGGGCGAACGGCCGCTGTCCCCGCGATTTTGGCGGCGTCGACCCGGAGTTCAAGCGGGATTCGACGCTACGGGCCCCGCCATACCCGCTGAAAGCCTTGGGTGCCGACGCTAATTGGCTCCCGGGTCGGTTCTGGAACACGAAAACGAGCGAGTGTGGCCGGTGCAAGTCACGCTGGCGCTCTTCAGACAGTTGATGAGGTGTTGGAGCAGGTGTCGTGGCTGGTCGTGGTCGCTTTGTTAATTATGTTCAAAATTCGTGTTTATAAAAACTGTATCACTCTCCCGAATCCCAAGTTTTAAATGACTGAACTCTCTTATCTTGTTCCGTTACTCATCGACTAAAGGTTACTTTCATGTTCAAGAGCACTGGGTGCCAACGTCGTCAGAAGACCCTTCTCGTCCAAATTAGCGCTTGGCGATCGCTAAAGCGTTGCACTGGCGTGATAAGGCACCCTGTCGCGGTCCACTAATCCCGGCCCCCCATCAGGACGTCATCGAACCGTCCCAATTTCAATCTCGGACCTTTAGCATCCCGTCCGCCGCGGCTCTGGACTCGACCTCGCACCTATCGTCCCTCGTGCTCTCCTATCTGGACCTCTTTTTCTGCCAAGCAGCAGACCGCACAACCTCTCGACACCGCATTACCCGGGCGCTGTCAAGAGCCGATTATCACACTGCCCAACGAAACCATTTCGTAGAAAGCCCGTCGTCATGTCTTCGTTGCGATTGACCATCGAGGACGGCCAGTTCCGCGACGGCTACGGCAGACAGGTCGTCCTCCGGGGTCTCAACGTCGCCGCCGACGCCAAGCTGCCCAGCGAGCCAGACCAGCCCTCGCACGTCGGCGAAGACTTCTTCGACGGCGACAACGTCAAGTTCCACAACAGGCCCTTCCCCAAGGAGGAGGCGCACGAGCACTTCTCCAGGATAAAGCGATACGGCTACAACACCATCCGTTATGTCTTCACATGGGAGGCAATCGAGGCCGCCGGCCCCGGACGCTACGATGAGGAATGGATACAGCACACGATTGAGATTTTGAGGATAGCCAAAGAGTATGGTTTCTATGTCTTTATGGATCCCCACCAGGACGTGGTATGTCTCCTCCGCTCCCCGGCTACCCGCTCCCACCGCATACTGACGTCTTGAAGTGGTCCAGGTTCTGTGGAGGCTCCGGCGCGCCCATGTGGACGATCTACGCCTGCGGCCTCAACCCCCAAAGTTTCGCAGCGACCGAGGCTGCCATCGTACACAACACCTACCCCAAGCCAGACGAGTTCCCCAAGATGATCTGGTCGACGAACTACTGGCGCCTGGCCGCCGCCACTATCTTCACCATGTACTTTGGCGGCAGGGACTTTGCGCCCAAGTGCATTATCAACGGTATCAACATTCAAGACTTCTTGCAGGGCCATTTTGTCGCTGCTTGTGCGCACCTCGCCAAGCGTATACACGAGGCCGGCGATCTCGAGAACGAGGTGGTCGTGGGTTGGGAGAGCATGAACGAACCTGGGTGCGGCCTGGTGGGCTACGCCGACGTCAGCGTCATTCCCAGCGCACAGAAACTGAAAAAGGGCTCGTGTCCGACCATCTGGCAGACTATTTTGACGGGGTCTGGCCGTGCCTGCGAGGTGGAAACTTGGGACATGGGTGGCATGGGCCCGTACAAGGTCGGCCGCTCGTTGATCGACCCCCACGGCGAGATTGCGTGGTTGCCCGCGGACTACGACGACTCGAGGTATGGATGGAAGCGTGACGAGGGATGGAAGTTGGGAGAGTGCATCTGGGCTCAGCATGGTATCTGGGACCCCAAGACGGACACGCTACTCAGGAAGGATTACTTTGCGAAAAACCCGAACACCGGAAAGACGATCGACCACCCGGAGTTTACTAACACCTATTTCATGCACTCTTATCGTCTCTACAGAGACGCTATCCGCCCTATTCACAAGAACTGCATCATGCTAATGCAGTATCCTACACTGGAGTTGCCGCCACAGATCAAGGGCACCGAGGACGACGACCCGTTGATGGGCTTCTCGCCACATTGGTACGATGGTATTACCCTGATGACGAAGCGATGGAACAGAGTTTGGAACGTTGACGTCGTGGGCGTGCTACGCGGGAGGTACTGGCATGAGGCGCTATCGGTCAAGGTCGGAGAGACTGCTATTCGCAACTGCTTCAAGGACCAGCTAGCATCGCTGCGCCAGGAGGGAATTGACCGCATGGGCAAGCATCCTTGTGTTATGACTGAGTTCGGCATTCCTTATGATATGGGTGACAAGAAGGCATACAAGACGGGAGATTATACGGATCAATCACTAGCTTTGGACGCCAACTACTTTGGAGCCGAAGGCTCGGGCATGGAAGGCCACTGTTTGTGGGTCTACGTTGCAAAGGTACGCAGTTCACCTTTTTGGCCCTGACGGCTCAACTAACTCTCATCCCAGAACACACATCAACACGGCGATTTATGGAACGGCGAAGACCTGTCAGTATTCTCATTAGACGACAAGACGCTGCCCATGTCGCCCCTCCCCCGAAGCCCGGAACCCAGACAGTCGGCAGAAAACCCCCGTACCTCCATCAGCAGAGACGTGCCAGACGAGACAAAGGTCACTCCCGATAACCTCCAGAGGACAATCACAAACCCGTCCATCTCAACAGAGCCAACCAAGGACCCTACCATCACCAACGCGCCAGGCCTCCGCGCCGCCGAAGCCTTCGTCCGCCCCAGCCCCGTTGTGGTCTCAGGCGACGTGCTGCAGTACGGCTTCGACCTGCGCAGCTGCACCTTCAACCTCAAACTCAAGGCCGCCGCGCCACCCTCAGAACCCGCCCCGACGGTCGTCTTCCTCCCTGAGTTCCACTTCCCGCAAGACAACTGCCAAGTCGAGGTGTCGTCCGGCAAGTGGGCCATCAGCATGGACGACGACGAGGGCCCGCTCGTGCAGAAGCTGAAATGGTGGCACGGCGATGGCGAGCAGACGCTCAAGGTCAGCGGCCTGGTGAGACAGCACAATGTCGCGGAGGGGTCCGAGGAGGATATGGGCTACCTCGAGCAGTGCCAGAAGAACTACGCCAACTGCAGCGTGATGTAAACGAGATTCAAGACTGGGGCTTAGCAGGCATGTTTAAATGGGAAAGAGGGGGACTGCGGCTTTTTGTTTTTCTGTTCCATCATGACTTATCAGACGGCTCACCCACAATATCGACGTGTGCCGAGCTGGGTCCTCGAGGGGCTAAGTACTAAACAATGCCTACATCTAGTCCAACTTCCGTGACCACTGAAAACGATCTGTGTGTGTATGTATCATCCATTAATAACATCTTCCGTCTCTGATCTCTCCTTTTGTTTTTGTACCTGACCAAACCAAACCCATGTGCCCAACAGTATCTTCCTCTGAAAACTCCCCGGCTATGAGACGGCAGTGGAATAGACGTGGTCTAAATGGACTGTTAGTAATCAAAAACACGACCACAATAGATCCAATATCCATACCGACCAAAACGATGTATGCGTGTGGCTCGCTATTTTGCCTCGGCGTTCAACGTCTTCTCGCCCAGGGAGGCGGAAATTCATCCTCAGAACTCGTCTCATCGTCAGATGGTGGTAACTTGGGCAAGTTTTCCTGGCCCGCGGGCTGTGCAGATGAGGACACGGTACTCATCTGGCTTGGAGAAGCGAATCTCTGCCTAAGGGGCAGGGACGGGCTGGCGGGGGACGATCCACGTGGGAGGTGTATCTCTGAATACAAGGGGGACTGAGGAGCGCGTGAGAAGGTCGGGCGTTTCGTAATTGAAGCCAGCTGGGCCCGAGAGGAACCTGAAGAGGTCGGGCGGCTAATCGGGTCTGAAGGAGAAATATTGGCATCCATAGATAAGGGTCGATGCTGACGCCGGGTTGCTGGAGATCCTCCTGAACCTGGAAGGTCCACGGAAGGTATGGGAAGTTCGACTTATTGCTCCTCAAGTCGAGAGAGATGGTCGAGGGTTTCTTGATTCATGGGTCTGCTATACACACGAGTCTGGGGGGGGGGGGGGACGATTCTCCGTGCCGGCCGGCGTAGCACTATGGATGGTGCTGGCATGGGACAGGTCTTGGTGCGAGGAATCGATGCGAGTGATAAAGGTCTATTCCTGTGAAGTCGGGCTGAGAGCCTGAGCCTGGGCCAGCCGACGACGCTCCCGAAGCTCGCGGACTTTGGTTCGGAACCACAGAGTGTACGAGTCTGAAGTCATTGCTGACGTGGCGGCGCATTCTTCAACGCCCTCCGTGATGGCCCTCTCTCTCTCTTCTCCACGGCCGTCCCGGTTGAGGTCTTCATTCATGCGTACAAATTGAAGGATCTTGGAGGCAATCCCTGCGTTGTACACCTCGTCCTCTTTCGCCTCGATAGCGTCCAAGGTCGCGAAGGTGGAGTACTTGTTGTAGCTGTGTGGCCACAACTTCTTCTGCTTGAGCAAGGAATCCAGGACGCTTTTCGCTTCAACGTGAGGCCCGAACACGTCCTCGCTGTACAGCCACTCGTCAAACCTGTTCTCGTCGTAATTATTCGGAGGCCACCACCCTTGGAACGTGTCAAGGGCCGTAACGCTGCATCTCTCGGTGGGGTGAGGAGGGTAAGGAAGCTTCTGGAGACACTGAAGATATCCTTGGGTCTCAGCGTACTTGGTTAGAGACCAGACTTGAGTGTAGCTGTGGTCGAGAAGAACGACTCGAGACTACTCTAAGGTATTGAGGCCGTTTTGCATGGTGACGAAAAGGTTCCATGGCTCGCACTCCTGGTGCTCGACTCCCAAATGCATGCCGACGACGACGCCATGGATCATCTCCTTCACGACATATTGCCGTGTCTTTTTGTCGAATCTGACTTTCGTCACGTTGTCGTCCCGATTTCCCTGTCTCCGCTGGTTCCAAAAGTGGAACTCTCCCCTGATGGGTTCAAGCGGGCCGAAGTAGTCGCTCTTACGCCCGGGGAAACGCTCACGGAAGCACATGTTCTCCACGGAATAGCCGTTGATGTACTCAATGAGGATCAGACCGACGTATCTGAACATCGGCTGATTGTTTTCATCGTGCCCGCAATAGATCTTGCTGACCCAACTGCCGTAGAATTGCGGTATAATATGCGGATGCCCAGTCTTGCCGTTCCGACGATAGTGCGCATAGACGGCGTGCTCGCGGCAGTGGTTTCCGTCAGCCTCCTCTTCGTTGGGCCAGGGGGCACAAAAATCGATTGGATAGTAGTGGACGTCGAAAACCTTGGCAACCAGTTGCCCGGGAAGAACTCCTCCATGCTCGTCTCTGAAGGGTGGGAGTGGCTCCTGGAGAGCAGCGGGCCGTTCTTCCTTTGGAGGCTTTAAAACCAAGCAGCGGAAGATCTGGGAGTTGCGATTGACACCTTGACGAATGATCTCCCGAATCTCGATCTTGGCTTTGGTGTGTTTGTAGTCGCCGTTGGTGTTGAAGTTGCGGATATGGTCCTTCGGAAGATCCTTAGGCAGAGGGTTGAAATGGTACTGCCCCGAACCATGCGGGCGGTCGGGCTCGTATGGATACAGGGTCATTGATTTACCCTCCCAGTATACCTTATCAGGCCTTGACTAGGTTGAAGTAAACATGGTGAGCGATGGGGTGCGATGGTTGGTTCGGCGGGAGTGTGAGGAGATGGAGATGAGAGTGGAGGCAGGAGAGGCGATTTGTGGTTTCAAGGTCAAAGTACAGCCGAGCCTCAGAAAGCCGAGGAGCGCAATGGTATCATTAAGACTGAGAAGAGATGTTTATCAGGGTGGTCTGTTGAAAGGGACAGGAAAGACCGGCAAGACCTTGGGAAGCTGCCCATTTGATGTGGTGGTGGAAACGTTGAGACAGGCGCGAGGACATGGCCGCACACATCCAGATTCTTCGTGCAACCTGGCGTAAGGTGGGTAGGTAGGTTACACATAAAGGTGCTTGCAAAACTCGGATAGTACCACGGGCTAGGTAGGTTGATCGGGTTGGATAGGCAGCCATCTAATAGCCTGCCAGTCGACGAACAATGCAAAGTCAATATCTACCTAATGCGCCATGGCCACCGTTTTCCCCTCGCGTTTCGACTTGCCAAAGCCAACCACAGGCCATTCACTTTTTGCTGACTGCCGGCAGGAAGGTAGACAAGACTGCTAGCTATCTTCAACTAAGCGATTCAACAGAGACCGTCTACTTTTCCTGTGTCTAGGCGACTTCATTTCCTTCGCACTTGGTGACTTTTATGAGGACATGGAGGAGGAACGACGACGAGGATGAGGGACGGCGACGAGGATGAGGGACGGCGACGAGGACGAGGGACGATGACGAACACGAGGGACGACGACGACGACAAAGCAACAATAATACTATTAATAATAGTAACTAACAATGGTAGAGAGCACATGGGAAAAGTAGTCGCTCTAGTATGGAAAAAATAGGGTATCTAATTGAATAAAATTGATTCAACCAGGCATTATTTAGATAGAAGACACATCGCTCTGAACAAGCAATAGACGCATAACTCTCTGGTCCATCATCTAAAGTTTTGATAAGGCCGAAAAGTGCCTTGCATTACTGTGGGATGTGGTAACAATATCGGAACCTGCTGGGGCATGCTAGACACAGCGAAAATAAGCAGACGTGCCGTGGACATTGCAGCTCACGATGATGAACTCGATTCACTTTCCCAACATGTTCCTGCTTACGCGCACTGTGCCCCTCGACGTTGCAAACCCTGCTCTCCTGTCTTTAGACCATCAAACAGACAATGAGATACGACAGGCGAATGAGGTATCCACCTTTCAACGGCATCAGAAGCACACTTCCAATATACATCCGTATCATGTAGTGAAGACAGAGAACCCATATCAAAGTGCCTAGAACATCACGAGAGAAGTACTTGTACGAAGACGTGGCACATCTGTTGACCTTCACGTGAGTAGAAAATCACCGGGCTAGGCAATCGTGACTGCACAAGACAACATGCAGCACGGAGCAACAGCTTAGCTTGTCATCCCTTGTTCAGGGCCACCTTTGATCCAACTAATCCCCATCGCAAGATATCAGCTCAGGAAAAGGACTTTGATAATTTGCCTCTCACACGGGCAGGATTGTGCCATCTCGCCAGGAAGGAAACTCCTTGGGATGTCGTCGCATGAACGGGAGAAGGGAACGCGGGGCAGGGACCGCAACATAGATAAGACAGAGAGGCGAGGGACAGTAGAGCGGCAACAGAGATAAGCAGATTTAGGAATGAGGGCTGAAGATGAGTGGCATCGAGGTGGTAGTATGAGTGGTACAGTCTGTTTAAGTAATCATGAAAAATGGTGTTGTTTCGTTTGTCGAGAATCAGACGTTGTCCAGACTGCCTCTTCCCCCTTCGTAAAGGTGAAATGTGATGCCACAGAGAAAATCGCCACACCATTGTTTTAGGTATGCCCCCGGTAGAACATATCAAGTACAAACGAGAGGAGGAGACAAGACAAGAGAGGGCAGAGGGGATGGGTTTAGAAAGGTGCCGTAGAGTTGGCGGCAAAGTCCTCTCGTGTTGTCGTAAATTTGTAACTTCCACTTGCATCGGCGACCGAATATCAATTGGGTCCGCCATCGTAGGAGATGCAATGCCGCAAAGAGCGTTGCGATGGGTACGATCCCCCATGCCATGAGGGCGTAACGGCTCGGCGCGGAACCAGCATCAGCTCTTTACCGACAGAGCACGCGGCGGAGGACGAGACGGAGGTGGTGCTGGAAAAAGAGGAAGCGGGATCTGCGTCAGACACGATCATAATAACGACGAAGACGGCGACGAGGGTAAGGTAGAATGAGAATAAATCTACATGAGAAGTTGTCGCTCACACAGGGAGAATAAGGTAGGTAGGGTAGTCTCTTTACCCCACCCTTGCCAAGGTAACATGCGGAACCCATTATGTGCAGAGAGAACAACAAACCAGATCCCATTGTAAATGCTCCCAGCCAAGTTGGATTGATTGATGGGTCGGAGGTGCAGCTGCCCAGTGGCCTTCGAGGCTACGAATGCAGGGGCCGTTTTGGTGAACAACGAGAGGAGTGAAGCACGACCAAGGCTGGGGTACGATGCATAATGGGGGCTGATGACAGTTGAAGAGCAACAAATGGGCGAAAGTAAACATGACAACACTCGCGCTGAATAGCCCAACATTTGCATAATCAAGGAGTGCTGTATTTTGTTGCTGTTGTTGTTGTTGGCCCCATTACCCACCTTTCACACCGAACACTGGCGTCAAACCCCCAATTGCCCGGCCGGCAACTGACAACCACGGTTCAATTCACCTGTCGTCGCCGTCGTCGTCGCCAGATCCGCCAGGGATGATGCCTCTCGGCGCTATGACATCCAAGAACCAGGACGGACCTGCATGGGGTGAGACCACAGCGTCGAATCACACAAGCGGGGGGATCAGGCCCAGCTCCACAAGGTGCAGTCCGTCCCGACGGCCGTGAGGCAGGCGCGGGGGCGGATGAAGGATCGCACATACAGCGGCTATCTCCAAGACACACAATGCGGGCTCTCGGTGTGCGGAACGAACTGTCGTCGTCGAGAGCCTTGGTGTGTGCAAAGAACAGCTGGGGTCCGCAGCGGTATTGAGCGGGTGGTTGGGGGCGCTAACTACCTACGGCGCTGTGCTGCATGCTGCACCCAGCGGTAAGAAGGTACCATTTTCGGCTGGACGGGTCGGAGGGTCGGAGGGGTACCTAGGTAGTGCAGTGTGAGTGTGTGGTCTGGGACGTGGACTGGGACAAACTGAAGGTGGACCCTCTTTCTCAGCTCGACGCCATCTGGGACGGACATGGCGTTCCATCTACCGTACGGACTGTGCTAGTGCAGTAACAGGGCCGCCAGAGGGGACCGGTCGAGTCAGCCCGTTCGAAGGGATGCCTGTTTCATCGCAGCTTTTTTTTTTTGGTAGTTGATCTCGACTCGACCTGGATGCACTTTTTTGGGGGGGTTTCCTACTGTGCTGCAAAGAGCACATTTGTGCATGCGGAAAGGGAAGGATGCGAAAGACGTCACACCAACACACCCGGCAAGTCAGGCTGCGTACTTTGTATGTACAACTCGGAGGGGATCGGCAGCGACTGACCTCCGACGGAACCCGTGGGACCCCTTGTGCAGCCGATTCGTGCCACCTTTGCCTCCCGAACTCTCGTAATCCGGGAGGAAGGGATCATGCTTGATGGCCCGGTCTGCGTCCTATCTCATTGCAGGAGCACAAGTCCCGGATTGTGGGGCACAGTGGTGACGGAACCTAATGCCATGAATAGTGTCCTGGTGACTCTATTGTGACTATGTAAAGTTGGTGGGAATCAAGTAAAACAGGCCCGAGGAAACCGCAGTAAGCAAACGAGGAAAAAAGGGTACACGACCGAATGAGAGAAGAGGGTATGTGCTGTGAAAACCGAACGAAACGAACGCCGCAATCCAATCGAGAAAAAGAGTCCAAGATAAAGGCGGCAACAAATAAATGAGAAATATTGCTCTCAATGAAACCCGTCTCGCCGCAGTATTCCCAACTCCTCCGATGACCCCCCTTAGCCCAGGTAACATTGGAAAAGGAAGAAAGGAAAGGGGGGAAAAGATGCGTGCCCCTCGTCCCTTGAGACCGACGGGTAAGAAATGCGAGATGTGCTGTTACTCCCACCCAGGCTCATGTCCTTGTGTTCGTCCCCAAGCCCCGACATGGCCTTATCCGCTGCCAAAGTGCGTATATAATTGTCGAAAGGGTGTTAGGTCGTATCCGGACGCCGTGGTATAGAAACAAAAGGGGTTTCTCGTGAGAATTCATCGGTCTAAAAACACTCTGGACGTTGTTGTTCGTGTGGTCTCGTCATGGTGGACCCCGCAGGAGCACCGTTATTGGGGGAACATGTTGTTGATCTCCTCGTCGCTCAGAACAATCTCGTGTACCGGCTCCCGTCGGTTTTCGAGGGGGACGTAGTCGCAGTCGACGTAGGAAGGCAGGAAGATTTCCGGGTTCCATGCGAAGCCTTGGCTGGAGGAGAGGTAGGAGATCTGCGGAGTCATGTTAGTCGGTGCCCACATGTCCCCAAGGGCGGAGTGGTGTTACCAGGCGGGGAGTGCCGTTGGGCTCGCCAATATTGATGACGGTGCTTTCTTGCTTCGACAACGCCGTGCCTGGTTCTCGAAGTCAGTAAAGGTTCACGGGTGTAGTCCAGCCGCCCGGAGCAGAGCAGGCCGTCATGGCCCGGGCCTCGGAGCCCAACTCGTGGTGGGATGACATACTGAGCAGGCTGGGCCGACGCTGGTGGACCGACTTCTGCTTGGAAGCGGAAGGCGGGGAAGACGTCCGCGGGGAGCTGGAGTAGGTTGAAGAGGAAGAGCTGGTTGCACCCCGGCCTTGGGAGGACTGGTGGTGGTGGTGACCGTAGGTGGCCGACGACGGGGTCATCGGGATCGCAATCGACGACGACATGGTGGTCGGGCGTTGAGGTATTGGAGGGGGAGAGTAGAGGACGCCAACGTGAGACGATAAACCCCAAGAATGATTGGAAGCGGTCTGAACGATAGAGAGACGAAAAGAAGCACACCGGACGGCTCGTTGGTGGAGGGAATTCAGCTCGTTTCGGCTGAGGAGTCGAGAAGTTGAAGAAAGCAAGGAGGATTAAAGGTACAAGACCGAAGAGTAGTGTGCCTGTGACTGCGTAGAGTGACTGATACAGTGTACAGTGCTAGGTTGACTGCTGGGACGAGGCAGGCCTAACGAGGCATCCGGTGAATCACGCCCACATCATCCCATACAGTTGACCTTGGGGTCTGATAAGAGATAGGTGCCGGCACTGGAGGGACTGCTAAGACGGGGTATGAGCTGCCGCGGGGACCTGCTAACAGTGGATAGCGGGAGAGACCCTCACATCATCATGGCAGGGATGCTGGCAGTCGCTCCCCACTGTACATGGGGGGAAGGCGGCCCCCACTCGCACCAATCGGAGGCCGTCGCTGCCTACAAGCTGGGTAACGTGCTGCAGGCACTTCGCCCTGCTCCATGCCGTCCTCTCGGCCAATCACCCGCTGATGGGATTTCAAGGTCACGTGTCAGAGTCCAAGCTTCGACCAGGTTCCTGACTAAGCCGGGCTGAAAGGCTGCTGGCTGCATGCGTATCCATTGACGCCTACAGGCCAAGCTAGAGCAAGCAAGCAGCACCACACCCAAGCTCTGTGAACAACAACTCTCCCATCACCAACAGCACCTCGTCATCCTCACGACCTCACTCTCGACACGGTCCGTCAAGCCACTCGAGTCTGCTCCTTCCCAAACCAACGCTCGCGAAACCCCTCCTCTCCCCGACAAAATGGGTGACGTTTTGGTGGAAAACCCGGCCAACCACTTCGTTTCTCAGAAGAAGACGGCGCCCTCAACAATCCCTAGTATTGAGAACTTCGAGGGCATCTCTTCGGAAGGAGGTGACGACTATGCCACACTCAAGAAGCTGCAGAGGCAACTGGAGTACATCCAGCTCCAGGAGGAATACATCAAGGATGAGCAAAGGTTCGAATTGCCGCTTCGTCACCACAGCTCGCCGGTTTGCTGACACGCCGTCACAGGAGTCTGAAGCGTGAGCTCGTCCGAGCTCAGGAGGAGATCAAGCGTATCCAAAGTGTGCCCCTTGTCATTGGGCAGTTTATGGAGGCTATCGACCAGAAGTAAGTTGACCCCGCGGCACAACTCAGCGCCGTCGAAGCTGCAGACAGCTAACGACCGCCAACAGCACCGGAATCGTCCAATCATCGACCGGCTCGAACTACGTCGTCCGCATCCTCTCTACCCTCGACCGCGAGAAGCTCAAGCCCTCCTCCTCCGTCGCCCTCCACCGCCACTCCAATGCCCTCGTCGATATCCTCCCTCCCGAAGCCGACTCCTCCATTGCCATGCTGGGCGCGGACGAGAAGCCTGACGTGACATATGCCGATGTTGGTGGTCTGGATATGCAGAAGCAGGAGATTCGCGAGGCGGTCGAGCTGCCTCTGACGCACTTCGACCTGTACAAGCAGATCGGTATCGACCCCCCTCGTGGTGTCCTGCTGTACGGTCCTCCCGGAACCGGAAAGACCATGTTGGTCAAGGCCGTCGCCAACTCTACAACTGCCAACTTCATCCGTGTCGTCGGTTCAGAATTCGTGCAGAAGTACCTTGGTGAGGGTCCTCGTATGGTTCGTGACGTCTTCCGCATGGCTCGCGAGAACGCCCCGGCCATCATCTTCATCGACGAGATCGACGCTATTGCGACGAAGCGTTTCGACGCGCAGACCGGTGCCGATCGTGAGGTCCAGCGTATTCTCCTCGAATTGCTCAACCAGATGGACGGTTTTGACCAGACCGCCAACGTCAAGGTCATCATGGCCACCAACCGTGCCGACACCCTCGACCCCGCCCTGCTGCGTCCCGGTCGTCTCGACAGAAAGATCGAGTTCCCCAGTCTCCGTGATCGCCGCGAGCGCCGACTCATCTTCTCCACCATTGCCAGCAAGATGTCTCTGGCCCCCGAGGTCGACCTCGACTCCTTGATCGTGCGCAACGACCCTCTGAGCGGTGCCGTTATCGCCGCCATCATGCAGGAGGCCGGTCTCCGCGCCGTGAGGAAGAACCGTTACAACATCATCCAGAGCGACTTGGAGGATGCCTACTCAAGCCAGGTCAAGGGCACGAGCGATGAGAACAAGTTTGATTTCTACAAATAAACGACGAGCTACGAACGGAAGGATACGGACGAGTCGAAGGCGGAGGAGGGGTCGAAATACTCGCTGCAAGGTTGGCGATGTAATGGGACGGACATGGCCGGAAGGCAGCGGGCAGGGATAGACTTCCTTATTATCAACGGCTTCGGGGGAGCGAAGCCCGGCGTCGCGTTGTACAATATTCTTGATAAACAAGCTTCGTTGGTACCTGCTAGCCACACGACGGTGTTGCCGAGTGATTACATACGTGACATGCCATTCATATCCTGGTTGAGCCCTCTCAAGTAAATCCGCATTTGAAGATGCAATACAATCCCATGACCAGGAATTTCCGACCGAGAAAGTAGCACCATCAATCCTTGACGTCCAAAAGTGTCGAGAATTGGGTTCACAAGCCGAGGATCAACCGTTTCTCAAAACCTGACGTCGACGTCCCGGCCGAGTCCGGAACAAGCCGAGTTCGACCCCCCGAACCGGGGCGATGGAAGGGCAAAGGCCTGAAACTCGGTTTCTTCCGATGGTCGATTCTCTCATCAGTTGTCAATTTTTGGGGGGTGATCAAACAGGAGGGCGCTCGACGAATTTCCACCCTCCGAGTCCCGTTGCCATGTCTTTGGATCGTCTTCAATTGCATCTCCAAAATTTCAAGGGCACAATCATGTAATCTCCAAGTATTGGCCACTCTGCACGAAAACGTTTTCTCATTTTCAGGATCTGATCCCAGTGTCTAAAAAAGAAGGAAGAAAACTGCTTTTTCTTTTCCCCGCCATCATCCGGTTGTCGTTTCCGCCGTTTTGCCTGACTTTGATTTTTTACTCTCCTTTTTGTTTTCCGTGCCGTGGCTCGAAGGCCGTGTTTGTGTGTCTTGTCTCTCTGTGTCCTTTGTCTAATAACAAATAAAAACAACGCTGCCATGAAAGAAGGGAAAAAAAAACAAGCAAGAAAGGAAGCCGTGAATCATAGCGTGGATCCCTGTCGTCAATAAAAACCTGCCGCCGCCGCCCGTAATCTATCAAAAATGGTACCCTTCCCTGCCTGCTTTGACTCGTCGCAAAACGCTTCAAGACATGTAAAATAAACTCCACAGATGCTAAACCGTCGCTGATGCAAAAGCCGTGATGCAATACCGGGATGGGATGCGTCAACGCTGAGATGCTGCAATTCCTCATCGCCAAAGGTGATTTGGTTGGTTGTGTGGTTGGGTATATCCTTCGTCCCCGCGCAAAGTCTCTCTCCTCCCCCGACTCCTCCTGTCCGTTCCGAGCAGTGGGCAGAGTGATTAGGTATTATCATTACCCATTACTGCTTTTCGTATAATAGTACCCACGACCTGTTGCGTAGATGCAAAGGCCTTCTCTGGGATTTGCCTGTGTATGGACAGGTGAACGTGGTGGCATCTCTCTGCCTGGGTATCTCTTCTCGATCGTCTCTCGGGTCTCTGAGATCATGGCTCAAGCCATGTCTGGTTTCGTAACGTATATTGCTGCCACTGTAGAGGCAACTAAGAGCTCAGGATAACGCCAAGCTCCAGCATCATCTTCACGAACTTGGCGTGCAGCTCGATAAAGAAGTCCGGCATGCCAACAAGCTCTGCCAGGCCTCTCGCTTTGAGGGAAACACCGCCGGGTCCGCCGCCCATGCGTCTGGTGAAGCCGCCACCTCCGGTCAGAAAGCTGCTGCCACCGCGGTCGGGTCCCTCCCTCTCGTGGATGTTCATCATGGGATACGGGTTGTGGTGCTGAAGACCTCCGATGGGGCTGGACTCGGCTATCCTCTCGGCCTCCGCCTCAGCAAGCTTCTGGATCCATTCTGCCAGGCCTGCGAAAGCGGTTGCCATGAAGCCGAACGTCTTCATGGCGAGCCGCTCCTTATGCGTGCTGAGAGCCAGAAATGCGTAGACGCGCTTGTGACCGCGGGCATGCATGTCGGAAATGCGGAAGATGTACGCCGTCGTGTAGCCGTTGACTGGGTCACCAAAGAAGATTGGCCCACCGGACGCGGCAGCCCCGGCGCTTTGTGTGGTTACGAAGGGCGTGGAGCTCGACTGTGGCGAGGCGCTCGGCGTCGGGTTTGCGGGAGAGCGGGGGAGGGTCTCGAGGGAGAGTGTCCGCAGGCATGAGGATCGCACGATCGAGAAGGACGTTGGTATTAACGGCTCATGGGTGGAGGTGTAGTCGAGGTAGTGGGTGTGACTGGCATGCCTTCCCGAGGACATGCTAGACCTTGTCGTGGTCGAACCAGTGGCTCTTCGGTGCATTCGCTCGGGGCGTCCCTCACTGTCGGTATCGCTGGCAGAGGACCCTTGCGAAGTCGGTGGCGACGCCTGGCCGTAGACTCTGGCGTACGGCGCGCGAGTTCGCAGTGTCGGGCCGCGCTCTGCTTTGAAATCATTCTTGTCCTTGCCACCTTGCCGCTGCGGTAGCGTCAGCGCGCAGTTTTCGCAAGGGCCGGCGCGCTTGGTAACGTTGTCGTCGTAGGTTCGGCGGAAACTCGAGTCTCGTCGCGGCTGCTGTTGCTCCGATATCCGGCGGGGGCTTTCGGGTGGGGTTTCGATGGCGGAGGGCGACAGAGGCGAGGCCGGGGAGGCGTTGGCGGATGCGCGCAGCAAGGCGGCGCGCTGGGTCTGGGCTTCGATTTCCGAGGCGGGTAATGACGAGCTGCGGTGGGCATTGAGGTGCATCTTGCGCAGAGCATCTGACATGGCGACGGTCTGGTTCAGCGAGGCGGCCGACGTTGGCGCGCTTGTCTGGGGTCGGATCTGGTCCTGATCGGCGTAGTTGGCGGCGCCGTCATCGAAGCATGTGGTGCATGGAACGGGCAGGCCCTCGGTGACCATTAGCGGGGTCGGGCCATGTTGGTCACAGTAGTGAGCGAGGCATAGCTGGATGCCGGTCATTAGCGACAACGAATTCGGTTGTGGTTGATGCATCGTTTCAGCGTGTTCGCGAGGTGAAGCGAGTGTGTCCTCAAACGACGGGACACGCATCGTGAAGGATGTAGCGGCCTCGTGTAATAAAAATGGAGAGAAAGACACTGCTAGCCAGAGAAGTCTGGCGGATCGAAAGAGAGGAAGGGAGAGAAGGGGAAGCTCAAAGAACGAGGGCAGACATGGTGAAGATGCTCGGAACTATGAGGTTGTAGGCGCAGCTTATACAAGATTTAGTTCGGAGTAGGTACGGGGAAAGAGCACGATGCTGGGAGGGCGAGTGCGAGTCGTGGGATGCGACCGTGGGTAGAGTTATATGTGTAAGAGACAGGGTTCGACGAGAAGGCGGCAGGAGGCCATGGCGGCGCAGTCTCCCTTTCTTATGGGAAACTCTGAAGGGGGTCTGGGTGTGAAGGAGAAAAATGTGGGAGGACGAGAGGATGAGATGGGAAACACAAGAGAGTTGCGTCTGCGTAAGGCAAGAACAGAACCGCAGCCCAAGGGGGTGGGCTAATTAGGGGACGGGCATTTCGAACATGGGAGGGCATAGACAAGGACACCGGACAGGACAGGCATGGGAGTAGAGCAGAGCAGATAGGACGACTTCGATGAGGAAGTTGGGCAAGGTGAGGCCGGTTGCAACAGGCCGGGCCCCGGTCGTGGGGTGGGAGGGGGGATGGCTTCCTGATTGCCGGTGTCTCGTGTCTGGCTCTTGTCTGAGTGTCTGGGAGGACGGGGAAGACGGAGAGGATGGGGATGTGCACTGATATGCGGGAAGCGGTGAGGCGGTGAGCGAGCGGCTCTCGTCGTGTCTGCCAATTACACGACGGACGGGAGGCTTTGGTGACGGCCGGGGACAGCAGTGCTGCAATCGAGATTGGCTGCACGAGGCAAAGTAACTTGGAAGCTTGCAACTTTGCAGCCCGAGATGAGATGCAACGGCAGCGTGACGGCAGCAGGGCCAAGCAGAAGCAGGCCAGGCGCAATGCGGTGCGGTGCGGGTGCGGGTGCAGTGACAGCAGAGACAGCGACAGTGACAGACAAGACAAGACAAGTCAAGACAGACGGTTGAGGGAGGAATAAGCAAAGGTAGGTAGGTAGGTAAACGGAAAACAAAAATAATACTCACAATGAATGCCATGACGTATCACCCTCCCCAGCCGAATCCGGATGTCGCTGGTGTTTGTTTCGCCAATGACGAGAAGAGCGCAATCAAGCCAGACACCTGAAGGGGAGGGAAGAGAAAAGAAAGACTGGCTGTCTGTCTGTTTCTGGTGGTAGACAGCTGCAAGGGTGTGTTTGCGCCTGCAAGTTGTTTTTCTGCGACTCGGATTTGCGGGACGACAGCCCAAAGACGACGGAGGCGAGGTCGAAAAGGCGAAGGTCAGGTCGGAGGGGGAGGAAACAAAATAGAAAAAGACATTAAAGTGGTGTTGGGCGAGGTGTATGGATGCGATGGCAATAATAAGAGCTCTCCTCCTTTCTCTCTCCGAGTGTGTGTGTGTGTGTGTGTGTGTGCGGTTTTTGGTGTGCGGGTGCGCGTGTGAGTGACGGCGAGAGTAGTAATTTGCGAGCGAGAAGGATAAAAGAGTAAGAGAGTATCGGCAAGTTCGAGTAAGTGGGTGTGGATGAATAAGTGGGTGTGGTGCGGATGCAGTGCAGCAGTGCAGCAGCAGCAGCAACCAAGTCAAGTGCGATGCGAGGCCGCGGACGACGAACGAAGACGAGGACGAGGATGAGGACGATGATGGGTAGGGTAGGCAAGGCAAGGTAAGGTAGGCAAGGTAATGGGTGAGTGATGATGAGTGATGGCGGACGAGCGAGTTGGCTGCCGCGAACGCTAAGAAACCGCAGGCCGCACTAAGCAGCAACGATGGGCGGGGATCCCGGAAGGTGCAGGTTCGTGTCGTATGAGGAGCGTGGGAAGTCCCGGCCGCATGCGACGAGGCGATTCGATTCGATGCTGATGGACCGGCCGGCTTGGGATGGGATGGCTGGTCTGGTTGGTTGGCGAGTGAAGCTCGTAACTCGATGTGGTAAGAACCAGCAACACTCACTTACTTTCTGCGCCGGTGAAAAGAGTAGCACCAACGGCGGGAGGATCGAGTCGTCCAGTCTTCCTGTTGGCGTGTCTTGTCTTGTCTTGGAGAAGCAGGCCGACTCTCTCGGTTGCTTCTAGCACGGCAGGTTGACAGCGACAATGACACGGCCGCTAGTAATGACTTGACGCTGAGTGGCTGACTTGCAGAAAGTGAGGAGGCCACGAGAACCTCAACGGGCTGTCAGGAAAAGGAACAGAGGGGTATTAGCGGTACGTGGTCGAAGGTTTTACCAAGGCAAGTGTAAGCTCGGCGGGGTTGGTCGGGGAAATACGCCCATAACACCTTTTTTATTTTTTATTTTCTCGGCCTGCTTTTCCCCTCTCTCAAATCTGGCCAGTACGTAGCCAGGAATCATCGTCGCCTCTCGAAAGCCAGGTCCGCCTTGAGTTGGAGTTTGAAAACACTGGGACTTGGAGACAAAGAACACCCCCAGGGTTCAACGGGATTGGGCGCGCAACTGGGGTCGCTGAGACCTGGGACGGGGATATGGAGTCCAAAGTCTGGGATTCGGGAATGGGAACAAGAGGGCAACAAATGGGAAAACACCAAGAATGAGTGATTACTGGCTGGATGGGGGCCGGGCTGTTGACTCGCTCTAGAACCGGCGACCCACCCCTGGCCGAATGAAGAAGACTGAAGGAAAGGACCACGTCCATGTCCCGTCCACGTCTGCAACCCACGACATTTCGTGGAGCTCATGATTTTCCTCCCAAAAGCCCCCCTCTCGTGTCTTTTTTCGGCTTCGTCGTCGCGTGCCTGTGGGGGCCGCTTTTGAGCCGACGCCAGTCAAGTGCAGCGGTTTGATGGAGACGACGATATTTTGTATGTAATCGTAAACAGCTTCCTCTGTAGCGGCGCCACGGCACTAGCATCGAAAAAAGAGGCTCGCAGCGCAACGGAGCGGAGCAGGGCGTACGTACCAGCGCCGATGCGAGTGGTCACTTCGTATGCCAATGGAGCATCCAGGCTCAAGAGTAAAACGGCACAATATTGGGGGCTTGCAGACGGCCACAAAAGCTACTTCCTGCATAGGACCGCAATCAAAAAGCTTCTCAATTGCAAATACCATGGCAATAACAGTAATAAGCTGGCAGAACAAGGTTTCCAGGTCAGCAATGGACAGAAACACTACCGGTGTTAGATGGGACGGATCATGGAGCCGCGGTGGAGGGTTCGGAGGGCCGGTGGGTTCTGGGAGTAGGAGTGGGAGTGGGAGGGGGAGCGGTTCGAGGGGCCAAGTGGCGGAATCAATCTGCATTGGTGAATCGAACGTTGTTCGAGATTGAGTTGGAGGTGTCGATAATCATTTCAATAAAATAAAAATGGTCCCGGCCGTCACTCCCCTCCGTAAAAGATGCCGCCGCCGTTGTTCTCCGTGGTACTCCGCTGGCGCTGCAGTCACTCGCTCCCAGAGTCCCAGTTGATGCAGGACCATGGAGGTGAAAAGAAAAGGGCCAGGATGCGGCATCTCGAGTTCCAAGCTGCTCCGAATAACGGCCCATGGTTGCGGTGCAGCTTTCTTTTTTTCCTCTTCTGTCTGTTGCCCGACTGACATGAGAACAAGGGTTTCCTCCTGCTCCTTCTCCCCTCCGACGCAACCGTCCTCCTGATCGGAAGAGCCAGTGACGAGAAAAAAAAGAGAAGTGGCCCCCTCTCCCCCTGTCAGAGGCAGGTGCAAGCAGAGACCCAGTTGGACGGCAAGTGCAGACACAGACAGGCCCCCGTTGGACAGTCAGGGGTGTGACGAGGAGAAATCGAAGGAAGGAACGGGGGCGTGGGTTGGCTGGGCCGTCCACACCTTCCAGAAGACTTCGAATTCCTCTAGTGGGGGCCAAGAACAGCAGTGCGGTGCCAGGAACAGAGGGGACCGGACAGCACGGTCCAGAGCGCGCACAGGGCAGGCAGGCACGGCAGGGCAGAAAACACCACGAATCCCAACACCAATACCGAAGGTGCAGCTCGAGGTCGAGGTCGGGTGCAGGTACGGATACTTGGGAGTCCCACCCAAAGTCGGTATGCCCCTTCCGCTGTTCTCGAACGAGACGACGGGAACGGGTACTTTCCCACCACTTCTAGCGCAGGGAATACCTTCTAGCTGCCCGAGCCAAGGTGCCTTGGGAAGGGCTTGGCAAAACGTGAGCGGCATGTGAGGTATCGCTAATCGGCCCAGCAGGAAAGGGGCCCAAAAGGAAATGGATGGATCTCTTTTACCCGTACATTTGGCGGTGTCGAGTTGTCTACGTGGCCCGGGTTTCTTTCTATTCGTTCTGTTTGTGCCGTTGGTCAGTAATGCTGCTGCTATTCCAGGTTTAGATTTGGTTCCAGATTTCGGCTGTTTTGCTCGGTGTTTCTTTCATCCTCCTGCCTTGCTGCCTCAAATGGATGGAAGCCAGGTTGTTGTTCGTTTTCCCGGACGCTGGAGCTATTTGCGGCGACCGAGGCGACCGAGGCAGAGGCAGTCGCAGGTGCAGCTAAGGTAGAGACCAGCAACAGTTGCATACGTAGACCCAACTCGACTCGCCTCGCATCGCCTCGACTCGGTCGCTCTATTTCGTGGACGGGACTGAATCAAGGCCCAGACCTAAACATCGTGAATAGCACGTGCATTGCACTCCGTATGTGTGGCCAGAACGCAGCGAGTTCCCCTGATTGCATCTTAGCGCTGGCCTCGTGATGCCAGGTCTCATCTCAACACGCACCGCTCCTTCCCTCTCGAGTTCGTGCGTCGTCTGGGGTTGATTTTTGCGCGAGTGTCACTTGGGGAAGGAGGGGATGAGGTAATGCGGGGCTCTGCTCTTGCAGCCCACGCCTCAATGTTCCACGTCCCTTCCTCCCTTTACTTGCCTTTAGTACAGGCAGGCAGGATAAGCAGGCGCTTCCTTCGCAGCAGCTGATTTCTGGCTGCAAGAAAAGCCCCCATGGCTGTGCTTGCCATTGGCCGCCTCTGCTTCGCTTCCACCGGTGCAGCTGCAGACGAGGCGAGGCGAGGCAGTGAGAGGGTGCATCTGCAGTGCAGTGCAGTGCAGCAGGGTCCCAAACGTCCGGCCACCGCCCGCGCTTTCCACGTCGGAGCGGAAAGCCAAGGTCAGGTCAGGTAGCTACTTCCTAACTACCAAATACCTTACCTACTAATGGAACTAACTCTTGGCCTGGCTGTCACTTTTCAACAAAACCACATTTCCTCCCGTTGTCTAATGTAGAGACCCTGAACTTGCAAACTTAGTCCGAGACAGCGACAGCCCTGCTTCGCCTTGCTGCAACATCGGAAACAGTACCGGCGGTAATATGTGTTAGCGCACCTTTCTTGACTCGCCGGCAGCAAAAGGACATGAGATCTTACGTATCAAAACACCAGACGAAAGAGGGACGAGAGCCTCCAACGGGGGCCAGTGCCTGCCTCAAACTCAATCCCTTCGCTTTCTCTGCCTCTGTCCTTTTTTTCTGCCTCGTCATCCTACATCAAACCAAGGGATGACACCTAGAGCATGTGATTGTGTTGCTCGGCAGCCCGGATGGCTGGTTGACTGAGACCACTTCACATGGACCAACCTGGACCCGAGCTCGGGATGCCTACCTACCTACGGAGCGACAGAAACATCGTCGCCTTCGGCATGGTAACGACACCGAGAGTAACGAAACAGGCAAAAGACAAATGGTTCTGTTGAAATTGCCCGCGACGGGACGTGTTCAACTGGGACCAGCTTCCTTCGCTTCCAGTATCCCTCCGCCCAAGGACCCGACTAATACTCCGGGCGGGTCTCCAACCACACAACATCATCGTTATTCTCATCATCGCCTCAGCCTGTCTTCTACACACCTCGCATCTCGCACCGACCTCTGACCACTTCCTGCTGCAAGCTTTCCACTTATCTCCGCCAGGTTCGAGCTTCAGATTTCACCCATGCGATAATGGTGCTTAGCAGCGCACACCGACCACTCCGCAACGGAGGCGGTCGGCGTCATGAGGCTGCGCCCAGACCTACCAGCGCCGTGCGCAGCTGTCAGTTCCTTGGAATTGCCTTTCCCCGGATCCAACTCCCTTCGCTGCCGGACAAGTCACATCTCAATGGCTTATCTCCCCTTCATGCTTTTGTGCACTCCGCAAATCAAATTCCCGCAGCTATGACTACGAACTCCAACTCAACCTCATCCCAAGTCCAGTGCTTGACCCCATACCTGCAATGAAGGAAGGCCTCACTTCTCTCCCTATGTCGTCTCACCGCCAGACTCGACATCAACGCCAGCAGTCCGAGACACCTCCAGGCTCCAACCCATCCATTCTCCCGGACTTGCGGTCTCTTCCCGTCTGAAGCCCGCCAGCAACCCTGCCGGATGGAGCCTCGCTCTCCTCCTATCCCAATCCAGCCTCGCTTCTCTTCTCAACTGCCGCCCGTTGGGCCAACTCATCTCTCACCCACACCACTTCTCAGCGCATCCACACACACACACAAACAGACACACCAGGTTTGCGCTGTCATGTCGCACCCCAAAGCTTGCGCCGACCTTGGAGGTCGCTACTATTTTCTGGGGAAACCGCCTTGCTTTCTAGCGGTCGTTGTAAGAACTGACTCAACCCATGCGACACGAGAGATGCGCTTGTCCCGACTGAGCTCAAGCTCAATGAACCGTCGCTCGGGGAGGGCGTCATCTGGGATCCGGACGTCAGGAAAAGCCACAAAAGAGACTTTTGACAGGCATCGTCATTTACCAGGCCTCGCTGTATTGTGTACACCGCGCACTCGGGATTGCAAGAGGCCTTTCGCGCCCGTTTGGCTCTCCGCAAACTTGATGTTGGCCACACGCAATAATATCCAGGTACACCGGCATTTGCACTCGAACGAGTAAGTGCCACAGCATTTCAACTCCAGCAGCACAAGGCGCCACTTCGCATGGCAATGTCCGTGCCCCGGGATGCAGAGAGCGAAAGGTCAAGCTCGGCGGGTGCTCCAAATGAAAAGACCCCCTTAGGCTCTCACCGCAACCCTGCAGCCCTCGATGCGCCTCTACCATGTGTCAAGCCCACGCTTCGGTCAGCCAGCCGGCCGCTTGCTGCCAGTCATGATGGGCAGCGGAAAGAAACGCACAGACACGTCGGATACCACTTACACCATTTCGATGCATGCGAATCAACGTCAACTTACACCTGGGAGTCGCATCCACTACATCATCAAGTCCGGCACACCAACCTAAACAGCCGGAGGGAAACTCTGAAGCGGCAGAGCTTCATCGACTGGCCGCCCGCCATCACACAACGCGCGTGATGGCTAAATTGAGGGCGCCTGAAAGAAACCTCCGCTGCGCCTTAGAACCCCAACTCCAAACAACCACGCGCCGCACCCTGCCGTGCTGAATCCGGGGTTGTCGACGGACCCCTCATTTGCCGGTTCATCTCGTTTCGTTCCCCAGCCTGTGGTGCTGAGTTGCGCTGCACCTCGCTTCAGCAACCCGACTTGCTCCGTGCTCTCCTGCCGTGTAACGACGGCACAAGATGTCACTGCAGTAGGCGTTCGCATCCTCGCAGCCTTCGCACACCACTCGAGGCGCTCTCGAGAAGATACCACGTACGTCTGCTGGTTGCACAATCGTCATTCGAGTCACAGAGTAATCCGCGAAGTTTTGAACGACAGGTCGCACGGCTAACGACAGCATACCGCATTTCCCGAGAACGGCGCTATTAATGGAACCGTCGACCTCTCGGGCACGTCAAAGTCCGGGGAAAGCGGCTATTGAGATGCCACTCCACACGAAGCCACGGGGACGACAACTTGGAAACGGCACTTTCTTAATCGCCGGACTCGAAAGCGATGGGCAAAAACGGGGCCCGAGAATACCAAGACCAGCCGGCCCCAATTAGCCGCGCCGGTCCGAACTGCCTCCATCAGAATCGTCACATCAGATCATCCAAGACCCCTTCATCTCATCTTTTCCCCTTTCGCCCATCATACCGAACTAGAGATTTTCGCAAGTTGATAACCTTCGCTCCAGAGGCCTGGGTTGGAAATGTGGATTTTGCCCTTTGCTGGAACGACGGACGGTCTCGGTCTCGGTTGGTGACCTTCCTCGGTGCATTCTACCGACGGATCCTTCAGGGGCATGGACTGGACTGGAAGGCACACCGGGCAATCACCATCGAACCAGGGTCCTTTCCTGCAGTGGCCATGTACTGTTCGTGGCCTTTGATTTATCCGCTAAACTTCAAGGATCTTCAGGTCTTCCCGCGCATCTTTACCGTTTCTCCGACTCTGTTGATCGAGTAGATGCGTACATCTTCTCATCTTCAAGCTTCCGCGAGAGGTTGTCCGATCTCATCGCCAGTGATCTGTCAGATGCAAGCCCTCGCAACATAGCCAATGACGCATCCTGCATCCTGGCCGTCTCGTCACCGTCACATGGTCAATAGGTACACATGCAAGGCAATCCGGAGTTTGATCGGAGAACTCATCTTTCTCATATCGCAAGTCGCAGATGACAGAAAAGCGCGGATGTCTCATTCGACGGGCAAATCGAGGGACAGGCCCGTACCTCCCTCCCTCCCTCCCGAACCCCGGCTTACCACACGTGTACATCTCCACAAACCCCCGGTCAGCAATCTCACACCGAGTTGCGGGAGGCCCCGGGACCGGTCAAGAAGATGACTGCTGTTTCGCGCGTACTTGCCCCCATGTGACAATGACATTCCTCCTTCGCCGAGAGATGGTCCGGTGAGGTCGACAACATGCTCCCTCTCCCGAGGATGGATGCCGACCCTGGACGTTACCGGCTGAGGTGTCGTGCTGAATCGGACCGAGCCCGGTATCGCAGAACGCTCGTCACATCGCACGTCTAACGTTCAACCTCGGACCAACGGCCCCAAACCATGCTGCAATGCCGGTTCATCAAAAGGACTGCGCATAGATTGACCGCAACTCTGTGCACTGTCCAGATATCGACCTCCTCGTCCAGGAAAGAGCGAGAGAGGCATGGGAGATTTGGACGTGCGCGTCCCTCGCAAGGTTGCGTGCGCCGTCACATCTCACCTTTCGGCAGCTTCCCTAAACCTTCGAGCCCAATTTTCTTCTTCCCCTTCTTGAGATCTGGACCCGCGATGTGCAACTGCCCAATCATCGTGTCCCAAAATTGTTCTTCAACAACTGATTGACAACCTGACGTGCTGAAGAAACGATACGTCATATTCTGCAATCATTTAGCCTTTGCGCCGGCGCCGAACTGGTCCGCAATGTTGCGCTTAGGCGTTGAGGCTTTTTTATATGCTTGTCCCGCAGGTCTCAAACTTTTCTGCTTTTTTTGACTATTGCCCTGGCGTGTGTTCTGCGACTAACCCCTGGAGGACACCGGACTTTTGAGTGAATTCTCGGTGTTTTTGCCTCTGGTTTACAAGATATAAATCGCGCGTAGCGGGCATTCGAGTGTATCTGACTGTGCGTGCCGGACCTCGGACCTCGCTCCGAGACTAGGAAAAGATTTAGGGCGGGAAGGAATAGGGAACACCAAAAAAGCCAAAGGCCCAACAGTCAGCCCTATGGCTTGGACCCCCGTGGAATCCGCGGACTGTCACATGAACCTCATTATTGCTTATGCTTTCCGTTGTAGGGGTTGTTTGCTATGAGGGATGGATGGCCACAAGATCAAGTCATGTCATGAACGAAAGCCTTCGTCTGACACTTTGACGATGCCGCACACGAGTCACTTGCAAGACCAAGACACAGTTCTGAACGGTCAAAAAGACACCGGTGATGAGGGTATCTGAAAACATATATTGGGTGCGCGCCGTCGCTCTGCGCGGCTTGCAATTCTCCCACTAAAACCTATGTCTCCCGCCTCCAAATGTGTCTGTCCTGTTTCCAATATAGCCATGTTACGCGGGTATCAAAAAAAGAGTCCAGCGTCTTGGTATCGTATTCTTACACGCCCTGTCGAGTGTGTGTGTGTGTTCCGTTCATGCTCATGCTACTTCCCGCCCCTTGAGAAACGCCGCCGGTCATGCTTTCTTCTGCTGCTGCTGGTCGCTTTCATGTGATTAAATAAAAAAGAGAGGAGAGATGGATCGCATCTCCCATGCCGCCGCCGCTCTTATGATTAGGTATGATGTTTATTCGTCGTCGTCGTCTTCTGGTTCTCCCCCTCTCCTGGCCGTGACTTCAACCGGGCGTCAATCCATAGACGACAGGGACGACCGCTCGTCAACCTCGAGCCTCTTAGCCGCGGGCTCACTGTCGCCGTCGCTGCTGTCCTCCACGTCGTACTTTTCCTGCCACAGCTTCCGCAGCACCTGGTACAGGAACAGGTACTGTGCCTCCGCCTGCACCATGCTCCGCCTCTGCTCGCGCAGGGCGTCGACGGTCGCGTAGATGAGATCTTCGCCCGCGCCGCCGGCCCCCGCGTCGTAGTCCAGCAGCGCGCCCTCGTCGAGCTCGCGCATCAGGTGCTCCAGCGTGATGAAGGTGCCGGTGCGGCCGACGCCGGCGCTGCAGTGGATAATGCGCGGCTGCGTGTCCGGGGCGGGCGCGGCGGTGTTGTACTCGCGCGAGAGGCGCATGAGGGTGAAGAAGCTACCGAGGTCGTCGACGGCGGGGACGCCGAAGTCGGGCCACTTGGTGTACAGCATGTGCCAGACTATCCTGTCCTCGTCCTCGTCGCCGACGCGGAGCCGCAGCTTGCGCACCTCGATGGCGCCGTTCTCGAGCGTTTCGAGGGAGTCGAAGGAGAGCGTCGCGGTCCAGCCGTCGTTCCAGCCGTCCGTCTCGTTGAGGACCCAGCCGCCGCCGTCGGCCTCCTCGTCCATGGGCAGGTAGGGGAAGCACTTTGCCTGGTTGTTCTCGAACATGCTCGTGAGCTGGACGATGACGACGGGCGAGGAGAGCTGCTCGGCGACCATACGCCAGACGAAGTCGAGGGATGCCTGCGTCGGGCCCTGCATGGCGATGTAGCGCAGCGGTTCAAGGTCCTTGTTCGAGGGAGACGTCAGGGTGATGGTGGAGGCGTTGACGTAGTCGAGCTCGTCCTCGGGGACGCGCAGCTTTATGCGGTTGTGGTTCCAGGGCTTGATGTTGAAGTAGCGGTCCTGGACGCCGCGACTCAGATCGGTCTGCTTGAAGGAGCCCCATTTCGAGTTCTCGTCGGCGTCGGGGGCCATGCCGGCGGCGAGGCGGTTGCGTTCCTGCCAGACGAGCTCCTGGAACTTGTTCTCCAGGTCTGTGGGCAGCCGCGACATGTCATGGTCAGCGCCTAGTCCTCGTTTTCTGGAGGGCTTCCAACGAGAAGGGCTCCGCGAGGGGCTCCTACCTGGTGTGGAGAGATCCAGGAAGGCCGGGATCTTTGGCTTGGGGGTCGAGCTCGCCCGGCTCTCCCTGTCCGACGACGCTCTGGCGGCCGCATCGTCCCTACCCTCCTTGTTTTTCGTGGACGCCGGCGACGAAGTGATGCCGTCGTGGGAGACGATGGCCGGCGGAGGCGTAGAGGGCAGGGAGGCGGGGGGCGGGGAGCGGACGCGCTTGCCGGAGCTGCGCAGGTGCAAGCCGCGGAAGGCAGACTTGCGCAGGCCGGGCTTCGGGGATTGGCGGCCGCTGCTGGTGACGGTGACGGTCGTGGAGGGGTAGATTTGCTGGGGCGAAGGGTGCTCCTGCTCGATGATGCCGCTGCCGTTGCGGGACAGCGGAGGTTTGACGTCGGTGGTGGAAATGGTTGGGATCTTTGGTTTCCTGCGGAATTTCGGGAGGTGGTCCATCTTGTTCGCGCGGGGTGGTTGTGGTAAGGCTGAGGATGTCACGGTGGGTGCGCGGGGTGCGCTGAAGAGGCGTGAAGCTGTTGCGACGACGTTGGGGTTTCGGTGGCTCGTCGGGTGGAAGTCGGAAGATGACCGCGAAAGCGATGAAGCTGACGGAGGGAGCGACAAAGAAGTCGGCGAAATGGTGCGAAGCACCGCCCGGCGTGAAGGGTTGCTTAAGTAGGCCGTAATGTCGTCAGAGTTTTTGCGGGCCGTGGTGGTGGTGGTGGTGGTGAGTGTGGTGGCAGTCGGCGGCCTGCAGGAAGCTCCTTTCTTTTTTTGGATATAGCGTGGCGGCCCGGCGAGACGGAGAGCTGCAGCGAGGGCCACAGTTGGGGTAGAGCGAGTCGGGCGCTTGGTGCGGCGTGGCTTAACCGTGAGGCGGGCTCGGAGTTTTGTTGGTTTGTCGGCTTCCCTTGGGATGGCGAGGGGTGCTTGCTGCCTTTTGCGTAGGTGGAAGGGAGAAGAAGATGTTTGCAACCCGGAGGAGGGATGAGGCAGAGAGAGAGGATCAAAGGAGAAAAAGATATGTGTCGCCGTTGGCCAGGAGGCAGGCAGGCAGGCAGGCAGTGTGATGCGCGTGAATCACAAGTCCAACGACAGGACAGGCGCGCGCGAGAGGGTGGACTCGACAGATGACGAGTGGCAGGGCACTAGCTGCGTTCCTGGCGATCGGGATGAGAGACGCGCATGGATAGGCCCTCGGTGGTGCTCGCTGCAGAGTCGGGGGGCGTGAACGTGGGCGTGGGCGTGCGGTGCGTTGGACGAGAGGGCGTGCTGCGTCCTAGTTCGTGCGTCACGAGTCGGGTTTCTTTTTTGGTTTGTGTCACTCGGGAGGCACGTGCCGTCGGCCAGGAAGGGAGTCGGGTGGTGGGATGATGGGGGAAAGGTTGTTTGATATTAGGGGAGAGTAGAGGGAGACAAGTATTGGTTTTTAGAGGGAAAGAGAGAAGGAGGGAGGGAGCATGTATGGAGAGGGAAAAGAGAGAGAGAGAGAGAGCGAGGAAACCCTGACAGTGGAAGAGAAGAGAGACAGCGTGTGAGCGGAGGCAGCAGAAGAAGAAAGCTGTGAAAAAACCGACAGCTTGAAGAGGGTTGGTTGGCCTTGCTTCGGAAGCGGAAATTGCCACGATTAGGACGACAATACGGAGTAGAAATTTGATTATAATAATAAAAAAAGGCGGGTATCGCAAGCTCTCTCTTTTCGGTAAAAGCTTCCCGTCTTTTTCCCCCACGAACGGGAACGTGGGCAGGCAGGGCGAGCAACGTGGAGCCTGGCTGAGCAGTGGGAGGAGCTGTGAGGTTGACGGAGGAAGAGAGACTCTGAGGGAGAGTGTGAAGACCAGAGGGGAGAATAAGGAGAGCGGCGCAAGAGGAGGCTTCCGGATGTGTGGGCGGGTGTTATCGAGACATGATCGGAGCAGTAGGAGTTAAGGGCGAGAAGACGTGAGATGATGGCAGCAGTGAGAGTCCAGACGTTCAGCAGGTTGGTTGGGAAGTTCCCTGGATCCTGCTTCGTTGCACGTTCTGTTTCCGGCCGAGGGGCGGACTTTGGCGATTGGGCGAGACGGCCTGGACCCGATGGAATTCGATACAATCTAGCCGTCCCTTTGGCCCTGTTCCTGCAATCTGCAAATGCGACTTTACTTTGGCCAGGGGGCTTTATTTTCTCTTCCCGGCTTCCGGGCAGCTCCTCAAACTCAGGCCAGGGCAGCATTCACTCGCAGTGTTTGCCTGTCTGTCTCTCTGCTGCCCTGCCCTGCCCTGTCCAGGTGTCTTTTTTGCCTTCCGCCCGCAGCGGCTGACAGGGGCCTTCAAGGCAGTGCACGGAGGTTTTGCTGGGTTTCTAGGGGGTAGCACCGTAGCACCTGCTTTGGGGGAGGGGGGCTAATGGCGAGGTGGGGGTATTTTTGCTTCTGGGCAACACCAGTGACCACGGCGCCAGGGGGGGCCCCGGGGCGTTGTAGCCCCACTAGCCTCCGCCTTGCCGCCGCGTCCCGAGGAGCTGGATGCCCACTTCCACTGATTGGGCTTCCATGCCTCACTCACTCACTCACTCACACTGCCAAGGTCCCGTCCCCGATGCTGTGCTGCTGCTGATGCTGCCGTTGGTGCTGCTGCAGGGCATCGCAGGGCAGGCAGGTTGGCACCTCAGTTAGACCACCTCCCTGCAGCTCACCGTACAGCGGTAACCGTATCCCGAAACGGGGGGGCTGCCCGCCCTTTTCCACTCCCGCACGGCATAATCCCCGCCGTCTCATTGGCCGTTTCCACTAACTTTTCGGAAAGCTTCCAGCTGAACTGTGAGGTGAGCAACCTCCACCACAAGCCAAGATTGAGAAGATTGAGATCTGGCCGCTCGTATCTCGGCATCTTCCCTCTCTCAAGAAATTCTATCTTCAGACTTTTCTTCGGGAGAAAGTCAAAGAAGTTTAAGTGAACATCCCATTCAACCTCTCTCCTCTCGAGTGCGACTGTCGGACAGGCTCGGTCCAGCGCTGCCGAGTGGGTTACCTCTTCGAGGAGGCTGTGGAGGAAAATCAGTGTCCATCGTAGGTTCTCTCTCGCTTCTCCCCCACGGGCACATCAAAAGTCACCCCATTCGTCCGCAACCTCGTTCGTCTGTTTTGGCGGAACCGCCAGGTTCGACGAAACTTGCCGATCGCGCGAGCGCCACACTCCTATTTCAAGATGGGTGGCGGACGGGACGGGCCCGCCGTCGCCGCCGCCTCCTGTGACCTGTCACGGCCGAGTGTTCTGCCGAAGAAAGTAAACGGGACACAGCAAAAAGCCCTTTTCGGCTGTTTTCCCACCCAGACAGTTCTGCTTCCCATGGAACAGATCATCCGCGGCATTGCGTGCGTGTTTGTTTGCCTGCAAGTCATTCGGCCATTCGCCGCGCATGCGTGCGTGTGTGTGTGCTAAGTTTAGATGCCCTGCTGTAGATGATCACCCAACACGAGCGGAATAGGAAAGGCTTGGCAAACCTACTTACTGGAAAGGGCGGAAAACAAACATGATGGAAGGTGACTCGTCCGCAGCGTGTGTGTTGGCCTCACATCATCAGAGACAACTTTCTCGCAACAACACGCACACACGGGCAGATCCGTCAACACGAGACCGAGATACTACCTACCTTACACATTCATCGGTACTAATTTCCCTCTTTCCCCCATTCCGGATGACAAGCTTCTGGAATAACTCTATCGGCTGCACAAGGCATCCAACCTAAGGTCTGTTACTACCAAGCCGGCCCGCCAAGCCCGAAAGCCACGCCATTCGCTCACGTATCGTCGTCTTCGGCAAGTCGTTGCGTTAGGCGTACGACTCGAGATGGCGATGGTTCCATGTAACATACATCACGTAATGCTTGCGACTCTCTCTCTCTCTCTCTCTCTCTCTCTGTGTGTGTCTGTCGGTCGTCACAAGTTGCCCACATTGCTACTGATACCATCACACAGCCCTGTTTTTACCCAGACTTTCGCCGAGAAAGCCTTTCCGGAACGAAGCGACTTTGACCGCACACCCACCCCCCTTTCCTTCGAAAACAACGCCAAGCACAGACCAGACTTCAGATGATTCACGTTCTGCAGCATCTCGCGGACGATCTACAAAGCCCCCCACCACCACCATTCCACACACATGGATACACCAGGATTCTTGAACGAGTAGGTAAAAAGAAGGTGAGTTGAAATTTGGTCAAGCGAAAAAAAGGGGCGGGCCTATTGAGGCTGATGATCCCCTTTGATAATATCTCCGACTTATCGACGACGTCCAGCCTGCTTTACACTACCTCCGCGTCAAGTATCCCTGCCAGAAACGCCCTCCCCCCATAGCTCGTCGACCTCAGGCCTTATAGCGGTCATGTTCTTGGTCTGCGTGTAAAATTACATGGTTATATCCTTACAGTGTTCCTTCCCAGTTCCTCTAGTCGCACAGCTCCTTCCTCCCAACATCGTAGTGACGTGCCCCCCTAAATGGTGAAACGTGTAACAGTCGGTCCGCGTTGACGTTGCCGTCGCAGAAAGGGCACAAAGGCCACTTACACGCCCGAGTACACAGCCGTCACGAACCGCCCACACTCCACCCGCTGCTCCAAGCTCACCTTCCTGCCCTTGCCGTCCTCGCCCAGGCGCACCGTCTGCCGGGGCGTCAGCTGGAACCGGTGCGTCTCGCCGCCGCGGCCCATGAGCGCGTCGCCCGCGCCGCCGTCCAGCGCGCCGATGTAGCCCGGCGCGTTGAGGTTGTTGCGCTTGCCCGTGCCGAGCTGGTAGTGCTCGTTGCCGCCCCAGAAGAGCACGTCGGCGCCCCAGTTGGTGTCGTTCTCGGAGCCGCGCGCCCCGGCGCCCACGCGCGTGACGTTGTCCATTGTCGCCGACACGTGCGTGCTGCCGACCGAGATGTCGTGCAGCCGGATCGGGCACATGCGGTTCGCCTGCTCGTCGAACTCGAAGAGCGAGGAGAGCGCCTTGACCTTGGCCGGGCCCGGCGTGACGTGCGTCCACTTGCCCGTGCCGAGGGAGCCGTAGACGCCCTGGCCGCAGGCCCAGAGGTCGGCTGCGATGCGGGGCATGCGGCGTGCCGGGGCGAGGTCGCCGGTGGTGGCGGCGGTCTGGATGCCTCCCGCCTCCGCGGCGTCCACGGTGAAGAAGGTGTTCATGCCACCGGCGGCGACGGAGGTAATCTTGGGGATCAGGCCGCTGTTGGCGTAGAGCTTGGCGGTGGGCAGGAGGGAGGGCACGTCGATCCTCTGGTAGATGGCCTCTGCGGGCAATCCGAGCTGGCCGTAGGTGTTGTCGCCAAAGGTGAAGAGCTTGCCGTCCTTGTCCAGGGCCGCGGAGTGAAGGTCGCCGGCGGCGATCTTAGCGATCTTGAACCCGGACAGGCCGGTGATTTCGTGCGCCTGGTCGTACGGGCCCGCGGGGCGGGATGTCCAGCTGAGGCCGGGGATGCCCATCTGACCGTTGGACGGGAACTCGGAGGTGCTGGCGGCGGCGGAGAAGACACGTCCCTTGGACGTCAGCAGCAGGCAGTGCTGCAGACCGCTCTTGACGTCGATGACCTTCTCACCGCGGCTGAGCGACTTTGGCGTCAGGATTCTGAAGTTGACGGTCTCGGGGCCGCTGGAGCTCCAGAAGGGGATCCAGGACGACGACTTTGACTGCGGCTCCAGTTTGGCACCAGTCTCCTGGTCATTGCGTGCCGCCGGGAGTGAGTATACCGATCCGTTTGATGAGAGAGCGATGATGCGGTCGTTGGAAACCGTAATCTTTGAAATGTCCTTGCCCTTGAGCGTCTCAACAGGTGAAGGATCCGTCTTTGAGAAGCCCAATCCCCACTGCACAATGTCGCCCTTTTCCGTAACGGCAGCGCCGAAATCCTGCGTCAGCTTGAGATCCCTCAGCAGCTTTCCGTCAAAGTAAGGAATCCTCCGCGGGAGCTTGACGACGCTCTCCTTGGCCTTGGGGTCGATGACCTTGCCCACGTTGGAGCCCCAGGCGTAGACGCCGGGGTTCTCCCAGCTCTTCTTGACCTGCAGGTGCTGAGAGCTGATGAGGTCGCGGTTCTCCTCCTTAGACCCGGACTGAGACTGCTTCCTCGACTTCTCAAACTCGATCTCTGCTTGCTGGTACTTTGGCTTGCGGGCGTCGGCGTCCTTGCTCTCGCCGCTGAGCAGCTGCTTGATGGGGCCGTTCATCGAGTCGTCCAGGTAGTAGAGACCACCACCGACTCCCGCTGTGAGAGCCAATGGGACGAGCTTCCCGAGTAGAGACTTCTGCCCCGGACGGCGAGGACCTCCGCTGGCATGGCGACGCCATTGCTGGCGTGCGGCGGCGGAGGAGCATCTCTGCGCTGTAAGAGACGCGCGGGCGTGGGTGATGGTTCTGCAAGCCTTCATCGTGAGGCTCCCAGGATGAATCATATTAAAAGATGGTGTAAGTAAGGGATCGGATTGTATCGCAATAGGTGCATTGAGACAGCCAGAGTAACACCGCAGAGTGAGGTGCGACCGGGAGGTCGCTGACAGGTCGTGAGGTCATCCACGAAAACTAAAAGTTCGATTCGCCAGCACTAAATCTAGACTTTGGACCCCTGGCAGCCCGTGCAGGGACCGTGCGCCCCGCAGCGGATGGAACATGCGGGCCCCACCATGAAAAGCCATCGCAGCTGGGGCCAATGATTTTCCGCCCGGTTTATGGCAGGGACCTCCACTAACGGGCTACTGAAGCTGAGGTGAGGTGAGCTGGCAGCACCACACCGAACCGGACAGCTGTGCTGCAAAAGGTGGGAACGTCAACCGGCGCCAGATCGGACACGGACAGCTTGCCCCGATCACCACCGCCGAAGCCTTCCTCCACCGTCGCGAGCAGCCAATCCACCATGTACGACGACTCCTGGTACAGCTTCGTGCCCGACGTGGCCAAGAAGGCCGCCTCTGCCGCGCAAGGGGCTGGCCACCGTCGCAAGGAATCGCTGCTGCAGCAGCCCAACGTAAGCCCGCGATGCTACCACCCCACCCCGCTCTGGACAGCTTTCTAACAGCAGCTTGCGTCGCAGGGCATAGCACAGGCATCGGATACACCTGAAGCTCTCGACGAGATCTTTGAAGAGATCGAAGACACAAACACCCCCCCGGAGGCCACGGTTCTGCGCCGCGCCAAGTCGTACTCCGACTTCTACCATGTCGTACGAGCTCAATTGGCCAAAGACGAGCAGAAGAAGAGGAGGAAGCGGAGGAAGGACAAGAATTGGGATGCCCTAGACGTTGCGGCGCAGGTCAATGACCCCAGTCTGAGTCGCAGGCCAGTGCTGGACCATTGTGACGAGCAGCTTCTCGAAGCCAGCCAGCAGGAATACTTGTGCGTTCGGCATCCTCACTTTCTGGGAAGGTTGCTAACAGAGACCAGGCTGTACAAAGACCAATTGACGCTGACCGAACGACACCTCGATGCTCTCATTGACGACACGAACGCTGCTCTAAAGCTCCTGACGACGCTCTCCGACTCGTTTCAATCTGTGGAGGCCCAGACTTCGTCGTTCCAGTCGCAATGCGAGGAACTGCTGTCCGAGCAGCAGAGACTCGAGAAGCTTGCGGACGAGGTTGGCACCGATATTCACTTCTATCTGTATCTCGACAACGTCACAAGACGCCTGAACGCGCCTGGTGCGGGCCGTTTGGTAGACGACGACTCGTTCGGCGAGGTCCTGAGGAACTTGGATTCCTGCATAAACTTCATGTCTAAACATGTACGATCCCCTCGTCTCTCATATGCCGCTGTTTCTAACCTCAGATATCAGACAACCTACCGTGATGCTGAATCATACCTTGCGCGCTACGAGTCTCTGCTCACCAAGGCGCTGCATCTGCTCGAGGTTGGCTTCACGAACCGACTGGACAGCATCTCATCCGAGATCGCAGGTCAAATCGCAGCGACAAAGTCGGAAGCGACACGGCATGCGATCGCCTATGGCCGCTTCCAGGACATGATTCTCGACTCGTACTCGCTGATCCCGAATATCCACAAAGTCGTCAACAGCGTATATGACGAATACGGTCTTCCCATCGCTGGTGTCGCCAAGGAGATATACTCCAATACCGTCAGCAACCTCTTCCAGTCATATCTCGCCGTTCGCGATCGCGACTTGAAGCCCATGATGCAGCACGACGTGGACGAGTTCAAGAAGGAGATCAAGGACCTGTCCGTGGAGACGGCGTCGAGAAACTACATCAAGCAAACGTTTGAACGCGCCTTCAACGAGTCCAACCTGTTTGCCAAGATCTTTGGCCTCGATCTCCAATGGAGCTCAGACCTCGAGTCTGCCTACATGGTTCTCAAGTCAAACAACAGGTCGCTCGTGAACCCGGCCAACATCGTGCACCTGGCCACAAACCTGCAATCCGCCCTGCAATCCGCTGACCTCGACACGATCTGCAGTGTTGTCGGCTGGTTGACGAATGAGTATCTGGTTCTCGACTACGATGAAGAAGAGTCACCCTTTGCTCGTCAGTGCCGAGAACTCAGTGCTAGGCTGTTGACGGAGCACCTATGGGTCTTCACCGACAACTCTTTCGAGGCGGAGATCACCAAGACGGTTACCAAGGCCGTGGTGAAAGATGACGCACTCACAATTGGGCCTGTGATTAATGGCCTGTCCACGTCCAACGCGTACCCCACGGTGAAGCAGGCGTTGACGCTGCTGTCCATGTACGACCAGGCTATGCCGAAAGAACGAAGCGTAAGTCCTAGAGTTCCGATCCACTCGGACCACAAACTAACACTGTCGGCAGCAAAAGAACAGCCAAGTCGTCTTCAAAATTGTCCGCGAAACGATTCAAATCCTGCAACGCGCCGAAGCACGCATCAAGTCCATCAAAGCCGGCACCGACGCCGACCTCTTCATGGTCAAGAACCTCCTCATCATCAAGAACGAACTTGTGTCTCTTGAGATTGGTGACATTCGCAGCGACGCCGCCGCCATGCAGCACTTTGGCCATATCTGGGACCACCTGAGCCCTCAGAACTGGGTCGGCCTTGTCAGCAACATCATCAGCATCGGATCGCTCTGGTCACGTGGTGGTACGCAGCAGCCGTCGGTGACGGCGAAGACGTTGACGGTGGAGGATATGAGCGAGCAGCTTGACGAGCTGCTGAGGCAATCGATCGTCGCCTTCACTCAGCGGTGGGGCAAGCTGATGAATGATGCGAGAGAAAGAAAGGTGGGAGTGAAGCCGATTGGCAAGGTCGAGAAGGAGCTGGACGAGGTATTGCAACGGGCATTCAACAATCAGCCTGAGGTCATTGGGAAGCTCAAGGAGGCTATCCAGATTAATGCGCAGGCGCAAGAGGCGGCGAACGGTGAGAAGAAGGGTATCAGGCGGTACTAGATATTGGACATTTCAGCGGAAGCCAAACAGCATCGGGCAAGCAAGAACATTCTGGACTCGATTAATATTCCGACTATACTGATGCATAGCTAAGCATGATATCAACGATACTTATTTCTTATTGTTATGTCTTTCTCAGATGGTCCGCCTGTCTGAATGCGATGATTGTCTGAATTGATTGGTAGGAAGTTATTGCAGATGATCACACTTGACATCAAAATCTCAGCATATTGCGTCCACAAAACTGACTCTATTGTGCTCATAACTGTCGGGAACGCAGCTGAGTCATCAAGTTGAGGACCACAACGAGCCAAACGGTAGCACGCCATTCGCGCCTTGGATGCATGCCCCACACCAGCTATCTGGGGAACCGGCAGCTGATAAATAAATCTCACCTAAACCTAAAGCTACTCAAGCTCAGGGTCCTTCAACCAACAACCACCATTTCGCCTCTCGGTCAATTGAAGCCGCCGTGCTCTCGCTGCAGTTCTGCCAGCTAGTCTCGCATCCAGCCGCGAACACAAGACTTTTCATTAAGTCTCTGTCGCAAAAAGAGCCGAGGGAGACCCCGATAAGCGATTGGGCGTGGGGTTAGATCCAGACCGAGAACACACAATGGCGGACGCGGCAGTCGACCCCGAGATCGCTGGCGGCGGAGCGCTGCAGACGGCCAAGGATCTCTTTGCCGGTGCAGCTGGTGGTATTGCGCAGGTTCTCCTGGGTAAGTTGCTCTGAATTGGGCTCATTTTGTGTCTTATCGTCGAGGAAATCCAAACGGGGAAAGCATGAGTGCGTGTTTCCCGAGTTGAAGCTTCGGCACGGGGCCGACTTCGGAAGAACATCCGAGCTTAACGACATCTCACTCCCACCACCGAAATTCTCATGATATCTCATCTCAATGAGCCCAATTGATCGGTATAATGAATTGGCATGCTAAACGTACTCAGGCCAGCCCTTTGACATTGTCAAGGTCCGCCTCCAGACCTCCACAACCGCAACAACAGCCGTCGACGCCGCCACCCAGATCTACAAGAACGAAGGCCCCCTCGCCTTCTACAAGGGCACCCTCACCCCCCTCCTCGGCATCGGCGCCTGCGTCTCCATCCAGTTCGGCGCCTTCCACCAGGCGCGCCGCTACTTCGAGGCCGCCAACTCCGCCAAGGTCGGCAGCCCCGCGCTCTCGTATGGGCAGTACTACGCCGCAGGCGCCTTCGCGGGCGTCGCCAACTCCGTCATCTCGGGCCCCATCGAGCACGTGCGCATTCGTCTGCAGACGCAGCCGCACGGCGCGGCGCGGCTGTACTCGGGCCCGCTCGACTGCGTGCGCAAGCTGTCGGCGCACGGCGGCGTGCTCAAGGGCCTGTACCGCGGCGAGGCGGTGACGATCTGGCGCGAGGCGCAGGCGTACGGCGTGTGGTTCCTGGCGTTCGAGTGGATGATGAACGCGGACGCGGCGCGCAACAAGGTCGACCGCAAGGAGATCCCCAGCTACAAGGTCGCGTGGTACGGCGGCCTCGCGGGCGAGGCGCTGTGGCTCGGCAGCTACCCGTTCGACGTCGTCAAGAGCAAGATGCAGACGGACGGCTTCGGCGCCGAGCAGAGGTACAAGACGATGCGCGACTGCTTCGCGCAGACGTACCGCGGCGAGGGGCTGAGAGGGTTCTGGAGGGGTATCGTGCCGACTCTGCTGAGGGCCATGCCTGTGAGCGCTGGTACCTTTGCGGTTGTCGAGATGACCATGAGGGCTATCAACTAGAGGGTCTGAGACGGGGGCTATGTTTGGTTGATGACGGGATTTTGGAAAAGGCGGGCGACTGTCTAGGCGGAGCATACATCGGACAGGATTTTGGGTAGAGTAACATAGAATATCTGAATCACTGGCAACCTTGGTGTTTTCTCCGCCTGATGAGGTTCATCGAGTGTCACGAACGGAAGGCTTCTCAACGTCTCATACTGAAGCCCGTCTTACTGCCGAAGCGCATCTAAGCCTGAAAGAGTAACAGGAGAAAACATCGGGCAAGGAAGAGCGATAAAGCTTGGCGGACTTAGATATGCCCTAATGGAATCGTTTGTGCAGTTCTACACCAAAGTCGAGAAACATCCTGCATCAGATCGCCCTTGCCTGACACGAGGACGATAGTCGATATGGAGCTAGTATAAGTTGGGTTTACAGCTCATATTGTAGACGTTCTCCGCAAGAATGAGACTTTCTGCGGACACTTTTCCCACAAGGTTCCCTCGTCATCATAATCAAGGCCACCGAAAAACGAATACAAGCTGTGATAGTGGTAGCATGCGATACATGAAACTAGTCTTCGTCGTCCGTCAATTTCTTGACTTGATACACTTCGAATAGATGTTAATTCCAAAGGGATCTTCGAAGAGCTTCTTCTCCGCGAGAAGGACTCACGCGTGTGGCTGCATAACGCGCTGGGAAATGCACATACAGCGATCCAAAATCAGACCGAAAAGATCAACGCGTTGGATTTCCGCGTTGGCTGTTGAGTTCCGAAGAACGTCTCTTCAATTTATACTGTACGGTCTATCCGAAACGTATGCATTCTGCCCAGAAGAGACAGCGGTGGGATTATAAAAGTGAGCCCCATGGGTACACAACTTGCCAGCAAACCAATGGGCAATGACTCCCGAGACCAATGGTGTCTTATCAGCAGAGGTGATTCTACCTTAGGACAAGAGGCCTTGGAGAGTCCCAAATACTCGCATTTACGTCTTTCAACTCTCAATCAGGCGTCCGATGTCTGTCACCCCTAGTTGTGATTATTCAGACATGAATCATTGACAGCTGATGGGCAGAAATGTTGTGGTGGAAGAGAGTTCACACCTATGATCACGCATCAAATTTCATGTGGCAAAGTCTTACTTCATGGATACCTTGCACACTGAGGGCTGGCAAAAGGTTATTGTCCTGTCTGTTGGCTGGAAGTCTTGCACCCCATCCTAGGGGATTATAAGTACTTACAAGGTTGGGAACTCATAAGACCTCATGATGGACAGCTTACGAACGATTTGGCTTCATTGGATCCAGAAATCTGTCTTAGAACAACCCTGATGCCGTAACGTATGGCTTTGCCTTTAAAGCCGGATGAGAGCCGATGGCAGAACGTGTGTTGTCATTACAGAGAGACAGAGAGAGAAATTTGCTACCTGCGTGATAAGGCAGGCTTGTCGAACCTATTGCTGAGACGGCTGTCGGCTGAGTACTCTCTGCGCAGTCTCCCGGATCCGTCCCGTGCGCCTGTTGTTCTAGGTGTATTCTGAAAGCTCATCAAAAGACGCCATCAGAGTGTATTCGACATGTGATCTTGAACCAGCCCGGATATATCGGTATACGCTGATCTCATTGTGTTGCATGTTTAAACATCGTATTTTAACAGAACTTGAGCCACATCATTTCACAATGCAACTGATTTGCTGTGTTGATTATTGCGCAGTGCCTTTTGATGCACTCATGAATAACAGCTACACCGCCAGTACGGCGTCAGGGCGTTATCAAGTTCAAATCTTGCTCGAATCATTTTGTATTTAAGAGACTTGTAGTCCATCTACTCGTCCTGGAAGTAATTCATTGTGGATTTCATCCGCGCATTTTGTACAGATTGTGTATGAACATTTAAGGGCGATGGTCAGCTTGAGATAAGCACAGGGTTAATGCCATGAAATGCCAGAGAGTATCTTCAATCTAGCCATGTCTTTATTTCCAAGCTAGAATAAACGGAAATGGGTAGTAAGCGCGAACGGCAGCGCAAACGGATCGCCTGAGAAACGCCTGACGTTTGTTGGGGTTCTGTGAGTAGCTGATACCTTAAAAGGGTGACTTCGAGGTTGAGAAGTTGATCTTTCAGGCCAAATGGTAAAACCCAGCGCGGCCATGCTTACATTCGTCTGCAATCTGCGAGCTGGAGCAGAGATGGATGATGCTGAAAGGCAAGATAATTACGCAATAACCACGATCCACGGTCTAGTAAAGCATTACTCCTACTGTTAGTACCTTCCGTCCTGACCGTATTCTGGAAATGCCCAACGAAACCAAACGCAGCAGCAAGTTGTCTATTATTCACACCTAAGGCTCGTTCAAAATGAGGCAAACCACTTGCCTCTCCAGGCAAGACTCTACAGAGTGTGAATCGGAAAGCCTCTCGGACTGGGGATGTCGTTATTTGGTTTGCCTTCTTGTCGTTATTTGGACCAGATACACTCGTTTTGTATTCTTGTAGCATGGCACTTGCATTCAGTCTGGAAAGACGAGAAAGTATTGGATTCAGTGTTGTCTTTTCCCATCAGGATTATCATAGTTTACTCAACTTTGACATATGAGAATCTTATTCTTATTGACCATTCGTTTAAGGCAAATTGGTACACAGCGGGAACGTGTTGACCAGGTGGCTGCGGGATTGGAGATGGGAAAGCGTACACCTCAGGCTGGCCAATTAGTCCTGTGGCATTTGAATTCCTTTAGTCCGTCCTCGCCGTTCTCTCCAGAACTTAGTTGCCTCTAGAACTTCAGGGCAGCCCTGCACCAGCCAACCCCATTTTTTCAAAAATACAGTACTTATCTCCCAGCCCCTGACATACCAAGCCTCCCCCCAGACAGCAAAAGGCGCCACCGCATCATCTGCATCCTCGACTCTCATCATATCGCCACATAACTCTTCCTTGTTGATTACACCCGCTTCGATTCCTCGTAGGATATTATCTCTCATGATAGGAATTGGGAAAAGATCGATCCAGGGATGGTGCTGTATAGTTGTCTGCAGCTCAGTTGGGCGAAGCCCATCTGGCACGGATAACAACAAGGTGGCGGCGTCTTGAGGTCTCGGACCCTGTAGATTGAATGGAGAAATGCATTCATCGTGATACATCTTCTCAAACGGAAAGTTCAGTGTCAGGGCGTTGATGGCCAACGCGTTGATGACATTAAGACGTGCGAGTATGGGTAGGTTACTGGGTCTTGGTCCGTTGATGCTACAGTTTGCGATGACTGATCGCACAAACTCAGCTGCCTTCTCGTGGGATTTAAGACAGTGTAAGAGGATGTAGTTGAGTGGCCAATCGTGGCGGGCATTGCGCACATTAGAGTGGCCACGCTTCGAGTCGTAGTCTCGTTCAGTACGGCCATCAGACTTAATATCGTCTTTGGCTACAAGCCGAGACTCGGGATTGAAGTTTGAGGCAGCGGCCTCACACCGCTCAAGATGTCTCTTTTTCCCTGCTACGTATCAACATCCGGGCGTGAAAGGGGGGCAGGTTCTGGGCAAACACTAACGACGCGCCCTCTGGTTCAAGCGATTTTGTTGCCTCCTTCTCTCAGTAGAGCTGGCCACGACTGTCCAATTTTGTCTCCACTCATCCTCAGCTTCAGACAGATGAGCCATTACAGCAGCAACCCTGGCGAAATGGTACTTCAACGGCAATGTGAAAGAGGCGAGAATACTTGTAGCATTGCAGTGAAGGAGAGAAGGGAATGGAAGAGCGCCACATAGAGAATATCAAACCGTAAGCTTTAGTGACAGAGTTACCATAACATCCGCACACAATCGAAGCAATACGGGGAGACGTGCTAAGCCGGGATGCCGAAAATATTCCACTACGGGATACGGATAGTTCGCAAGTCCGTGCTGCAGGTTGATGACACCCCTGCTAGTTCGAACCCTCATCATATCTCGGAAGAGCTCCACTGACATGGTACGTTAGGCTTACGCAAAATAGTAATCTGTTTCGGTACATTACTCACTCCTAGGCATCTCAAGAGCCTCTGCAACATGCTAACTCCGGTGCAGGCAAGACGTAATCCGTAGTTGGGTAGGAAGGCACCATGGTCAAGTATCTCCGTAATGTGGAATCCTGATAGCTAGAGGGCCACCGTCGTCTCCAACTATGGACAGTACTTAGAGCGTCTGGATATAAATTTCTCGACTGCCCTTCCCAGATCATCATGGCTCTTCGCCATCAGCACTTCTCAATCTCTTCGACAGTATGACGGAGTCCAAGCGAACTATCCTCATCACCGGAGGCACTTCTGGCCTTGGCTAACATGCCGCTACCAGCCTTGCCCGCCAACTCCCAGACAGCACCATCATAATTGCATCTCGAAGCGATTCCAACTCGTCAGCTGCTTCCATACGGCAATCCACAGGGCACAAAGACGTCAATTTCCTCCCGCTCGACTTGGGCAATCTGCAGAGCATCAGATCCTTTGCCATCGCCATCTCCGAGAGAGGCACGCCGCCAATCTCCATCCTCTTGTTGAACGCCGCGATGCAGTTTCCCAATGGCATCAAGTACACCAACGACGGCTTGGAAGCAACATTTGGCATCAATCATGTTGGACACGCGGCCTTGTTTCACCTTCTCCGACCGTTTCTTGCGGAAAATGCCCGGGTCGTCGTAACGAGCAGCGCAACACACGACCCGGCACAAAAGACAGGCGTCCCCGATGCGAAATACACTTCTGCAGAAGAACTGGCACACCCAACTGGCGAGGCAGCCCAAAACAGCGGAATGCAGCGGTATGCGACAAGCAAGCTGTGCAACGTCCTGTGGTCGTACGCCTTGCACCGCCGATTTGCTGACATTCCGGACAAGCAGTGGACTGTCGTTGTGTTTGATCCGGGTATGATGCCTGGGACAGGCTTGGCCCGTGAAGCAGGACCTGTATTCAAATTTTTCTGGCGCAGAGTGCTCCCCACGCTCGTCCCATTGCTGCGTCGAGTCCTGTCTTTCAGCGTTTGGACGGCCCAGGAATCGGGGTCGAATTTGGCTTGGGTTGCATTAGAGACGTCTACTAGTGGTGTGTATTATGATGCTCGAACCCAGATTGAGTCGAGTGTCAGCAGTTATGATGAGGTAAAGCAGGAGGATCTTTGGAAGTGGACAAGCAAGTATATTACAAAGATTCTGGAAGAGGAGCAGGAGCTTGTAACGGACGAGCTGTTGTAACCTACCTATATATGTTGAGGAACTCTCGAGGTCATAACCTATGTGTAAGAAATATGCTTAGGCCTCTGGCCGTGCACAATGGTTTTGACCTGCTTAGTGCAACAGACCTTCTAAGTCCGCGCCTCCTGGCAATACACACAGCCTTCGGTCATGTAGTTGTATCCAACCGGTACATTCGGCCAGGGCGCGCGATCGACTTGATGCGGTGATGTTCAGCGGGTCTAAATACCAGGAGGAACGTATAGGGTTTCCAAAAAGACGACATTGCCCGGAAGCCCTGAGCTCTTGTCCGCATAGGATAGATATAGTGTAGTGCTGGTGGAATGAAATATCGGTCATGAGTACGAACGGACGATGGCGAGACAATGGCTTTGACTCTTCTCTATGGCATTCCGAGAAGCACACATCACGAATTACCCTCGAAGGCGCATGTAAACCTTCAAAGAGGTAATGTATATACGTATCTCAACAGCCCTAGACAGCATGTATTTCAGTCCAATGATGCCTAAATCTGGGTAATTCCTCGACTTGGCCTTCCAGCACGAATTGGCTGTCTCTCTCCCAAAAGCCAGACGGCGGAGTAACTTTGAATGTTACCGGGCAGATAGCAGAGTCCCAAAGACATATGCAACTTGAAAGACGTAAGTTAAGCCACCGCTCTCCTGAGAGTATTGGACTCCACAGCCTCTGGCAGCAATAGAGCCAACGACCAATTGCGGCTCTCGGCGACAGCTCTTCTGCAAGGCAAATTTCTCACCAGGGCCCGAAAGTCTGCTGAGCGATCGCAAATTACATGTACGCTGCTGAACTTTGGAAAACGAACTCACGACGCTGAAGGTCGATCAATGCTATTCTGTTTTTGGAGGATGAAGAACTTGCTCTAATGAGATTTTATATACTGGTTTTCTCTGGATTCCCTTTGGACTAACAGTAACGAGCATTCAACTTTGAATTATATGCGAGGAGGTCTCGCTTCGCATGCCTTACAAGGTTCGACTAGGCTATATATATATATCAAAGCCGCTTGGGTTGAAAGTTCACCTCCACAGATAATGGTGGCACAGAGCGGCAGGGTTTACGATTCAGTCGAGCATTGCGATCCCCAGAGCCAAGTTGGGGTTAGGAGTCCATTTTAGCACCCTCCGTGAGCAAACCAAACTTACCATCTCTGGATGTGTTCCGTCCGTCATCCTCGATCCATTCAGCATGATCTTCGTATTATGACGACGCAGCCGGATGTCAGATTGTTTCCATGTCACCCACTTCTTGTCAGCCAGTATCCTTTGATTTTAACCTCAATGCTGCTTGTGAATCATGAAGATTACCTGTATTTCAAATGCGACCAATTGGCGTGACGTTCACATAATGCAGGACAAGCCCTTTTAAAAGGCTCAGTGGTTGACTGAACTAGTGAGCCATCTTCGAAACATCTGAATGATGCCGTAGGCTTTCGGAGACGAATGTGTACACGCCACGTGGCATCGACAGAAGTTGGGATACAAAAAGCGCGAGATGAGCGATAGCTTGTGAGCAATGCCGCAGCCAGGGACTGTGTGGTGACTTACGGATTTGGAACCCAGAGTGCCACAACTCTCCAGATCACTAACCAAGTTTACTAACTATACTCCCGCGCAACAACCAAGCGACAACTACTCAGCGGCATATCTCATCCGCGTCCTCAGGATATTGGTTGGAATACACATGCGACAGCGATGGCGTGGTTGTTTACAGCATACGAACTATGTACCCTGACGACTCGTCATAGAGTCCAAGCCGAAGGGTCGCCATGAGAGAGGGCCGCATGGCGAATCTCACGGATCTCCATTTCAAGATGAGAGAACGCTCGAGAAATTTGCCCAGTGACGGTGAGAAGGCCGAACTGGTATGGTTAAATAGTCCATATTCTGGGTGGCCAGGGCTCAACACCATTGTCTAAGCCTCTTGATCGCGGTCGAACTAGGCAATAGGAGCACGGCATAGCTGGGAACTTCCACGTGAGTCGGAGGACATTCCTCGCGACTTCTGCATACCAATAGACGTCGCAAAAGCAAACTTGTCTCTAGAACACCAAAAAGAAACGGCCGAACCCTCGCCTGTGGACGCCAGCGTGGGTGGCCGAGCAGCGGCCACGGAGAGAAGGACCTCCTGAGGGAAGTCACTATGATCTCAGCAGTAGGAGGCCTGGGTTGGGAATGTGCCTACCACGCCTTACATATTAGTGACACTGGGAAGGCACGTCGTTCCCAAGACCCAAACAAAAAGGAACATCATGACCAGCTACCGGTCAACGTCAAAAAGACCAAAATTTGCCAAAACACCAAAAAGGACCGGCTCAACGCCGTGATATTGTGACAAGAGAGGGATTCGAACCCTCGCCTATTTCTAGACTAGCACCTGAAGCTAGCGCCTTAGACCGCTCGGCCATCTTGCCAGATGTTGTGGATGCCGAGTTGTGCGGATGTTCACGATCATTTACCCTAGGTGGGGCGGTTGCACGGAAAGAGGTCCTGAGTGGGCCACGAAGTTGCGACGGGTGGATGCCATCTTTCAGCCGCCTCGAGCTCGAAGATGGAAACTTTCAGGGTCTTCTTTGCGATCCACTCGCAGGTGGAAAACAGAACAAAGCCATGAAAAAATAAATGGGAAAAACGGGGGGAAGTTGATAAGGGCTTTATGACGTTCCCGCAATGAAGCCGCCGCGATGTTACACCGCCACCCGGCAGGCAACGCACGCCGGTCGAAAATCTCCGGCCGGCGCCCCATCGGTTCTCCCCCAGCCCGCCTCGGAGCTGTCTGTCCGCTCCCACAGACACGCGCGCCCCAGGGGCTGAGATCTTGTATCTTACCGTGAGCGCCGATCAGGAACAGGAACGAGAAAGCTGTTCGGATGGAGAACAAGCAGTTTGCCACGTCGATCCTCTTTATCAAACCAACGAACTTCATTAAATTCAGAACTCGGTCGGACGTTTGCTCCTACAGCAGCAGGAATCCCCACCAGCGCTTGTTGGACAGGGATAGGTGCGTCCAGCAGTGTGGGCGGACGTTGGCGTACGACCGTTCCATTCGTGGCCGCTCGTGGAAGGACCCTGACTGACCAGTGGACGTGTACTGGGCTACTGTTGGCCAATAAGGGGGCGTCGAGGACCTGAACACTGGCGCCGATAGCCCCGTCAGGGTTTGGGCAGAAGGGAGAAACCTGCCATTGGACTTTGCGAAGGCGAGTGCGAGCAGGATACCCAATAGCCGACAGACTTCAGCCGTGCATGCCCGTCCAGAGATCGGCTCAGTTCTCATGTCAAGCCCGCCAGGGTTGTCTGACGGGCGTGCCGAATCGGCGGGCTTCCTGTTCGTCCCTCACCCTCCACAAACTCCCTGACACTTCTGCAATAATACGGAAGCTTGTCTGCGCGAAACATGTTTGTCGTTAATGTTTAGGGGGGATAAACGCACCTTCATTTCGGTGTGGTGGGTGGGATGGGGTGGCACACCGAGACTGCTCTGGACTGTTCGAACAACCACTCAGGGGCCGAGTAGGGAACGACGGATTCGGGCACCCCCCGTTGCTGCCCGCGTTCACAGATCCGCAGGAGCCCCGCAAATCTCTGAGATCGGATAACCATCAGTCGCTAACCAAGCGATGAGATGTAACGGCAGAAATAAGCTTGTTCGGAGGCTTGGTTCGGCATATTCGTCCTCAGAATGCGAGTTGCAGTAGGGGCCGAGCCGTTGTTGTCAAGCAGGACCGCTGCGGTGGGCGAACAGTCAGCCAGCCAACCCCTGACCGTGGCAAGATGCAATAGCCGCCGTAGTCAGTCCCAGCACGCGACTCTTTGTCAGAAAGCAGTTGAGCTTCCAGGGCCCATCGGGAGCACCCTCACGTGGGCACGGAAGAGCTGCTGCAAGTGGCCAATCTGAGAGAGCACACCCACCGCGCTAGGGGTAATGTGTGGCCGCGCGGGAGGAACACAAGGTAAGGCAGCACCGTGCCGCAGGGCAGGCGATCTGCCCTTGTTTCTTCCTCTCGCTCGCGTACCTGATGGCGTGCAGAATCGAGTCACACTCCCCTCCATGTCTGCGTGCTCGAGGCTCTGGATAGATTTCTCCACATCGACGACCAAGTGGTATGGTTGGACTAGAACCCTTGTGGTGAAGGCGCGGTGGTGGGAACGGGGGGCATTTCCCAGATCCGCATGGTTTTGAGATGCGGAAACATCGCCTCGGAAATGGGAATCTGCTGAAATACGCCGAACGGTCTGGATCGTGGATTTGTCACATTGCGACCTGTGGTGCTTTCAATAGTGGCTCAGACGGCGATCGAGGCCAGCCGGGTATTGCGACGGGCGACGTGGATGCGGCGGCGCGAGCTGCACGAAGGGTCCCCCTATGCTCCCGATCCACGCTAACGATGCGGCTCGCAGAGATCGAGGGGCGGAACCTTAATGGAGTGAAGAGGGACGCCTCTGGCTGATTGGTTGACACCCGCTTAGCGCTGTTTCTCTTTCCGACAGGCATGGCCAAACGCCCGGCTCCGATTCTGAACACCGGGCGGAGCTGAGGGGGTCTGGCATCCACGAGGCGGGCCGTTTGTTCGTTCTTTCACTTCGGCACCGGCCGTCCAGACGTGCCGCATATCTCCATCGCCGGCCATACCCACTCCGATACTCCGGGTCGGAATCGATGCACGCCGTTCTGAGGCATTTCAACGACATGTCTTGGGGTCAGGCGGTCGAAGAACCGTGTGTCGTCATTTTGCGGCCTTCAAGCCGAGTCTTTGCCGAGTGCCGCATGAAGCTTGGAATGTGACTGGGCGGCTGCACGTCTGCCTTGATTTTCGTCATATTCGTACCTCATAGAAATTGGTCGAATTTTCTCTCTCTGCCCGTGAGGACCCTGAAAGAAGAAAAAGCGGGAGATGACCAGGGTTTGTGCCTGAGTGACATATGCTAGGTACGTACTGCAAGAGGAAAAAGATCTTCAAATGCTCAACTCTGATCAGGCCAGCGAAAGGCGTGGTGCGGTGGCAAAGGAATGTACCGCGCGCTCTGGCAGCGACGAGAGAAGGCCCCTCCCTCCCTTTTCGACGTGCTGGCGCGCTGAGTACGGCGGCAGAGTAGTCAGACGGTGACGTGCCATGGTGCAAGGGCTGGCCTGTCGATCAAGCTGCAATGATGTAAGAGGAGGACTGTGCAGCCAATCATCGGGCTTCATCGAGCGGAGGGCGAACACGGACGCGCTTCCGGAGACGTTGACTGGTCCAGCGAAACGGTTCTGGGTCTGGCGGGGACAGTGAAGGAAGCCTCAAGGGTCCTAGGGGTGTACGCAGTGCTGTGCTGAGAGAGAAGGCCGACATGAAGGTTGGCAGATCCCATGACAATTGATTGACCGGGTGAGAACGCTTTTGGAAGACTGCACCGAATCGAAGTCGCGGTGTGATGCATGCCGGTGGGTGGTGGTAAGCAGGCGGTGGGAATAACCTCGTTTGTGGGCGCTCGCTGATTCCGACGTCGATGCGATGATCAGCCTGGCTGGCCGCTGGCAGACTCTGTCTGGACCGGGCGATTTTTCGAAAGTCGACTGGTTGTAGAAAGATGGTTGGAAGCCGCCAGAGCCACGGAAAGGGAGGGCGACTGGTTTGCTGCTCTGGAGGGCCGTGGAAAGTCATCGGCGATGAGAGCTGGCATGAAATGAGACCGGGCGGGCTATGCGAGTGTGCTCAGCCGATAGTTATTTCATTAACAGCGAGGAAGGCCAACTAAAGCTGTAAGTCGGAGCGGCGGCCGGGTGCTCGAAGCCTCGATGACACGGCAAAAGCGAGATCGTGGGCTCACGGAATTGCGGACTCGCCCTCTAGCGACGGAGCACTATGTGGCCCGTGTAATCAGGCGAGGGCCGAAGATTGGCTGCAGCAACAGGCCCCCGGACTCGGGGATTCTCCGTTGACGAATGCACGGCCGGCTGACCACCTTCAGCATAGGTAGGTATGGAAGGAATTCTACCAAAAACAGCTGCCAGCCCAGCCATGCTATGCTATGCTATGCTGTGCCATTGGATGGTTTTCGTCCAAGGCGCCTTGGATGCCGCTGGGCCCCGAAAGGTGACAGAGGTATTCCCAACGACGTAGGGCAGAAGAAGAAAGCATGGTGCGCTGTACCCAGACTGCCGACTTTCAGTCGACATGGCCCGCACCGGCAGATGATCGGGGCCCGGGCTGTTGTTGCTGGCGATGAATGAATCGGCACAGATGCAACGATAGAGCCTGCTTGGGTTGATAACATCCGAAGCCGACCTGGTTTGCGCGGTCCGGCTGCGAAGTTGCAGTAGGATTAGCGTGACGTAAGCGAGCACTAGCGGTGGTCGAGATTGAATGGTTTGGATGGCCTGCCCTGCCCTGCCTGTTGCACTCTGTCTCGGCAAAGGCATGTTCCACGGTGCAGAAGTTGTAGCGAGCCATCGTCAATCGAGGTGTTCCAGGTCGTGTCAGTCATTAAATTGGATTGGGACGCCGCCGGCAATCACCCACGACAGGCTGAACGTCGGAGAGCTGTGGGGTGGGTGTGCTGCCGTTGTCTCCGAGGGTGTTCTGGCGTGCATACGGGAAACGAGCACAGCCTTAAACGCCGGGAACAAGTGAACTTCTTTTTGGCCTGCACCGCGATCAAGCAACGATCGGCTCTCGAATTCTTCAATCGCAGTGTGCGATGATTGGACGAGCGGGCCTGAAGCCACCCAGAGTTCGGGGTCTGGTCGTGAGCACATGGCTTTGGCTGACGGACTGCTTCAGCTGGACAACTGATCCTTACCGCGGATTTCCTTGGAGGAGAGGCTAGCTAGAGGGCATTGAAGGGCCTGGGTGCTTCCATTCCATGCATCCATTCCTTCTTGCTGTTCTGTCGCTGTTTGCCGCCTGCTGCTAATACGCCGGGTACGTACTCCGTCTGGTAGGTGGTGCGTCCAGCCGCGGAAAGAACAGTCAAAAAAGCAAAACACACGCCCCCTTCTCGCATCACACCCCCCATCAGTAGCCCCGCCTGCCTCTTCGATTGACTCCGATCCCAAGACCCCTGGTTTTCCCTGGAGATCAGACCAAAGAGCATTCGAGCTGGTGTGGGGCCGCACCTGCCACCTGCGCGTGGGGAACTGGCTAGACCTCTCGAAACGTTTCGCAACCTTGAACTCGACCTCGCTCACCACTGCCTTTTGCCCGTCTCTTGTCTCTTGCAGGCGCGCCAGAGTGACAGAGCAACCACACTCACTCACACACACTTCCTTCCACAGACAGAGAGGTGTACTATGTAGGGCAAGGCATGGGGTGGTGCGATCCATTGCAATGGTCCACGTCCTCTTCGTGAGCCCTTGCCTCTTGCTGCCTTTGCCCTGCACCCCCTCCCCCGACACTAAATCTAGGGTATCGGCGCTGGCTGGATTGATATGGATGGATGGATGGATGGATGGATTGCCTGCCTGGCTGTCCCGTCTGTAAGGTCAGGTAGCTCGTGAATGGTCTCCGGGGCCAGGGTGTGCCGTTCGTGCCTTCTTCCGCCCTCCCCAAGCTCCTTTTCCTTGTCTTTGACCCAACGCAGATTGGCCTTGTATTGTCCGATTTTGTTGTTCGTCGGAGAGGGGCGTGGGGTCCATGTGCCAACGATTTCCCAACACCAGGCCCGGCCCTTTTCTTCCCTTCTCACATCCTTTTCGCCCCTCGCCGTCGAGGTTACCGAATTTCAGCATTCAAGAAGTACGAATTCGCATCGGCCTCGTCTGTGCCTCCATGTAGGTATCTGGAACTGCTCAACGACACCTTCGACATATTCGTCTACATTCGCCTGGTGAGCCGGCATCCGCACGTCCACAGGCGACGCGACAACCACCAGAATCCACCTCCCAGGGAACCGAACTGAACTGCTTCGCCGTCTGGAGAACCCGATCCCAAACTCCGAATTCTGTCCTCCTGTCACATTCAGGGCCAGCAATTGAAGCTCTGTTCACCATTTTGGACCGGACGTCTGCGCTGGTCTTCTGAATGACCCGACCCAGGAAGCGCCCCATCGCCACTTTTGAGTGATCCTTGGCTTCCCACAGGGACACGGAGACGATTTCTTTCGCACCGAACCCCACCGAAATACCCACACGGCGCCTCACAACTTCTCTCGACAGCTTCCTTTTACTTCGACCCTGAACTATTTATTCCAGCCCCTGACACCCGACCAAAAGGCGACCACAGAGGTCTGCGGCCTGTGCGGCCTCTTTAACGCCGACGACGACTGACTGCCACCGCGCTTATTCCCGGCGATTGGTCGCACGAGACTGCTCGCGACCGTGGGATTTCGCCTGATTCAACGGTAGCGCGAACAAATCTCGCGGCTCACCACTGGGCTTTTGAATAGTTTTATCTGTCGTCTGAGGCGCAGGTTGTTGCCAATTTTGTAGGTGCTACCTCCCACAGTGTCGACTTCTGACGAAGGTTGTCGTCATACCTCACTCTGAACCTTCGATCGATCGATCGATGCTTCAGCCAATCACAGCCCATCCTCAGCCTTGACATATACAGCCTTCCACCTCGATACGACCAAACCGCTGTATTCACTTCGACTTTCCCCATACTGACAAACTGTCAATCCAACAGAAGCAACCGCAACTCTCACGACTATCTACACTGTTCTTCCACTTGATCAAGTGGAACCAACCGACACCACGGCTACCACTACGAAGACGAGCTCACCACCAACTCCATGCCGCACTTATAGCAGTCATCATAGCAATAACACCAACCGTATACCACAGCAAGCCATAGACCGACGACTTTATGCAGCCATTATGCCTGGCATCAAGCACCCATCGGGGCAACCGCCGACGTCGCCGAAAGGTCACCCGCTCCCGCGCCGCTCGTCACCCGAGACCTCAGTAACATTGCGCCATCATCGTCTGGCCCGACAAGCGAGTGAGAGAGCGGCGTCATCACGTGCGGCAGCAGTAGCCAGCTCCGGATCCTCTTCGTCAGCCCGTCGGCAATCGTCTGGAGAATCTCATAACACCGGGCCCAGCGATCCGAAGACATGGTTCGACCAAAACAACGAGAACCCCACAGCCGACTACTCCAACGCCATGGATGGTAAGTAATACGGGTTGAGGTGTGGGTATCAAAGGGTCATTATCTGACAAGATCTGGTTCAGTCGACCCCCCTTTCTTCCAAAAGGAGAGCGATTCCTCCAACGAAGACCAGGCGAAGCCAACTAGCAGTTATCCTCAACACCTGCTAAAGCCTCCCGTCACTGGTAACCTTAAGCCTAGTGCTACACACAGCAGCAGTGCCGACGACTACCGGAGCGTTATCGACGACTTGACCATTGAGATCAAGAAACTCAAGGATGAATTGAAGCGACACAAGCAGAACGGACCTCAGATGATGAAGAGGGATAAGCTGTTCGAGATCAAGGTACACGGATTGCCCAAGCGAAAGAAGAGGGAACTCGAGAGCACCCTTCGCGAATTTGCGGCTGGTTTGGAGAGCAGCACACCGAGTGCTGAGGCCTCTTCAGCGCGGAAGAAGTCACGGCACACCACCCGACTCGATTCCGGATCCGGATCTATGTCAAAGCACGCATCGTCATCTTCCGGTTCGCATTCTCGACCAGTTGATTCTGCCTACGCATCCATGTCAACGGGCGCCAACTCATCAGGCACATCTCTTGCAAGACCATCGATTAGCTCCAGGGCGAGATCATCGGAACAGAAGGTCCAGAATTACTTGAAGGACATTCCAGAGGGGCTGTACCCGCGCCACATGGTTATGACGGATAAGGACAAGAAGAAGCTCATTGTGCGACGACTGGAGCAAATTTTCACAGGGCGGATTGCTGGGAGAAACCTCACCCGCTCCCAACCCAAGTCTGCGGCAAACATTGCACAAATGGCGCCCATCATGGTGGAACCTGCGACTGGTCACACAACTACCAACCACGGTCCTACTAACTCACTAACGACCATGAATGAGCCTTCCCGAGAGGCTCGCATTCTCGCAACTGAGGAGAAGAGAGGCCAATCCAAGGACAACAATTCAGCCACAAACTCGAATGAGCAACCTGAAAATTCGAATGACCAGCCTGATTCAGGAGGCAACTCGGCTGTCACGCAAAATAGCACATCGCCGCCCAATGCCCCGCCTCCGGAGCAGCGACCCACTCGGCCACGGGATTTGGATCCCGACCGTCTACAAAACCCGACTGAGAACATGGACTACATCCGTCACTTGGGCCTCGCGCCCCCGCATTTGACAGGTCTCGCAACCTACGATGACGTTTCTCCCGACGCTGACGGTTGGGTCTACCTAAATTTGCTTTGCAACATGGCTCAACTTCATATGCTCAATGTTGCGCCGGACTACATTCGCAGCGCCGTGTCGGAGAGGAGCACAAAATTTCAGCTATCGCCAGACGGCCGGAAGATCCGCTGGCGTGGAGGCACAGAGGGAACTAGGTTTAGCAGTGACAGTTCTGGAGACACGTCTCAGATGAGTCGCTCGGACGAATCAGAAGAGGCCGAGGCGGATGGCCAGAGAAAGAAGCGCAAGGTCACTCAATCCAAGAGCGGCCACTACTCAACTTCGTCAGGCAAGCACACCTCAGACCAGTCCAAGCTGGGTCAGCAAGTTTCCTCGGCCGATGGTTTCCACTACAAGCCCATGTTTCTGCACCAGTCGTCCTCTGCAGAGCAGACCTCTCTTGACGACACCGGATCTTCATTCGGAGCTGGCGGTGAGGACAGTAACAACGGCGAATCGCGCTGGGGAAACAGCGGATCTGGTTCATTGCGACGAAAGCGGAAGCGTTTGGACGGTGCGATCATTTACTACAGTGGCGCGCCTTTCTGCACGGACCTGTCCGGCGATCCAGGCGATGCATCTCCATCTTCTTACATCACATCGACTGGCCAAGAACAACAGCAGTCTACCAGTACCGGATTTCTCAGACCCGAACCCCCCCACCGTACTGCCTCAGGCTCTGCGCTCCCGTACCGCCCCCTCAGCGACGGAAGGCATGTTCCCAGTGTAGCCGTGACCACCGAGGAGACGGACTCTGACGAAATGAGCGTGGAAATCGAGGCCGACTTTCCCTGGTCGGACGCAACCCAGCATACTCCTGAGAGCACTTTGGATGCATGTGGTATGGGCGGCGTTGTTCCGGATGACCACTTCATGGTTGTTGCAACAACCAAGCGCGCAAAGAAAGACACGCCTGCAACTTCATGCAAACTCCGACCGGAGGATGTCCCCGTCTTGGTGCAGAGAATTACATCACCGTTGAACTCTTCATCAGATGAGAAACCGCTTCAGCCGCAAACCACGAAGGCCCTGCCCAGCAGCCACATTCAGTACACCGCAAGAGTTATCAAGACTTTGAACCCTGCGCCACTCCCCCCTCCGGGAATGTTCTTCGCCTTTGACAGTGACTCGGATGATTCGGAGTCATCCGACCTCGACTCCGACATGGACGCCGAGTCCAGACCTCCCACCGGTAATCGTGTATTCCCGCACAACTTCGAGAACACTTACCCTGAGGATGAGGAAATGACCAGTGGTGACGAGGAGGGGGAGGAGCCAGACGATGGGGATGAGCCCAGCGAGGAAGCTGAGGATGACAGCAGCGAGGAGATCAAGATTCCGATTCAAAGAGACGCTCGCCGCACCAGCAGCAGCAGCGCAGTCGCCGCTGCCGGTACTGTGCGAGGTCGAAGCAAAAGTTTGAGCGCTGAGCTCCCAGCCGCAACGGGAAGCTCTGTTGCTACAGCTGGTGGAGCTGAGAGCGGCTACAGCAGTGGTCGCGAGGAGAGTGGTTGAGAAGGGAGATTGTCGGAGGAAGGAGCATTACCTGGAGGAGGATTCACCATTTATTGCTTAACCATTTGTGTCGAGCTTTGGAGCATTGCGTGGAGTTACATCGGGCGAAAGCGTTCAAAATCACAAAGTTGCACAACACCTGTCGCATTTGTTTTTTCACAGTTTGGTTGGTTGCACGGAGGATGATTCTGGCAAGTCTGCAGATGAAAATCCTCATCCCGAAAAGTGCTAGGGGTTGGTCATAGACATGAGGAGTTTGGAAAGCGTTACTTATAGAATCAAATGATACCCCTTTCAACAATCTGTCCTCGTTACTTTGATGTGCATGCCAAGCTGATGATAAACTTATCCTATTCAGCGTGAAGTCTCAAATATTCAGTCTACTATCTAATGTTGTACAGGTGCGTAAAGCAGGTGTTGTTCCATCATCACTGCTTATTTGAGTGTTGCAAGCGTATGGGTATCTGACGGCGGTTTTACAGTAACAGGCGATGATGAGGGAGGTGTGTTTCCGGTCGATCTGGGCAATGCCACCCAACGGTGTTTCCATTCTTTTAAAAAGGCCCATGCTGACCTCGACAGACCACCAAACGCAGACAACCAACAAAATACGAAGTTCCATCGTGAGGTTTGACCAGAAGGATTAGCAGCTGGGATTCACAACTCCGGAGTGATTGCGGTGCTTGATGACGTGGAAGATGGGGAGTCCGGGACTTGTGGCGCCCGATGTCTGCCATCGCCACCGTCGTCTTTGATAGGGTATTACGAATAGTTTAGGAGCAGTTTTGTGCGGATGACGAATCTTGAGGATGGATGGCTTTTGAATCAGCGGGTTGGTAGCGGTAAGTGTTTTGGGGGCACGAGGCCTGCCATAGGCGGATTCCTCGCAATCGATGATACTGATGAACCCTTCTACCACAATGGGCGATAATTCTCTGGGGTGTTTAGCCTGCGGGCTTGGTTTGTGGTATTTTAAACACCATGGAGATTTGGCAAGAGGTACTTGTGCTATTCAAAGGGGCTATATCGTTCTGAATGGGGGGTTGTCCTTGGCACTATTGTCAATGGAACTTCATCTACAGTTCCGTCCCTGTTGTTGGTTGTGAAGACTGCGTACCAATCCTGGGATGTGAGTGATCTCGTCCTTGCCCGGTCTTTCAGTATGGTGTTCTCGTTGAAAAGAATTGGATAGAGTTGATAGTCTACCGCCAATGATATCTAGCCCTGACTTCTGCTAGGTGCCGTTGTCGTCCTACTATTCGGGTCATCGGCGCAAGGGTGACTGATGGAAAGATTCAGGCCGCATCAGACTATGGGGACAGTCCCGTTCGCAGGGCGGGGTTTACAGCGCCGACGACCGTTGGTGGAGGTTTGTCGAAGGTGACGATGGCGAAATAGTTTAGCATTTGCTGTGAGGTCTCAACACTGAGATGGTAGGTCTTCAGAATATATACTTGGTGGCGCCGGCGTTACGGTAGTTTTGTGTGGCGAGAAGCGCAGGTTGAAAGTCCGTCTGACTCTGGGACCGACTTCGTGCCTGGAGTTGGTACAAAAGCATCTGTGGGGAGGGAAAGACGACCAGGACCGCCAAGACGAATGGACCATCCCTCTGTTGTTTCTTGCTTGTATCTAATAATATCCCTGAGATGGCATTCTCCGGCGGTGCTGGCCTCAGAACACGTGTGACGTGGCCGTGATGAGGGGGTTCGCTTCTAGGCACTCAGCTGCCTCTCACTGTTGTAGTCATGGTATTCGCAACGTATTCTGCCTCTGATGACCAGAAATATGTTGCGGTTTGGTTGATGGAAGCCTCACTCATTTTTACTAGAGACGGACGGGTGTTCGGCATTGCCATCCACAGGGCCCTTTGCATTCGACCAGACCAAAGCAACATGGACAATTCTGGCGGGAAGATTTGAATGCTTGACTTTCCGCTGGATTCATATCCATTCAAATCATGGCCTCTGCCCAGACTGTCGTTTCTCGGAGTCCAGTCTATTTAATTACTACTGCCCACACGTAGATTCGACTGCGGCGGCAATGAACAGGCGCTACGTTCTTACTGAGCTTGCGGTTGGAACCCTCGCTTTCAAACTTTCAAATAATGTCCGTCAGTCACGGTTATGGTAGTTTAGACTTGATGAAGATTCCGGTATTTGATGGTGAACAACAAATGCGTAGTCTATGGTAAGATAGAAATGGGTGTATACTCTCGAGACGGAAGACACGATGGACGCCCGAGGTACGATTTTAGATAACGACGAGCGATTTCTCATCTCAGTCTTAGCTGTTCTCCTGATCACAGCACGCAACGGGAACACCAAGAAGCAGGTGCTGTGACACTTAGAAAAGCATAGCCCCAAGCTAGATTTGCTGGGTCAGGCTAGCCTCATCAAAAGCGAAGGGCAGCTACTTATATCAGATTTACGTTAGGAATATTTTGTATATTGACTGTTCCTGCATTATCAGCGTGTGTTACGTGATCTTATGTCTCTGAATAAAATTCAGTCCCAACATCAGGTGCGCAGAAAGATAGCAAATCGCCGAAGAGGGCACCCATGTATGTGTTGGAACCTGGACTCACGAGGAAGCCATCCGCGATGCCCTTTGCAAACAGTAAAAATGTTTGTGGACTACCACCTGTCAACCATTTGCGAGAAGCTGCAAGGCGAAAGAGAGCTCAGACTGAATATTTCGCAGGTGTGCCTCCTTGTACAACATATGTTTGACGTACGAATTTTGAACCTTCGCGAGCTTCTTGGGCTCAATTGTCACTGGTGCTGGCTCCTCGTCAGATAAGACCTTCTCAGTGTCACGGACATGAACGATCATGGTTTCTACCGGCGGGAATGTATTGATTGGTGATGCAAACATCAAGACACCAAGAAGCTAGGTAAAAAGCAACGATAAATATATGTCAATGTATTGTTCTACTGTGAACCTTGGCCTTAATTATGGGTTCTGGTCGGGACATCGCCGGCGCTAGATCTCGGCTGCAGCCCGTGGTACTCAGCAGTCTTGCTGATCGGAAAGCCCATGATAAAAGCTTTCTCGATATGCGGCGTCTAGTTGACGCTGGAAGTTGGCCTCAACGAATGGTACCTCCGTTTTCTCATACTTCACGTTGGACAACGCTTGAAGGGCTTCCTTAGGAAGAGACTCCCACCCTACTAAAACCCGACTATAGACTTTATCTCCACTAGCGCCTGTGAAAGGTGCTATAGCAATATCATGAATCTGCATCTGGGGATGGGTTGGCATATCGACACCAACTTCGGAAGATCTGAACGAGATACCCTTAGCATCGCTCCATGTTAGATGGTCAGTTGTAAAGGACACTCCAACTGGCCAGGTCGAGGTTATGTCGTCTACTCTGCAGCCCCAGCGGTTAAGCCAAACAACAATGCTTGCCCAGTAATGCCTGTGACCGTTGTTGTCTCCCTTGGCCCAGCGGGCCTTAGGAAAGTAGTAGCTGTATAAGATACCGACGTGGCCTTGGCTAATACCACGTCGTACATATACTTGGCCGCCTTTGCCATCACCACAGCCGCTTCTTCCACCACCGGTCGGCTTCAAGCCAGCCCTATGATACTCAGTCATCTGCCAGCAAGTAATGGAGACAAGGCATTAGTGCTTACCCAAGACTTCCAAGGGCGTCTACTGCGGGATAAGGATCACAGCCACCAGATACATAAAGGTCGGGGTTGAAGCGTAGTTCCAATTGGCCCACGAGCCCTGGAGAAGGGTTTTGGGTAAGTGCAGCCACCTTGTCATGGTCGATCCACGAGAGAGCGCCGTCATCAGTGCTCGTACTGGTTGGCCGCGCGGATGATGCGGTAACAGATGTTCGCAGTGTTGTGCTAGTCGTAGCCAAGGTGTCGGATTTGGTGCCGTCGCTCTTACTGGTTGAGATCGGGAACGACACTGTTGCGGACGTTTGTGGAGTTGTGCTTGTCGTCATGCCGCTGACATCGGATTTAGTGTCGTCGCTTGTGCTGGTTGAGACTGGTGACGATGGCTTTACGGACGTTTGTGGCGATGCGCCTGTCGTAGTGTCGAAGGCATCGGATTTGATTTTGTCCGGCTCATTGGTACTGACAGGATCGTTGGGATCGTCGGGGTCGGTGGGATCGTCAGGGTTGGTAAGATCGCCTGGGGCAGAGGCCGATGATCCCGCGACAACAGATGCGCCTCCGGCGATAGGCGACGTGATACCGTTGAAAATGAAAAAGCCACCTATACCAGTACCGACAACGACCACGCCGGCCGCAACAGCAACAGTTTCGCCGTTGCTTACATGCACGATTGCGCGCGCGGCTGAAGATGTCGCGGAAAAAGGAATTGTCTTGGAGGGAAGAACCGTGGTCGTCGAAAAGGTCGTCAATTGGGCGATACCAGTTGTGTTGTGATGAGCCGCAAACGGTGCAAACATAGACTTTCTTGGTTCCGCTCGCTCAGAGTTGCTCACTGAGACGAGGGCAAAGAAAACAACAACTCTCAGAGCATGATGCATGACATAGAGAAACGGCTGCGATACTCAGCAGGCGAGAGAATACCTTGAGATGGGCGAGCTGACACTGATGTTGCTGGGCGTGTTGGAGCAGGTGGTCTCAAAGACTTCTGAGCTTTTCCCTAGTATGTGATGATAGTTTGCACGGCAAATCGCCTCCTCTCTTACTTACATTTGCATAAATAGGAGGTCATAAACCCAGAGATCGGAAGGCTCCGTGGCACTCAAATTGACGCAATGCCAGAGATTTACGAGACTTTTTGACCCATTTCGGTGATTAGAGCGGGCATTAATATTAGAAATGAAAATTAGACTTGGAGATGCCATCATTGAACTTTGATTTTAAAAGACAGCACCATCGAAATCCAGCTTCTCGCAAATGGCTGAGAATTGGCAACCCCACAACTATTTTTACTGTCAGCGAAGGGCATCGCGGATATCTTGCCCAAGGAGATCATCTACTTTCACGACTTTGATGTTGTCCGTAGAAACACTGCAAGAGTTCATGAAGTTTTCAACGTCGAGACTGGTGGTCGGGGTTGGAGAAATTTGCACTGTCGTCACCCGCTCAAGACCACAGCGGTCGTGCGTAACCGTGAGGGCGTGATCGGAAAGTAAGACTCTGTAGATGATCCTGTCACAAGGAGCACAACAACGAATTATTCAGTCTGAGCGGTTTATCTACAACAGGCTGACCACGCGACGCTTCATTTTCCATACGCCAAGAAAACCCCTACTAGGTGGGCTCGAAACTTCCTGAACAAAGATCGACTCATTCTTCTTCAACTAATATTACAGTAACAAAATTTCTTAGTCCAGCGTCTATTCCTTCCGGCCACGCTGCTTCGTCCAAGAGTCATAATTAACAACCTCCCAGTAGTGCTGGCTGAGTTCATATTGGCTCGCAAAACACCTGGCATAAAAATCCAGTGCATCGTTGTTAGCCATACTTGTGGGAATGAGCAATTGCTCATTAGGCTCATTGAGTTCAATCAATCCCAAGCGCAAAGAATTGTCCTCGTCTTCACCAGATTCCATTTGTGCCCTCACGTAGTTCAAAATCGTGCTTTCTGATGCGCCCCACAAATGGGTGCCAGATGCCGAAATTTTTGGAATCCAAGTCTTGGGTGTCGAGTCCAGTCTGTTTTCGTCTGCCTTAACGTAACAGTACCTATTGTCACATTAGCTAAGAGTCCCTTCCAAGCATGATTGAATGACTTGCCAACTTGAAGAACTTGCGTGCCATCCGACTGGGCTTCCAGATAGATAAACTCCACGTCCTATCTGGGTTGATCCACGTCCCTCAGCCAAATCATCGTACTCCGAATCACGGAAAATATTGGACTTGTCATTGATGATGGCAGCCTCTTTCTAAAATGGCCGTATTAGCACAAAGGGAAGAATATGAAGGGCGCTGTGACATTAGAATCCATGAACTCAAGCAAGGTGATCAACGTACCGCACTGACCACTCGAAAGCCAATCAGAACACGATCCGCGGCAACACAGCCAGCGAGAACAGAAGCAAGGATGGCGTAGTTCAGAGCGTTACAAAACATTTTGAATGGGGAAAAGAGTGTCTTGACTTCTGAGCAGGTGGTACGCATGTGGCAAAGGTCTGGACCTTAAGTAGAGAGCAAGAAGGGTGCTGTCTATATCCAAAGGATTCGCTCTGTTACTGCACAACGGACACAACCTCACGATGCACAGACTGGGAGATTACCGCGGAAGAATCCGTGATCAAAGCCATGTGTAATATTTCGCCAATCCCGAAATTTGTTAAACCATTCTAAACCTTCTTTGCGTTGTTGCGGACCAACCCGCCGGGATGGGAGCAACAGCCACCGGATGACTCCGCCCAGTACTGATGTGCGAACCCTAGTCTCAACGAATATTTCCCCGTGAGAGTCATAAGGCAGCCAAAAAGAACTGTGAAGAAGAAAATTTAGAAGGGAAGAAAGATTGAGCCTTGCCCTGGTTAGAGAAACTCGCCCCGTTGATCTGCAATATTCATGGGTTCTTGAATTTGCTGTGCCAGGTCATGGAAAGGCACGCAGCACCCGGAAATGCCGTCAATGAGCTGTTGAACTATAATCTTCTTCTTCGGTGTCGTGAATGAGAGAGTCTATTCAGCGTAGGTAGCGGATCATCGGTAATAACCGAGCCACAGCTCGACATCAGCTGTGCATCTAATAAATATCCCGTTTTCATACAGCAAAGTTGGTCATGCTCTCATGAGTGCCTCTACTACTTCTTCTCAGAACACAGCTTGCCTATCGTGCACATCCCTAGCTGCTGCCGATCTACCCCTAGGTCAGGGCCATCGAACTTAATTCCTCATCCTCATCTGAATCAACCACCAACTTCAGCATGATTCGACCCTTTCTTAGCTTTCTTTTTATCTGCGGCTCCCTGTCTTCTGTTTTGCCACGGGGTGGTGATGACTACGGGGGTCATCCAATAACTGACCACAATCATGTCACTGCGTACACACAAAGCCCTTCGCCAGGGATCGACGGACACTTAGAACTTCGATTCAACCCTTTCCTTTTCGTTTCGGGCGGTTGCGATCCATACCCAGCTGTTGCTTCAGATGGCTCTCTTGGGTAAGACACACCTAACTTGTTACATATCAAAAAGTAATCAGTGTTGAAATGCTAATTTCGAAATATAGGGCTGGGTTGAAACCAACAGGTGGCGGCCGGAGTGGCTGCGACGCTGGAGGTACTGCTCAAGTCTATGTCAGGCGTGGTCAGAGTCTGGATCGCACTGGGATCATGTATTCCTATTATATGCCCAAGGTTCGTTGGGGCAAAGATAATGACGAGGGTCATCGCCACTACTGGGCTAGTGTGGTTGTTTGGGTAAATCAATTTGGCTGTGAAGATGACGATGCAACGTCTTACTTCCCCGTCGGTGTGTCGTTTACAAGCGACCATCTCAGCTGGGACACTGCTACTACCGGCAAGATCTCATTCAGTAGCTCACAAGTGGGCGTTGACCAGGCGACACATCCGAAAATGCAAATTCACGACACCGCATTGTCCCCATTTGCTGGGGCTGATGGGGATAAGTTATTTGAGCGTACCATTGTTGGTTGGGATTCTCTCTCAAAGGAGGCTCAAGATGCCCTCTCAGACGTTCGCTACGAGAAAACGCAAGTCCCGTTTATCGATGCCAACTTTCAGACTCAGTTGAACGCCGCGTATAGAGAAAGCTTTTATGGTGGGATTGTGGACCAAAAAGGCTGTTCTGGTTCCACCGAACCTCTTCCTAAGGAGGCAGAGGAACCAGACATCATTCCCGAGAAGGAGGGCAACGAGCAGCTTCCTAAGCCCCCGCCATCTTCGTAGAGTAGACTTAGATACTACATCAAATAATTTTATCAACACGAGTTCTCAGATATCTCATATCCACAATCAAAAGTATACAGAAAACCACACTCCCTTGATCAGGTCCTTAATGCTGAAGGTGAAGATCGCCTCTTTCAATGCTATTTTCGTTAGAACTGTTTTGGATATCAACTGTCTCAAGAGACTATCATCGACATATGTTATGAGGTGTGAAGTAGCCTACTTAACCACGATTCCAACAACAAACGGTTTCAGAAACACAACAGCTAATTGAGTAACTCATTAAGATGGCGTGTGTTGTAACTTGAACACACGTGTTGGGTTTCAAGTCGAAGGACATTTATCTATCAATAGACTACATGGAGTCTTCGTTCTCTATTTGAATCGACATCAAACGCCAGTCCCGTGCTAGAGTCCCTAGAGTATTCGCGTTCATGAGGTAAGATAGCTGGAAGGGTTTATGCCTGGCTAGATTGATGCGTTTGAGAGGTCGAACAATCTGGGATCTGGGCTTGACTTTATGTCGCCCTAAAAAGAAGAGACGCACGCAAAAGAAACTTCCGATGACCGCACTAGTCAGCAGACCATGCCAAAGATGGCTGCGGTCGCAAGATCTACTCAGCCAACATTATTCCGCAAAACAATAGAGTCATTGTTACAGACTCGGTCAAGTCTCAGAGGCACAGAAATTGCGGGCAAGGTCTGGCTGAAGACCCCAGCCAAAGCAGCTTCGATCTTCATGGCCGCCTCTGTCGAAAAAGGTGCCCTTTTGTCACATATGTCGTATGCTATAGTGTGGATAAAGGCGATGTCACTTTGGTACGATTCCATCGAAGTCGTTTTCGGATCTCATTGAATCTGCTGTTACAGGTGTGGTCGCATGAACCAGCAGCATGTATTCAACATTGCATTGTCGCAATAAGCCGTATCTAGATCAAAGGAAGGAGGCCGTGTGACATACCCAGAATGTCATTTCTTATGAAATATGATAGCTGTGATAGATCGGACTTGAATGTTCTCGACGAAGATGTGAACCGCGTATAAAACGATCAGAAGCCGGCCTATCTTGGACTTAACACAACATCATAGCAATCCAATCACAATAATCTTTCCTCGAACAGCAGAAACGCACCACGAAATCAAACAACTCTCTCCAACTTTTCGAATCTACACGTCAAACAACACGATGATTGCTGAAACTCTCGCGAAATTCCTGCCATACTTGAGCTTCATGGTTGGCGCTTCCTTGTGGTCCAAATCCAGACGCAAGCCCATTGACGACGCACTCATCATCTTCATAATCGGTCCACCCGGCGCAGGCAAAGGCACACAGAGCACCTTCCTGGTCAAGCGCTTCGGCCTGCAACACCTCTCTTACGGGGACTTGATGCGCGGTCTGCGCAAGAGCGGGGACCCGGGAGTATCCGGACCGAAGACCAAGCCCAACACCGGAAACCCCAGCGTCCCCGACGATATGGGCGCCTGGTTGCTGTGGCGGGAGATTCGCAACGGAGGACTCGAAGGTAAGGAGTTCTGGCTCGTGGACGGCTTCCCGCGAAGACCGGAGCAGATTGAGGAATGGCTTCATTTACTGCCACCCGCGGTCTTGACGGTATACCTGAAGTGTCATCAGGATATCTCCAAACAGCGTGTAGCATCCCGGGGTGATGAGGCTGAGGCGGAGGCGAGACCGGAGGATCTGGATCCTGAGACTGCGATGCGCCGGATTGATGAGTTCCATAACAATGTGGATTTCGTGGTGGCCAAGCATAAAGAGAAGGGCATGAAGGTCTTTGAGGTGGACACAAATCGCAGTCCAGAGGATGTTCAGAAGGACCTGGAGAAGATTATGGAACCTCTGATCCAGTCAATTTCGTCAACTCAGCGGTCGTAATTCGAGTCATGGAAGGAAGTAAGCCATTTGCAGGTAGATTGAGTCCTTTAGACGTGGGGGTTCAGAAAGACGTAGTCATATCCCAGAATAGTGTCACAGCTTCAGTTATCCCACTCTTGTCGTGAAGTTGGTGAATTCTGGTCCACCAGCGCACTATCTCTTATAGCTAATATCATTTCTAACGAAGAAAGACTCTATGATAGCATAACAGAAACCTTGTCTGGCCAGACTCGCTCTAGACCTTCGAGAGGCCTACTTTCAAGTTGACCCCGCTCGCAGTTCATGCAGATGCCTGATTATTTTGATCACCCTCTCCCTATCTGAAAGGTCCTCAAAAGACCATTTGGCGCCTCTGAACAGTTTCAGACATACCCATAAAGCCAGGAAGACGAAGATCTGCAATCATAGAGTTAGCGACATAAAACCCCACAAGACGATTGTCTTCTTACAGCGAGATACGCCGACAAGAATGGCAAGATGTTGAAACTTTTCCATAGCGCTGCGCCATTAGAGACTAGTAGCAGAAACAAACAGCTGATCAGGGCCATGTAGGCTAGGAACGGCTGTCCATGGCTTCGATAAGGGTAATCGCTTCTTTCGTAGTTCCAGCGCTGAACTTGAGCAATCTTTCGGCTCTCAAGAGCACGTCGGTGCTTGTCGATGCTACGCCAAGTTAGATGACCGAATTTACATCAGACAGAGGCTACATACCAGTGATAATACCGAATAAAAGCCAGGCACTGACATGCCCAAACAATAACAACACCAGCAGAGCCCATCTGGGCTAGAATCTCGATAAACTACGCAAGGAAATTAATTAATTGCTCTCACTAGACTCCCGAATACGTGGGCGACAAACCATGCCGATGGGAGTATTTGTGTCAGTGCCTCCTGAAATCTGGAGGAAAGGTACCCACCAGAACGCGATCGCCGAGAAGACCATCGCTCTCAATGGCACCTTGCGTCTGTTCGTCCTTCCGAACCAAGCCAGGGTTCTCAACACCCATGGTTGCCCGGCACCTCCATCTAAGCGACTTGTCAAGCCAAACAAACTTCGTGAAGCCACGTAAAGGTTCGTGTTGGCGCATGTGAGGGCCGTGAAAACCAGGAAGAAGTTGAAAACATGGTCTAGAATCCGGGCGTTGGACCGGCCCGCGATGACCACAAAAGCAGAAGATGTTGCGTTCTTGTGGTGGGCTCTGTCCTCATCAGAATACCATTTGCAAGCCGTGGTGTTTTGGACCCAGCTAAGATGCGGAAGGGCGCAATCATCGGGCCTAATGTTTAAGGAGACGAGCATGCCGCTGAGTGTATATGCCACGCCCACAAGTACTGAAATAAAGATGGCCGAGAACTTGACAGTGCGTCCGATGAGAGTTTCGGCATTTGTTGGTCGGGATTCAGCAGCTGAACCTTCTTGGGACGGGCGATGACGAGGTTCTGGCCATTTCGCTTCTAGGGCTGACGCTGCGACTATTTCGACGCCAACATAGGCAAATGCTGCGATTGATAGAGACATACTGGTAGGTCTAATTAGCGGGAGGTTCAGACAAGATTTTGATGGCAGACCAACAGAAGAGCAACGCCCCAATCTGGTGCTGCGTCGGCATCATACTGGAAGGGATCCTTGAAAACTGGAGTTTTGATTAGACATATGACCATAGCGTATGATAGGCAAACTGACTAGGTACGGCCTCTCCGCCTGATGCAGAACCTGTTGAGGAGGTCATGAGTCAGTGCTGTTGAGTCGATCAATGTCGGGAATGAGATGTACCTTCTCCAGTGATAGCAATGAGAGCCACCACGATGACGATCAGAAAGGCGATCTTGATGCCTCCTGTGACCACTTCAACAAGCCCATATATCTGAAATGATGTGAGACGAGTATGGTAAGACGATCAGTCACTACTTACTTCAATGCCGAATGCGTTTACAAACACCATCATGATGGGAATCAAAACATAGACAATTCCTACTGATAGACCTTGGTTCGACTGGTCTATCCAAAAGTTCATCAACGCAGAGCTAGTTGCAATGAGCGCGGAGAAGCTGACGGCGTACGTAAACCTCATGCGGATCAGTATCATCAAACTCAATCTTGAGGCGATCTTAGATTGGATGGAGTCGCTTACCAATATGCAACGCCGACAGCGATCCCAAGCTCGTGGTCCACAAAGGTGCCAACGTAGACAGACAGCGCACCTGGTACAGGCCAGATGCATAAAAGCTCCGTGACGCACTGCATGACAGCCCAAGCTAGGAGACCAACGAGGACGAAAGAGAACAGGACAGCGAGAGGGCCGCCGATTTCGAGAATCTGACCGCTTCTCCAGTAGAGGCCTGTTCCCAATGTTCCATTAATGGTAATCATCTTGAAGAATGTTAGCAAACTACAACTAGATACGAGATGACCAATAGTGTCACTTACGAACAGATGTATCCCCTTCAACTTTCTCTTGACAGTGCGGTCCGGCTCTGGCTTCACCAGAACCTCAATTGGGGGTCGCTCGGTGAAGCCCTGGTTCCCATCGGAAGTTTCGGATGGCCCATAGTCACTAGCTTTTTGATGGATAAGAACGTTGGAGGAACTCTCGGGAATTGCGCTCGGGGACAGAGGTGATACAACCGGCCCCATTTCCGTGGAACCGCGAGGTATCCAGTCCGGCATCCAGTCCGAAGTGGGGGTGGTCCCGTTCGGGTCCGTCGTCATCGTCATCACAGCAAACGAGAACTACAACTTTACATGTAATCGCAAAACGCCTGGCTTATGGCAACACAAATAGGATGAAGGAAGAAGTCATGCGAATCGAAATCCAGCGTGGCCGAAATACTCAGGTGTTTTGACAATGGAATCTTTCGCGATCTAGGAGGTAACCGTAAATTCGCAGCCTGTTGCTGCCTTCCCGCCGGGCGCAGGGCAAACATTCATCAGCCAAACATGTCTTATGTGTTTTTTTTTTCTTCTTCTAGGAGGTTGCAGAGGGCTGGAGCATCAGCCACAGTTAGGCTTCCGCCCAGAGATCGTCTTGGAAGGGTTTGGGCTGGGGCTGTGACCGCCTTATCTTGGGCGGTCTCGACCTCGGCCTGCTAAGAACTGACCTCATACATCTTTAATGAGCCCTAAACTCGTATTCTACAAGGGCACATTCCAGAGTGAGGCTGCCAACTGTATGTCTTATCCATCGTCACCTGCCTTCTCACCTTCCTTATCGGGTTACCTCCGGCATGCTACGTGATATGACGGCACATGTTTGCTCCCGCCGCATTTCCGAGCATACTCTTAGCCCCGATGTACTAGACAATGGAGAATAATAACCCGAATTTGGAAGGCAAAAAAGCCTGCACATCTCGGGCCCGAGCCAGATGGGTCTGAAGTGTTCTGGGCAAACATCTTATTGCGGCCGCAGAGGCAGCATACGCTTGCCTGCAGGTGCCAGGAGGTGTGTTCAGCTCGGAGTCGAACCACCTGTTATTCGCCAAGGTCTGGTGTCACACACTCAATTTACTGTCACGGGACTGGTGCGCGAACCGCGGAAGCAGTCCTAGACACAGTCAGAGTCGCAGCCTGGGCCTTCGGTGACGTGTCGTTTGTCAGCGGTTTGCTACTGAACAAAAGTGTGCTTTTCTCCTACCATTGCGTTGCTACCAACAGCGACTGGCGACTTATTTGTATCTGTTGATTCTCTAGAATCGTGATTATCTCTGTGCACCACACTACCCAAACACGCAATAGCCGAGGCGCATTTCAACATGGGCCAGGTTGAGCAAAACGTTGCTAATCGGTATCTCAAGAAGGCCAGCCTGCAGAGGCTCCTTGAGAGGCTCTTCCCGGGGCAGACTGAGTTCAATATTGAAGTATGCCTTGCCGCCAAGCCCCTCCCTTACCCTCCTCTGGACCCCTGTCAGCTGAACCGTAGCCTGCAGATGAGGGATGACGTATGGCACTTCAAGGCACCAAAGGAGGTCGACAGCGTATGTCAAACGCGCCCATTGCTCAAATGTATAAGATGAAATGGAATTTCACTGACTAGTGTCACCTATAGGCTGAGATTGAGTAAAGAAATAGCCCGAGGTAGACTCGCGTGATTCGACGATTTGCTAATGAAAATTTTGCAACCAGTGCCATCCGCGATCAATGAGGTGATTGAATCCCGAGAGCCTCCGGTCGGCAGTGCCGATCTAGCGGTGGCAGGGCATGTAAGCGCTGGAACATAGGTTGGGCGCATTACCTTCGGGGTACATAGACAGCCTGAGGTCGGGAAGTACATATGAGCACCTATGTGTGCAGAGGATCACAGGACTGTATTTTCTGTTAGTTTTACGTTGTAGCATTCTCAGTTACTGCCTAGCATTGCATCAATAATGACATCGCTACAACAATGTTTTGTCGACGAAGCCATCGAGCCGGTCAAACTGATTGAAGTCCCACCTTCTTCAGCTGAGAATGACAAGAGCGACCTGGCTGTTCATGAGTTCTTGGACCCGCAGAGCCTGAGTTCATACATGGAAGATTGCCGAAACAGAGACTTCACCTACCGCTTCATGTACGCGATCGAGCTTCACCACCTCGTCAACTTACTCACCTTGTTCCTAGATCGATATGCCAACGCAACTCATGGAGACCGCTGCAGATCACCAAGCCTATGATGGAGCTACTCATAGACGGTTTCGAGCTAGGCGACTCACTCTGGGAGTTGGCATCATGCTTTTACGTCCGGAACATGGATGTCGAAGAAGTGTTTTGCATGCCTTTCACGGAGCGCAGGACTGAGTCGGTCGTCGGTATGTCATATGCAGAGAGATGAAGAATTCACACCCCTGACACACAGCTTTCGATCAGAGGCGGCATACACCATTCGATACCCCGAATTCAAGCCGGAGAGCAACAAGTGGGTCATTAGACAGACCGGTGTCTACCATCGTACCAATTTCAAGACAAGCCAAAATCTCTGCATATTATTCAACCCGATGCCCGGTGCGAAAGCAAATCAAAAAGCTCAAGAGTGGCTGTTTGAACATTCCAGAAATAACGAATTCGATCCCTTATGGCTGCACAGAGTTCTTCATGAGACCCATCTGCCGTCGTGGAGGTCATACATTGCTCACTTTGAGCGACAGTTCTTGCCTATGGTTAGAGCCTCACAAAAGAACCATGTGCTCCTGACAACGAAAGATGCTGACTTGAGCTAGGCGCTTACAACATTTGCCACATTCATCGAGGAGCCATCTACCCAAACGTCTAGTCACCTCACGACACTGGCCAGAATTGAGAATCGTTTTCTCCAGATACCAGCCATCCTTGCTTCGTCAGAGGATGTTCTCAAAGAACTGTCTGAGCTGTGTAACTTCGGGCAAAACAACAAGACCCACGCTGCGGCGAGCCCATCGTCTGTAGACTTTGAGAACTTCCGGCGCCAATGTGGTGCTTTCTCTCGAACGGCTTCCTACCTTCATCAACGAGCCCAGACGACAGCACAACTCCTCGCCAACACGTTGTCTTTCCGAGAACAATTAGACACAAGAAAGCAGAACGAGAATATGTTAAACCTCAATAAGTCGGTGGTCTTTATTACTACTCTGACCTTGCTGTATCTACCGCCATCGTTCATTGCTGTAAGCCTTGCTCCTAACTCCGAGTACCAGGAAAATCATTTGCTAACGTCTATAGACCTTCTTTGGTATGAACTTCTTCGACTTGGATGACGAGAACAACAGGATTGTTAGCACATCGATGATCTGGATATACGTCGTTGCTTCGGTTATACTTACTGCTGCTACATTCATCATCTACCACATGCTCCTGGAGGGAGGTCCCTTTGGCAAACGGAAGATGGTCTTGCCAAAAGCGGGGGAATGGAACCAGCTGAAGATATGGGTCCGAAAGAGAAGCACATTTGCCGAGAAGAATTCCCTTGCTGTTTGATAGCCAACCTCCCTAGGAAGACCGAAATGTTGATGAGGGTTGTAAACCGGTAAGAGTGATCTTGTGTATCGCATAACGGTTCCCCTCAACAAGCGCAGCTACAAGAACGTGACGATTGGCCTCCACGTCGACTAGTCTGACCGTGAACTCGTCGTAATCAGAAAGCCCGGGAAGTTGCACTAGTTCTTTAACGCCGACGGGATCCTTCGTGTTCGGCATGCTGATCTCAAGTAGAATGATTCTGTGGCTTGCTCTTTTCGTCCCGAAAGCGAGGAGCTTATCGTCTTTCTTGTTTACCATGATCTTCAGGATGCGATATTTGTCAATTATCTTGTGCAGCTGACTTGGCCTGTCCCTACCCAAGGCATTGGGGAAATCAAGCTTGTAGAGATGTCTTTCTCGAGAGACGACTACACAAGATATTTCGGTGTGAAGTTCAGAGAGGGCTGTGAAAAGAGGAGCTGTGTTACTGTCGAGCCCCTACGATTGTGCACTGCGATCAGCAACTTGCATGACTAGGTAACAGCGCATCCTTTTAACGTAGATTGTGTACTCACTTGCGGTATGAGATCGACTCTATCAATACTCTTAGTCTTGAAAGAGAAATGGACGATAGATACTTTGTGTATGTCGTGCTTTGTCAGCTCAGGCCGTACAACCATGTATCCATCGGTTTGATTGCGGAGTGACATGCTGATTGTATCTTCAGCCGGCCAGCTCAATTTCAATGGTGGTTGAAAGTTCAGAGGCGTATTGGTTCTATCTGAAACCCAACCTGTACTTTCAGGGTTGACCTTCCGTCTGAAGAAGAGTTAGTCATGATCATCATAGTCTCAGCCCGTAGAAGGAACCACTCACCCGGACTCAATCAGGTCTAAGATTCGCGCTTGGAACAAAGATCCCGAAAGCCTCTCATTCTCAATATTCTGAAGTGTACAAATCATAACCTGATGGTCTGCTGAAATAGCCAAGTTATTGACTTCGGGGTGCGGTAGCGTCACATGATAGCATGTCTCCAAATCTGCATTGACCGATTGTCCAGCTTCGAGGTCAAATATATAGCACTTGTTAACCGATGTTAGAACCATTCCCTCTGGTTTCTTCAAAGGTACCTGTATGGTGACTCACGTTAAATGTACCGCCGGTAGTCGTGGCAATCAGGTACCTCTCAGTCAAAGCTACCGCTTTCCAGTAGAAAGCGGACCCTGCAAGGGAGAATTCGGCCGCCGGACTCAAAGCTTTCTCACTTTCAAGTGGAGCAGAAAGAGAAGTAAAGAGTATGAGTTTGTAGTCACCCCAATAGACTAGCATAGTCCCATTTGGCGAGATCTTGCAGCTTTTCATTGTGTCATCGGCATCCTGAGCTAGACGCCACTGCTGAATAGAACGGTCGCCTTTAGGTCTCGCTTCCGGTGATTTGCTCCGGATTCTGGACGTGTGTTAGCTGATTAGAATTTAGAATAGAGTATTGCAGGACAATTTAAATGATTTACCTCTCTATAATTGAAAGTTTCCTTGTTTTCTTGGGCTCTTCGGGGACTGGAGAGCTTTCAAGATGACGATATGCAGCCATTGCTTCTTTCAGAGCGTTCTCGACGTCTTTTGCCGTACACCTCTTCTCCTGGTCCAAATTCAGAGCCTTGTGCTCAAGGAAGCTGAGGATTGTGTGAACCACCTTTTTCTCTCCTGAGCTTCGTGTGCCGGCTTTGTTGGCGAGCTGATGATGCCAATCTAGGACTGCATGGTGAAGAGCAAATTTCCCAAACGACTTCTCCCAGACAAAACTATCCGAACCATCATCCAACCCTTTGCGATCTTTCAGCCGGTCAATTGTGTACTGAGTGACGCTGTCCGCACCACCTTCAAGATAAGCAAAGAAAACACTCAGTACGCAGCCAAGAGACCAGACATCGCTCTTGGTGTTCATGACTTTTCCAGCGAGGAAGGATTCTCGAGGCAAATAGGTTCCTTGTCCTCGCCTATTCTGCGTTCCCGATGGAGCATCCTCGTGTACTTCCGGCCGTGGTCTAAACCATACGCTAAAGTCTCGCTCCTCAGGCTCAGCATGATTTCTCCGTCGAACCTTGACTCGCGACATCCCAAAGTCGCTCAGCTTCCAAATTTGACGATGCTCCCGATCTTCGCCTGGAAAAACAAGAATATTGCTGGGCTTTAGGTCCATGTGGTAGCACACAACATCTTCAAGGTCCGAAGTCTGTAATTCGTGGTGGAGAAAGTTGAGTCCTGTCGCCAGACCCATGGCGGATCGGATAAGATTCGCTCGCACTTTTGGTGTCTTGATGGAAGTTGAAATGTCCTTTTTCATGTAGGCGCCAAGGTCACATATTGCCAGCGGCATGAAAAGACTGTAGGTTGGCGAATGGTCGGTCCCTAGAGGCGATTCGACGCGAAGGGTGCCAAGATTCTCCAGGATATTTTCACAGGTTTTTGAGGCGCTAAGGATCATCTTCATGACGTTGCCCTCATCTTGAGAACTCATGTCGCTAGATGACTGAACGATGTAATCCTTCCGTGCAACCTCTCGTGGCTTGTTTGAAACCTCATCGGTACGGTGATCCTCAATATGGCCTCGGGCGATCTTGATCATGTAGACTTTTCCAAACGATCCTGAACCGATTTGCTTTTCCTTCAAGTAGGGAAGTCGCTGAGTCTCAGAGTCATGGACGATCACTTCTTCCCTTTGAAGTAGCACAACGGTGCAAAAGATTGCCTGTGAACCGAAGAAGATATCTGCATCATTTGAATCGCATCCCACGAAAAATTCTCGTAGACTGTCGCGATCAGCTGGGAGAGAAGTAGCATCCTTGATGTGCGATTGCTTAACAGGCCAAATGTCTGCGGCAGCAAGCTTAGTCGTGAAAACCCTCGCAGCATCAATACTACAGCCGGCAAATGCAATGATAGCTATGAAGTTATGTAGGCTTCGTGTTTGAATATTCCGAGCAAAGTCGTCTGCCGAGATTGAGAACTGGTCATCGTTGATGCTTTGGAAAAATAGTCGGAGGTAATGAGATTCTAGCACATTGGCTGCTGTATCCCGAGTGGCGAACCGAAACTTGTCCGAGTCCTTCCTCTCCAGATTGTCCAGGAGGCGGCGGCGAATGTCGCGGCATAAGTCAGTGTACTCCTCGGACCCCATCGTTCGCGCGGGGATACCCAAGCCGTCGGAACGGCTTCCACATGGCCCCAGGCGATGATCGTACGAAGAGAATGGCGTGCTGGATTGGAGTGAGATGCGAATGGTTCGCAGAAGTAAGCATGAATGGGGTTCTTGAGACAGAAATGGACTGTTGGGGCGCAGCAGCCTGGCCCAATAGCAGCAGGGGTAAATCGTGATTGATTGGGTACGGGGCAGCGCCCGACAGGCCTCACTTTAGAGACATCTGCAGGCCGCTGATAGTTGCAGAGCAAGGCAGACATGGCTGCTGCGCCTCTGAGAGCCTTCCCAACCATCTGCCTGCTGTCGCATCGCGATCGACTGTTTGCTAAGACTGGAGCATGATGCATCTAGGCCCTTCGAACCCTTGGCGGAGTGATCTTGGAATATTGAGTCTGGAAACCCCCCCGGCCTCCAAGAGAGATTACTGTGTCAGCAGGCCTAGCCCGCTGACATCTCCCAGGCCTTCGACGGCATTTTGCACATTCCGTGCAGTGGAGCACTCCACCGAGACGTCACCGGCTCCGTGCCGGTGTCCGGCAAAGTGGGACCATGGCAGAATCGGCGTCGGAGCGGCGCCGGTGTGCTTATGGCTTGTTCTTTGCTCCAGATTAAAACGAGATCTGGTCGAAGTACCAAAAAGCAGAATACGACACAGTAACAAAACGTCCAATCTGTCTGTAGATGCTAAAGCAAGGGACTGCATCTAGCCGTCGGCGATCTGTGCTGCATAATATTCGCTGGCCATGGGTCAGCAATTGAATTGAAGGCTGCGTGCGTGAGCACGTGCGATAGTAATTGAACTTGATGATGCTCACCGCGGGTTTTGGGGTCAATTGAAACAGGGGGCGGAAGACCGGCACCTCTCCCACTCATTTGTTGAACAAGCCAAGCTTTGGAAGATAGACTCTCGGATAAGCAACTCCTGCAATCGTTGGTTTGGTTTCTGTCCTACGTGCGGCTTGTTTCCGAGTCAAGGAGGGGGTTACTTTCCCCTTTTGTTCTGCGATTTCAAGGGGATCGGTGCATGGTTTACATGAGTCACTTTCGCTTGATTGCCCAGTCATCGGCGATATGAAAGATAAGGCGCGCCCATCGTTTGACATCGGACACTGCGCGGAATCCTTTTCTGTGTTGTCATACAGCAAAGGTTAATGACTCCTACTTTCAATTAACGTTTATAACCGTGTTATGACGCCCCAAACAACGCCAACAATGCCATTGAGGCCAGAGATCCAGCGGTCAAGCTCCTCTGAGGAGCCGGTGGGATATCATCGGCACGAGACTGCCGATCCCGAGAAGAAGAGCGCACGGAACGACCTACGAGACGATGAACCATTGCAATCTCCTCCAGAAATATTGACATTTCCCGATGGAGGCGCACGAGCTTGGTTGCAAGTCGTCGCTTGCAACATAACAAACCAAATTTCGTGGGGTTACCCCTCCTCATACGGCGCCTATCAAGCCTACTACACAACAACGCTGGGCCTGCCGTCAGCCCAAGTCTCGTGGGTAGGCTCGGTCCAAATATTTCTGGCTTTCGGAATCTGCGCTTTTTCGGGAAGATTGGTCGATGCTGGTTACGGAAGACATGCTGTCATCGGGGGCTCCTTCATGGCCGTGACGGGTACGCTTTTGACCAGCTTCTGCACCAAGTACTGGCAGATCTTCCTTGCACAAGGGTTGTACACCGGTATCGGCATGGGTATCATGTTCATGCCAGGAATTGCCATTGTCGGGTCGTACTTCAAGCAGCGAAGAACTCTAGCGTTGTCAATTGCGAACGTGGGCACCGGACTTGGATCAGTCACTTTTCCGACGCTCCTCAACTACACCATCCCTCACGTCGGATTCCCGTGGGCGGTCCGATGCCAAGCGCTCATGATGCTGGTCCTCGCCGTCATCGCCTGCACACTTCTCAAGCCTCGCCTCCCGCCGAGAAAGTCAGGGCCAATCCTGGAATTGGAGGCATTCAAGGAAAGAACTTACTCCTTCTTTGCTGCGGGCTCTTTCTTCTTCTTCCTTGCACTTTACTTCAGCTTCTTCTACGTAAGTAAATCGTGTTTACAGATGTCGATCTCTTGGAGATTAGGACTAGGGAAATTAACAGCCTCCAGATCAACACCTTCGCTCAGGTCGCTATCGGACTTTCATATACGGACTCAGTGGCACTTCTTCTGATCCTCAATGCTTCTGGAATTCCCAGTCGTGCTCTGGCTGGCATCCTAGCAGGATACGTGGGCGCCATCAACACATTCATATTCAGCAACGGGCTTGTGGGTGTGATGTACTTTGCGTGGATCGGAGTCCGCAACAGGCCTGGTTTGTACGCGTTATCTGTCATTTTCGGCATCGCCAATGGCTTCGCACAAGGTATCTTCACCCCAGCTCTGGCGAGCTTGACGGAAGACCCTCAGAAAATGGGAGTTCGCTTCGGCATGGTTGCGACAATTGTCGGCGTGGCATCCTTTGCGGGCCCACCTATCGCTGGAGCTATCGTTGACGGAACTGGAAAGTACATTTGGGCGCAGATTTGGGCAGGAGTGGTCACGTTCTTGGCATGTCTCTTCCTGGCTGCTGCTAGGGTAGCTGCTGTTGGATCCGCATGGACGGCGAAGGTGTGAAAGCAGTGCGGGACCAAACATGGAGATTGCCGTACAAATATGTTTCTATGAAATAGAGTTCAAAACTAAATCCGGACTACTCCTTAAAGGACCACCGGAAGCGTTCGGGGGTTAGTTATAACCTTAGTTCTTAGCCCAAGCCTTCGCAAGAAGCTCTTCAACTGTCGTCAGGCGCAGCTCAGGAAACATGTCATTCAAGCGGCCCTCCTTAGGCAAGGCGCAAACACCGCTGACAACCATGAGACTGAATGCAACTGTCATCTGCTTCAAAAGCGCCACGGGGATACCGCTTGACTCATTGGGAATCGACACCAAAGTTGCATCCCCGCTCTTGAGCTTCTCTACATCGTCATAGATCACCTCGAACTTGGCGTCTGGACTTGTGTCAGTCTGGCGATCTCAAAGCTCGCGCTATTTTACAGGCCCATTACTCACTGTGATACTTTTCGAGAAGGGCTATTATCTCGTTGAAAGTAGCGTCTGTGCCGCTGATTGAGGCAGTCTTGGGCCAATTAGGTTCATCAAGAAGGCGAACAATAAAGCGGGCGAGGTCGATGGTGTATGTCATGCTCATGACATCTTTTCCGGTTCCTGGAACAACTGCCTTCCTGAGAGACATGTCGATGCCAGGGCTGAATGGCATCATGTAGGAGTGGACGTTCGGCATGGCCCAGTAGTCCATGAACAATCCTGCATAGATGCGAATGTACTCCAGGCCTGACTTCTCGATGGCGATCGTATTTACAAGACGGTATTGCTCGCCAAAAGACTCATTGAGATTACTACTTTAATTAGTTCCAGGTATCTCGACAAGACTTTTTAAGTGGCCTTACTTCTTATCAACAGGCGTGAAATACTCGCTGGGAACAAAGCGTTGAGTTGTCTTCGACTTATCCGCAGCCGCGATGAGATTGATCTGAGCGTTGCTGGATTTCTCGGATTCCGGGTTCAGGGCGGAAATAACGGTGTCGATGCTGTGTTCTTCAAGGACTTTGACGAGAGTATCGACATTTTCGTAGTCTACCTCGAGAAAGGAAAGAGCACCCGGGAGGGCGGGGGATGGAGACTTGAAATACATCATATCAGCTTGTATCCAGTGAATGTGGCAGATGAAAAGGCTGGTGTAATAGCCCCGGTGAGTAGTATCAATCATCACAATGGGCATAGTTACCTTGCGCCCCAGCACGAAGAACTGATGTTTTCCGCTGAGCTGCAACTGCTCCACGATGGCTCTGCCAACTCCACCCGTGCCTCCAGCGACAGCAACTTTGGCCATTTTGAAATGAAGCTTAGATGAATAGAAAACGCGAAAGTGGTGGTTACAGGACGGCTGTAATTGTTGTGAGTTGTTCGACTCTGCATTCCAGTGGTTTCTAGTTGTAGGTGAATCATCTTTGTTTGTATAACTTTCGGTGAATGCTGGTAGCGGCTTTGAATCGACACGCAAGTCTGGACAGATCATTCATCTCAACGATTTCGCGGAGCGGAGCGGAGGCTTGGGCCTCTCCGCACTTCATTCATCGGCGTTGGGAACGCGCGGGATCCGCACCCGAAGGCCCGTGACTAGCTCCCGAGATTTTCGACCGCCGGCCGGTCTCCGCACCGGGGTGATTGAGAACCCCGATGAATCAAGTATGACAACATAAGTTGCAAAGACTCATATTCTGAATCAGGCTACTGCGAATGTGGTTGGCCCTGAACTCAATAACTGGAACTCATCCTTCCCCGGATCTAATTCAAGTGTCAGCTTGCGGGTCCCCAAACCGGCACCTTCCGTTTAACTCCGGCAATTTGATGACACTGGGTCTCTTCCCTTTTGTTCAGTTGACTGAATGGCCGCACAGATCCGCAATGCCAAGACCCCATGCAGGCGTCGTATTCACTCAAGTTGCTGTCAGTCGCGTATTTGTAGCTATTAAATAATTGCATGCTCAAACGGCAAGCCGGACAAACCAATAAAGAAAACAGCCAGGAAACGTGTGAAAATTGAGTAATCAATTCGTATCTATTGTGTGCCAACCATCTATATGCAAACGCCTTGCTATGCTACTTCCCCTGAGACCCGTCACCCCATCGCTGCTAAATGCTTTGAACCAGCCCGAACATAAGGAAAGAAAATCCAAAAAACGCCATTATATGCAATGTTCAAGTCCCCTTATGAGACTTAAGAAGTGTAGCCGGCAGCGGCGTCAGCAGCAGTAGCCTCAGCAAGCTTGGCAGTGCCGACGGAGACGGTGGGGATCCAACCCTGGGGGTTGACATCGGTGCCGGTGGTGGCAATCTCCTCGCCAGTGGCGTTGACACCGATGGTGATGTAGCCGACCAGGCCGTCCTCAATGCTGTCACCGAGAAGAGAGACGCTGATGAAGGGGTTGTAGCCGTCCTCGCTGGCGCTGGACAGGACAGAGTCCTCGTCGTTGGTGGTGCGGTTCAGGGTCTCGAGGTGAGAAGAGTAGGGGCTGACGGCGTAGACTTGGGAGAGCAGGTCCTCCTCGAAGAAGAGCTGGCCGACGTGCTGAATGGCGCTCTGGCTGTAGGAGATACCGCTGGAGGCGTTGGCCTGGACGGCGACGTGGATGTGGGTGGAGCGGGAGACGTAGTAGCCGGGGAACTTGGTGAGGAACTCAATCATGCCGTTGGAGTCGGAGACCTGGACGCCGCGAAGGAAGGTCTCGTCGTCGGTGGTGCCGTCGGAGCGCTTCTCCCAGCCGTCGAGGAGCTCGGAGGTGTCCGGGTCGATGCCGGTGAAAGAGGCATAGGATCCAGTGGCGTTGCAGTGCCAGATGGAAGCGGAGGCACCCTCCAAAGGCTCACAGGTGTTGATGTCCATGACGCCAATGTCGAAGTAGAAATCGATGCCAGGCTGGGACTCGCGGAGGTCGTGGCGGTTCATCTCGCCGTCGACGCCGTAGGGGCCGAAGATGGTCTCAGGGGCCAAGAGGCAGGTGTTGTTCTGGATGGAAGTGTACTGCAGAGTGTTGCGCTTGGACATGCCGTGGCTGCTCGGGACGATGTCGCCGTTGGCGACGCGGCGCTCGTAGAGACGCTGGGAGCGCTTGGCGATGATCTCGGCCTTGCGCTTCTCAATGGCGGCGGCACACTTGTTGGTAGAGCGACCAGCCAGGGCAGCCTCGCGTCTGATGTTCTCCTTGGTCAACTTCTCGGGGTGAGCGAAGACCTCGGTGGCCGCCAGGGAGAGGGCAGTAAGAGCGAATGTAGTGAACTTCATTGTTGCGGTTGGCTGGAAAAGAAAAACCTCAGATGAAGTTGTTGAGACGGTTACTGGAGGACGTGGTAAAAGTGAGAGTGGTTAAGAAGTGATTGGTAGAGGTAGTGAGTGAGTTGTGAATGTGAGTGTGATGAGGATGATGAATTGAAGGATTACTTTGTCGCGGAGAACCCTCCTTTACTTATACAAAATCCCTTCATCTTGAAGTCGTCATGGTCTATGAGCCTCGTTGCTAGCCTCTACAGTCCAGCCTCTGCCTTACGCCTCCTATCGCATGACGCCTAATTACGACCGTCCCCTGTACCGTCGGTGTTGTCCCGATAGAGTCCTGTGGGTATTGCTGCGGACGGTTAACTGGGGTGACGATTCGTAATTGACTGACGTCCCATTGGCCGACCAGCTGTATTCTCGACCTGTAGAGGCTCTCCATGTGGCCCAGAATAGAGTGTGGTAGTAGCTTAGCATGAAATTCTACGGGCAGAATGGTAAGGGGCCGGTATAAGCCATCCGGGAGGTGGGAGGCCAAGCCGTCGGGAGGTGGGATTCGGACCCGCTCCGCGGGACTCAGCCCCCCGGGGACCGGGCCCATTCCCTACCGGAGCCGAAAATTTGGACCTCGGCGACCACGAAAAGCCTCCATCGCCATCATCTCACTGACGCGTTTCCCGGTCTTACGTGACCTAGAGGCGGAATTGCGATCCTCCTTACTCTATCCAAAATAGACGCGCCCCTCATGCACCAAGCTTTTATATGAAAGGGGGGCCTTATGGGACGAACTTTTGACAGCCAACAGGTGTAAACGTCTGATTTTTTTGCGTCTGATGGCGTATGCTGTAAGGATCTGTCTGAAGCCCAGGCATTTTGTAAGTCCAATGGGTTCTCTGGGGTCATCGATGTGAATGGCACCTTGGCATAACGGCATTTCCGTCTGTGCTACCATAGGGCTGGTAGACAGACCCAAGAGCCCCTTCGACAATGATATGTTGATTTTTTTGATATTGGAATCTTTCTCAAATGGAGTCGCGTTGGCTGTAGCGTTGCCTTTTTGAGTCCAAATAGGCAAGTTTCCAGAAAGGGGATGCAGATGCTTGGCATCATGGCATAACAGCCACATGGTCGCACAATTCTTCTCAGTCGGCCTGCAATTATTGCGATTACTCTGATGTACCTTCCATCGACCGTTTCGAGGCATTCTAGCCAGCTCCATGGTTTGGTGATGCGTGTTGAACGACGCGTCGTCATAACATCCGGTGGGATGGATAGGCTGAGTAGCGTACGTAACTGTCACTAGCACCAACGACCACACGTTCCCCCAAATTTGCCCTACGACGGAAGAAAAGAGCGTGGAGAGTGGCGGAGTAAGTGATAACGCCCAATTGCATTTCAGTACATCAACGTGACAGGATAGCTGTAGAGAACGGAAGCACCGTGATTGGCGGGTAGGTCTCTCCCACACCGGGTTCACCCTTGCAGGCAATCAAACCGAGGAACACCGTTGTACGTCTCCATCTCCTGGGCGGAAGTGTCCGATGGCACATATAGGACGAGGATAATACGAAAGTCGACCGCCAAGTTGAAAAGGAGTCTAGAACCCGGAAGTAGGTAGACTGGCTGCGCTCAGAATGAAGTGAAACCTGAGGTTGAAGGAGTGCCGATCTGCACACCAAAGCCTTTACAAAATCCAAGAGGCCCCTCATGTCACAATCAATCACACAAACACCAATAACTTTCTTTGAAGAAAAAAAGTGAATTAGCAGAGCCGAACTAACTATCTACTGCTAGAAGAAAAGGTTGTCTGATGACAGGTGGCCATCCAATTAGCTGCCCACCAGGGGTCTTGAGCCATCAGAATCTCAAAATCCGTCCAAAGAAATCTGGTCGCTTAAGCCTCGAAGTCAACCTCGCGCTTGGCAGCAGGAGCGGCGGCAGCAGCGCCAGCGGGAGGGATCTGGATGGCCATGACGCCACCGAAGGGGCCGGCGCCGTTGTTGTTGGCGATCTTGACCAAGCAGACGTTCTGCAGGTTGCCGGAGGTACCCGTGCACTGGGTGCCGTCGGGGACGGAGAAGGCCATGGGCTGTGGAGAATTGAATGTTAGCCACTGGATTTTACCACATTGCGTAGAGAGGTGAAGGTGTTACTTACGAAGTCCTTGTTGACGTTGGCAGCACGCTTGTAGATGGCACGCTCGAAGAGGTCACGGGCGTTCTTCTGGCCGGGGACCTGGCCGTTGGGCCTGATGTTTCCGTTGTTGCCGGGAACGTTCTGGGTGGCGGTGAGCTCGACGCCGTTGGCGAAGGAGCCGGTGCCGGTGGGGTCGAGGACAGCGCGGAGAGGGCCGGCACCATCGGTGGTGACGACGTGGAAGGTTCCGGAGATGCTGCCGCCGGTGGAGGAGACCTGGGGCAGGGTGCCGCCGGACATGGCGTTGGCGGCGTCGATGTCGGCAACCTGGACCTTGCCGTTGCCGGTGGTGCGGCCGAGACCGTCGGTCATGATGTTCTTGCTCTTGAAGACAGTGGTGTCGACTTCAGTCTGTGATGTATAGTGGTTAGCGCGCGCTTCATTGAAGTGACTATTGTTGTTAAGAAACTGACCTTCTTGTTGGGGCCGGTGAGAGGGACAACGCCGCCCTGGTTGGCCAGAGCAGTGCCGTTGCCGCCGAGGTTGCCAGTCAGGACCACAGGCTTGCCGTGGGCGGCGACCAGGGGAGCGGCTGCGAGAGCGAAGAGGAGGGTCTTGGAAACCATTTTGATTGATTGAACGTTGGACGTTGAAAAAAGGATTTTGAGTTAATTATAGATGGCGGGATGGCGATTAGACTGGTTTGAGAGAAATTGGAAGCGACGGAAAGTCTGACGCACGAATCAATCGGCGAGATAGAAGATAAGAAGTTAATAGAAGAGAAGAAAGAAGAAGACACTGCTGAAGAATAGAGAGGAACATGAGCTGAAGGGCGGACGATCTCGAGATCTTTATACTCGAGCTTAAAAGTGATGTCTACAGTCTCTGCTCTTGGGGGGAAATGTTTGTATGCCAAGAGTCGCGTCCCGAGAGCTCGTAGCTCCGCGGCTAGACATGCCGACCCATGAACCCTTCCCTAGTCCTTCGTCCTCGATTCAGACAATTCGGCGAGCCCTTCAAACCAGACCTATCCCCAATAGGGTCAGGGACGAAGCGACAGGTGCCCCCCATCGTGTCTGAGGCACGTGAAACGTCGCGAGATCGTCAACGTCGCTAGCCCTGCGGCGGGTGGTTGTGGGGGGGAGGGGCGCGCGGGGAGAGGCGATTGATGTGAGTGAGCATGTGTGTAGGTCCATCCCAATATCGACAAGGCTCTTTTTCGGGCGACATCCGTGGCATTCAACGGCGCAGCGATGGCAGCGCGCTAAAAAGACTCAGGCAAAACCTGCCGTTAGAGGGGCCTACCTTACCGCAGATCCTTCAGCTGAGCGACACACGCAGCGCATGCAGGCCAAACACACCTTATCTGCATGTCCTAAGAAGCCTGACGTGCCAACGAGCGAATCACAGCTCTTTCCGATGTAGAATGAGGGAATGTCGAAAGCATGATGTTAAGATTGTCAATTGTCATATTTGAGCCCATGTCTTTTGCTCTTCCTACCTTAATGTTAAAAGGAGTTTTAATTATTGTTGTTGGAGTTGTTAATATCTGTTACTGACAACCCCAACCCCGCGCGCGTGAACCGTGTCATTCATTTTCATCTGAGGGGGGGGCTCAATTGGCGCCGAACCTGTAAGCCGAACTCGTACGCCGAACCTGCATCAGCCGAAAAAGCCACAAACCACCCTTCCAAAATCTCCTCGGTTTCTGAACCGCGGCGCTCTGACGAAATAATTTCCCCGAGGAACTGTCTGCCGACGGCACTGTCATTGCTCGTTGTCTATTGCCGCTCTCGCTACCGTTCTCCACCATCGAAAAGGACGATCTTGAAACGCCTGTTAGGCCGCGTTGGGAAATGGGAAACTGTAGTCGGGGAGCGCGGGCTGCTCACCCCGGACGCATATTGTTTCACTTGCCAAGAGCACCATCACCTTAGCGGGGCTCCTTCGACGGCAACTTGCGGCTCAATTGGCCGTCAGATCTGGCACATTTCGCAGAGATGAGATGAAGCTGAAGGGCGCTGGGAGACACAGAGACAGAAGGAGAGGGAAGACGAGATGCAACGCATGACGGCCTGAGGTATTGGACGACACTGACACGCGCGTGTCATCTGTCGCCTGTCACCTGTCATCCGTCATGCTCGAACCTGCTGCTCGCTGTCTCTGTGACCTGTCTGGCGACTGTGCACGCCTTTTTCTTTCGCCTCTTTCGCGCTGAACTCGCTGTGCCCGCGGACTCCCTGCCCCCGGCTCCCCTCGTCGCATGCCCCCTCGCACACCCTTTTCTTCCCTCGCCCGCGTCTGAATAGTTGCTAGGTCTGAACTGTTTGGCCGAATGAACTGTGGCTGTGATGAGACTTTGCACAGACCAGATGACGCCGCTGGGAGCTGTCAAACTCGGGTGTTTTTGCCGTTGTCGTTCTCTCGGTAAATCGCCAAGGCACTTGACTTGCCAAGACACGCGGCGACGAACACATCGCTTCGTGCCGAGAACTGGCTGTAAGGCTGTAATGGGAGGCGCAAAGGAAATGACAAAAGTCTAGGTAGGGTGCTGTTTGTGAGGTACTGATCGTCTACAGCATTAGGAGATTTTCTCGTGTCTAGGTTGATCGACGCCGATCTTCCAACCTACCCAGAGAAACACCCCTTCGCTCCTTTTTCGGTTGTACTGCCGAATCCAATGATTTTCCCACCTTGCAAATCCGGAGACGAGACAGCGAGGGAAGAAGAAAAAAATGGGCAACTTGAAGCATGCGGAAACCAGGCTAGCGCAGGTCGCATCCTCACTGGCGGTAAGCCGGCATCACCCCTGTCGAGCCAGGGGCCCGACTCGAGGACATCAAGGATGCACGAGGTTTGTCAGAAAACCTCCCCCATCCACTTTCGTGTCTCAAAACAGCCATACATCATGGGTTAAGGCCAGAGACCCAGTCGACCAGCAGCCCAACACCTTGACGCCTCAAACGACAACGTCAGATCTCCCTGCCCACACGTGTGTCCCATAATATCCCTCGAATCAACGACATCACCGCCGTCTCCACCGCGATCCAAAACAGCAAAACTACCCTCTGCGAGAGGTCTGTAGACTCTGAGAACGAATCGCGCACCGTTTGTCGGGGGCTTCCAGAAAGCCATCGCTTACCAACCTGGCTTCCATATGGATGGGGGGATGGCCAGCCATGAAGGTCGCCATCGTTTGTCCCATGTCCCCTATCCATACTGAAATGCCCTGTTTCGCATCGTCTGAAAAGTGGCACTCGCGATGGAATCAACCTGCCCCCATTTCGAGGTGCGAGAAAGTCCGAACCGTTGAAATTGACATTGCCAAGTCGGGATGATTACCCAGCTCCTGACCCAACGTCCAAAGTTGATGATCCCTACTTGGTCTCTCCCGCGGTCTCATGCGAAAATGCCGCAACAGAAGGGCCGCTTACAGAGACGAATCTGAGGGGACCTCTTGTGTGTGTCCCACACCACACTCCTGATGCTTCACTGCCACCACAATACAAGCTCATGGCAAAACAAACAGATCGACAAAACTTACAGCATAAGTCGTAGTCATCGACCGCCAAGCCGCGTCAAAGGTGCCGACCCGTCTCACTCGGCGGGGCTGGACGTTCAACTGCAACCCATCTGTTCCATGCCGGAGAAGGAGGAGATGCGCTTTTCAACATTGCCCACACCGAGACTCACTGCAGGAATGCAAGATCTCCGCTGGCTGCTAGGTTTGCTCCTGCCCTTTCTGCGTACGCGATGATGATCTCGTTTGGATCACATTGTCGTTTGGCTCAACTATCATGAGGCCTGATTTTGTTTCGGTCATGGATGCCATATTCTCTATTCTGCCAATCATCGGAGGTAGAGACCATACACTCGAAAACAACACGCTGATCAAATGCCAATGATGGATGACGCACAAGATGAAAGTGTAATTGCCTTTTGACCTTCCTCCTCTGAGCAGCATATGCTGTGTGCGAAGATAGCTGTGTCATGCTGCCGAGCCTCAGATGTACGATTGAGGAGCTGAGTTTGACCGCAGAATCATGTTTGGAGCAATGCACAAGGTGATGATGAACGTCAAACTTCCTGCTCTACTTGAGACTACGTTTTGCATGCATGCAGACCTTCTGCAATAGACATACTGAGTAGAGTTATTTGCATGTCTAAATACGAGAACGTCGCACTTCAGATGACCCCGTGTATATATAAAGCAGAAAATTGGTGAAACAGGGGGTGATTGACCCCTGTGCTGCAGCATTCGTATTGAGTGCGACCCAACAGGCCTGTTAAAACACTTTGTTCACTTTCATAGCCACTGGTATTTTTTGAGCCAAAGGCGGTATGCATCGACAGGTTTTGGCCGCCAATGAAATCAAGTTCTTTGGCCAACAGTGAAACTCCACGGTCTGCGGCGGTTTCTCCTTCGAAGAACCCCCAATGGGCTCGAAAGACACCTTTCTCTTCCCCCTTTGATTTGATTATGAGTAGCAAAGTTGAGAAAGATGACCACTGTGAATTCGAGGCAAATCGTCAATGGGTGACTGCGTCATTGCGCAGCCGTAATGGATGAATTGAAGCAGCGATGGCGCATGGATTGTATTAAATACTAGACTAGCCGCTAGAGAGACGCATTTCTCAGTGCGCTTCATCGGGCCTGCGTGAAACCATCAAGTGCCTGTCTGCTTTCCTTACGATTGTCGGTAAGTACACTCGCCGGAAGACGGCGGGGTACAAAGGCTCACGGCCCCGACCCGTCCGGGCTCGCGCTAGTTCGGCACTGGCCGGTTCGGTCCGTCAACCGTCGCAAGCTCGGCGAAGTTCCCTCCACGCGGGCCTGGGCCCGACACGGCGTTTCTCGGCGTTCGGATCTGGAGAAGCTAGCTGCATGCAGGGGTCCAGCGGCAGTTATCATGCATCGCCCGCCTGCTGATCCATAAGATAGCGAATGCTCGTCTGTGGGTTGCTTCCGAGTACCCAAACATCGGAATTCGAAAAGAATATTAGTTCAACGTACTTGAAAATGGTCATTGAAAGCTGTCTAGCTTGATGTTGAGGTCCAAATACCGCCAAGCCTGGGCGCGACGCTAATGGAAGTTGCCAAGCCTGTGACAACCGCATGGACTCAGATCGGATGGCTGGGATCATGGTCACCGCCTCTCAAGATCCACGATTATCATGTCAGGCGAATGATGAAATTTAGAAGTCTGTTATAATGAAGTCTGATGAGTTTACTAGGTAGCTTGAAGTGTATCAATAATGTCATTGGTAAAGCAGACTTGCCCCGCTCGCCAGGCCCCACTACCCCGGCTCGCACGACATCAGATAGGCGGCGGATGATCTACCCGTACCTCAACCGGGATGGAGACACCGCCGGGTCGGCTCCCGATATCATCAACGGCAAACCCAACACCCCGAGAATGCTCCGAGTTGTCTCTCGGAACTGCAACCGACGACGACTATAAGTCGTGGTATAAGTATGTAATTCTTTATCGGGACCAAGCAAGTTTATCGTGCGTTTAATCAATTCTATGGAAGTTTTTGAGAGAATCATCAAAAGTAAGACACCCTTGTACCCCGTGTCTGCGTCTCTGCCGCAGAACCATGCCCCAAGGTCGTATACATGTTTGCTTACTGTGATGGTCGTCAAAGTGTCGAGCCTCGTTCCTCTTACCATCATCAAGGGCGCGGGCCACGAGTTCATCCCCCTCCCCGAGGGCGAGAACGCCACCGTTGCCGACTTCCACTCGTATGTTTCTTGAAGCCCCCTAGCTCACATGAAGAAGTCTGACGTCCCAATAGGATCCGCACCAAGACCACCGACTCTCCCGCCCACTTCACATCGGGCTTCTACAAGATTGTCGCCGGCCCTTCCCGCCCCGCCCACTACACCTTTGAGGAGACCAAGTACGTCCTCAGTGGTCAGATCGACATCTTGGTAAGTTCCATCCAAAAGGGTAGATCATGAGACATTTACACTAACAAACGCGTTTCTGATAGGACGAGGCCACTGGAATCACTCACCACCTAGTACCCGGTGACTTTGCCTTCTTCCACGTCGGATCCAAGGTCCAGGTTCGTAACCCCCTTTTCCTTCGTTACAAGCTAGATGGCTTACTTGCGTGTTTGTGTCTTAGTTCTCAACCAAGTCCGAGGGTCTGGCGTTCTACGCGGTAACTCGACCAGTAAGAGTTCCCCACCCGAACCTGCAGGGCAGAGAGGAAGACGTCAAGTCCAAGCTGTAAAATAATTAGAAAGAGCAAACTCTTACAAATGAGTCATGAAATTCACTTATGAGCATTAATCCTGCAAATACTTTCCGTGCATGAGAACATCTAGTCACGTCACTTTCAACAACAAGATGTACGTCGAAACCAGAAATACACATTATCATCTAAACATTATCTACCCGCCGGCCTTCCGCGGAAATCATTATTCCCCAAGTTGCCGGAAACCAGCCCCGAGTTCGCAGCCTCCGGGTCATGCCGTTTCGTACCCAGATCCAAGAACCCAGGGTCCGTTCCGCCGTGGAACCGCACCCACATCCGTCCCGACTCCTGCTGGATCCGGTCCAGCTCCGGCGCCGCGCGTCCATTCTCCCGGAAGAACGACATATTCCTCGCCAGTCTGCCGCCATCCCTCGGCTGACCCGGCTCGCTGGTAGCGCTAGGGCCGATTCCTCCGCCAGCGGCTTGCGGACCCATTTTATCATGCAGCCCGAAGAAGAGCAGCGGGAGCACATTACCCTTCCACACCGGCTGCTCCGGGTCGGTGTAGTTCTTGATAATGACCCAGCCGAGGAGGAAGGCGCAGCAGGCGACGAGGACAGCGGGCAAAGCAATGTACTTGCTGTCAAAGTAGGTGCACGTGCTGCTCGCCCATACTTCGCCGAGTGCCTGGGCGCCCCGGTTCTTGAGGGCGTCGACGCCTCGGTGAATATCGGGACCAAGACCCGTCATGCGGAACTTGTTGGTGACGGCCCATGCAAAGCTGTCTATGGCGCTCGTCAGACTGGCTACCGTCGCATTCTTCTCGGCCCATAAGGGTGTCAGCCACCACGACTCGAAGCAGTTGAGATGGCCACTCTGCATGCTGTCGTATCTACAAGTGGCGCTAAAGAGGTCGACGCTGAGGAAACTTGACAACGCCGAAAAGAATGTGCCGTCCATTTTGTACAGACAGGCGTTGGGGACCAGGCGGATATCGTTGTCGGCGATGGTATAGTTCGTCCAGGTGCGTCCCGGGATATCGAGGGCGTCGGTCTGGTTGTTGAAGTCGTACCATGTACCGTCGTCGAGTACGCAAGGGCTTCGGCGGGCCGTGTAGTTACCGTACCCCGAGTAATAGTACGAGCCCTGAGACCCAAGCTCGGCCTTATTGGGCACCGCCGTCGTGGTGCGGACGAGCTTCTCTGTCAGAGTGTTGTTCTCGTACTGGGCGAAATACTCCTTCATGCAAGGGTACAGCACGCACGAGGCGGCGATGTAGTCTCCGAGATCACCGTAGGAGTTCATATTTGTTTCGGTGACGCGATGCGGGCACTCGAGCTTGGGTATCCCCGTCGAGTTGTCCGACGTGCAAGGCGAGCTCGAGATCATGAGCATGCTGAAGTTTGCAAGCGAGACTGCCGATGCCGCGGCGAAATCCTCGGTAAAGAGACTGGTGTACGCGCTGAGGTTGCTGTACCCCATCCACATGTAATTGCCAGACATGATGTTGATGAAAGCGCCTTGATCAGGCAGCGTGATGTTGCTCACGTTGTTGGGTCCGCTGACGAAGCTCGTCGTGTCGATGCACTTGCTGCACATGCCGATGCTCGCGTGCGTGACGCCTGTGCCGTAGTCCGGCCATGTGCAGTTACCACTGGGGCAGCTGACTTGGACGTTGCTGTACTGGCTGTTTGGGTCTGTGATGCCCTGGATCATGGTACTCTTCATGTCCACCTCGATCTCATATGAGCCCGCACCCACTCGGTAGTAAGCTGATGATCCGGGGACATAGTTGGCAGCCGGAATGGAAGAGTTGATATGGTCCTGCAACATAGGACATGTGCTGGTTCTGACGGCTTGCTGTGTGACGGGGCCGACGGACAAACTGGCGATGGTTACCAATGCGGCCCCAATGGCAAGCAGGCCAGCAGATGTAAATCCCATGTTCCATATCAACACCGCCAGGAGTTTCATGGAGCCGAGGATAGACCGACTGGCCGCATCAAAGTCCTGGAGGTGGTGAAGTGGGCGCGTCTGCTCAGTGAACCAAGTCCACTTGATCTGGCCGATGATCTCCGCAACAGCGGCAACGATGGCCGCCCGGAGAAAGGTCGACAGAAAGGCGATGGCGGAGTTGAGGTTGATGTCGAACGGCCATTCTGGCATGTAACGGCCATCGTAGTACGCGAGGAGGGCGATGATGGCAACGAGAAGGCCGACCGCGACAAACACCGTGAGGAGCTCGAGGGCCCAGTAGCTAAGCACATGGCGGGTATGGCTTGGCCTCGGACTCGGACTGACTGAAGGTTGGCGTTGAAATGGCGGGCCAGCTGCGGGCGGCGGATGCAACGACGTGGGGGGCGGTTTCTTGGCTTCGTCCTCGCCGTGGAAGGGCCACTGAGGAGGCTGCTTGTCGTCCTCTACCTCCTGGAAAGGCCACCTATGTTCTGGCACGGCATTTTGTGCGGAGTCGTTCGCGGGCGCATGTTGTTGTGGTTGTTGATGAAAGGTCGGCGAGGGCCGGTCTTCGAGCTCCCAGGCCTTTTGCGATGATGCCATGCTCAAACAGGTGCTTTCCGCCCAGAGTTGTTGCGGTTAAGGTTGAAGCATGGAAATACTAAACCGAGGTGCTCTGAGCACATTCAGCCTTAAGCAAGAAGGACAACAAGTGCCCTTCGTTGTTGGGATGGGCGGGCGCCCCTAAAGAGACGGAAAATATTCAAGCTTGTCACGAAGGTTGATCATAAAGAACCGAAATTAGAGGCTCCATGGAAGCAGACCTACCCCGGCCATCAGGATGATTAACCTTAGACGCACAAACAACAACCTCACCTCTGAACCGTCGAGGACCACGCGTCAATGCTCGGATAAAAACATGGAAAATACGCCAAATTCAATTGAGTCGTCAGCGCTGAAATGGTCCAATCTATTTGCGTAAAGCTCTCTTTTCTGCCCAGGTTGCTTCATCCTCAATCAGGTCCTCCGTTAGGATGATCGGCCATCGTCCAGTTCCCCGGGCGCCCCGACACATGGATAGGTCCAGCCTTAAACTCCACGAAGAGTTCATATCCAATGAGAAGCATCATGTCCATTGTTTCATATCCAGCAGTATCCACACAAGCAACAAGCGAGTTGGTCGGACCTGGGAGCTGACTCGAGAAATTCTCCCATGACGATAGCTAGCTGACGATCCATTTCGATCACCGCCTTACCCAAATAGCGATGCGCTTTCGCGGTGGCAAATTATCGTGTTCATAAACGTGCGCCGGCACGTCTATCCGTTCGGACAATCATGGTCACCGGTGGCCGAAAGAGTATGGCAAACGCGTAGGCTAGAACCGCACTGAATTCATGTCATCGTTTCTGAGTAAGATCATAAAGCTGCAGACTATCCTCTCACTTGCGCGACACGAACGGTGTCTTCCAGTAGCCGGGGAAGTGCGTGGGCAGCTTCTGAGCAATCCACCTCACCAGTGCCGCGCTGGTCTCCTCCGGCTCCTCCATCGCAACCCAGTGCCCCGCCTCGATGCTCACCTCGGTGAGGTCATCGCACAATTCCCGCATGGGCTCACTCAATCTCGAAATGGACGTATCACAGACGCTGTCCCATCGTGCCTCCACAAAGAGGACGGGGTACGACAGCCGGCCCCCGTTCGGTGCCTTTAGGGCGTACGCCTTGTTGGCTGGGTGGTTGCGGTAGTAGTCATTAGGGCCCTCGAAGCCGTTCTTCTCAAACTCTGCGACCATGCGATCGAACGCCGGCTTGTCGTCCTTGAACAGCGTCGACTCGAAGGGCGTGTCCGGCGCCTCTGGGAGGCCGCCGAACCAGCCCCCGGTCTTCCGAAGTGACGCGGTAAAAGCGGGCTTGCCGTAGGTCTGCGGACTTCCGCCTCGGTAGAGCAGCTTGACGGTGTTTGTGACGTTGGCCGCTAGCTGGCTGGCACTCGCTTCGGGCTGCTCGGTGTGGAAGGCCTGGTAGTCCCATTGAGCGAGCGGGTACTGGTCCTCGGGATACAGTTCGCGGTTGGAAAGAGCGACGAGACCCTCCAGGCCATGCTCGAGGACGTGGTACGGAACCGTCATGCAGCACACGCCGACGCACTTCTCCGGGTGCTGCGCGGCGAAGCCCCAGACGAGGCCGGCACCCCAGTCGTGTCCGATCCACACCGCCTTGTCACGGCCGAGGTGGGCGAGCAGGGCCAGCATGTCCGATACATGGTGCTCCAACGCGTAGGCGGAGGTTTCCTTGGGTACGCTGGATCGTCCGTAGCCGCGGGTGTCGGGCGCGATCGTGCGGAAGCCGAGCGCGGAGAGAGCGAGGAGCTGAGGCTTCCACGACTCGCCGTTGGCGGGCCAGCCGTGGATGAAGATGACCAACGGTCCCTGAGATGGGCCAGCAGACCAGTAGAAGGTGGTCTTGTCGCCGCTGTGGCTGAAGGTGTTCTCGGTGAGCGTTGTCGAGGCCATGGCGGGGTATATCTGTTGGACCTCGGTGAAGATTGAGATCAGATGAAGATGGTGGACTTGATACTTTGCACAGGAACTACGGACAATATTTATAATGATGGGTCGCGGTGAGGGGAATCCTGTTACACATACCCACTTCTCCTCTTTAGGCACGTCGTATGTCGATTTCGTGTCGCCAATGCAAGTTTCTTACTCAGATGAACGCAAGTCCCTTATTCCACACCGTCACATCCGGTGCGAAAAGTGGAGTCATCCTCACATCTACGGATCTTGGCTTCGATGTGAATTCTCTACTAGCGTTACCAAGAACCGAGGCAAACCTTATTGACTACAAATTAGGAAATATGTTTCATCTGCTAGCTACGGCAGATGGGCCATTTGGGATATCAGGCTGACTGATACGATGACCAACAGGCATCGGCGCCGTGGAGTTGAGCTGCTTATGAACGTCTGATGTCAGGTCATCCAATGAAAAGCAAGACGTTGCTGCATGAGACATAGTAGCTCTTACCGGCGGGATGTCGCATTACAAATGGAAGCGGTCGCAATATCAGGTCTTGGCGGATGCGGGTTTTGATCCAGGGAATCAGAACTCAGAAACTCTGCCGGAGACCCGGGTTCTCGGGGACTTGTCATGCCCGTCGCTGATCAACTTCGTGCAAGCTGGAAGAGGGCAAGGTTCCCACCAAGCCAAATCACTTGAAGCTTCCATTGATGTCTGGTTTCATACCTCAATTCTCTCAAATATTCTCACGGAAATGTGCCATGACTTTTCAACTAAGCTCTGCTAGAGTGTAAAAAAAACATTGACAGGAGGACTTTGTCTGTGGTAAAGAATCGCCAGACCTCGTCCTAAATTACTGATTCCAACAAATGACTGCATTACTCATTACTTTTGGTCTCGGGCTTTTGTGCGTAGACCACATGGCTACGAGATATACTTCATCAGCAAAACAGTCGCACCAACTCTGTTGACGACATACTCACAGGTTGTAGTAGGCATGGAATGCCGGAGCCTTGAGCTCTTTGCGGACCGACATCAACAAAACTTGAACCTCTTCCTTTGTCCACCCGAGAACACTGCAGAACATTCGCAGGGTAAAGCCCTCCAAGCCATCGAGGAGCATGATCATATTGGTCATTCCTACGTCCTTGTAGTAGGGATCCTTTGGCCAAGGCCCAATGGGCAATTTGAACACCTGATGTTTGATGTTAGTAAACCCAGCTTCTTTAGCCCAGCCCTCCAGTTTGGGACCCGGGCAAGGTTCTCGTCCAATTGAGTTAAAGCCATCAAGGAAGTCCTTGGTCCACTTCGAAGTGTGATGATCGTCAGTCAGCGAGCCATCGTCTGATCTGTACAAGAGATCGTAGTCTTGAAATTCTACCCATCCGCCAGGGTTTGTGTTTCTATAGTCCCGGTTTCTCAGCGTTCTGTCTGAATGCCTGTTCATGTAACTCACTCGTAGATTCTCGACGTGAGCTTCGGCCAATCCGAGATAGATGCTGCCATGTACCGACAGAAGGTGAAGTCAAACTTCTCGTTGTGGACCCATTCGCTTTCCACGTCATCGACCTCAAATTTGACATTGGGCGGCACCCTGTGGCATTGTCAGTCATGAGCACGGGAGATCACATCTCTCTGGGCGTTATCATTACCATTCCGGCTGAATAGCGCTCAGATCATTGCCGATGACCTTCTCAACCTATTAGTTCAACCCAGAAAAAACAGGTGATTTGTCAAATGTACCTCTGCGTTGGGGAACAAATCCGATGCCTCGATGGCCCCTGTTGTGTTCGTCAGACTTGATAGGTACGCGCGAATGTTACACGTCGCACGTACAGATACCTGTACCGGTTCCAATGTCAAGAATGCGATGGGTCTTCTCTTTCGGAACAGGGGCCAGAAAAAGTTTTTTTCCCAGTGTTTTCAGCACCAGCATGTGATTGAAGTCAAGTCGATCCATTTCGCTCTGTGCGGGCACCGCAGGTTCTCATTAGCAACCTAAGTAAGAGGGGCGTGGTTCAGCAGTCTCAAATGTACCTCATCGTTGGGAGCAAAGTAGGCTTTCATCACGTCAGCATTCGAAATTGACAACAGCAGCAGAGTCCGCAACTTCGCGTTACTTACAGCCAGCCCGAAAAGCATGATAACGTCGGCCATTCTCGGTCGGGTAATCAAGTACGCTTTCAGACAGAGATGCCGAATAAGTTGAACTAAGTCATCAGTATGCTAGCTTGATATCAGACACTGAAGGCTCTCACATCCGGCTATCGATCGTTGAAGCAGTATCGGATTGCTGTACCACATGTCAACAAAGTCCATCATCACAAACGGAAAAGTAAAAGGGACCACGCACATGCTCCGCCTCATCTACATCAAGGGCACCAGGCGCGAGATCGCCCACGGCTTCCGGTGAATTTTCTGAAGCAGGTGATGCTGTCTGCGATTTCGGCGCCAAGTTTGGCCCGGTGGTGTCCTTTTGCGCCTCTGCCATGCTGTCAATTTGGATGTCGTAAGAAGTGATCGTCACGGGAAAGAATGCTGTTTGCAAGCTTGATGAGAACGTGTGGTTGAAGAAAAGGGGTAGTTTCGGAATTGCCGCTGTCGAAAATGGACAGACATTTGTACTTGTCGCATCACTGCTTTTGCTTGCGACTTCCAACATCTCGGCGCCCCAATTTTCTGTGCGAGGCAGCATGGGTGTTATGCAGCGAACGTTCCATTCTAGTGCCCCTGGAAGCCTCTCAGCTAATCACAAGTCTGCGAACATTCTCGTGATGGGGTTGCCGTGCTTTTGCATCCAACATCTGTCGGTTCGACCCCAATCAGATTCAACCGCTTCGGTTCCCCGGACCATTTGCATATGCAACCTGTGGTCACCCAAACGCATCTTCCTCTTTCAGAGACAATAACAGCTCACCTGGATCCTCGCCGTATCTTTGCATACGCACGGAAGGGAATGCACCCGAAGCAGTGTCAGCCTTGTATGGATTTGTGGATTCAGTCCATGTGCCGCGATTCAAATGCCTCAATGGCTCCACGAAGACATTCAGATGCAAGTTGTATCCATAGATGTGAATGCAAACATTCTAAATCTCCCTGAATATTTCATCCTGAATTAAAAGCTTGCTACGGACTGAAGTCTTTCTACGTTTGTTTGCCCCAAAGCTCAATCGGTTGACCTGCATCCCCCCCTGGGCAGTCGTTGCTATGCTCCAGGACATTCTTGGCAAGAAATCTGGCCAGACCCAAAATTGAATAGCTTCGTCCGTCTGCCTCGAATGAAGTGATCGGCCAGTGAGCCAAAAAGATGCTGCTCAAGCTCAGATTCTTGCGTTCCCAGCTGACGATGCGCAGGTTCATGGACTTTTCATAGATACTTACATGTATTTTGCTGTTTAGAGCTGACTCTTCTCCCTTTTTCGCGGCGACGAGACAATGAGATCCCCCAACTTGTCAACCATGGGAATCTATCGTAATTGTCAGGTAGTTGATGCCAGAAACCACACGTGAGCGATGGAGCGAAAAGCATTTGATACACCCAGGGAGTGAGAGGACCATCCCTTCCACTTGAGTGGGTTTGTATTCTCACGTAACAATCCAAAAAGCTACCTATATCGCATGTTCTACACGTTGTCCTCAAACACTATTCTTCTGCAAAGGGCTTCTGTGCATATACAATGTGACTAAAGCAGTGGTTAGAAAATATTCAAAAACATAATGCATTCGCATGGATGCATGACTTACATGTCGAACTGACAGTGAAAGGCGTTGCTCTTCAATTCTCTGCGCACATCTGACAACTGGTCGAAGACCTGTTGCTTCGTGCGCCCAAGAACGCCACAGAACATTCTGAGCGAGAAACCCTCAAGCCCGTCCAATGTCTGAATAAGATTCAACATTCCCAAATCTTTATAGGCCTTATCCTTGGGCCAGGGTCCCACCGGCGCCTTGAACTTCTGATGGGTGATGTTGGTGAAACTGCCCTGCTGTCGAATCCATCCCTCGAGCTGCGGGCCAGGAGCCGGATCGAGCTGCATGCTTCTCAGAGTCGTCACAAAGGTTCTACTCCAGTCCCTCGTGGCGTGCTGCTCAGTAAGAGTTCCATCATCTGAGTAGAGTTCAATATCCATATCCTGGAACTCCGCCCACCCCCCCGGGTTGAGATTCCTTTCAAACGTTAGAAACAAGACAAATATTCATGGGAAAACCTGTGATATTGGAGGCGACCAGAAAACGACTGATGGGGTCAATAAAACAGTCGAAACATACTCGTAGACACTCTGCACCAACTTCGGCCAGTCTTTGATTGCAGCAGCCATATAGCGGCAGATGATGAAGTCAAATTTCTGACTACCTACCCATGGACTTTCAACGTCGTCAATCTCAAAAGTGACGTTAGGCGGAATCCTTTCTCGACGGTGAGCTGCAGACAGGACGAATGTTTGGGTAGGCTCACATACCAAGTGGGCTGGATCGCGCTCAAATCATTCCCAATGACCTATTCCCTTGAGCATCGCGTTCTGCGCCGATGGATGATTGAAATTGCTCACCTCAGCGTCGTCGAAGAGAGTTCCCAGTGCGACGGCCACTTTCGGCGTTCTGGTCAATACAGTTCATGTAGCAGCTTAATTACGGAAGTTGATTCTTACATTTGCCGGTACCGCTTCCGATGTCGAGAATCCGATGAACCTTGGGCCGTTCCAGAGGGGCTAGGAACAGACGGTTTCCCATGAGTCTGACAATCAGCTCATGGGTCATATCGAGGCGCTCTGATTCCGAATCATCATTGGGAAGAGGATATGCTGAGCCAGTGTGAGACAACGTGCGTGAGGTATCATGCGGTTGAGCTGCAGTCCAGCAGGAAACTAACCTCCCGGCCGAAAAGCATGATATCGGCGACCATACTCCTCGGGATAGTTCAGAACGCTGGGCGCCAACGAGGCAGTGTACTCTGAACTGGTTTGTTCGCAGGTCAATTCATGATCCAGACGTAGGAAATCGACGACTCATTACATTTGCTCATCGACGGACGATACGTCATCGGTCTTCAGTCGAATTAGTAGAGTTGCACAATAAACTTCGGCGCACACAGTCGCTGGTATGTACACTGACCACAAGATCCTCTTCAAGCTCGAGAGGCGGCTCCTGATCATCGATATCTAGGGGCGTAGGTCTACCCCCAGAGAGGACAGATTGAGTATTCGTAGCCATTTTGAGTGCAGAATACAGATAGCAACAGACCAGCGGCGATTGTTTACCTCCTGAAAAAGTGCGCAGATAGAGAATGACGGTGCGTACCAATATTCGCCGGCCTCATGAAGGGGAGAGAGAAGAAACGCACCCGCTGAATTATTAGATGATGAAAGGTGGAGGTGTTGCTTGGCCTGTTGGACGCGCGCGCAATCGGCTCCATCCATATGCAAGAACATGGAGACTGCAGGGATACAAATCCCTTAGAAGATGCATTATAAAGCTCTTAGTCAGAGTTTCCAGTCTCTTTTTGGTATGCACGTCATAGGGTTGTGGCAGAGAAAGGTCTGGGTTGGGGCACTGAGATATTGCCATTTGGGCATTCTGAATGCGCCATGCCATCTCCATAACTCCAAAGATCCGGTTGCCTTGGCCACATAAATCAATCTCGCTGAAGCATGATACTTCGAGTTGTGCTATGGGAATATAAACGATGGGACTCGCAGTCGTCCTCGTGAAAACGGTGTATTTCATCGAGAAGTTCAGCCTGCATCCGTGGGTTTCTACTGGCCAACATCGGGTGATAGACATACGCAAGTTCGCCGACAATAAATGACAGAAAATCTCAAGATACTGTGAAGCTGTACCACTCTAGAATGAAAAGAAGACAGTGTGGCGTTCCGTGCCGCCAATCAAAGACAATCACACGCATCGCCAATCAGCTCGCTGGTAAGGTAGTTGGTTCCCACTGGTCTTGAACCGATTAACCCCGCACCGAATCTGTTGTTCATGTCTTAAGTCTCTTCCGCTCGTATCATCTACATCCTAGACAGCAAGAGGCTGAAGCTCTTCGCCATGCTCTGTGAAGTTTGCATCGGCGCACTTCATGACAGAAAGGGGTGGGCCAGTAGCGACCAGAACGATCCCCAACCGACAATCTTACTGGCTCATCACGAGTCTATCGCCAGCCTCGAGGCATCCGCTCTGGAAGTTTGCGAAATATGCCACCCATTCTGGTCACAAATAGACGAAGATGAGAGGTCCGGATTGAGAGACTTTGGTACACAGTGGGCTGAACGTCATGGTACTGGAGCACAGCCGAGGGCAAACGGTCAGAAGCTCGACAATTTGGATGGATTGGTCACCATTTGTGCCATCATCAACTTCGGTGCGGATGACGGCATGAAGGCTGCAGGCATGGACCTTTTAGTGTGTGTATATCTCAAGCCAGATTTCGGTGAAAAATGTCCGCTGAGGAAAGAGGAATTGCATGTCACATACATCGTTCAGAGGGGAGCAGGTTAGTTATCTGATGCGAACGTTCTTGAATATTGGTATTTCATATTAATTCTGGCTAATAGGCAAAGACCTGGGGAAAATGAAACCATTTCTATCCAGCAACACTGCGTCGGAAGAAGCCTGGGGGAAAGCTATCACGTGGATCGAGACGTGCTGCTCAGGCCATCAATCATGCAACGCCGAAGCGGCCGCTGAGGCGTGGTACCCTACCCGGCTTTTGGACCTGTCTGCCCCGGACCTAGACCTTGACACTCTTCGTTTGATTGTTACGTCAGATGAGGCTATCGAGTGTAAGCAGAGGTACACGACTTTGAGTCACTGCTGGGGCTCGGCGCAGTTCATTCAGCTCAAAAAGTCTACTTACGGAGACTTTCGGAAAGGAATACAGTTGTCCAACTTGCCTAAGACATTTCGCGATGCCGTTGAGGTTACTAGGCGTCTCGGCATACGTTACCTCTGGATCGACTCTCTCTGCATTCTCCAAGACCGAGATGATCTCTCTGACTGGCTCGCCGAAGCGGGACTAATGCACAAGGTTTACTCATACTCATACTGCAACATCTCGTCTTCAGGGGCCCAAGACAGCTCCAAGGGGCTGTTCTTCCAAAGGGATCCACGGCAGAGTCTCACAGAAAATGTGAAGATATGCACTGAGGGGCTTGGCCTTGGCGAAGACTATGTGGACTGTACGATTGTAAACTCGATGTTTTGGACCCATGCAGTTGGCCATTGTCCCCTCAACAAACCCGGTTGGGTCTTGCAGGAGCGTCTGCTGTCCCCTCGCGTTCTCCATTTCGGCCGAGAGCAGTTGTACTGGGAATGCAGACACCACACGGCAGCCGAGTGTTATCCAGACGGACTACCCGAAGCATTGCGCAATACCGCTTTTGTGAAGTTCAAGAGGAACCCGACAGTGCCCAGTCACAATACTGATCAAGAAGTGGCCGTTGATCTATTCGCATATCACAGAATATGGCAATCTATTGTATGGTCATATTCCGAAACTCAGCTTACCAAAGCCTCCGACAAGTTGATTGCATTGTCCGGGATTGCAAAATATTTTCAGGCAAAGATGAAAGACATGTATGTTGTGGGCATGTGGCGTAGTACTCTGGAAAGCAGTCTACTTTGGAAAGCAGATCCTACTGGCCAAATCGACGGCTCGCCATCCGTTCGACCTGAGAAATACCGCGCACCGACTTTCTCATGGGCCTCCATAGATGGGCGGATAACTACCCCTGATCCAACTAGAGAAAACCTTCTCATCCAGGTTGTTGACCTCCATCTTGACCATGAATCACCAGACACAACCGGCCTTATTACAGGAGGATATCTCGATCTCAAGTGCCGGCCGGGATCTTTCGAAATGGTGGTCAACGGCGTTGGGAAACGGCGGAAACTCTTCTTGAAAGTGGAAGGCGCCATCGTGAAATCTAAGCATAAAGAATATTGGGCCACTGGTGTGGGAGTGTATTTGGATGTCAGCCAGAAGAGCTTCGACGACGAGAATAAGGCGGGGTCTTTGTACTACGTTCCCACGCAAAAGCAGACAACAGCCGGCGTAGACTTGTGGTATCTGCTGCTGGTGGCTGTAGACGAGACCGAGACCACGTTTCGTAGGATAGGGATCGCGGTGACGGCCGAGGCCGAAGAGATTGGTCTGCTGAGCACAGTTGATAAGGAAGTCCGGACGATCCGGATTGTCTGAAGATCTATCTCAGAGACTGAAAAGCTGAAATGAATTGGACGACTCGACAATCTCTTGATTCAAGCACCGTGGCCTGGTCAGTATGGTAGAATGGGGCATGGCCTTTCATCATTTAAATCTGTTCCGCGTTCTTTTCACCTTAGGTCCCACCGGGGAAATAGGAGTCAATAATACGCCCTACTGCGTCTACGCGCCCTATCAAACACCATTCGGGCGCTTGATTCGTCTCATTTCGCCGCTTAGAAACCAATGATAGAGTTCGCAAAACATCAATTGAGTTCCGGTTAACTGGCTACTGTGCCTTCATCTCCCCCACTCTACTGGTGGGATACCGACGAAAGTATCTTACAAGCGCTTGGGCGTAGGCTCAAACATATTACCTCAAGCGTCCTATGCAGAACTGTGCGCTTATAATGGGTTGAATTGCACACTTGTCGCGGCCGATCTTGGCGACAATTATTGTTGTAGTGGCCTTTTGTTTCAAGACCTTTCTGAGCTAGACGTCTTTCTTCATTGTTGTCGTTCCAATGCTGTTTCTCAAAGCCTTTTGCGGCGCAAGTCTAATCGCGGCGGCGACCGCTACTTATGCCGGCAATCTCAACTATGGGTCACCCTCTCTGCACCATCCGTTTCTCGGTATTTCTATCCGGAAGGTGGCAGGTCGATCTGAAGGCAGCACGCCATGGACGCCGGAGCAGCTCAACTTCACTCACGGCGTGGCTTCCGGCGACCCGTACGATGACAGCGTAATCCTCTGGACGCGTGTCGCCCCGACGATGGACAACGACCATAGCAACGTCACGGTTGAGGGAACAGCCCCTGTCTTCGCTCACGACAATGATGTGTTCGTCAAAGCGAGCAAGTCGCCAATCTGCGTCGGTTGGAAAATTGGAACGTCGGAGACTATGAACGGGCACGCCGTCCGATCGGGTACCGCTTACACAAGTTCGGATGTAGACTTCACGGTCAAGGTTTGTGAACAGAGTCTATTTGCAGTCTCGGTGCTTGTAGCTGACTGATGTAGGTGGAAGCAAAAGGGCTGAAGGCTTTTACAACGTACTGTTCGTGCATTAGCCTCCCTACTTACTTGTCAGACATGACCTAACTAGAGCCAGATTACCAGTTCAACGTGTGCAACTCCGAAACCAAGTCTCCCATCGGTAGAACCCGGACCCTTCCGGAAGCCAACTCCAGAGTCAAGCGTCCTGTCAAGCTAGCTGTCTACAGTTGCGCAAACTACCGTGGGTATTGTGGCATACTTGCAGGCCTAACATGCTAACATAAGCCGTGACAGCTTTCGGCTTCTTCAACGCCTACGGAAACCCAGAGCGAAAAGATTCTGTGGACTATGTAATTCATCTAGGCGACTACATCTATGAGTACGGCAACGGAGAGTACCCCGTCGGCGGTCTGGGTTGGGGCGACTCGATCGGAAGAGTCCCGGAACCCAACCGCTCTTGTCATACGTGTGTGATTCCTAACCTTGAATTTCGATCGCTCTAGTACTAACTAGAGATGCGTTAGACTCTACGATTATCGTAGGCGCCTCGCCCAGTACCGGAGCGATCCCGACCTCCGCGCCAGCCACCAGAAGTTCCCCTGGATAACGGTCTGGGACGACCACGAAGTGATGGACAATCCGTACCGAGACGGGTCGGCGGCGATGAACAACACCGAACAGTCGTTCATCAAAGACGACGGCATCTCCGTCGACGCGCGTAAGATGAACGCCGTACGCGCGTACTTTGAATGGAGTAAGTCCATCCCACGTCATCTCTTTCATGTCTCTGTCTAACATCCATCTTCATAGTGCCCCTTCGGCAGGTCGACATGGACGACAACCTCCGCATCTGGCGCAACTTCCAATTCGGAGACCTCTTCAACCTCATCATGCTCGACACCAGGAACTACGACCGCTCCATCACCGACTTATACTGGAACACGGGATACATCCACGAAATCAGCGACGACACAAGCCGCTCGCTGATGGGGTCGCGCCAGGAGAACTGGTTCTACCGCCAGCTCAAAGATACACCAGCCCTCTGGAGGATCGTGGGTAACCAGATCGTGTTCAGCAGGATGAACCAGAGCATCTCCAACGGGCCCAAGAACCCCTTCAACTACGACCAGTGGGACGGCTACGTCGCGAACAGGAACCGGACGCTGAAGACGCTGTATGATAATAAGATCGACAATACGGTGTTCCTGGCTGGTGATAGTCACGCCTCGTGGGTCAGCGATCTCGTGTGGTTAGGTGAGAAGGATTACGGCCCTGAGACTGGGGCAGGGTCCATCGGCGTCGAGTTCGCCGGCACAGCGGTCTCGTCTCCCTCATCAGCAGGGCAGAACATCACGCAAGAGAAAGCTCTCAATAGGAGTTCGTGGATGACGGCGGCCAACCCGGAACTGCAGTGGCAGGAGTGCTTCTATCGGGGCTATTTTGAGCTCAGCGTGGGCTATGACGCGATGAATGCTACGTTTTTCGGTCTTCCGACGTATGCCACGAGAAACGGGTATGAGATTGCGCTGGCAAACTTCACTGTCAAGGCTGGAGAGAATAAGCTGCAGCGTCCGGTAGGAGGAGGTAGCGTCGAGTTCGGGAGCTTGAAGGGCGGAGTGACGAAGCAGACGAATGTCACCCATGACACCGGCACTGGAAGCTGGTTTTTATTTGGGGACAAGGTCCTCGGTGCTATGGACTCACTACAAGGTGCAACGAGTAGCTTCCAGAGCGGAGGAGCGGTGCAAGTTGCGGCATACACGCTCTCTACCAAGTGGTTGTTTGTGGTGGTTCTCGTCACCTCGGCTTTACCATTTGTGTACTGTTTGTAGCAGACGTGATGACAATCTCCATATATCATTCCACATGTGACATAATGGCCGTCTTGAGTGTACGCTTAGAGTACATGGCGATGACAGTTCAATGGTCTTGTCAAGCAAAGTGATTGACGAGTGTACAAACCTCAGCCATGGATCACTCTGGATACCAGGTTTGGGCAGAGAAAATACGACAACGTTGACATTCCTTCATGCAATGTAAACCGGCGAACGACTCCCAAACAGATCGCTTTTCGGAATCTGCACGTCATTTGGATGAAAACCGTGGAGCATCAGCCAGCATATCGACCGAAACACAAGAGTGCACCAGATGTCTTCGCAGCTGACATTTTCCACCTTCCATAACGGGATTTTGTTCAAATAACCACTACTTTCGTCCTCGACAACCCTGTTTGTGCTGTGATTATGGCTATCTGCGGGCACAGACACATCAAGGTCGCCAGCCAGCTTCTCCGCCTCGACGACAACCCTCGGGCGAGCAATTTGGAAATATATCTCCATGAGCTTTGCCTCCTTTAGTTCTGGTGGTATATGATCCAGTTCTTCCCACGTTGGCGATGGGGTTAAACCGCCACCGGCCATGATGTCGACTGGGGGTCCTGAAGCTATACCCTCATTCAGACCAGCAAGTATCACTTGGATGTGATTGCGTAATATGAGCAGGGTAAGTTTTCTTCTTCTGCTCTGTAAAATCTCTCGCTCTTCATGCGAGACATTTTGAGCTCCAGATGATGTTCTGTCCCGCATCACTTGCTCCCTCGCGTTGCGCGCTGTCAGGACCTCAGTTGCGTCAGCTACACTCTCATGCAGCAAATTAAGGAGATCGATGTCCGGAGCGACATAAATGTCGGGTGTCCTATCTGGGATTTGAGGCGTATGTTCCAGAATTGCTTGTGCGCTCTGATATATCCTTCTCTGAATGAATGTGTGGTTGCGGGTTGCAGCGCCGTGCATTGACATCCGCCCCTCGTCCAGTTGACAGACGAATGCCTTCATGATCAGAACAAGCGAAAAGTCAGCCGTATTCCACCTATGCTGTGTCGGATTCGGTAGCATGCGAAATACGCTGTTCTTGATGTGCAGTGATGTGGCTAGCATGCCTATGAGCTCGAACACAACTTTCTTATGAGTCAGCATTTCAGATGACACCGACTTGGATGCACAGCCTACTTGGAAAAATATGGGAAACTTTCTTATCTTCTAAGAAAAGTCCAGAAGTGAATTTATTGCAACCAATCGCAGCCAACGACTGAGCTATCTGATCTGCGCTGGCCAAGTGCAGAATCTCAGACTTGGGTTGGATGGCTATGGGGTGTCGATGTAACCTTGCATCCTTGGGCCTGAAAATCGTCGGCACAAAACCGAAACATAATTCTTTGACTTCAATTTTCGGGACTACTCGGTTTGACTCAAACCGGTTTCTTCCATTAATCCCAAATGTGAAAACGATTCCGAGTTCCGATACCCGACTGCTCGTTACGGTGTAACCGTTTGCGCGAGCTTGATAGATGTCTTGCGCACAGTTGAATTCTTTCCAGTAAATACCAAGAAGAGCGGCCAGTTCAATCATATGACACCACGTGGTAGTCATGTAAGGTCTTTGAAATGTAGATGGTAACGAAGCCCATGTTCTGCGTTTGCGTTGAATTGCCACTGCAAGAGTAGTACTCTGGCTTACCCCTAGGATAACTTCCTCGATGTCTACCCTAGAAGCCAGTAAGTATTTCCTTGATGGGTTATTGCGATAATCGAATTCTTCTAAAGAACTCCGTTGCCAGGCTCGAGATTCGTACTCCATTCCTTGCAATGCAGATAATAGAGTGACCCATGACGCAAGTTCGTTGTCAGCAATTCGGGTGTAATCCGGCCGTCTCTTCCATTTAATTGAGTCCCATGGCAATTGAGACATCGTTAAGGCGCGGCTCTCAACTGATACATCAATGAAGCGAATATCCGTACCCCTGATGGGCCCTTTGTCATTTGTTGGTGGACAGAGAAATATCACAGGCACCTCGAATTCAATATCAAACTTCAACTCTTTCATGCGCGGAACCCGTTTGACGAACTGCGCCCATTCTCCAATGGATGTTTCAGTTGGGCGTCGAGCAGTATAAAGCTTCTCTGTTGTCGGTTTCATGAACTCGTAGTGATGTGAATTTGATATATCTGGGGGAAAGACGGGGATGGCGACCCTGGAGAGAATAGAAACTTGAGACAAGCTGACTCCGGAAAAGACAGATAAAGTGTTTGATGCAGCGACAGACCTCCTGGTAGAGAAGTCGATTGTCCCTGCCCGAGCCCTACGATATGCTACCGAATCATCCAGAGCAGCTTGGAATTCGAAGGTTGGGATGGCGAAAGAAGATTCGTTTTGAGTGGGGGCCGGCTCGATTTTCTGATCCTCCGAACTTGGCTTCATTGTTTGCACCGAGTAGAACGATTGGTCGTCCACGTCTGATTGATGGTCGGAAAGGCATGGGAGGGAGCCTTGGGACTGGATGGGTCTTTTTGCCTCAAGAAGGCTCAAAGCGTCAAACGAGTCCTCTAGTGTTTCCAGCCTTCGGGAAAGATTGGTGTTTTCCAGCAGTTTCATGAGCTTCACTGACAACTCGTCTTGAGTTTGCGCAGCTCGTTGATCGGAGTCACTGAAAGCCCCAAGTTGTTAATCCTTGCATCATATACAAAAGATTTCAAGTGATCTTACCATTGAAGAATATTGAGAAGCAGCAAAGTAGTATCCTTGAAGGCTTGAAGTCGAATAATAAATGCAGAGAAGTCGCCCTCTTTGCGAACCCATTGCATACGCGCCATGAGTCGGTCACCCCCAGACTGCGTGATCTTCAAGACAGATTCTTCCAGTTCATTGAAGATGAGAACACCGTTCGTGAAAACAGTGATCAGATCGTCAATCGGGACAAGCAACGTCCTGCTCCTCGGCACCATACTGAGATTGTCCAGCAAACTATGCAGTGCCGACAATATGATGCGGGAGTTTACGACCTCGGAATGAACAGATCGCGCGATCTTCGGCGTATCCTTCGCCGCTGAGACATACGGCCCGAGAACTTTGACGACCTTCCCTGCCGCGGCGACGATGCCGACGATGGCGGAGATGACGCTGAGAGGATCGGACATGGCCGAGAGGATCGGGAATGCTTCAGCAAGACGTAGACCGTCCCTCTGAGCAAGAAGCTGAGGAGATAGAGGAGAAGCTGGCCGCGGGAGCCACGCAATGGAGTCGAGATTATTAGGAGGAAGAAGAGAAATCATTCCAAAACAGGTTGCGAAAGAAATCAGTTGGCAATAAGGAGGGGAAGCTAACTGCCAATGTTGGAGCATGGTATGCTCGACCAATGGATTGATGCAGGAGCAGGGGCAGCGCCGTTGCCCGCATAAAACTCCTTGAAAGAGCTCATCGTGCAGGCAAGTGGTCCGCGAACCACAATTGGTTGGCTGTTTTCCTGCCTTAGAAGATACAGGAGTGGAAGCTGGTCGAAGCATGTCTTACTATCCCAGCCTGGTTGATTGGTTTAGGAGACAGAGACCATTGTTCATTTGCCCCCTAGGCTGTCATCAAAGCGTGCTCTCAATCTCTATAGGTCTATTACTCGTCATAACCTAGGTGTTCAACTCACGCCACACGCTCAACTTTTCCCATAAACCCGCTCCCCGAAAACAGCACCCGCAACTCCGCACCCTACTCACAACCAAACACGCAAGTTTATGCCTTGGTCAGCAAGTTCGCGCCAGTCATCTCCTCGGGCTGGGGCAGGCCCATGGCGGCGAGGACGGTAGGAGCGACATCACCCAGGACACCGCCCTCCTTCTTGAGGCTCCAGCCCTCGGGGGCGTTGGCCATGATGAAGGGGACCTTGTTGGTGGTGTGCGACGTCTTGGGCTTGCCGTCGGCGAACTTCATCTCCTCGGCGTTGCCGTGGTCGGCGGTGATGAAGAGGATGTAGCCCTCCTTCTTGCAGGCCTCGTAGATCTTGCCAATGGCCTTGTCGGTGGCCTCGACACCGACAATGGCGGCCTCGTACACACCCGTGTGGCCGACCATGTCGGGGGGCGCGAAGTTGTTCATGACAAAGGGGAACTTCTGCTCGCCGAGACGCTTGGCGACCTGGTTGGCGACGCCGTCGGCGGACATCTCGGGGGCCTTGTCGTAGGTGGCGACGGACTTGTTGGAGGGGACGAGATCCTGCTTCTCATCACGGGTCTCGAGGGCAAAGACCTTCTCGACACCACCGTTGAAGAAGAAGGTGACGTGGGCGTACTTCTCCGTCTCGGCGATGTGGACCTGCTCAACCTGCTGCTTGCCGAGCCACTCGGCGAGAACGTTGCCCATACGCTGGGGCTCGAAAGCGATCTCGAAGGGGTAGTCGGTCTTGTACTGGGTCATGGTGACCAACTTGTTGATCTTAGGGTAGGGGAAGTCGGGGAGGACGGAGCGGTCGACGTCGCCGAGGAGCTGGGTGATCTGGCGAACACGGTCGGAGCGGTAGTTGAAGAAGAAGACAGTGTCGTCGTCCTTGATGCGGCCTTCCTGGCCACCGACGATGATGGGGGTGAGGAACTCGTCCTTGTCCTTGTCACCGCCGCGGGCGTAGCGCTCCTTGACGGTCGCGACGGGGTCGGTGCTCTCCTCGCCCTCGCCGAGGATCATGCCCTTGAGGGCGAGCTCGACACGCTCCCATCTCTTGTCGCGGTCCATGGCGTAGTAGCGGCCAACAACAGTGGCGATCTTGCCGATGCCAATCTCCTTTGCGGTCTTGACAAGCTCCTCCATGTAGCCGGCGCCGGACTTGGGGTCGGTGTCGCGGCCGTCACCGAAGAAGTGGATGTAGACCTCGGGGACGCCATACTGCTTGGCGGCCTTGAGGAGGTTGTAGAGGTGCTCCTGCTTGGAGTGCTGGAGGGGAATCAGACGTCAGTGACACTTCTATTTTGGGGTGATAGTATTCGGTGCGACTTACAACACCGCCGTGAGAGACGAGACCGCACAGGTGCAGTCTGCCGTTGCCGTTCTTGGCGCTCTCGAAGGTCTTCTTGATAACAGCGTTGTCGGGGAGCTGGCCGTTCTTGATGGTCTGGTCGATGCGGACGACGTCCTGCCAGACGACACGGCCGGCGCCAATGTTCAAGTGTCCGACCTCAGAGTTGCCCATCAGACCCTCGGGCAGACCGACGGCAAGGGAGGAGGCGTCGAGCTCGCAGTAGCCGGTGCTGCTCTTGGCGAAGTCGTCCATGACGGGGGTGTTTGCGTTGGTGATGGCGTCGCCATCCTTGGGAGAGTCGGCGCCGGGAACACCCCAGCCATCAATCACGACTGTAGGAGCGCAAGATCCACAAGATTAGCCAGCCGACCTCGAGGTACAGGACGATGTAGGCGAGGGTGAGGACGTAGTCGGGGGAATTGTGCTTGGGCTTGGGCTTGACAAGATTTGAGGGCTTGGGAGGAGGGGGAGGTGCCTCTTCAGATTGCTGTTTGGCTTGGTTCTGGGCTCCGCGACCAGCTTCGAGGCTCACACCACCACCATCAACACCACCAACAACGCGACTGCCATCACCAGCACCACCGCGGGGTCGCAAGGAGGGGCACGGAGGGTTGGGAGGGAGATCTTCTGACGTACTCAGGCAGGCCTTCTGGTCGGTCTTGGCCATGGTGTATATGTATTCTATGCTTCGATGTCTTTACAGGATGGGTATGTAGGAGGAAAGGAAACAGAAAAGGTGCAGAGGGTTGCGTGATTTTTTATTTTTTTTCTCGGCCGCGGTGGTGGTGAGGTTGAGGAGACAAGACTTGATTGAATCGGCCCAGCCAATGCACCTTGCACACAGTCAGTCGGGACCTGCCTGCCCAGCAGCTCCGGTCGGTCCAGTGTCTGCTGTTCTGTTTTATCGGTGTCAGTGTTTGGTGGGGGTTTATGTCATAGTATCGCCGATAATAGACCCGTGTCGGCGTGATTGTTATTGGCACTGTCCATAACCACCGCAATGAGGCGGGACTCACAGTGCTGTCTCTATCATAAACAGTGTGGGCTGATGGAAGCTGCCCCTCTGTTGACTTTCAACAATTTTTAGCTGCCAATCGGCGACGCGCTAAAACGCCCGTGGTAGCTCCCGCACCGCAACTGTCTCGGCGGAGCTTGCCCCTGCCACTCTCGACACTTTGCCCAGCCCGGAACTGCTCCCTCCTGCAACGGCGACTGCACCTGCACCTTCGCCTGCAATTGACTTTGACGCCTCGTCGACCTCGACCAACGACACCACGGCAATTACGCACACGCCCCGAGGCTGAAGCTCCGACTCTCCTCCTACCTACCTCACCAGTAAACGATCATAACCTCAACCTACCAACCTCCACACGCGCCTGCCTCCCGGACACCCAAACCATCAAGATGCCTCCCCATCCGCTCGAGCTCCCTTCAACCCTCTCCCCCGACGCCCTCGACACCCTCACCGAGCTCACGGGCATCCTCACCCGCCTGCGCACCGCCATCCAGACCTCCGGCGCCACGGGCGGCATCACGGGCGCGACCCCGGCCGCCTCCGGCCCCGGCGCGACGCCAAACACCCTCGGCGCCAGCCCAAACACGCCGCTCTCCCTGAAGGACGTCCCCGCCCAGACCGACGCCCTGAAGCACAAGCTGCAGCGCGCCCGCGTGCAGATGCGCGCGCTGCCCGACATGGAGCGCACCACCGCCGAGCAGGAGGACGAGATCAAGGAGCTCGAGGAGCGCATCAAGATGCAGCGGGAAGTACTGGACCGGCTGAGGGAAGCGGGCGTCAAGTTTGGACACGATGAGGGCGGGGGCGGCGATAAGATGGAGACGGAGTAGTGGATTGACGTTGGTTGATGGCAGGGGAATTGGGGACGGCACAGGCACGACGATTGAGCAGCTTCACATCAGCGACGAGACAGGATGCTGCGGCAGGGACTACGTTTGATTTTTTTACCAGATTGCTCATATGATACCCGAAATGCGACTTGGACGATACTTGAACAATGGACAGAAGACGCTATTCCTTGCGCCCGTGCAAAACCTCGCCCGCCAAACTCCTGTCCAAACCAAACCGATCGACTAGGAATATGCGAACAGCTCAATGCTTCGGTATACCAACAGCCTTCAGTATATCATGCAAATCCTTGCCTTTCTCTCCCGGCACCGTCTTCGTCCAAATCTCCTCAGCCAGTCGCTCTTCCTCCGGCAACACGCTCCAGTTCGGGCTCGGCTCCGACTTGAGCCACTTGAAGTCGTCAACCTGATCCCACTGGTTCTTGACCGGGTCTTCAGGGGTATCCTGCAAAAACGTTAGCAAACAACATGGAGAATACCTTCAGGCCCGTTTAACTCACAAAAGCCGCGGGCAGCGGCGCAAACCGCATATTCTCACAATCCTCAATAATCGGATGACTCGAGCAGTGCAGATAGATATCCACGTTCCTGCACTCGTGGATCCGCACCTGCCGCGCCGACACAACCACGATACTGTCCTTCACCCCGGTAATGTGCGCCGGCCCCGCCACGTTGCCTGCCACCACGAGGCTGCCCTCGACATCACGCAGCGCCAGGTTCGCAAACGACGTCGTGCCGGACAGCGCGAGGGACATGTCGACGATGCACCCGCGCAGGTCCGTCAGCCGGCCCGACGAGGTCGCCCGCGACGCCGACGACGGCAGGATGATGTGCAGCCCGTCCTGACCGTAAATGGCGATGTCCTTGGCCGTGGAGAAGCTCGGCTTGCGCACTTTGGTCGTGCTCGGGCGCGCCATCTCCTCGTTGTAGTTCTTGTGCGGGAAGGAGGGCAGCTCGCCGAGGCCGTCGTCGGTCTCGGCGGCGGCGGCGGCGCGTGACTCGGGGGCCATGACGGGCCCGCCGCGGGAGGCGGGGAGAGGGTCGGCGAGGCTTGCGCCGACCACGAGGCGCGGGTCGTTCTTGGGCGCGGAGAGGTCGCTGGTTGCGGCGGCTTTGCCGCGGGACTTGAACTGGAAGCGGGAGCGGGGGGCGAGTTTGGTGGTAGTTTCGTTTAGCTTGTCCGTGAGGGCTTTGACGGCCTGGGAGGGTGTTAGAGAGTCTAGCTTAGGTCTTGGTACTGGATGAAGGAGAAGGACTCACCTGGGCATAGGAGCGCTGGTCATATGAAGGCACGTAGTCCGAGGCGTCGGCGACCTCGTGGGAGAGGGCGGATATGCCGGCGAGAATGTGGTCAATGGCATCCTGCCTCTCGCCGCCTACCTGGGATACGGACCCGAGGCCGTCGATCTGGTCTTGCAAGCCTGTAACATGTGGAGTCAGCTATGAAATCCCAGGGTAGCTCAGTGGCAGCATTATCATAGCTCAGTAACATGAGGACAAGCATACCGGCGACTTCATCCTGGAAATGGCGGTAGAACTTCTCTTTGGGGTCGATCTGCATCCTGGTTACTGGCAATCCTCCTCCGTACGCGACAGGCTGAATCACTTCAGGCGCCATTGTATTTGACTGTGTCTCTTCTCAAAAGACAAGAAATTATACCACAAATATCTTGCTTTATGGACCTTTCTTTATATATACGAGGCGAGAAACATACAAAGAAGCAAGCTTCTGAGCTCGTGTTTCAAGAATGAGGAAGAGGGGTGTGTGTGACAGATAACAAAGGGACGAAATCTTGCCGACGTTACCTGGGGTAAATAAAAGGTAAAATCGAGGCGCGCGCGGGGGAGGTTCGCATTCGACAACGGTCTGTGGGCTGGCCAGCTGGGGTGAGGATATCCCGGGGAAGTGGCGTGTTGGCGATCTTTCCTGGGTAGCTAGCCCGAGCTTCGGTTCGCTTTTGTGTCTTGAAAAACACGCGACTCTTTTTGGGTGTGACGTCGCTACGTAGCGCACCTAAGGTAAGGTAGGCAAATGGCGGGTTGGACGGTCCAGGGTTGGAGGAGAGCAGTCCTGTTGCTCTGTGAGGTCGTGTGTGCTGTGCTTCTGCATCTAAGGTATGCAGAGGAAGGGTAGCAGCAACTCGACGGGGAGAAAAGCAGCTCACCTGTGTCTCCGAGTGGGATGATGCGCTGCTGCAGGGTGAGGTGAGGTGATGGAATCAATGCTTGCTGAAGTCTACCCCTCCATCAATGGAACCAACCCTGGCCTGCCGCAGACAGAGCTTGGAGGCGGCGAGCTGTGGTTCTAGCCGGCGGGGCTTGCCTGTCGCTGGGGCAGGGGTTCCTGGACGCAGATTGGCGGCTCAGTCGGGTTTTCTTCAGTGGGGCGACCTGGGACTGCACCGACGATTCCACATCTTCCTCTCTTCCACTCCAAACCTCGCTAATAATTGGCGCCTACACTGACGTGCAGACGAGCCGTCGACACCACCGCCCGACGGATCGATGACCCGGTGCTGCAAGGATAGCAGCCACCACCACCACCACCACCACTACATCGTCTACTCTGCAGCAAACACGATGATGAGGGGCGGGGAAGAGGAGGTGTCAGTGTGGAAGCGCTGACGGCACAGACCGCAGGCGCCATGCCTTCCCCGCAATGCATCGGCGGCCTGTGTGTGCCAATTGGACCCTGGATCGGCCGTCTTCTGGTGTGTGTGTGAGCGAGAGGGCCGTCTGACGTCGTTCGCATGGAGACTTCATGTGCCGGACCGCCTGCGGGAGTTGGGATGAAGTAATGGGTGGTGGATAAAGTGTGGGGTATTCATGTGCAGGTCTTCCACGACATTACGATGTTGCGCAGTGACGACCGTGGGTGTGACGTTCTCTTTGACGACAGCTGAAGCCTCAGGATCCATCGTGACATTTCATCTGATCAATAGGTGAGCATGGAGACATACTTGTCGACAGCGGATTTGAGTTTGGGGGTGCAGAGGACCGTTTCTCGTGGTTCGTTTTTCGGCTTCTCATTTGGGAAAGACGTCTTTTATTTTAAGGTAGGAAAGGTGTCATGCGACGGCGGCAACCCATTAGGAAGGAGCAGAGCTGGAAGTGCCAGAAGCTCTCTGAAGATGAAGAAACACTCACAGGTCAAAGTCAACATCGCAAACACAAGTTACAGGATGCTAATGTGCAAACAGAAAATGACAGGGTATATTGGAGTCATTAGGTCATTATCATATTCATATTCTCATAAGATGTCCTGGACTCGATCCGATCCAAGGCATCACATCACCCACGAACCTAGTGAAGCATCCCGCACCCCACCAACACGACCAAGCCAGCCTCACCAAACGCAGCACTCATGCAACCCCGCGACATACTTCGAGGCCATGTAGTACTGCATGTCGAGGCGATCGAGCCTCTTCCACTCCTCCGCGAGCAGGCACTCACCTCTCGCCATCCACTTGCCAGTAGGCCACGGGTCAACGTGCCCGCTCTGCATCTCGAGCCGGATCTTCTCAAGCACCTTCTGCCACTTCTCAATGGTGTCCCGCGACTTGGAGATCTCTGCGGCGATGTGCTCGCGGCTGTTGGCCTCTCGAGGACGCAGTCGCTGAGAGTCCTCAAGCTGGCGCAGGCCCGTGGCGCGCTTCTTCCCCGCCAGGATCTTGAGCATGTTGTCCGAGTGATCCTCGTCGCAAAGCGAGCCCACGATCCAGGCGTCGCTCATGTGGATCTCCGGGCTGGCGTAGGGGACATCGGACATGGTGATGTCGGCCATGGCGTCGGAGACAATGTCCATGTCCATGTCGAACATGGTGCTGGAGACGTCGCTGGAGACGTCACTGGAGACGTCACTGGAGACGTCGCTCATGCTGACGTCGGGCGAGTTGTAGGAGGCATCGTCAATGTCCATGACGACGCCGGCGTTGGGGACGTCGTTGTTGTATCCCTGGACCGGGGCGCACATGCCGGCCATGTAGTAGTTAGCACCGTTGGAGGGGTTGCCCCCATCGGTGAATTGGTGTGCCACGGCATTGTGGCTTTGTTGAACAGGGGAGGTTACGCCCTCCCAATTCCAATTGGCGACTACCTGGAACGGGTCGGGAGCAGCGGCGGCGACGGCGGCAGTCCTCACCTTCTCCTGCTGCTTCTGGACGTACTTGGCCCTGATAGCGTTAAGACTCTTGAGGGCTGCCATTGTGTGCGTAAGTTGCCTTGTGAGTAGTTGTGATAAGGAGTAGAATGGATGTGTAGGTAAGAGGCCTGTTGGAATCTATTCGTAGGATAGATGTGGTGGTAGGCGGCCTGCAATATGGGTATAGATGTGAAGAAGATTGTTTGCAGTGGATCGTCAAGTTAGTATATGCACTACTGGAATCTGTGTGATTTGCCAATTGTGATATCCTAAGATGGGATGGGGAGGTCGGAAGATGCAGATCACAGCAGAAGAAAGTTGGGCAGCTTATAAGCACTTCCCAGATCATCCGGAGAAACGTCCTCGTTGTTGAAGGTCAACCTTTGAGGCTATCCTTCACAATTGGATTTTGGATAGGGACATCTCCGAAGGGAGGAGTTTGCTTGATACGATGGGGTTGAGAACCTCGTGTGGTCGATTCCTCCAGGTAGTCAGAAGAACCTGTGGTGATTCTACCTTGGTCGAGTCTGATATTTCGAGCCAGATGGCTTCCATGCACGTGACGCGGTGAGAGAGATTGATACCAGAAACCTTTGCGGTTCGGTAAGAGTCTGCTTCATGTGTAGACCTTGACTGACACTCATCACACACGCCCTCCACAAAGGTGTCGACCACATAGGTTAAATTCGAACAATACAGCTCGGTCACCGACCCTTCTGCAATCACGGGTGGTAACCATGCGGTCGGCGGCGCATACGGCAGCCAAGGTGGCGGTGATCATCGCGATGCTGAAGCGCATATTGACTGGCGATGAGGGTGGCTTATATTCGCACTGATGTCCAGGTCTCTTGTTATTATCAACAACACGATGTGTAGTGCCTATTCGTGAGACTTGCCTGTGGAAAATACCCAAGTATGAAGCTTGTGGGCTGTGCAATGTAGTTTCGTTGAGGGTAATATCCAATTAGTATGATAAGATGAGTGAGAATGCAACTGAAGCGAGAGATATTTGGACTCTTATAGCCACCATAAGTACGGTGTCTCCATGAGCTCCCTCCTAAAGCTTCTTTGGACTATTAGTATTTGTTTGAGACATTGCGAGCGCCGAGAACTATCATCGGGCAACGTGATGCTTATCGTATTACCCCAAGGCGGCCGTGGGCGCCCTTGGCAATCATGGTCTTAATTGAGTGAATGGATGCGTGGGCAGTGTCTTGTATACCCAATGTGTTGTTTACCAGTAGCACACCTACATATCGCTCTGATGCGTTCAGGTTTTGTGCTCAGCTATTTTGCCGAAACCCGCTAGGTGATGATTCGGAGAATGTCACACGGAAAGTGGGAGTTCGTGACATGATCAGAGAGGCCTTATTGCTGTTCCATTATGGAGCTCAAACCAGCCTGACTTCTGTTACCTTATGGGTTTAGTATGGTTAAATATCCTCCATTGTCTGGGGTCCCCGCAAACGACAACTTCTGGATCATGTTCAGAATATCGGCGGGTTGGGGTTTGCCAATTGAATTCAGCTCAGACAATAGATGCGCTGGGTGACTTTTCTATGACTTAAAAGTGTCCCAAGATCATTCGAACCTACTTTAAGGGATCATTCAGCTTCACCGGGACGTACAATTACCTGATGTAGCAAGTTTGGTGTTACCACATCCGCTGTGTAGCTGTGTCTCGACCATCCTTCTCGCCAGGCTGGGATAGTTCAGCTGAACAACCATCACCACTAAGACAGCCACTGACATACGGTGGATGTTGTGAAACTTGTCGTGAAAGTCACAGCTGTGGGCAATCTCTACCAAGTACACTGTACTCCAAGATGTGATTGCGTTCGGAGGGCCGAAGCTTCCAGACACATCTCTCTCCGCCGCAAGACGGTGCCAAATGAAGGGATTGGGAGGTCACTGGGTGTGTGAAGTGATAGGTGTGATACCACAATGAACCAATGCTACAGCGAGACAGCAACTTGTACGTAGACCTTTGAGCGTCGGCGCAGGCTGTTATCTTCCTACATCAACCAACCACCCGGATGACCTGTGAGTCAACCCAAACTCAAATCTCAAGACCTCGATGTTTCGAGACTATGAGTCAACCACGTAGAACCGTGGGCATCCTTCATATGTTTGAATTACTGACTGGTCATCCAATAAACACGAAAAGGTCCTGTAGCTCAGTTTGGTCAGAGCATCGTCCTGATATCACGTCAGATACGGCGGAGGTCGCCAGTTCAAGCCTGGTCAGGACCATTCTTTTTCAGTCTTTTTTTTTTGCTCATTGTTTTTTTCTTCTTCTTTTTTTTCCATCAACAGACGCGCCCATATACGTAAGTGCTCCTAGACTGACCAGCCTTTTAGCCGCTTTTCTAAGGTTGTTCAAATCTTGCGATCTTCCAGGGTAAAGAGGCTCACTCATTGACACCAAGGCATGAAGTTACATGTCTTTTGTGTTTAGCGATGTATAAAATTCCTCTTAAACCACAAATAGCGACAGAACTGGACGAGAGGCAACATGACTTGAAGAGTGTCTTGCTAACCATGATCGTGATGAACATGCATTTCAGGAGGCGAAGCGTGTTGCAATCACAGAAGGCATCCGCTAGAAAGATTGGCTTTGTTGTTTCGCTGTAGGAAGTACATTATGCTGTCATTGCTGTCACATGTATTGTTGCTCGCCGTGCGGGGGCGGGGGGGGGCATTCAGAGGCATTGGACGATGATCTTTTTTTCCTTCTAACTTTTTTCTTCGCAGTTTGCCGCCTGGAGGCGCACCTTGTTGACTGCCGTATGACTCTCACGGGGACGATGATCTCTGTATGTAACTTGTGACTGTGGGCACCTAAGAACATCCCCCAGCCCCGCAACATTCAGACTGATTGATGTCCTGGGTGTCTCCCAGAAGTCGTCACACAATGGGGAACTCAAACAATGGTGGGTAGCAATTGTGTGGTAGCTTGGTGGCCGACGGCCTTATAGATGGATAGTCCTGCTTCGTGTATTCGTATTGCGATGAAATGAATGAACACGGGAAGAGGACGTTAGCAGTCGACGGGTTCACGAAAACAAACGTTTGTTCAACGGCGGTGAGTTGATTCCATAGGCGCTGAGGATCCCATCACCACACTATGGTCGAAACCGAAGAGTAGAATATAGGTACTGCATGTATTGGAACTTTTGACAGGATATATCAGTTGACGCCTAAAAACGCTACATCGCTAAGATTCTCTACGAGGAAGTACACTTGACACCCTTGACGCCATCAACGGTGGTCTCTTCGCACTTGATCGCCGTCGTGGAGGTGAAGGTCATGGTCACGGTGCCGTTAGTCGAAGCTTCATAGTTCACGCTAGCTTCCTGTTAGCTGCTTTGAGTGATAGCAAGGTTGCGACGCGGGCTTACCTGGAGTTGAACTTAATGGGGTTGATTCCAATGCCAAGACCAATGATCATGGTGTCCTTGGTAATGGTGAATCCGCCGCCGAGACCGAAAGAGTCCGAGCCGGATTGAAGACCACCTGGTAAGCAACTCGTTTAGTATGTCTCTTCAAACTTCTCTGCCAACGAGATCTGCGTCCTTCTATTTGTTTCCCGAGTCCATCGTCGCTGCCCGGGTCAAACCGCGCCAGCTTAACGTCTAACCTACCTCCAAAAGACTGGCCCTCAGCCCAGTTGATGCCACAACCAACTCCGATACCTCCAAAGGGAGACAAGGTTCCCGCGGCGCTGACGGCGCCGGTTCCGGAAGTGGCCGTGACGTTCTTGGTCAGCGCCGTAATGTCAACAGCAGGCGTCGTGTTCTGGCGCGGGGAGAGGATCCCGGCGGAGGCGAGGCCAGCGAAGGCGAAGAGCTTGACGAATGAGTTGACCATCTTGAATTCCTTCTTCGTAAGACGTTGTTATCGGATGTGATTCTGGATCGGGGTCGAATTGATCGGCGGATCGACGTCGGCGCGTGGGAACGAGTGACTGTGGTGAGTGAAACTTGCGATGAACGCATCCACCACCGCGCGCGTCACGCATGGGCGGGTTCGTCGGGCAGTTATACCTCACCGCGCAGCACCCACCACCGGGAAAGGGGGAGCAGCGTTGCCCCGACCTTTCATGACGAGTGTCGTGCGGTCCACCCGTCGAATGTCAATTTTTGGGGCTGATGTGACTGCGGGCTGCCCGGGGACTTGTCTCGAGAGCGGGCGCGCAATCTATCCAGAAAGTCTATTTTGAAACCCTGGTCCTGGGCGGTTGCATGCAAATGCCGAGTGAACCCCTATTTCCGGCGGATTGGTTCGTGGAAGAGGCTAGACTGCCCTATGAGGTTAGAGTAATAGCATTGTTTTAAAGGCAACAGATCCTGGGATCGATGTTGGAGTGACAGTTGTTGTTCTGATGCTTGTCTTGGTGGTGTTCGTTTGAGAAGGTTCGACACTGACGCGAAACTCCAAGGCCAGATGTCGGCGAGTCATGAGGTAAGTGATGTTCCCCCGAGCCGACATATGGACGCGATGATGATTTTTGGCTATAATACCAGGTCTGGAATTGGAGTCATGATCAGTTGTATGCCTCTATCCGAAGCCTTTCAGACAGCATAATGTATCCTCAGCAAATGTAGTCCGACGCCAATTCTGTGAAAGAAGACCACCATTGCTGCGCGTATGTGGCCAAATACCCTTAGGATTCGTCCGCATCTGTCAACTTTCTGTGCATGTACTCGAAGGACTCCTATCTACTATGCTATCCTAAGTTGATATACTTTCTCTACGCTTCACTTACGCTGGTTGTTCGGTTTACTGGGACTTCCATCGCATATCACGTTAAGTGAAATCGTTGCAGCTCTTCATTGCCTCGTTAAAGGCTTTGTGGTGTTTGGCAGAAAGATTCGGATGATTGAAGAAAGGTTCTGCCGGTAAAGCGCAAAAAGGTCAGATCCCCTGATCGGCGAGATGTCATGTGCGTATGGATTCCTCATATGAAGGTCAACCCAGTCGTGGCTCATGGGCTCCGGCTGTGTGCCGGCATGTTAAGCGAGGAAAAGTGCATGCTTGCGTTCCAACACTATGTGCATGCCGACAACACTGATTGGGCGTAGGTCAACTGCATCAGGTCAGACTTGCATCTCAATGCGACCCTGAACAGTAGCGATTCGCTATTATCGTTTGATTTGTCTCGGCGTGGTTCTTCATCGGGTACAAAGGCCCGGTGGTCCCTCGTTCGTTGCTGGTTGGATACTGGGCCTTGTTTCTCTTGTCTCTAAACTCTCAACAGTTCCAACATCGAACACTGCGAAGCCCCAAACGGCTCGATCATGAAGCTTCTCAACTGCGAAACCCGCCAAATCGAAGATTTCTCTGGTGAAAAGATCCCTGATACGTATGCGATCTTATCGCATCGATGGGAGGACGATGAGGTTATCTACCAAGACTTTCGAACTCCAGAGATCGCCGTGAAGAAGGCTGGGTGAGAGAAAATAGACAACTTTTGTCGTGTTGCACTCGAAAACAACTACAAGCATGTTTGGATTGACACTTGCTGCATCAACAAAGAGGACCTCACGGAGCTTACCGAGGCAATCAACTCAATGTTCAAGTGGTACGCAAACTCCGCAGTTTGCTACACTTATTTGTCCGACATCGCGCTCGGAGAACCGATTGAAGATTCCCTTTGGTTTACTCGGGGATGGACGTTACAGGAACTGATCGCTCCTGCCCGAATGGAGTTCTTTGACAAGCATTGGAGGCGGATTGGAACACGGTTTCAACTTCGCGAGGCTATCCAAAGGTGTACGCACATTGTTGACGAGATTCTTGACGAAACACCAGAAACCCGAAACATACGTACGATTCTAGCGCGCAACTCAGTGGCGCGCAGAATGTCTTGGGCTGCAGGACGGGCAACTACTCGCGAAGAAGATCGGGCTTATACTCTCCTCGGGATCTTTAGCGTCAATATGCCCTTGCTATACGGAGAGGGTAGTCAGGCATTCGTTCGTCTTCAGGAAGAGATTGCGAAGGAGTCCAACGATCTATCGCTTCTGGCGTGGAGGCGATTTGAGTGGCCTAGCAACAGCTTAGGGCCGCAATCGACGAAGCGACCAGGTCTGCCACGAGAACCCTGTGGAATTCTGGCCATTTCCCCTGATGACTTCCACTCTTCACATGATGTTATCCTGCGAAGGGGTGTTAAGTACAATCCTGAAGTGAGTCAATGTCGGAGTTTGCACACAACCCGCCCCTCGGCTTTTGTGAGGCTAACATTTCTTTCAGTTCACCATTACTAATAAAGGGTTGAAAATCACAACAGAAGCTACGGTGATAGAGGGGAACGTTTGGCGTCTTGCTTTGGGATGCCGCGCAGTCGACAGTAGTCCCCAAGACACTATCGGCGTCTTACTCAGAGGAGTAGATGGCGGTGAGTTCGTGAGGTGGAATTCTAACTCTCGGATACAGTGGCGGGGTGACAGCCAGGGACACGACATGACATTTTATATCAAAAAGTCTATCGATCTAGATATGAGTGGGATGATAATTTCCCAACTGGAGTCCATGTTTCGCCGTTCATTCCAATTCAACGCCAATGCTAAGAGCCGTGTCAAATTTGGCCGAGCTATGCCGGCCCTCAACTGGATCAAAGATCAAAATCTAATCATCACAGAGGGTCTAGAAAGTTTTGAGGGATTTGTCATGTGCGAATTTCCTGTGGGGCTTTCTACAGTGCCAATACCATCCTTTGTTGTTGCCTGTGGATTTGGTCCTGGTGTCGAAAGATGGTGTCTGCATAGGTTCAGCTAAGGGGCCGAATCGTTATCTCTTCAAGGCAGCAGAAGAGGGTGATCTGCACCAGGTGGGAATGCTGGGACCCAAAGCAAGCAAGAGCAAGAAGTGTTCCTTGATAGTTGGTTTTCATGGACATTTCGAGATAAAACCACGAGAAGACAACAGCGATACTATAGATATTCGGGTTTATATTTGACCCGGGGGAGCGGGACCTCGTTCAAAAGAAGTATGCAATCAGTATTGTTATTTGGTATCTCAACCGCACATTAGACGTCTTTCTGGCATGTTGGTAAAGTCTACGTCACGGCAGGGTGTAAATCTGTTTGCATTCTGTTGAAACCTGACTTATATATCACCTACTTACTCATCAGCAAACAAATACCCGGGACATGAGAATGCTTACTTAGCCATAAAATCCGACAAACAACGTGGGAACAGGTGACGAAATCGGAGCTAACTCCAAAAAAGTTCAATTCAGATACGTGTTGCCAATGAGAGATCTTCACCACACATGCGTGTGGGCTCTTACGGCGTTCTACAACAGGAGACATCTGCCAACTAGATCTTGGCCCATGCGCCCAGATCGGAAAGTGCAGGTTTTCAGAAACATCAATTATCATTTCGATTGGAGGCTGTTCTCCCTTCCACCGTCTCCAGTTACTATTCTACTTGTTCATGATTCTCATTCCAGATTTGTCTCTGCTCTCATCCTTGAAGTGAGAAAAGCGAAGCCATATTGCGCCTACATTTCTGATAAGCCAGATTCAGAAGTCCACATATAGGTCTCTGTGTGTGAAAGGTGACTCTGGTTACCCGGTGTTCTCTCAGCTTACCAAGTGTTTATCTGCTTCTGGTACTGATCTTGGTGGTAAGAGGCCCGTCAATTTGTGCAAGCACTAAGTCGATTGTAGAACAACAGCTGAAACTACAGCCTTCCATCAAATTCTCCACCATTTTTGCGACTGGTCTTCCTTTTCGGGTCTCAGGGAACGAAGCGTGTGATTTAAGGGGCCGCTCCCAACAGTTCATGGATACTGGGCTCAAGCCTAACTCGCAGGGCTTACCAGTCTTCATCCCTACGCAACGCTACCTTTCCTGACGTATCCCTCATGGACACGCCAGGGGCGATCCAGCATATTCCTCCTAAGTTTAGTTCGCACAGAGTCGTCTGTCCCAGAAATCTTGAATCAAGAGGCGTTATGGCCAGATCGATTCCGGATCGTGAGACTACCAATGATACCTACGATGGCATCCATTCATCGTGTGCTGAAGTATTGTAAAAGCCATTCTCGTCAAACATATACCTCTTAACACTCTGAAACGCTCCATTTTCCCAATTCAGGCCGGCTGGGCTCAGATACTTTCTTGGTCATGCCCGGTTGTCCACATATATAATCTCCCATCACGCTTCTGACAGGACAAGAGGCAAAGCCAAATAGTGGGCGTTGTCGTAACTCCGGTGTGGCTTGAACCAACTTGAAAAGAACTTATACCATCTGGACCCCAAGAATCAAAGTGCTTGCTATTCATCAGCAGCTTCTATCTCTCGTCGTCCATCGTCTTCGCCCAGTCAACACAACCCAAATAAACTACCACCGCTCTTGAGAAAATAAAATCTTTGATTCGCGCCGCTAGTTACAACTTGCAGCACAAACACCTAAGCATTGGTCATTCATTTCTTTGCTGTAGTGTGGAAGACCAAAATGCTTTCACCAATATTCTATGTGCCGTTGAGTATACCGCCATTTCCTTTTGACTCTGTTTATACTACTCTCGCAAGGCTACAAGTTCTCCTATACCGAAACATCCACATTTGTATTTAAGCCGCCAGAGCTCTGCCATGAGCTAAAGGAACAGATAGCAGGAAACCAAATGACACCAACGCAAGAAACGTGATGTGCGAGGTCTCTCGCCTCGGATATGCGAATCCCACCTCAACCACTTTTCGGTGAACTCTGGTCCTTTGATTGACTCGCTCCATCGTCCAGCCTCAGAATCTCTTCTCGTGTATTCAAAAGATGATTCATTACAGTGCCGTCAGGCGTTCGCCCAGAATGCCCCCCTTGAGTAAGGCCTGGGCCGAACACCCAACACCGCCCAAACTATTCACCCGCGGCTATTGGATTGCAATCGGTCCACAAGGACAAACTCGCATTGTTCTGTTGAGTCAGAGAACCTTCAAGACCCAAGGAAATCATTAAATACTCCTTACCTTACTCCGTCGTGAAATAAGGAGGCACTTCGCCCCTCGACGCCGTGCTTACACCATGATCCAGCGTTGACCGAAGTCGCATCCAAAACGCCATTCACGTCTGGTTTAAAAGGAACCCCAAGTTCACATGGGCCAGAAACCTCCTCAACAGCAATCTCGCTTGAGGATTACATCTCAAGCGTATCGCGACGCCGATTGACTCTGCAAGCTTCCGACGAGTCGCAGCAACTCGGTGCCACGGCATCATCACCTCGAATGCTCGACCTCAGACCATTGTCGTCCACATCCCCTACATCAATCGGTTCCTGCGTCCAGAATAATCACCCGAATGTACCCTGGTCAAGTAGTCTGAGGGTACAAGGCCATGGTCCCAAGGACCCCCGACAGCGATGAAGCATATGCGAGCCTCCAATGACGGACCACATCCAGTACTCTACCAACGGCCGCAGCCGATTCTGGTCATAAATCATACTCACACAACGCCTTTCGGCCTTAAATACCCCCCGGCTTGAAACAAAAAACGACCAGTCCGATCCTGCACGTCTGACTCCGAGCAACGCGCGTGCATCTCGCTCTACATGAAACATCACGGCCAACAAACCAGACCCCGGACGCGGACGCCCAAGTGTCAGCCAGCACGCCGATAAGTCTATTCTCAAAGAGTGTTTACACAGCCCGGAGCCTGCAGCAGCAGGTCCCCGGACCAAGTTACATCGAATACGAAATGCCTAGTGAAGCATGTTGTCATGATACATCAAAGTCCCTTTCTCATCCAGTGAATCGCCCAGCGAGACGCCGTTTTTGTCATGCATGTGTACATGAAGACCCTCTCCCCTAATCTAAATGCTAAGTACGGAGTAAGCCTGTGTTCAGACCCCGAAATCATTTTCTTTCATATCCCGTATCCTTTCTCATATCCCGTTGTCTCATAAACCGTTCACCATGTCTTCAAGAGAGAAAAAACAAGTAAAGCCAATGTCCGTCTAGATGTTTACCCCTGGACGCCCGCAGCATCATTGCCCTTCTCAGCGTACAAGCCGAGCAAGCCCCCCTGTCTACGCATCCCCGTTGCCAATGCAAAGTCCCCGAAAAAAAGAAAGGACACTCGAGAAGAAGAGAAAAAAAGTAAGAATGGCCAATGGGTGTGTCGCACCACACCGGATACGGATCACATGAGGATCCTTCACAGCACGATGGGATTGTGGGGGTTGGTCCCTTGGTCTGCCGTAAGCTCCAAGAACTTTGAGCACGGCGGAAGTCTCACGCGCGATCGATGCGAGCTGGCAGGCCACGAGCGAATCGAGTCGTAAAAGACGAGTCGCGCAGGTGTTGATGCAGCGGCGAGACGTCGCAGGTTCTGCCGGCAGGGGTTGGACTTGAGCAGCGCGATGCGGGGCGGAGAAAGACTCAATCTCCGGACAGGCTCGGAGTTCTGGCGCCTGCGCCGGATGGGGCCGGCTGATAATGACAGCGGTGACTTGCCCCGCTCCCGCATAAACTGAATGCGTGCGGGCGGGTGAGGATCCGTCGGTGTGCGGGGCGGCGGGGAGGCGGACGACACAGAGTTGTGGTCTCCTACTGCATCACGGTTGTCGGTCTCCGAAAGACGCAAAGAGACGGTGCGGCACTCGAGTGATTGGCTGTTCTGAAAGTGTCCCCGCGACCCGAGAGGCTCGTCCATATCTCTTCTGGACTGGGACGTAGCTGCTCTTGTCTGCATGCGCCGCCTTCGCCCACACTCGGAGTTGAGCGAGTTCATGAGCTTTTGAAGCACTGCCCATGGGAAAATGACGGTACCAGCCTCCCAGGCTCTGCCAGCGGAGAGCTCTGCGGCGAAGAAGCTTGTCCACGCGCGCGCGTTGGAGCAAGGGTCGCCGAGGACCATGCTCTCCGGGGTGTTGCGCATGCGAAGCATCAAGTCGGCCCGCTCACGTCTGGAGAAAGGGACAAAGGGTTGAGACGGTGCGTTGACCATGTGCTGAAGAAGGGACAGGGCCTCGGATGCCTTGAAAAACTCAGCATACTGGCCGCCTAAGGGAAGGTACGTCTGGCGATAGCATGTAATAGAAGGTTCCATCCGATTTGGGTAACCGCCGGACGTCAAGCAGAGAGTGACGGCTCTGTTGTCTCGCGTAAGATTGACAGTGTAGTTGTGATGCGGAGAGGCGGGTTCTTGAGAAGAGGCTCGGTGAAGGCCCTCTTCAGCCTGCGGCATCAGGGCAGCATGCGAGTGCCGCTTGTAGTCGTAGTCTGCCGTTTCCGAGCCGGCTCGATCGGACCGAAAGCTCTGCAGGTTGCATCCGTCGGAGTACGACCGGAGGTGGGAAGGGCCGTGCCGTGCCGGCGTCAAAGGCTGCACATGCGGATCAGAGGTGAAGGACGGATCGAACTTGGTTGGCGGTGTCTCGGGTCCGAAAGACGACGTCCTTGTCCTCACCTCCGATGGCGTATCGTGGCGAAGTTCAGGCGTGTGGTCTGCGGACAGCTGGGTAATGTCTGGGGAGTATCCAGTCTCGTCAGGCGTGCCGTATGTTGACTTGGCGTATCCCGTTGGAGGGCGGAAACCGAAGTACGAGTTGAGTTTACTGACTGTGTGGGCCGTTGATTCGTCTATGTCCCATGGAGATGCTGGAGAGCGAGCCACAGTGGGCCACTTGGCGAGGGAAACTTGTCCCTCGATATTCCTTCGCGGCATAGAGCGATACATGGAGGACATGCTGAAGGACAAAAACAAAAACGTAAAGAAGAAGAGTTTCGGAAGCAGAGAACCCGTGAGAAAAGAGCCAACATGGGCCGCACACTTGCCGGCGGACTGGTCATATATACGGAAGATGCTCTCCATCGAAGACCAACCAAACGATCGGTCCAAAGGGGGGGGAGCGGTCAGCCAACTGGAGCACACCGAGACATGGTGTCTTGCGTCCTCCCCGCAGCAGCCAATCCCTCAGCAGCCAACATACCAAGGGCCTTATTTTTCTTCTTCTTTCGCATCCAACGCACGACACTTTGGAGGAGGAGTTGGTAGGGCTATCCTCGTCGATGGTATGCGCTGAGGTAAATGGCCCCCGCCTGACCGGGCACTTGGGAGACACAACACCATCTCGTGTGTTAGTGTGCGCAAGTGTCTTCCACAGCCTCGATGGCCCTTGTCACCTCCCTGCATGCCTCCCGAGAGATCGACCTTGTGCTTATGCAAAAAGCAAGGTAAAGACCAATCAAGGAGCCCGGCAACCACTCCCGCGTGCTGCTGGCCGGTTCAGAGCCTCGTGTCAACCGGCCGAAATTGTGGCATTGCCGATTGATTGCATGCGTCGCTGCCCGAGGGAGGATGACGGCAAAAGCAAAGTTGGTCTCGAGGGCCTGTGAGTGGCCGGGTGTTGGCCCCCCTCTAGGCCCTTCACACCCCCATTAGCGGGCTGCAGGCGCGGAACTGCACGATATATCATATTTGGACCATGCGTGGCGGCACGAAACAAGCCAAGTCCATCCGAACAGGGAGGGCGGGGCAACAAGACCAGGATGCGATGATGCGTTGGATGCATATGACGGCTGCGTTGTTCGTCTGACATTCGCCTGGAGATTTGTTCGCTTGCGCTGAATTCTCGGTTAGGGCGTCCCGAAAAGCCAGGAATGGAGTCTCGGGAGGCTGACGTTTGAAAAAATGAAAAAAGCGTCGGCGGCGGGATCCGTAGTCTGCTCACCGCTGGATGAGAGACGGGAACATGGCGTGAGCGTCTTGAAAGAAGCAAGGCGAGGAAAAGCAAAGATGGTCGTCCGAGCGCCGGGATATGAGACCCTCAGAGACAGGACGAGACAAGAGCATCGCGCGAATCAGAGATGTGCTAAATTAATAACCGCAGGGAGCGTGGTATATAGCAGTGGTAGTCTCTGCAGGCCAGTCACGTTGGAGCTTTGAGTGTTTGGCGACGTGACGGGCGGCGTTTATTGACGTGGTGGAGGGCGGGCTGCCATGTGTTACACAGATTGATTGCGGTGGATTCCTGGAAGCCGCGGTCAGCCGTGACAGAGTCAGACAGGTTGCCAAAGGATGTTAAATGGCGACGAGACAGGAAATACAACGACAGGGGACGGGAGCAGGAGTGATAGGTTGCAGCGGAACAGCGGAGGGCAGCGGCCGGAGACGGGGACGGAGGGACGCAAAGTGCCGGCTGCGACGTGACGCAGTGCAACGCAAGGCGCGAAGAAGAAGCGACAGAGACAGGAGGGAGGGTACGGATGCTGCGTGGCAGAGGTGATGGCAGATGTGATGCGACCTGGAGGACCGTGGTTGTTTGCTTTTGAGTGAGTTGCGTTGCAGCTGAAAAGCTCCGAGATGATGTTTTGGTGTGGGAGGGCGAGAAGCAAGACCTGGGAATACTCCGTAGTGCGAGGGTGGGTGGTACGGTGGGAATAGACCAGACGGGACCCGAGTCGCAGAGAGAGCTGTGAGTGTGTGTGGAGGACGCGGCAAGCGACGTGATGGAGGTGGTGGTGAGGCGGTCCAGGGGCAGCGTCGTGGTGCTTGTGTTGGTGTGCCTGTCTGTCCCGTCGCTTGTCGTGTGTGCAGCGTGATTGGAGGTGGAAGTGGAAGAAAAGAGTGGTTCACCTCATGTGGCTGAATTTGCAGCAATGTCGCAGCGTTTGCGAGAGCCCCGCCACAGATGTTTCTCTCGTACGGATACAGAAGGCGCCAGCCACTTGCACCTGCAGCGTAACACTTGGACACCTTCCAGGAAGGACCAGGTGCATTCCTCCCCATGAGGCACCTGCCCGTGAAGTCGCACTTTCCACGACTTGGCCTCATGGTGGTTTCCCATCAGTTCATGGCAGGTGGGGGCCGGTGAGCAAAAGTCCCCGATGAACTCCACTTGCATCCGACCTACACTTACACTGTACCTGCTGTTGCTGTCGTTGTCGTTGTTGCCGCTGCCAATGCTGACAGCTGTGACGGTGGGTTGCAACCACCTTCGCACCTTCCATCCGATGTCATTGGATCTTGCCCAAGATTATGACTGGTCTCTTGTCAAAAAGTGGTCAACTGCGCCCTTGACATTGACATGAACGACATCGACGACATGAGCGACGGGGCCCTTTGCCCCCTGATGGAAGCCATGCGCCTTCCTCATTGGACAATCGAGCGGCTGCCTGGAAGTCAATCCTTGGTGTACCTGCCTAAGCCTTGCGAACCAACATCAGCCCAGAGGAACGCCTTGCCTGTGCGGAGAAGCACGTCGAGCATAACAGAACCTCCATCGTTTGACTCATTGCCGGCCAGACGTAAGAGTATTACTCTCTGTACTTTGGCGAAATCATCGAACCAGCTTATAAGACTGACGAATCGCCTCGAGTAATCAACACCATTGGCATCGGCATAAGCATTGGCATTGGCATCGTCATCAGCCAATACTACAAATCCATTATCAAAAAAAGCACATTGAATCATCCACATTACACGCAACGTCGCAAAGAACATCGGAACCCGAGACTTCGCACCAGAACCCGAAGGACAGCAAAGACGACGAAATGGCCGCCGCTGCTACTGTCCAACTGACAACACCGTCCATTATTGGCCCCAATCAGCCCTATGGCATGTCATCAGCCACCAGCATGGGTGACACGGACAATGTCACCGTCGCCGACATGGAAGAGGCAATCCGGCTCGCTCCCCTCTGCCGCGAGGCATTAAACCTGCTAGACGCAGAGATGCCCCGTTTCAACCACTCATATGCCTTCACCGCAGACGAGATTCTGGCCCTTCCTCTTGACACAGTTCGCATCCCCGACGAGTTGCATGGCTTGCCCCGCCGGAAATCTACGCGATCTTCCCTCGCATCTGCCATTGCGACTCTGCTGTATCCCGCCACCCACGAGAAAGCTCTGTCTTCCGTGATCCGGTACGACGCTGCTCGTGTGAGACTGCGCGCGTGGGTCGCACTGCAGCGGAAGTACGACATATTTGCCGCCACCAAACGGAACGGCCACAGCTTCCGCGGCTTGACTGGCGGAGCGGCTCCCGGTGTGCATGCCCCATTCTGGTCATCCCGGATCCTTGCTCAGGGCCCGTGGGACCCGTCAAAACTTCCCGTCTCGACCGCTGGCCCTAGGGCCATCCCGATGCCCGTCGCCGTCGCTGACGCCGCCGACCTAGCACCCTTCTTCGACCACCTCGAGCTCGGCGGTACCCACGAGCTCAACGAAAACTCTGCTGGAGCTGACCTCGATAATGGCAAGGGAGAGCCATACTACGGCGTGAGGGGCGCCGAGTTCCGCAAAGGAGTCGTCTACGAGGATGGTCGCATGGACCTCTGCAAAATGGTTGTTGGCCCAGACCACATCGGCAGCCTGATGGACAGCTTACGGCCGAACCCCTTCGTCCGACATTTCCTGCTGGGGAACAACATCATTGGCCCGGTTGGCGCTCAGGAGATTGCCCGCTTCATCAAAGACTTGCCTGATCGCATGGACACTTGGTATCTCGCTGGCAATTGCATCGACTCCCCCAGCTTCAAGATCCTCGTCGATGCCATGGTCACGTCCGACGCCGTCACAAACATTTGGCTGAAACGCAACCCGCTGGGCGCTGCGGCCGCTGCAGATGTCTATCGACTCATCACCCAGACGAAAAACCTTCGCACGCTGGACCTTGACCAAACGGAGCTCGGGGATGCCGGTCTCGCAGAGTTGTTCACTCGTCTGGCCATGTACTCCGATCCCTCCGGCCGTAAGCTGCCCCTGCGACATCTTTACTTGAACGGCACCGGTATGTCGACAATGGCTGCCGCAAGGCTTGCATCTTTCCTGGGCTCTCCAGCCTGCGGTGTCACCTCGCTTTACCTGTCCTGCAACCCACTCGGCGACGCAGGCGTGCAGGCACTGGCCGAGGGCGTTCGTCAGGCTCCTCAACTGACTCGCTTGTCACTTCAATCAACCGGTCTGCACACGGCGGGTGCCATTGCCATCTGCAATGCCGTCGCATCGCATCCTAGGATTCGCTTCCTTGACGTTGGTCAGGCATATGCGACCTTGGACCTCGGCCAAGCTTGGAACTACATCGAGGACGCTGTCGCGCCCTTCATCATTGAGCTCCTGTCGACGAACCAGGTCATCGAATACCTGAACCTCGGCCATTGCCCGATCACACCGCCGGTCCTACGGGAGATCGACGCGGCTGTCTTGAAGTCTTTGCTGCTGTACTACGATGCCGAGTCTATCCTGCCAGACACGACGATCAAGGAGCCTAGATTCAATCCGTCAGCCGATCGGACAATGCCCAACCTGCACTCATTGGGGGCACTTACCAAGGATCAAAAAGCCGTCGAGAAGGCAGTCGATGACCATCTCGAGGCCAATGTGAAAGCCAAGTATGGCAGCGATATGACTTACTCCCGCTTCATGGATGAGGAGAGGCGGTGGATCGTGAACGATAAAGCCGACGTGCGGAAAATTGACTCGGTGTACCGCAATCGCGATGCCGGTTACGCGCGCCGGCGGCTCAAGGCATTGGTGAAGGACTGGGACGAGAACGACGACACTCTGGACCGAGTGATGAACGCGCAGGGTCCATTTTGCACCCGACGCAAACCTGTTGATATTGCGAATGCGCAGGGTCCTGTTCGCACCCGATGGAGACACTGAATGAGAACCGTGGATGTTGCATAGGGAAAAACCATTAGCGAGATGGTTGAGGAGAAGTTGTGATGCAGTCGGGCGACATGGGCCCGCCTCGGAAGCAAGGTCGCATTGACGAAATGACCTTGCGCACGGATGACGCTCGAATCATGGATTTCGAAAAATAACTCTCCTCCGTCAATAAGTCAATTGATTCAGGTCTATTAGTCTAGTTGGTTAGGACGTCGGATTCTGATCGCATCAGTCTCTTCCGTAGGCCCAGGTTCGAATCCTGGATGGACCTAATTCTTTTGCTGTTGGCGGTGTTTGAGCTCAGCGTGGCTCTTGTTTAGAAGCGAATTGATTTTTACCTAGTACTCTCCAAAGTGAGTTTTGACAGCTCGTGGAATCCACGTAACGAGGGCTTCGGAGAATTGCCTATCGGCGAGGAGGCTTGTAAGCAGACGAAAACCCTGCACCTGACTTACATAAGCGCCAACGTCATTGCTTGGGACACGACCCTGAGAGACATCCGTCAACAATCAACAGATCGCCCAGAGAAGCACCAATCGCGCGTCGCAGGTCGTTCCAATTCCAGCGCCGGCTGCTTTTGACTCGATCGCATTCCAATTACCCAGTGAAACCACATTCTCAACCATCATTCCCTTTCTCGCATTCTTCACACTGCGAGACCTGTCTCTGGCCATCGCCGACGCGCGTGCTCCGATCCCACACCCACGTCGGCTCCCGAATACGCCATTTCTCCATCATTCGCACCCCTGCAAGGTCACTCCCGCGCCCACGATACCGCAAAGTCTAATTGATCAACCACACGGAATTTTTACCCATCTCACTCCATTACCGGGCCGATCACTTTTTTTTAAATTGTGCCAAAAAAGAAACGAGGAAAAAAAAAAAAGGCTACAGCACGCATGCCCCGAGCATGGCGCCGGTGAAGCGCAAACGACCCCACGAAGACCCGGATCCTCCGCCCCCCACCTCCTCCACCACCACCACCGTAGCCGCCGCTCCCACTCCGACCGCTGCCGCCGTCGCCGGCGCAGCCGACTCGACGCGTCGCGCAACGCGTCAAACTCCGATCCTACCCCCTCCGATCCCGACCTCGCTGTCCCAGGCCGCCGCCGCCGAGGACAAACGCCGTCGCTCCTCAGCCTCGACGAACCCCAGGCCGCAGCTGCACAAGATCTCCGAGACACCCATCCCGATTCCGGTGCCGCCCTCATCATCGTCGTCGACAGCGCAGTCTGCAGGCCAGAATCCTCCAGCTGCCGCCGCCGCCGCCGCACCCGAACCCCGCGCGAGCCGACGAAAAAGCGGCACGGCCGCCGATACCACCGCCGCGATGGGCGCCGCCATCAAAGAGGCCAAGGAGAACGTCCGGCCGGTGACGCTCGTCGCGCCCAAGATCACGTACCAGGCCTCGCAGCCCACGCCGCACCGCTCGGGGGGCAGCCTCGTGCGGCCCAGCCCGCCGACGAGCCAGCCGCCGATAACATCGCACTTCCGTCCCGTGGCTAGGCAGCCGTACCAGCATGGCATACCGGCGACGGTGACTCATGTTCCCGTGCCGGTGCCGCCGACTTCGACGCCGAAGCAGCAGCAAGCGCCGCCGCCGTCGCAACAGCATACGCCGGTCCCTCCGAAGCCTACACCTTCGAAACCACAACCGCAGACGCAGACGCAAACGCACACGAAACCGCAAACGCAAACTACGCAGGCACAAACATCCACGCCCCGGGCGGTGGACAAATCCGCCCCGCGTACAGACCGCAACATCGACAAGGTCATCCTCGGCAACATCTGCTTCCGCGCGTGGTACCCCTCTTACTACGGCAAAGAGGTCCTCGGCGACGCCTCCGTCAGCGGCAAGTCCGGCGCCGCCACCGCCGGCACGACATCAGGCAAGAACCCGCCGGCCGCAGGGGCAGGAGACGGCGCGAAGAACCAGCACCGCAAGGGCGCCGACGCCCCGATCCTCGACCGGCTGTACGTCTGCCCCGTCTGCTTCAAGTACTCCAAGGAGCTCGTCGCGTGGTGGGGCCACGTGCGGATGTGCGAGCGCGCGGGGGCGGTGCCCGGCCGCAAGGTGTATACGCACCCGCGCGGGCGGCGGCTGGTGCGCAAGGAGATGCCGCGGCAGGGCGGGAAGAAGGGGAATGTGGCGGCGAGGTTCACGGAGGAGGTTGTTACGGATGAGGGGGAGTGGAGTGTGTGGGAGGTTGATGGGGAGCAGGATGTTGTAAGTATTTATCTTCACCCTTTTTCTCATCCCGGATATCACGCTAACGTTGGGTGTTACACAGCTCTTTTGCCAGAATCTGTCGCTATTCGCAAAGTTGTTCCTCGATAACAAGTCCGTCTTCTTTGACGTGCGCGGCTTCAACTACTTCCTCCTCGTCTACACACCCCCTCCTCCCAAACCCGACCCAGCCGCCGCCGCGGACCAGCAACAACAGCAACCCCCGCGCCCGCACATCGTCGGCTTCTTCTCCAAGGAGAAGATGTCATGGGACAACAACAACCTGGCATGCATCCTCGTCTTCCCGCCGTGGCAGCGCAAGGGGCTCGGCGCGCTGCTGATGGGCGTCTCGTACGAGATCTCGCGGCGCGAGGGCGTGCTGGGCGGGCCGGAGAAGCCCATCTCGGAGCTCGGCCGGAAGGGGTACAAGCGCTTCTGGGGCGGGGAGATTGCGCGCTGGCTGCTCGGCTGCGGGACGAACGAGACCAATAATGGGGAAGTGGAGAGGGAGTTGCTGGTCGATGTCGAGGACTGCTGCAAGGCGACGTGGATTGCGCTGGAGGACTGTCTGGTCACACTTAGGGAGATGGGGGTCGTTGTGGAGGGGGGCACGGGGCCGGGGAAGCCGCCTGCGAAGCGGAAGAGGCAGGGCCCGGACGGGGAGGAGGGCGAGGACGAGGATGTGGAGATGGAGGATGCCGGGGAGGAGGAGGCGGAGAAGCCCGATGTCCCGAGGGTGAGGGTCGACAAGGAAGCTGTCTGGGCGTGGGTGCAGGCGAATAAGATTAGTCTTGAAAAGGTATGCGATCCGGACGGGTTCGTGGAGGGGTATGCGATTAAGGAGGTTGAGGAGGATGACGATGAGGAGTAAAAGTTGGGTGGTGCTCTCTTGTTAGGTTTGGCGCTGTTTATTTGAGTTATGATATCCCCATGATTGCCGTCACCAGAGTTCTAAGGCCGTATTCGCATTCAGTGGCTGAGGGGTAATGATACTGCGTTACAGGGAATAGGGAACAACGCAAAAGCCGTTGCGGTCCAAATAACTGCGTGCAAATGTGTCGAGATTTTGCGAGAGCTTCAGCTCTAAGGTTAGCGACGATGACATCCAGCCTTCTCAATGTATCATCCACCTGAATCTGTTCTTTACGGAAGGCCTCATTATGAGGTTTGAGCCTTAAGTCGGTAACGTATGAACGTCAACATTTGGGACCTAGCCCTGTTGGGGTTTGTCCGTACTGCATGAAATGTGTATTTCAGAGTTCCAGTCCAGACCTGTCAGGCCGGCTTGTTCGGATGGGACGAAGAACGGTAAGATGCTATTGTGTGGTTCCAATTTCACATGTAGAGAAGATTAACTTTGTTTCCTGTTGACTGGTTCGGCTTGTGCGCGCACCTGCACTCGGACCTGTACCTAATTTCTAATCGCTCTGTAGAGAACTTTGCTTCTAAAGAGCTAAATTCATCTAAAAAACAATTTGGTCTCTGAAGAATTGAAGTCTTTTTGTCATGGCCTACCTGAAGAGGCAACTGACTGCGAGCTCCGGCTTTGCCGGCATTTGACCCCCAAGCAGCCGTCTAAAAGGCTGTGACCTCACGTGAAGATATTAATTGCCCAAAGAGTTGAACTTACTATTCAATTAAGTACCGAACGTACGAATGCCAAACATACAGTAAGATTCCTTACGAACATCAACAACCTCAACATGACTGAAATCCACCACTCTACCGCTGTTCCAGGCGCCAATGGCACCACAAGGAACATCTCCAACGTCTACAGCAGAGTCGATCACTCCTCAACAAACAAAGGCCATTCTGAAGCAAAACCCCTCGTCTCTTCCTGGCTTCCCACCTTCCACGACACACTCTCCCCGCTCATGCGCTGGACAGGCCACTACCCACCCAAGCTTCAAGACTACTATCTCAACTTTGCGCGCGACGTCGTAGTCCCCCGCCTCAACCCGCCTCGCCCGGCCGACTGGCCTAAATACATCGGCACGCACGACCATGCACCCTACGAGATCAGCATCGCCTTCGCACCTCGCAAAAAGGCCAAAGTGCGGTTTTCGGTGCAGCCGCTCGTGGACAGCCCCAAGGACGATGACCCTCTGGGCCAGAAGGAGCTGCGCAAGAAACTCGATGATATGGCGATTGCATGCCACGCGGACCGCAAGCGCCAGGATGCCTTTCTCGACGCGGTCTTCCTCACTGATGAGGAGCAGATCGGCCTGATTGAGAAGAGCGGCGCGGCTGGTGCGCTGCCGCAGCAAAACGTTTTTTGTGCGTTCGACCTCGAGCCCGCCGATGAGAACGGGAGCCCGACTATTCACATGAAGACGTACCTGTTCCCGCAGCTCAAAGCTCTCGCGACAGGCCGGGATCTCATGGACATCACAGAGTCAGTCCTGATACGTCTCGCCGATGGCGACAAGGCGCTGCTGGACGCCTGGGACATGCTCAAGACGTTCCTCACCACCGACGGCAAGGACAACCTCATTCACTTCTTTGCAATCGACGCCGTGGCGCCGCATATGAAGCCTCGCTTCAAGGTCTACACCCACACGCACGTCAACTCGCTCGCCTCAGCCCAGCACGTCATGACGATGGGCGGCCGCCACCCCACACCCAAGTTTTTGAACACTGTCTGGCCCCTGCTCATGGATATGGAAGACGTGCCCCTGGCCGAGAGAGACGGGCTGCAGAAGCCGCTCGCCGAGCCGGATAGTAAGTATTGCGGGCTCAATCCCACCTTTGAGCTGGTGCCGGGCAGTGCGGTCCCGCATGTTAAGATGTATATGCCGATTTGGCAGTATGCGCGCGATGAGCCTGGGGTTGTGAGACGATATCAGCGCTTGTTGGAGACGCAGGGGTTGGGGGACTATGATATGGAAGCGGCTGTTCAGTGCACATTGTGAGTATTCTCCCTGCTGCGGAATCTCTTCCAGGGGCTTGAAAGTTCGTTGATAATAGCTAATCGATCCACAAAACAGGGGTGACAAGAGAGACACGGGCATGCACAACATGGCATCAATTGTGCCTACTGGAGATGGAGAGAGCGTTGCGTTTACCGCCTACCTTGGACCAAGGTTTTGGGAGTAAGCTCTGGTGGTTAGTTTTCTGACGCTTTGGTATTAATTACGACATGTTGATGCAGCCAGAAATTTGATAAATGACGAAGTACTACATGTGTGCAAATGTGTGATGTTGTAAGTATGAGCTTGAGCCTTGAGTTGGGAAGGGATCTATTCAGTCTTCTCGGGATTCTCTGTTTTCCTTCATGGAAGGCTCTCACAGAGTTTGTGCTGTGAGCTGTTCATGGATAAACAGAGAATCAGAGATATCGGGCCTCGTCCGTCCCGCGCGTTCTTCATTATCTTAAGAGATCACTTGTCCTACCCATCCCACAAACCTGTTACTCAACATATACAGCTGGTTGATGTCACTGTACGCGCGCCAAGCACTGATTGCCTCCGTTAAAAAGATTGAGTCAATGAAGTTGTCGCATTATATAGCTGTAGAATTTTGGCCTCCTGAAGGGTTTGAACGCCGCCACTGTCAGCCAGATTTTGGAAAAGTTTGTAGAAAACACAGTTATGCAGACACAGAAAAATTGGGCGGTCTCTTTGGAAAGTCTTGAAGACGGGCAGGACACCCCATAGTGGGATTCTGGTGAATATGTTGTGGAACTCATTTTACCCGGATTGGACGTCTCAAGTCAATCACTCTTTATCCAATCAGCAGGTTCAGAGCGTGTTGTATGATGATCACTTCTCTTCTGAGAGAATGTAGGTATCTCTCCGCTAGTCGCAACACAGCCTCTCGTTGTGAGACAACTATCGGAATAGTATTTGTTACATTGATGCATACACCATATTTAGTCATCCCTCCCATGACCATCCTCGCGGGTTTGCCATCTGTTCTCTAAGGTACGAAGAATCTTTTGAATCTTCAGCAATTAAAAAGGGGTTAATGCATACCTCCCAAGTTTTGGAACAGTAAGGTAGCCAAGAATATGGTTGCTCCGCTTGAAGTAAAAGACCCAAGTTGGCTGAAGGATGTATATCACGAGGTCAGTGTTACTGTTCCGCGTCTCAACCGGGCACCCAATTCATTCCACATTTAAAGATCCTAGCCATTCGGGGGTCGCCGATGACTTGATACGTAATACTTGAACAAATACAGCTGAAACTGAAGACCACTACATATTTTACACCATGTTTCAGCTGTACTGAGATAAATCCGCCCTGCATAATGTCTTAGATGATCTTGGGCTGACTGCTGTTGGTCTCAGCTCGCCCTGAAAACCTGATCATTCAATTTGATAAGCGCAGCATTCTTAGGTTTAATAGTTTGCATCGATTTAGTGTGCATGTCCGTCACTCTGCATCGTCAAACTTGAGAAATCAATTTGAAGAACCACCATTCCCCGTCATCCATCTTTCTCAAGTCAATAGGAAGCATTGTTATTTTTTCAATATGTCGGGTGCAGCTTATTGCCCACTTGAAGAGAATCGTGATGAGGGTCAAGCAACGGACATCGGCAGTCAGGGTCACGATGATGATCCTTCTAATCAATCAAGCACATCGATCGGTGCTTTGCATTATTCGGCCGAAAACACTGGCACGAATGCTCCTTGTGCTGAGGAGAAGAAGACGATGGACGCAAACGAGGCTTTCAACCACGAAAACATTGCAACGTGGCGTCCCATCTGGCTGCAACCAATCATCCTAGCCTCTTTTTCAGGTCTCTTTCTAGTCTTCAGCATTCTGCTTCTACTCATCTCTCTGAAAGCCAAGAGAAGTGATGGCCTTTTTGAAACCTGGCAGGGTTTTCGATTGGCGTGGCGCTTTGGGCCCACTGCCGGTAAGAGCATCTTGATCCCCTTCTGCGGGCTTTCAATGGAATAGGGTTACTGAGACGGTATTGGAAACAGTCTTGACAATTGTGTGTGCCTTTTGGACGAGAGTTGAGCAACAGGCTCTGAGGTACATGCCTTGGATCGCGGCAAGGGACGGACAGCCATTCGACTCTGACCTGGACTATGTCTCAATGATCACACCAACGATATTGGTTCAATCTCTGCGCCGACGACACTTTCTAGTTTTTATAGTGTCTTCCATTGCCCTTATACTCAAAGTGGAACTTCTGTTGGCTGCAGGATTGTTCAGTATCACGCCAGTCACCGCAGAGGTTCCGGTTGATGTTCAGGTTCTGGATAATTTTAATCCAACCAACGAGTCGCAAAACTACACTACAGAGACACTAACGAGCGCCTTTTTCGCAGCTCGAGCCATCCACGATTTTGACATGGTCTATCCATTCGGCGTTAATGGAAGAACCGCTCACCAAACTTTCGTATCATCCAAGACCAATGCTCGAGGGACTGTTCAAGCACCTCTCAAAGCTGTTGTAGATGGCTTCTTCTCAAGCATTGATTGCGTGCTCCTCCAGAACTACTCTGTTGAGTCACCCGGCGATCCTCCCCACCCTGCACAACATCCTAGACAACCTCCTACGCCAGATGGCAGAGTTGGGGAGGCCCGAAATAGAGGGTTTCGAATAGGTGTCAAAATCCAGTTTGAAGGCTGCGATGAGACTCTTACGGTAACTCTTAGTAATTGGGCGTTCAAGGGAACCCACCGCGAATGGGTTATCAATAGCACACTGGAAACAAGCTTTCGTTCGTGTCTAAATCTTCCATCTCAAAGCAACCGGTTTCTTTACGCTGTAGTCGATTTGAAACAGCCGAGCGAGGATATTTATTCTCCGGTTGAGGTGGAGAATATAGCTGCTGTCCTTTGCTCACCGTCAGCTTGGCTATCGAAAGTGGAGGTTACTGATGACGGATCAGATCCGAATATCACGCTACTGTCCCAGAACGCAATCGTTCCAATGCAAGTAAATATTTGGGACATTTTTACTAGCTCCGTTAACTACGGTGAAAGTAGTTGGTTCACATCCGGAATGCCCAACGGGACTGCATCTTATGGGCCATATGGGCCATATGGGCCACTTGCACTGCATCTCAGCTTCAGCAACGATCAATCGATTGCAAACATCTCAAGCGAGCAGCTTCGAGATGCTACTGTTGAAGAAACAAAAAGATTCGGGCCTTTGCTAGGTCATTATATTTTACGACAGAGCAGGGAAGACATGATCAAGGGAACGAGTTTGGCCATTACTGCCAGGCTCTCTGTTAGCGACAAGACTTGTTTGTCGATGTCTGCCCTTTTCTTGGCAATCTCCGTTTCGGCTGGCTACATTTTCTTTCGACAGAAATGTGGCGTGGGACTGTGTACGCGAGATCCTGCCACTACTTTCGGCCTTCTGGTGCATCTTGCTTCACGTCAGGAGCTTTTATGCAACCCTGCCGTTACTGACTCCCACAGCGGAAAGAAACTTTGGGAAGAAAATATGTTTTCGTCCTTATGTTTAAGGACTTGGGTCCAAACATGTTTCACAGCGTACGTTTGTGGTCTCATAGCCTGCGTTTCGGTCTCATTGCACCTTTCCCAAAGTCAATACGGTCTTGTCAACGCCTCCGATGACGAGAATTGGCAGCTCTTGTGGACAACCGTTCCGTCCATAGTTGCTCTGAGTGTTGTCTTGTACTTGAGCTCATGCGATGCGGCATGGAGAAGTATTTCATCTCTGTCTAGTCTTTCAACAGCACCTCGAACATCGGAGGAGATTGACTTATCCACGCCAGACATGTTCGGAGTTTTGGCCTTACTGACGCTCTTCCGCCAACGAATTCATATTGCCTCGGCATTCCAGATTTTGGTCCTCTCTTGTGGGCTATTAACCACATTGACTGCCGTTGTATTTTCCGTTAGGCTTACATCGGAATCATTCGACGCGAAGCTGCAGCAGAACAGCTGGTTTGGCGACCCTACCATTGAGCAACCATGGAATGGCAGTGGGACTTTATCTGACACGCATCGGGAAAAATTGAGCACACTCTTCGCCCTCAAAGGAGAAATGAATTACACTTATCCCAGAAATACGTTTGCCGACCTCGTATTTCCTGAAATCGCGGCAGAAAACCTTGCCGAAGACTATTCGCTAGACATGCAAAACGGGGGGAAGATGGGAGTGATGGCCACGATTCCTGCACTCAAGCTCACATCGGCATGCAAGCCTCTGCCAGAGGACGCAATTCGTTTGAATATCGCGGCCTCAGAGACTGAGCTTCTAGCTAATGCTACCATGTTCGGGAACTGCCCAGATGGAAGTAATTTCAATCAGACTTTTCCTCTGAATTTGTCGGCAAAACATCTCTTTCATTATTCTTCATCTCATCAGCGGCATTTTGGAGCAGTTCTGCCCGCTGCTCAGAATCGGCTGGTAGCTGCTGTCGCTTGCGACCTATTCCCCGCACACATAGAAGACTTGTTTGAGCAAGTTTTCACCCGAAATTACGTCTGGGGGTTGTGGGCTACGAATCGTTCGAGGGTCGAGTTTAAGAGGCTATTTCAGTGCAATTACTCTTGGTCTGAAGTTTCAGTGGACGTCGATCTTCTATGGTCGAATGGAGAGCTCTTGATCGACAACAACAAATCTCCGCGGCCGCACAAGTCAACCACGAAACCTTGGAGTCCGCCGTTAAAAGTATCACATTTCGAATGGACTCGGAGTAACCCTTCTTGGCTTCAGAGTTTCCCTTATTCTCCTGCAATATTTCCGTCGGACTTTATAGACACTCCAGCGGAAAGCGGATACTTGGATCCCTACTTCAAACACATAACCCTACCTTACGGAAAGTTTGCCGTCGATGTCTTTGGGGACCCGAGTATGGACCAGGAAATACTGCGAGAGCTCGACTACGACCTGGAATTTACCAGCGCCCAGCTCGCCAACCTGGAGAACCGTTTGCCTCTAAGACAGGATTCCAACACATCTGCATTCCCTTCAGGTGGTCTCCCTCCGATAAACGCCACTACTACTCTCAAACGAAATCGCCTTGTTCAGAGTCCCGCAATCACTTATATCATCATATCTATTCTCGGTCCCGTATTTCTCTTCCACGTCTTTGTTCTCGTCACCAAAGCATCTGGACGTTTGGGTCTCCGAAGCCAATTTCCTGTAAACGAGAAAGGACTAGTTCCGAAAGGCTTCAGCAGCCCTGGCATGATGGCAGCCTTATTCCACGGAACCAACGCGGTCAAGTATATCCCTGCGAATGCGGCCAAATTTCCGCCGAATGAACTTCGTAAGATGATGGAGGGTGTGCGGTTTCGAATGGGTTGGTTCATGAAGGAGTCAGATCAGACATTGCACTACACGATTGGTGTTCTCGATGACGAAGACTTCACATTCATGGGAAGTAAAGCAGAAATTGCGGCTATGGAGCGTCATAGAGTGAGGGCAAATTAAGCAAGAAAACAACAAGAAGTAAGGGAGATGACTAGGTTTTCGCAGAGCCTCGCGGCTTTCACAACGAAAGCAGTATTCAACGATCTGACTACTCCTTCCTCAGTTTCGATTATACAGTTACAAGGATTGATGCGATAATACATCTTGTTGAGAAACATTCGTTTGTATTTCTTTTGGGTTTGACTACGGGAGTTTCGTGAGATGGTTAGCAACTTCTTGTTCGTTTATGGATGGAATACAATATGCTTATAGCTGGAGGAAATCACATAACGAAACTCAGCGAATCAGGGTCACAAGACAACTGAACTTGCCAATGTACAAGGACACACCGAGCCATGGCCTGATTTGCCACCAATGATAGCCTCTTGTATAACATGGCCAATGAGCGACAGTCGTTGAGCTGCACGGCAGCTGACTTGCATGGCATAGCTGCTTCCGAAGCAGCTGGATCCGCATGGAAATCGACAGCCTCCTCAATTTCGGGGGAACACCTCAAACCTAAGCAGTTTCTCATTCTTACCGAAGTCGATAATCCTCCGTCCAGCTGAACATAAGGCAACAATGGCACTCTGGCACCTGTCGTCATGTAGCCGCCTTGATCTTTTCGTATCAGGCGGAATGGCTAGCTGTCTTAGCTGTGGCTCCGTCGACAAGATTTGGAACGAGATCAGCAGCCTCGGCGTGTCAAATCAGTTCATCTACAAGGCACTGCCAACGCCGAACAGTATAAGACTTCTTATCTTGGAGCCTGGTTACTTCGACGACCCAATCCAATGCAGCTTGTATCTGAGCAGCACGCTAGATCTGGTAGACTACGATGCTATCTCCTATACCTGGGCTGACGAGAATGACACTATGAATCACACGGGGATAATCTTCCTTGAGTCTTACAGGCTCCCCGTGACGCCCAATTGCGAAACTGCACTTAAGCGCGCTAGGAGCCGAGGCACTTCTAAAGTCGTTTGGATTGATTCGGTCTGTATGAACCAGGACGATGTGGATGAGAGGGGTCACCAGGTGCGGCTTATGCCACAGATATACTCGCGAGCTCGCCAAGTACTTATTTACTTTGGAGAACCATCGGCTGAGGAGGAGAGACTCTTTCGCTGGATGTCAGATGACTATGAGCCCGATGCGCCTCGGCGGCCATTGCAAGCGACTGTCGGCAGACTGTTCAAACGTCGGTATTTCAGCCGGGTCTGGATCATTCAAGAAGTTGCTCTGGCACGACAAGCAATGTTGATCTGTGGAAAGCATCAGCTGCCATGGGCGAGGCTCCAAGTTGATCAACTAGAGGCTCAAGGGATTCTGGGGAACGCAGAAGAGAACCCGGCCTTCGCGGAGATACAGAAATTGCCTTCGGTCCTCCAGTTTCGAGCACCAAAATACCGAGACGCAGCCGATCTACTTCATCTTCTAGACTTGGCTCGCCATTGTCATGCGACCGACCCGAGAGACAAGGTGTTCTCGCTTTTTGGACTGATATCCTGCGCAGAAATCGAGGGTTTATCGGCGGACTATTCCAAGTCCACTACAGAGATCTTTATGTACATTGCGCAGTGGATTGCACAAAGACATGGCCTGGCCGCGATATTGGCAAGATCAAGCCAAATGTACTACCATACTCGAGTCCTGCCGCCCTCAGATAAACCGATCTGGGTGCCGTCATGGGTTCCAAACTGGGCAGAGCAGACATTTGCAACGATGCCACCGATGCTTGAGAAGATCCACGAAGACTCCCGGGCTGCGTTCGGGAGGGTTTGCCTTCCGATCGAGGTCTCCATGAGCGCCAACACTATCGCATTTCCTGCATTTAGAGTTGGGTCGCTCCTCGAGGAAGCGCTGGCTCACAGTGAGAAAACGCAACTCGAACCAGCTCCCTACGACGTATACACAGCAAAGCCTTGGCCCTACTTAACGTTTGGAACCAATCCCGCTGGCCACATTAGCAACCAAAATGCCTTCGTTTTCCCAGTGCCGGGCACTCCAGACTTAGTAGTGCCCATAGACGCAGACTATCAACCGCTATTCGATATTCCCGGGTTACAGATCAGCCCGCAAGATGCAACAGCATACCCACGTTATAATGGTAACTGCATCTTCCTCGTTCCCAGCCCAGACGGATGCGAAGGGTTTTCCTTCAACCCGGGCCGCGTATCGGTCTACACAGACGGGGAATCTTTCAAATGGGTTCACGAAGATAAAGAGGGTCGTGAATTCAACGGCCAGTTTAGTAAGTACGCAATTTGTGGCCGGCTTTCTGATCACGACAATCTTCTTGTAAGTGGCTTGTTACACATGGACGGGGTCATTCATGATGGTCCCTGGAAAGTTGGCGAATTCGAGCGCATCAGAATACACAGCAACCCGAGATTTGAGCAACGTCGCCCTCAATCAGAGGAGAACTCAAATGAGTCTGTCCCTCAGCCAGCGATATCATGACCCGATCACGTCCATATCATACCAACCCGAATAATTCTAGCGCACACACCTTGAGGTGTGACATGAAATGGTGCCTCGTTACCAAGGCTCGAGCAAGGAGGTTCAATTCACACAAGCATGAACAGAATGCAACTCAACGGGTGTTATCGGAGGCAGAAAGACGTCAAGGATGGAAGGGAGTGAGATGTGAGGCCGGAAAGGGAAAGGAGCTTGGGCCATGCGAGTTTCGAAGGGTTGCGAATGGCGGCAACCGAGATGACATTTTGCAGAATTTTTGCAATTGTTGACATCGTGTTGGACTTGTCCGGAAGGCTGTTGGATCGCTGCGAGGTTGAGGCGTCGGCGTCAATTGGGCGAGGAATTCATGCGTGTCGACCTCGTTGGAGCTAGTTTTCGTAGGGCCAGGGAGGTGATCGGCCTGGGCTTCGTATGGAATGTTGAAGCGAATTACTGGAAGCCTTCCCAATTGAAATCTCACCGGGAATAGAAAACTTTTCTGACAGGGTGGCCTGCAGCTTCCTGGGTGCTTGCAAGGTTGCTCTTCCCGTTGGTTGAGACTCATTTATCATTCCGGAAGGACGCTGGGATTCGAATTGGCGAATGCACCATCTGGGCGTGGCGTCTCGCAGTCCCGTTCCTGCCCGTTGGCGCAGGTCCAAAAAGGCTGGGCGTCATCGGGTGTTTCGGTTGATGATGCAGCCACAACGGAATTAAGCTTGAGCCTAAGGCAACGACGTCCCGTCTGGCGGCGCCTGCCTGGGTTGCAAGGCTGAACGTGCCTGGCCCTGATTTTTTTTTCGCCCAGGACGGCAGGAGACGGGCATGGAAGGGACGCCGCCGGGAAGGAACCAACCAACCCAACCACAAGGGAAGGAAGGAACAAGGAGCTCGGACCTAAGGTCGAACAAAGGGAAGAAAAATTTGCAATAAGCTCGGACGGACTGGCATCCGTCGTCCTCGTCATCCCAACCGTCACAATGGGCATCTCAATCAATTCCGTCTGACATTCTGACCCCCGTGGCTTGAACAGGTGTCGTCGAATCTCCCGTTCAATTGGCTCGATAGCGTCAGCAAGCGCAGTTGCTTTTCTCTTGCGACACCAGCTGCACCCAATTTAAGATACGATCAGAATGCAGAAGTCAGACACCGACTCGGAAGCACAAGCAAGCTCCGACTCAACCGCTGGCGTCCAGGTCTCAACACGATTGGCGGTGCATTCTAGTGGCTGATGCAGACGTCCGCCAGTAATGCGTCATTTTTTGAGGCTCTTACGCCTCAGGCACGCACCGAGAGACAGAGGACAGAGAGACAACGGCGATCGCCCACGCCCAGGAGCGCCAACGTTGTGCCGGCATTTCTTCTTCAGCGACCGTCAGCGTACCCGTGGCACTGCTGTCAGCGTTACGAGCAGCCATCAGTGGCCTATTGGCATTGAACGGCTTGGCCGCAAAATTTTCTTCCGCCGGGCATTTCAGGTACCTCGAACCGTAATGGTACCTGGACCTCCGAGACAGGACTGACCCGGCACATTACGGACGGCAGTGATGAGGTGTGTACGTACTGCAGGCCAAGCCTGTGAAAGGGCTGCATTGCGTTGGTGGTACCAAGCACTGGGATTGACACAACGCTAGATTTGCGTTTGATGCTGAATCAATCTCGCAGATAGCGCTTTTGTGGACCCTGCAATACGGCCACGCTGGACGGCGTCGCACCCATCTCGGCCATCTCAGACACTGGAGCCTCGGACGTCGGCTGAATGGAGCGATGGCATCTCCCATTGGCGGTTTTTCCGAGCCGCGCAGCTGCCAGCACCTCACTGTTGCCTCTCTGCCAGCGCACGCCAGCCAGGTTTCTGGATTTCTGCCGGGATCTCACGTAACACTCGTCTACTGTTTATGCGGTAGGGGGCAACGTCTGGAAGGGGGAGTGAGTGTTCGGGTGCAGTCGCCGACAAGCGTCCCTGACAGCGCTAGGTCTATGCGCCCAGCGTGCTTCGATTGACTTCATCCCATCTCGCCCGTGGTGCGGCCCGGCGAAAAGTCTGATAAGCGGCGGTTGGAAAGAATGGCGACACAGGGTGGACGGGAGGGAGGGACAGCGCGAAGAAATGAAGAGGGAAAACAGAACGGAGGACCATCGCTCGCCACGGCCGCCAAACCGCGATCCGTCTCACCGCGTCCCTTTTTATCTCTGGAACCGGATCCAAGCTGGGTCATCGTGCCCACTTTCTTCTGGCGTCTTACAGTGTAGGGTCGCTTTTGCTTGAGCTATTTTGTCGGGTCCACCCACGTGTGAGTGCCAGGCTGCGGCTGATTGGACCCAACCGCCGCAAAGTGGGGGCCTCCGACGGTGTCGAGTGGGGGTCACCACAAGCCATGGCCGGTTTGATATCAAAGCTGACTTCTTCTCTAGCGCGCTGTGCCTGAGGGAATGATTTTTGAGAAAATTTTCTCGCCGTGGGATGCCCGTCTATCGGATTTGGCAGGCGCTGGCAGCCCCCAACATCCACCATCGATATCTCACCTTCGATCCGTTCATCAGCCAGCACCAGCACCGGCTGAACAATTCCATTGAAAATAATCCATCGTGTGCCCAACCAACAGCATGGCATCTCCGTAACGGAACCAAACTCGATATCCATTGCCATTTCCATTACCTTAGCCGGCCGTAACGGACCCAACCTTGCGGATTCGCAGCCTTGACACAGCCTAACCCACTTCTCATGATTCGTGCTCCCGGCCAAGGGGACTTTTCGCCCTTTCATCCCTCTAAGCAGCGCAGCAGTGCTATGCCCAAGGTCAACCTTTTTGCAGCGCCGTCTCGCTATCAAGGATGCCCTTCGCCGCCCAGCCTCCCGACAATGCCCGAGATCGGTGCGAGGGCGTGTGTGTTGGGTCCGTTGTGTGGATGGGAGGTCCACGATATGTCAACAGGTAGTCAAGTCTTAACCTGATTGGGACGCCTCGCACATTGCGAAATCCATCCCGGCGCCGGGCCCACCGAGCGACTGGATTCACCAATGTCTCTCCTGTTTGATCCGATGGTTGGATGCTGGTGGATGGCTACAGTATTGCCGCACTGCCAGTCACCGTATCAACCTCAGGCTTCTTTGCTACCGTCTTTCACCTCACACAGTAGCAGCCCGTGGAACCTGAGGAACCGACCTTGGCCCAACGGCCGAGCCATCTGGATCAACTTCCGCCGTCCCGTTGCCCGGGCCCCTGCCCTCTCGCTCTACCGAGCTTGCCCATCACCTGAGCAGAGCTTTTCCCGTCTCCGAAGCTTTTTCTCTCTCCTCCTTTCCTCCTTCCACTTTACCTCTCCATCCCCAATCTGTCTCTTGTTTTCCTATCTTCTTCCTTCCAGTCCATCACCACCACCTCTCCCCTCCATCAGTCACAATGGCCTCCACTCGCGTCCTCGCCTCCAGACTCGCCACTCAGATGGCCACCAAGGCCGCCCGCCCTGCGGTGCGTGTCTCTGCCATGCCCAAGCGCACCATCTCTGGTAAGTTTTTGAAGAAACGTTCGAGGTGAATCCGAGGAGGGAAGGAAAGCAAGAGGAGGAAAAGAAGGCATCGACGACCACAACTTTCACATACCCCGCCGATGATGAGACCAATTGGCCTCGCCGGCACCAATTCGATGTCGATATCGATCTTCCTTCCCGTCCCCCCCCCCGACACCATGAGACACAGAAAAAAAAATTCCTCACCGATCACCGTTTCTGACCCGACTCGAAATTTTCAGGCTTCAGCCCCCTCCAGGTCGCCCGCAAGCAGACGGCCCAGAAGGCTTTCACCCAGGTCCAGGCCAAGCGCGCCTACTCCTCTGAGATCGCCCAGGCCATGGTCGAGGTCTCCAAGAACCTGGGTATGGGTTCCGCCGCCATCGGTCTGACTGGTGCTGGTATCGGTATCGGTCTGGTCTTCGCCGCCCTCCTCAACGGTGTTGCCCGCAACCCCGCCCTCCGTGGCCAGCTCTTCTCCTACGCCATTCTGGGTTTCGCTTTCGTCGAGGCCATCGGTCTTTTCGACCTCATGGTTGCCCTCATGGCCAAGTTCGTACGTCATCACTCCATCTCATTTCCATCACTCGTCATCGATGCTAACTCACCCCACAGACGTAAGCGATTCAATTCGCACTGGCGAGCTGGGGAGAGAAGGATGCCAGCTTTGGACAAGCTGTCTATCTCACGACTCCCCTGGGACAGGTCGCCTTTTCATCTACGGTTGACCCCCAACTGTATGATGAGAGAGTAATAGACGGGAAAACTTAGACAGCATGGTGGGCATCCTAGAAGATAGAGGTCATAGACCGCACACTCTGTTGTGTTGTATAGATGGAGATTCCGTTTGGCAAAGGAAGGCCTTGGGGCAACGCACTACTCATCCAGCGAAAAAGTCTTGCTTGTACCACACTTTTCTCTTGCACCTGGGATTTTCTCACGTATCCCCCGTGGCTCCTGGCCCCGATACAAATTTTTTCTGTAAAAATACTACAACGTCAAAACACTTGCGATCCGTCTCACTTCGTGAACTATGAAATGCTGTGAACTTTGAACCCTCCGACTTTGATGGATTTCCACCTGAGCACTTGCCTGAGGCGTTTTCCCGTTCGAGACAGCTTTCGATGTGAATATCTCACTAGATCTCAAGGCCATGGTATCTCCACTCTGGAGAAGGAGCTCCCCTCGATCAGCTCGAGATCCCAAGGTGAATTGGCCAATGTGAGGTGAGAATTGGGACGAATGGAAGGGGGCGTGTGAGAGCTTTCTTCGCCGGGAGGGAAGCTACTGAGGGCCAGGCACACACAGGCACCACGCGGGAGCGGATGACAAGGGAAGCATCACACCCCATGGGGAGCGCGCACAAGGCAAGCACAAGCTTGGTCTGGTTCCAGTCCCTTTCGACTGCTCCCGTCCGTTTAGATTTTGCGTTCGTGCCCTTCCCGCTGCCCCCATGAACCAAACCAACATCTTTAGAAATCCTGGGGGCCTGGCTGATGAACGACGGGGCGGCCCTTCACGATCCTCCTCCTGCGAACGTGTCGCTCTCACCCACCCCCTCACTCACTGCCGCCAGAGGACGATCTCACTCGAGCTCCCGACATGCCAGGCCCTTTGCCAAAGACCACGCAGCACAGGCACACACTGTGCAGTCGAAGTGAACCCAGAATGAAAAATAAAGCTCGGTCTCCGAGGCTCCGCCCGCCCATTGGACCGTATGTCCTTATCTCTCGCGATCTCAAGTCTGAAGGGGGGGGGGCCTTACCCCCGAGTCGTGCTCGTGCGTCCGAACACTAAAAATTGCCTCATCGCCCAGCTTGCCCGCTGGTCCGCCCCTTCAAACAATGACGAAAACTCAATTGAAACTCCAAGGAAAAGTGAGAGGCCAAACTATGCATGCCCTCTGCATTTTTACCTCATGCTTCAACTCTGATTCCTCAACTTTGGGGATTTCTGGAAATGGGAGATAGACATGTGAAATGCCGTCCGCAGCGATAAGATCGAACTTTTGGTCCGATCTCGATGACGGTCATCCGCCTGCCATCCATCCCTGGGAGAGCGAGCGAGCGACAGCAAGCAAGCTCGGCCGCCCGCCCGTTGATCGAACGTACTTGTTGTTTTCCTCCGACGCCAAACAACCCTCTCCCCTCGGGTCTCTCCTGCCCCTCGCCCCAGTCCGACGATCCAGTTACTGACCCCGCCGTACCGTTTCGTGAAAGGCGCCAAAAAATCCTGCTCTTATCGTGGGATCCGCAATCATCGTCGTCTTCGGGGGGCGCTTGGAAAAAGGTGGCCAACTGACCAGCGGGTCCCGACCCAGGGGTGCTCCACACAATTCCCATCACGACATTTGCTGAAATCGGGTCTACGTACCCATCTCAGGCACCGTTTTCGTAGTGTGTGTCCATCTCACCGTTTTTACGTAGTGCGCTGTGTTGTGCTGCGGCGCAGTGCACCGAATGGGCCTCACGATGTGTCGTTGAAATAATGAGATGTAGTTGGGAGGATTACTTAATTCAGAGCCGGGGGGGCTGGGGGATTTGGAGATGTGATATACCCAAGGGAACGGTAATTGACAGCTTTCCCCTCACGCAGACGTCGTTCGATTTTTTTGAGACCTGAGCTGTTTTTTTCTGCGCGTGGCTCGTCTGTTTACCCTTACTCCAATTCTTTTTTTGGTGAGGAGAAGCGCAACCGAGAGCCGAGGGCTTGGGCCGGTGTGACGGTCGCTCGCTTCTGTGCAGCAGAGGATGGGGGTCCACTTTTCGATGCCTGTTGTGAGCGTGAAGAATTTGGGGGTCTTTGTTTTGACGACGGCTCTTGGGGGCTGTGGTGTGATATATGGGATGGAGTTTTAAGGCTTTGGGAGAGATATCGCGAGATTTAGGGGAGGTTTGGATTGTGTTTGATATGAAAGATAACGTCCAAAGACCGTTTTCATGGGCTTTTGCAAGGGAGGGGCGGGGGGGCCTATGGGGCGCGAGTCAGAAGCGGGATGAGTGCTCCGGAGCTAGGTATGGCGAGGGACGGGTGTTTGGTCACGATGGCACTGGGGAGGAGGGCCAAGGTATAACGGAAATGAGATGATGTCAGGACTTGGATGACAGTTTTCCGCGTCTTGCTGCCGTTTCCGGAAGCATCAGTAACTTGCCCTGAGAAAATGTGAAGAGGCCTTTTTTGGTACGCAGTAAACCGTTATCAAGAGGGTTGTCGTCCTCGAAGTCTGGAGAAACGGACCACCAGACTTTGAAGCTTGCCCCCGCCCCCCATGGGGAAGCAGTCCCGCAAGTTCGTGAGGTGATTGTGGATGCGTTTGCCGGGGAAGGGCATGCTGTAGAAAGCGGACTATTGAAGCACGGGATGACTCGGGATGGTGGCCATGTGGCTCTCATGACAGGTTCAGGAGGAGATGGGCCTGATGTCATGGGAGATTCTGCCGTCTGCTGCCTTCCCCCTGTCTTCATATTCTCCGTCTTTCGTGCTTGATAACCACCCGGCTCCGCTTGACGTGGCTTGGCCAGGGTCTTGAGCTTGGAGGTTGTTAGATAGCCCTGAGAAGATAAGGGCCTACTTGTTCTCCGTTTGACTAGGGGCCCAGCCCAACTGAAGTAGTGATTTTGGTGCCTCTCAGACGATCTTAGGAGTAATGGCTGGAGGCTTGACCTACTATGGAGTTTAAAAACTGTCAGGCCGTTGACGCGGACATCTGTTCTCATTCAATAAACTTTGGGGGCCTTCACAATAATTCTGGATCTCACAAAAGTCTCGATTTTCCCTGATTTAGTATTCATTTCGCAACTTGTTTGCCTACCATCATCCTCGTCCCCTAAGCTCTGTTTCGGATACTCACCGCTTCATCGACCTTTCAAATCATGAGAGCTGGTAGAACGCCTATTACCCTACTAATGAGCCGTAAAAGTCATCGTGCCTCTTGATTGCTACTCAAGTAAACGACTCCCTGGTTTGACGACAAACAACTACCTTAGCTTGGTTGGCGAAGATCGTCGCATAGCTTTGAGGTCCAGCATCGAATAGAATCCTTTACTCTTCCAACAAGCGTGCGAAGTAGCAGACACGAGACCAAAGCCTTGTTAACCACTCGTACGCAAAATAGGTTGTTGATGTGCCGGAACGCTGACGTAACTCCCAGCTAATTGAAGCAATATTAAACCATTCCCGAATGGAATCCTCCGAATAAGCCTGCCGGAAACAGAAACGGCGTGCAATTTGCTGACGACCGTACGTCCTGTTTCAAAGTGCCCTGAGCGTTGCCTACTTATCTGGCACACACAAATTCAAATTTCCTTGTCATTGGTCTCAGGTTCGGTGGCCTCCGGTGTTCCAACAGCCCGCGTAAATGTATTCGAGTGTTACCACCCTCGCGATATTCGGCGCAGCAGACTGCGTGGTCGCTAAACCTCCCGGTGGTAACCTCCCCTTGCTCGCTCGTATGAATCCAGTTCTTGGGGCCCCATAAATGATTTTCAAACACAGACACAAAACCTGGCTCGGTGAATTGAAATCCATCATGGCGTGGCTCCGGAATGAGATATATCAGATCTTCGGTCCATGTATTTATACCCAAAGAAATCTCGGCGGTTACGGAGGAATGTGGTGGGTTGTGCTCGCATGCTTTGTCATCATCTGTCTTTTGTTTGTTGATCGGGTAATTCAGATGTATGTAAGGGCTTCGCTCAATATTTGTTCTGACATATGAATCTTTGACATTGGAATGTTTATCGGGGATGACGACTTGGGCATTTCCGATAGTGGAATGGTAGTTGGGACGGGGAGCAGTATCAAATACCTAACAGCCCTTTTGACTTGGTTGGCGTAACACTTGAGCAGCTGTCCCCAAGAGAATCGCGGGGAACTTGATAGCGGTAACATCTCGCTCGCACACGGTGATAGGCAGCCTATCCGCTAGACTCTCCGTTGGTTCATTGGAAGCCACAGAACTTCGACCTCCAAGCCCCGATAACTGCTGGAAGTCATCAGACGCCCAGTAAGGTACCCACTGTGGTATTTGATAATCGGCAGGTAGTTTTCCTGGGAGAATGCGGGTTCTGCTGAGCAATGCGGGCAGACCGAATCTTTGTGCAATCCATATTGCGATTGACGTGTAAATTTCTGCCGTTGATTTCGTGTAATCGGCAACCAGGCCATCACTTTCCGGACAGGTAAGCAAGCCTAAAAGCGCAAATACTTTGTCTCGCGGATCTGACGCTCGGCTTCCACGGGTCGTCTCAAGCAGCTGAAGCAATTTGCTGGGGTCTCGGAAAGCTGGTGCACGGAAGTCCAGTACTGGCGGCAGTCTGTCCAAGCCAGAAAGGATCGGGTGGTATCCTGTGACTTTCGAGTATCTCAGCAGTCCTAGGCGATCCAGCTTTTGAATCTCCATCAATGACCATGGTATCGAGTGTTTCCCGCAGATCAGTATTGCCCGCCTCGCTAGAGCAACTTCCTGGAGGACCCAGAATCGGGAGAAGTATCGTCGTTGGAAAAGCCGACACAGGGCTTTGCGCAGTCGCCGAAGCAGATCGCGGTCTCTCGATAGCGACTCGTCCTGACCAGAAATGAAGGCGAGCAGTTCATCCTCTTCTTGACTTGGCTCACCCAGATATATGAGCACGAGGTCCGCGCGAGAGTATATCTGCTGCATGAGGCCGACTTGGTGGCCCCTCTCTCGGAGGTCCTCTTGGTTTATGCAGATGGCGTCAATCCAAATGGTTTTAGGACCGGAACGACTTCTGGCACGTCTCAAAGCTGCTTCACAGTTTGGCGTCACTGCAAAGCTCTGAGAGTTCAGCATGATGTGCTCGCTTCGTTCCATGTTCTCGTCTTCTCCCGCCCAGGTGTAAGATATGGCAACGTATTCGAGGAAGCCCGATGTAGTCGTCAAGTGGAGACTTCCACGGACTGGATCGTCATACCCCCCAGGGTCTAAGGTGAGAAGCCGCATGTCTGTGGTGTTTTCCAGAGTCTGATAGATGTCGCCATGAATGTTCCCGTGATCGGGTGAGTATGGTTCTGATCCAGGCCGAACGGAGCCGCAGCTCAAGCAACTTGAAATGCCACCGCTGGTGAACACATCCAGCCTTCGACAAGATGAGTCGTGCCATTCTGACATATTTGAATGTTGAGAAATCTGAATGTTTTTTTATTATCGTGAAAGTGTCTTTCTTTGACGTGGTTGTTGCGGTGCTTATGTAGGCGGTATCTCAGGCTGCCTTGAGGCGGGGTCATGCGAGTGAGCTGCACGCCGATCCTGACTGGTTGATCGACGGGCAGTTCAGCAGAACATCGAATCATATCCCAACAGGGGTTCATGCTGTGTCATCAGTCACTTAAAACTCAGAGGCATGTACACAAGCAACCTAGGAAGACTAGAGAAGGCATTAAGTGCACAACTGCGAAGTCGTCTTCCTAAGATATTAAGTTTGTCTGATTCACAGGCGATGCCTCTTTTTGAATTTCCCTTCCAATTTTTGGGTTCGATGCTCTTCGGCCAGATAGACAGAAATGAACGAACTCCGCCGGTTATCAAGCCCTTGCCAACGCCCTTCGCTCCGAGACTTGAAACCAAGCGCAAACCAAGCCATTCAACAAGGAAGCATCCTCCAACATTACGCCTCGATATTCCCTATTTAGCACAAACAAACGTAAATTCTCCCGTTTTCCATACGCCTGTATGGGAAGTCCCTTCCATGTATAAAAGTCCTCGCACGCGCTCCGGCTCATCAACCTCATCGGCCGCGCAGAGGACTGCGTACTTGCTGAATCTGCCCCTCGTTGTCCTGCCGTTCACTCTCTCATGGAGCCAGGTGAGTGATTTCCCGTTCGCAAAGACGGAGACAGTTCCCGGGTGGGTAAATTGAAACTTTCCATAGTCGTCTGGCTCTGGCAGAAGGTAAACGCTGGCCTTGTTCCAGCCCGCGTAGGCCTTCAGGGTCTTGAACGTGATCGGGAAGCCGTTCTCACACTGGGAATATGCCTCGCTCGCCAGACCTGGGAAGTCCCTGTCCTTTCTCAAAAAGACGAATGAGTACGTCTCGGCAGCTCTCCTTCCATCAACATAGTCGCCAAATATCGTAAACACCCATGGCGGAGGAGGACGATGCACATCCCTCGCTCGTCCTATGACATTTTCTGAGAACCACTGATAGGACTCTTCGTCATACTTCATAACTTCATCAAAAATGCGTCCGAGTCTGAACGCGGGAAATCGAATCGCGCTAGAGTCTCCCTGTGACGCCGTAATTGGCAACCCTGCCATTTTGGACACTGAGCGATACTCCCTCCTGAGTCGGGGAATCAACGAGTCCTGGCTCTGAAATGTGTCCTCCGTCCAGTTGGGTATCCATGCTGAATCCAACACGACTGCCTCGCTCACAGGCGCACGTCGTACAACATCCACAGTCCTCGCAAGTAGAGCCGGCAGGCCGAACCTCTGGGCGATCCATAAAGCAGTCGACGTAAAGACCTCTTTGGGGGTTTTTGTGTAGTCTGCGGAGAACCCTTCACTCTCGGGACAAGTGATCAGCCCAAAGACTGCAAAGACCTTATCGCGTGGGTCCGCTGCCCGACTGTTACGGGCTAAATCCAGCAGGCGGAGGAGGTCGCCGGTAGTTCTGAAGGCTGGCGCCTTGAACTGGATTGCTGGAGGCCACGCTTGCAACCCTGGTATACTCCCGTCTCCTGCCGCCAAGGCTGATAAAAGACCACGGGCGGCCAAATTGTTGACGTGAACCAACGACCATGACAACGTGTGGCTTCCGCAAATGAGAGTTGCCTGTCTTGCTAGTGCAACTTCTTGGATAATCCACGCCCGCGAAAAGTACCGGCGACTGAGTAGCCTCGCCAAAGCTCCCTGGATCTCTTCTCGCTTGCCAGGCGTGGTATTATGCTGAGCCCAAGTGAGATGTTTGAACAGGGCCGGTATATCACTAGTTGCCTCTCCCACATAGATGATGACTTCTCGCGCGCGCGAGTAAATCTGTGGCATCAAGCTGACCTGCCTTCCTCGTTCGTGAAGGTCGTCTTGGTTGACACAGATAGCGTCAATCCACACTATCCTTGGTTCCCATTCTTGCCGAACCCGCCTCAGTACGGCCTCGCAGTTTGGGGTGACTGGGAAATCTTCCGAAGCGATAGAGACCCGGCCTGACTTGTCAATGATATCGTCGTCGCCTGCCCAAGTGTAAGAGATCGCGTCATACTCCTCATACCCGTGCGTTGTCGTCGTGACAGCGAGGCTGCAACGGACTGCATCGCCAAAAGATCCGGGCCAGACGGTGAGCAAGCGGATCTCGTCCTCTGCCAAGGGCTGGTAGAATATGTTTTCGCTGTCGACCCTATGGCATTCCTCAAGTGAGAATGGATCGAGTTCTAGAGAGCTTTTCAAGTCATTGTCGGGATCGATGTCGAGCTCCGCCCAGAACTCGTCCCAATCCCCATCATCCATGATGGATCATGGAATTAGTTTATCGGCAGTTTGTTCACTAGATCGACACGAGTATGTCGAATCATGCAGAAAAACGAATCAGGCTATCACGGGCGGGGTAACGCGGCGGAGCTGTGTTGCACATTCGTGCTGATTGGGAATGAGTAGTGGTGCTGCTCCACACGTGCATGCCATTGCCTCTTTTTAACTGGACGCAAGATCAGCTGTATGTTACATCCATTTTCTGTAAGCAAATCCTGTGAGCTTCACATCCCCGAGATTGAAGTCTGATGAGCAGTGCTAGTTTCATCGGCACGAGTCTGACCTTGTCCAAGTCCAAGCATGCTAAATTGAGTTGGTAGCAAAAGCTCAAGCAAATCCTGGGAACATACACATATTCGATGATCTAAACCAAGCCAGTAGTTCGTGCTGTCTTCCGGTAAGGTTACCTGGTTGCTAGACGTCAAGAATATGCATATGGGAGACCAACAGTGATAGCCATCAAAGGTGATTTGGTTTTATACAATGTTTTTATATATACACGAACAGATGTGTACCCCCTGAACCTGGGAGAACAGCCGACTCTTTCATCACGCCGGACCAGTCCTCCACACCCCTAGCATAATCCGCTCACAGATTCGCTTAGACGCAGCTGTCGCTGCCAGGAACGAAGGTTCCATCAGAGTTCTCGCAGCCGCACTCGCCAGTGTTGGGGTCCTTGATGCATCCAGCGCCCTCGCCAGAGGAAGTTCCCTCGCCGCTGTCACAAAGTCTTCGTCAGCAATCACGTATCTCCCACATAGTTCCTCCATCGAAAACTCACCTCCAGAAGAAGGTCCAGCAGTCCGCGTCAGTCGTCATCTGCGAGCTCGTGGGCGGGTCGCAGGTGTACGCGGAGCAGGTGCCGTAGGGGGCGCCGTTGTTGCCGTCGTATTGGTGGTCCGTCTCGAAGACGGCAAAGGTCTGCGTCTTGGAGGTGCGCGTGTTGTGCGAGCACTCGGCGGCCTGGATGGCCTTGGACACCTTGGTCGCGCTGCAGTTGTAGACGCTCGGGCAGGCGCCCTTGGTGTTGGAGGTGGCCGGGTCGAGGGTGGCGGCCACGAGGGCGGGGGCGGCGAGGAGGAAGTAGGCGAACTGCATTTTGATTGTTTGGTTTGTTTGTTGGATTGAAGCGAATGTCTTGTCAAAAGAGTGTGTTGTGTCTGTGTGGTCCGGCCTGTGGATTGTTGAAGTGGTGATGATGGTAATAGCAAGAGGCACATATTGGATCGAAGGAACTTTGACTTTTATATCATCTCGCCCCATCCCATGGATCGTTTGCCCGTTCCCTCCATTGCTGCCAAACAACTCCTTGGTTCCGAAGCTGCGTAGCGTCGACATGTAAATTAGCTCCCAGGACCCGCCGCGTTTCGAACAGATTCCCATCGGGCCATTACGAGCAATCGGGTCGCGGCTCCGGCATGTCCAACCCGCCCGGCCGGGAAACACCCCTGCCCTCCCGCTGCGGTCTGGACCAAATTTACGTAGTTTCTTGTGTTTTCGTCCGCGTTGCCTGTTTATATTATGTTTTGACACGAGGTTCAAGGTGCACTGGCAATTGCTTGAATTTTTTTCTCCTGAGTTTTTCTGGAAACATTGCTCCCCCACAGTCTTCGATTTCTCTTGGTGGAGCCAACAGCAGTGTCTCGACCAAAAGCTGCGTGACGCGCCACTCCATCCGAGTTAATAAAACAAAACCAAACAACGCTCATCCCCCGAGACAACACCACCGCCACCAGGAGCACTCATCCTCGAATAATTGCGGTTGTTTCTTCTAGACCACCACGGCAGTTTGAAAGAAGCACAAATGTCTCGGAAAACCTGTCACTTCCCGCCTTCACGTAAGGGTCAGTCGTGCACCTCCCCCCCAAACCCATTGTGGTTCATCCCAATTCCCCACACGACGCAGCCAGCCAGCCAGCCCTGCTCAGGGGGGGACTGTTGCAGCCGCAGCGGGAGATTAAAGGCGATCAGTGGGGTTTCCCGCTCCCTCAATCAACAATGCAGCTGGGGTTCAGCCACTGCCGGCAGGTTGAGTGGTTGCTGACGACGCGCTGCAAGTTTCAATTCGTCGTTGCAGGTCTGGATGAGGGCCATTTGTCTACGTAGGAAATGGTTCGCGGGATGGCTGAGGGAAGAAGAAAGCAGCTGGCGGCTGCGGGAGCGGGTAATGGCAGGTGATGTTTCTATTCTTGAACTTCCGAGACTTTCGAGTTCCCCTTTCTTAATATTCAGGGAAAATCGTCTGGGGCTTGCGAGGAGTATGAGTTGCAACGTCGCGGGACCCTTTCTTTTCCATTACATGTTGTCCAAGCTCCTGAAAGATTCGAGGTCGAGGGCGGCAAGGCAAGGCAAAAACAAGCTAGCCCAGCTCACCGGTCGCCCTATCTTGGCATCGCAGCTGAACGGGCACACCATCGGGAAACGACCAGACCCAGGCCAATCGAATTGAGCAAAGCCATCGGACATTTTCATGTCGCAAGGTGCGGGGTGTCGTACGCAGCGGAGCATTTCTCAGTAGCCCTCCTCTAGGATTCTCGGTGAGCCAAGACGCCCTTCTCGGTGATGAAGCCGCAACCCATCCCGCCGGCTCTCTCTATATCCTCTTAGACCCAGTCAATCTCCCTCCTCCATCGCCACCTCTACCTCATATCAAGGACCACATTCGGCCCCTTCCCCCCCCTCACAAACGCCCTCAAATTCTCCCCCACGACCTTCCTGATATTCACCCGCGTCTGGTCCGCACACCACGCCAGATGCGGGCTCAGCGTCAGATTCACCCCTCTCGCCTCCTCCCCAAGCAGCACGCTATCCTCCCCGCTCCCCGCCGGCTCGATCTCGTACACGTCCGTCGCGGCGCCGTACAGCCGCCCCTCCTTCAGCGCCTCCAGCAGCGCCCTCTCGTCCACCGTCCCGCCGCGGCCCACGTTGACGATGATCGCGTCCGGCTTCATCAGCGCCAGCTCCGCCGCCCCGATGAGGTTCTTCGTCTCCGGCATGAGCGGGACGACCATGAAGAGCGTCGTCGCGCGGCGGAGGACCTCCTCAAAGGGCGTCCTTTGGTCGCCGTTGGTGATGTTGGAGCCGTTTGTGGTAGCGGGGGTGGAAGAAGGCGAGTCCTTGCGCGCCGCCACGAGGACCTGCATCCCCAGGGCCCTGCACATCCCCGCGATGCGCTGCCCGATCGGCCCGTACCCGACCATGCCGACGACCTCGTTGCCGCACGTGTGCGGCGGGCGGCCCTCGGCGTCGAGGAGGAGCGAGGACATGCTGCCCTTTGTGCGCCACGGGTTCGCGTGCGCGGGGGAGTGGTCCATCATCGTGTTGTGCAGCGTCACGAGGCGGCGGCGGGTTGAGAAGTACTGTTCCAGTGAGCATTGGTGTATTGATGATGAGAGGGTTGACGACTTACGAAGCCCAGCGCGTGTTCGGCCACAGCTTCGACCGTCGCCTGCGGTGAGTACATGACCGTGATGCCGCGCCGCTTGCATTCTTCCAGGTCAATGTGATTTGTGCCCGTTGTTTCCGTGATGATGCATTTCCTGTGATGAAGATGTCAGACCAACCCATCTCGTCCAATCACCCGGTCAAAAGCGCGGGAAAAGGAAAACTCACAAATAAGGCGCCTCCCCCAACGTCTCCTTGCTAATCGGCACCGTCGTCGTGATCAGGATGCTCGCCGGCCACACCCGCGCCGCGGCGACCTGCGGCTCCGACGGGCGCGTGTACTCGTACCCGATGACCTCGTGCGTCAGGTCGCCGGTGTCGACCTCCGGCAGCGCCACGTGGATCGTCTCGAGCTTGACGACGACATGGTGCGTCGCCGAGGGCAGGTTCGCGGGGCGTTTTATCTCTGTTGCGGGGTCGGACATGGTGCTCCCTTATCGTCCCTCTCGCGTTCTCCTCTTATCCTTGAGATTGGCCGAGAAGAAGACTTGTACAATTGTCCCAGAGGAAGAATGCGGCTTTTATGTCGAGCTGGATGTTGCCAATCTAGGATGAAGTTGACGCAAGGAAGTTGGTGAGCTCTGGGAGCTTGGGCGCACAAGGTGGTGGGGGCGGGCCGTTATGCAAGATGGAGGTTACCACTTTCCCCTTCTAAAGATCAAGGAAGAAAGTCCTTTATGAAAAGAGGTATCCAAGTGAGAGAAAGATAAAAACATTCACTATATACCGCGACATGAGGGGAAAATCCCATCTAGGGTCCTCAACCCGGCACCACGATATGTCTCCCGCTCCCTATCACACGCGCTAGGCCCCGCGGATCCGACCACCGGCGGGCGGGGGGCACCAAGATCGGCCCTCCGCGCATGCAAGCCGTCCACCGCAGGGCGCGGGCGGCACTTGATTCCTGACATTTTGACATTTCGCACGTCACGCAAGGAAGCACGCCTGCGGGAAGGATGCCAATCCCGGGGTCATAAGCGGCATCGATACGACGACATCCGTTTACCCTATCTCGAAAAGTAAGATCCGATCTTGACATCCCGCCCTTTCGTGGGGTCCCGGCTGCGGCAGGGCGTCTGCGGGGAGGGAGGGAATTCCGCACCCCGCGGAAAACTTGCGATAAGATAATGTACCATCCTGATGATTTTACAATTTTGGGTTCCAAGGCACCCACAGGTATCAACTTTTTGATTTTGGCATCTCGAGGCAATTCCGCCCGAGAGCAATGCTAATAACACTTCCTGCACTAAACCCCTCCCATTTGCAAATCCAAGCAACCACCATTACCCGCCCCTCACCTCTTGAAGGTCGCGCTCTTTTCACCCCTCGGAGGCGGCGCCTTGCGGGCCCCCTTCGGCGCATCGTCTCCCGTCTTGGCGTACGGGTCGAACGCCGGCTTCGCGACCTTCTTGACACCTCCCCCGTTCCGCTTCGCGTGAAGCACCGAAGCAGCCTGTCCGTAGTCGAAAGCCTCCTCCTCCTCATCGTCATCACCCTCGCCCTCGCTCTTGCTCTTCGCGGCCTTCTTAGCAGCCTTCTTCGCCAGCTTCTCTGCCTCCTTCTGCTTCTTCCGCTCTGCCTTCTCCTGCTTTCGCGCCTTTGCCGCGGCCTTTTTCTCGGCCTTGGCCTTTCGGTTCGCGAGCGCGGTAACGTAGTTGTCCAGCTTCTGCTTCTTCTCAGATGCGATGCCCTGCGCCTCCTCAAGCTGCACTGGGTATGCCCGGTCCTCAGCGAGATCTTTCGTGAGACGCTCGACCTCGGCTTGGGCACGCTGGTAATCTTCAGTGTATCTAGCGACCTTGTCGGCCCTCTTCTGTTCGACCTTCGCCTTGCGGTCACCCTCTGTAGTCTTGCCCCTCTTGCCGCTGGGCGTACCGTCTGCCCGCTCCAGCACGATGTCGACAGTGCTCTCTTCCGATCCAGATTCGTCGTCACTACCATCTGACTCCTCTTGCGCCGGGGCCCTGCGCTTCGTGCCGGCCTTCAGGGTGAACTCCTCCTCGACCGGAGGCGCCTCAGGCTGGGCAGCAGCCTTGGCTTCGGCCTCGACTCCTCCCTCCATAGCGACATCCTCTTGAGCGGTCGCCTCAGTTGTTGCTACGTTCTGCACGAACTTTTGCCAGGGCAGCATGACGAAGTCTCCGAGACCGTTAGCCGCAGACGGCGTCGCCTCCCACGCCGAACTCAAAGCCATGCCGCCGAAAAGCTGGGACTGAGCCAGTTGGCCCGGCTCCGCGGCAACATCAGCTGCATCATCCACCGCGGTCTCGACCAATGGCTTGGCTGGGCGAGACGGTAAATCCGAGCGGAAGAAATGGTACAGACTCGGCTCCTCCACACCGCGCTCCCTCGCTTCTTGGTACCGTACCCAGATGTCGCTAACATTTCGTCGGGCAATGTGGGAACTGGGGGGGATGAGGGCGTGCAGAGCCTTCGCATCAGGCGGCATGCGCTTGGCGATATCGCCAATGATCGCGTTGGGGAGCACGTATGCGGTGCTTTCGTCTTCTCTCCGCGCCACCTCATCTCTCCAGGCCCAAACAGCCCTGTAGACGGCAAATTGCTGGCCTGAGAAGGGCGCTGGGTGCTTGAGCAAGAGGCCGTACCAGCCCTTGGGACCCTTTCCAGAGACCGGGTCAAAGTGTTCACCCTCGTATCGAGACAGAGATTGGCTCTTGGACTTCTGGAGAACAGTCTCGATGTAATTGGTTCCAGGGTTACCGCGGTCGGACTTCATCACCAACTCATTACGGACCTTATCGTAGACGTAAAGGAGGTAATGTGTGTCAGAGCGGGCGTAGTAAAGCATTTCCGGGGACAATGGGCTGACAAGTGTTAGTGATGTGTGCGTCAACCCCTTAGACTCTACTAACCGCATGCGCCAGTCGGCCATTTGATATCTCTTATCAGCATCAAAGTTGGCAAACTTGCTCAACAGGAATGCTAAGCTCTTTTGGGGGTAGTGGAGAGCTTCGCAAGCATAGAATGTGTCGAAGAGGCCGTTCACATACAGCCCGAGGTCGCGCTGCAGCCAAATAATGTCCATGTATGAGCCGTGGAAAACCTAGTCTCGTTAGCGCTGTCCATAGGCGAGTTGGAGGCAAGCCTACTTTGACGATGTTTGGATCAGCAAACACCTGGTTCAGAACCTGGAGCTGCTGTCTCCAAGGCTTCAGGGTATCGACAACCCAGTCTTTCTCGCGCGTGCTGATCTGCATCAGTGATGTGAGTCCCACGTATGTCCTGAAGTCGTGATGTTCCAAGTCGACAGCGATCTCCTTGGCCTTCTTGAGCTCCTCTAACATCTCCAGCACGCCCTCGAAGGTATCGACCCATGTCGCCTCGGTCTTGTCGACGGGTTGCCAGGGGATAGGTTCGGCTTGTTGATAGACGCGATCGGGATATTTCGCTTCGAGGATCTCGGCTTCGTACGGGTGCTTGTACCTAATCTCTCCGTTAATACTCTTAATTGAACCTCTTGTCTTGTGGCGCTTGTTTATGCGAGATCTAGTGTGCTTGGAGTCTGTGGATTTGTCCATGTAAAGTAAAGGCAAGAAAATGGTGTAATCGTACGTGACAAAGCCGTCCGTCTCGTTGGATACCAGACTTTGCTCAAGCGGTACCTTGGCGTGGGGCTTCTCGGTGAGAATGGGCTTCCATGTCGCATTGTTGTCGACAGGTGGATCGAAGTTGAGCTGGGGTTTCGAGATGTTGGCATTGCGGATGACCTTATCAGTTCCGGTAGTCTTTGCCTTCTTCGCTTGGGAAGCCTGCGCAAGTCTTTAGCAATCGAAATTCTCCTTCCTCCGTCTTGATGTACTCACATCTGCGGTGGGCGCATCCTTCCTCTTGATAGCTCCCGTGTACTCGTCGATCGAGGTGTCGGCCTTCTCCAGCACCGAGTCCACTACGTCCACAACGCTCCGCCAGCGCATATCAATGTCGTCGGCATCTTCGAGGTTGGGCGCATTGAGGCCGCAGACGCTGGCGGCTGACTTGAGGAGGGTCGTGGAAAGCTCGAGGAGGCGCTCGGTTTTGGCGTCGAGGTCGTCGCCCACGCCAGGGTTCACGGCGCGCTGGAAAGCAAGGTCCTCGGCGGCGATGCGGTTCACCGAGCGGGTGGTGGCCACAAGCGCGGACTGCACCTTCTCCTGGAGAGACTTGAAGTCCTGGGGGGAGGTCATGGTGTCGGCGCGACGCTTGAGGTGTCGTGAGCGTTGGTCGCGGCTTTGCTTGCGAAGTTTGACGATCAAAAATTATGCCAATTGGGAGAGGTCCCTTGCCGATAAGATAGAACGCCCCACTCATCAGTCTTATCGATATCTGGGGATGAGGTAAGCAACGATTCAGCTGTCACTGACGTAGAAATGCATAGTTGTGTATGGTCAGTAGGAAGAGCCGGGGAATCAAGGTTCTTGAAATGATTGTGGCTATGAGAAGTAGACAAAATACATGTGTTTTCCTTCATTGAGTAAATTTTGGCCTCAATTAAAAAGATGCGGCAGATAGGAAGTCGAGAGTAAGGTGCTGATGTTCAGCCGAGCCTCAGACTTACAGCGGATGCAGCCGCTGTGACGCAGTTGAGTGCCTAAGGAAAAGCCGTGACGATTTTGCCTCGATTTCTCGCCGCCCTCCCTCAACTTCATCTCACGTTCTCCGTGACATCCGTAACACGACACCCACCATGTCTGCCTCGCTAGCACCCGAATGCAATGAAGTCAAGGAGTGAGTCGCCGGGTGAAGTCTTTGTAGAGCTCAAACTGACAACGGTCACAGACGCTACGACACATGCTTCCTGAAATGGTACAGCGAAAGTCAGTCTTGTTCCCATACCCCCCTCCCCTATGGCTGTTTGTGAGTTATATCTGACGTAGGTGTAGAGTACCTGAGGGGCACCGGCACGGATAACAATGAGTGCGCCGACTTGTTCAAGAACTACCAAAAGTGCCTGACGGTAAGTAGCACATGTTGTTGTGTATGGTGGTCTAGGCCAGCATGAGCTGAGTGGGCAACTTTGCAGGTGGCGTTGAAGGAACGCGGAATAGACAAGCTTCTGGACGAGGCACGGGAGGACAGCAAAGAGAGCGACGCGACGTACTTGGGCCGCAAATGTGAGTTATCCCCAATTCCTACGTGATGGGAGGCCAATTCTGACCACTCATGCAGGACGTGATCCAACTAGCAACATATCTCGCGGTCGGTTTGGCGTTTTCCAGGGTTGCATTTGTTGGGCACAAGGTGGCAGTGTAGGAACCGTAATCTCAAAATATGCCCCGTTCTTCCCCATGACGCGTCCAACCGCCGTGTCTCTCTGCATTTCATCATTCGTGAGCCGCCCAAGACTAAGTTATCCCTGGACAGATAACCTTAGCGTAAGCTTGAATTCCCCGAGAGAATCCCCTGTGTGGACGGGAGAGCTTTGAACAGAGAAGAAAGTACGATGGCAGTGCATTTCGCAAGTGGCATCATCGTTATGCTGTTCCAAAGGTACACTGCAATGTACTTCGCAGCACTGCCAACGGCAAAGATTGAGATCAGCCAGGGTCTCCATCAACTTGATGCATGCTGTGAGAAGATCTGAAAATATTGAAACTGATGATCCGTCATATCAACCAACGAAAGCACCGCAGGCGGGAAGCGTCTTGCGGACTCCGAGGGCCCACGTGATTGCACATTTTTCTTCCATTCTCGTCGCTCAGCTGCGAGTCCGTCTCTGAGAGGAAAGAAACATTGTTCCCAGTCCCGGATCGCGTCAAATGTCAAGCAGGGGCCAGAATTCGGCCAATCCAGAAGCAGCTCAGGGCGGGTTGTTCCAGGTTCCAGACCGCCCACATCCCAGTCAAGACAATGTGAAGCTTGCAACTGGCCCCCAATTCACAGAGGTTTGTGCCGTGTCCCCTTAGCGGCTCCCTGTGTCTGTCGCCGTCACAGGCTTATGAACCGTCTGCGAGAGTGTCAAGGAGGGGGGAGGAGGGGGGGGGGGGGGGGGGGCCACACACACCGCGCAGCAAACCGTGTCCAGTTCGGTGGGTCGCCCTCTGCTCGCCCAATACCGAGCGGCAGCGCAGCGCTTTAGCAGGTTCGACCCGCTAACGACAGCATTCGCTAGCGGCAGGACATCGCTGCAAAGACTAGGGGAACAGCAGGAAATAGGCGGTCCGCTGTCGCCAATAATTACATTGCCAATTCCCGTCCCGGGCCACACCACCTAGGCCCAATCCCCGATTTGCGAGCCTCCTCTCCACGCGCGAAGCTTGTCCCTTGCCCACCTCCCGACCCTGTCTCCGACATCCAAGGACCAACCCCCCCGTCCGCTCCAATTGTCCAGTCCCTTCTCCTTCCCCAGACAACGCGCGATAAACACGGCTGTCCTGTACCACCAGCCTATCTCGAGTCGAGTCTTCCTCTGGTCACATCGTCATATCTCGTCCCCGAAAGACCTGGAAACCCCTCCAAGCTCGAATCCAGCTCGCGATCTCGCCCCTCTCGACCTTCGAAAGCTTCCCCCCTCTTGGCTCCCCCGCAGTCGCAAGCCCGCAGCCGCAGGACCGCCTCGAGTCCCTCCTCCGAACCCCAAGCGCACCGCAATCAGCTTGGCGACAAGCCTCGGCATGCACAACCCAAGGGAATAGCGATTCTATGCACCCCCTCTCCGTCCTCAGCCTTGGGATCTTCGTAGCAGGCTACATCACCGCCCGATGGGATCTGGTCACTCGCCTCTATGAGCTTGCCATCTTTGCTTGGAACTACGGAGTCGTGGTAGGGACCTCCCTGCGCCGCTCCCAACCTCATACGCCTCTGACCAGCTCTCTCTCGATAGACCCGCGCTGCCAAAGGCTTTGCGCTCCTGACCTTTGTATTCCTCCTCGTCTTCATTCCCGTGGAACGCTTGGCCACGAGGGAGTCGAACCTGGTACGACGAATTCCCCCGATACTCGCCCCTGAGACATGTGTGGTTGCGCCGGCGCAAAGAAGCTTCCAGCTGACAACAATCTCACCCTTTAGCATCCCAGATCCCCCGGAGCTGGCGTCTCAGCCAGGGAACAGTTGCGACGGCGAGGGTCCTTCTAAGTGTCGCCTCCCGCTGCTGCGCGCGTGGTTGACATGCCAGAGAATGATGGATTAATGAGGATATTCTGGCCGACGGACATCCAGCGCTCCGACCTGCCTGGCGTTGTCGTGGGATGGAGGAACTCGAGCCTAGACGTCTTCGTCGTAGCCATCCTTGACGATGTCGATGTCAGCACGCTCCAACACCTTGACCGACGAAATGGACACCAATTGACGAAGCAACAGGCCGGCCATGTCGAATTTGCCCTAAAGGCGGGAACCCTCTTTCGAAACTCCCCGCACCCTGTCAACAGCATCTACGAGCGATGCGGCCACGGAGCTATGCATGTCTTGGGCCTCACCAACCCGAGTGATGCGGTGGTCCTGGACCCATCCTTATTTGTTGCGACGACCCCAGCCAACGCGAAGGCACCTCGAATCACTTGCGCCAGAGCTCTAAGCATACAGATCATCCTCTACGACCGACCGCGCCCCAGCCGCATGCAATACATCTCGCTGAACCCCATCTCCCTTGCGCTGGGCAACAAGGAGGCACCGAGCCTACCCCCGACAGAACACATGGCGGAGGAGGAGAAACACGAGTTGAAGAAGAAGGAGCAAAAGAGGAAGTTGGTGGAAAAGCTTAAGCAACACACCATTGTCAAGCGGTCCCCGTCACCGAAGGAGAGAGCTCTGCCGAAAATCGTGAACCAGATCAACTGGTCCTGGGAGCTCGAACAGCTGTTGCAGAAGAACATTTCTCGAATCGGCACCAGGCCTAAGCGGACTCTGAGTGTCTCGGAACGAGTGGTGGAACAAGCGACAACGATGCGCAATTTTGTGTGGGATCTCTTCATCTTCTACCTCCTCCCGCTGATACAATGGGGCTTCGTCTACATGCTCATGGGCCACAGAGCGGTTGCCGAGTTTCTGCTTCAGATCTTGGAGTTCAGGTTGAAGGACAACTACTTGGCGTTGAAGGATATCTCAGCGACGGCGCAGCAGGTGGAAATTCGGTTGCAGCAATTCTGCTACTGGCCAATGCAGTACACGACGCTGCGACAGCGCAAAAACGACTGGGAAAGCGTCACGACAAGCCACCCGGACTACATAAGGTTCTACAACAGCCTGTGGCTCGTCGCCAACGACGTCATCATCGGCATCGCTCTGGGGTCGTACATTATCGATAATGCGGAATGGGTTGCCAATGCCATCAGCGAGCTCCTCAGCAAGTACACGGTTCAAGCGCTTCAACGTAGCATCTCATGGTTGATGGGATGGCCGGCCGGATTGAAGCTGAACAGCGAGTTGGCTATGTTCCTCGGTGACCTCTTCCTTTGGGTCATTGACTATTGGTCCAGTGGGTTTCCCCGTATCAGATGAAAGCTCTGTACTAACGTCTCAGACTGCATCGTGACCCTCCAACCAGTGCTTCCCCACATCATCTGGTTCATCGGCTTCTCAAGCTTCGCCGGCGCCAGCATGCCCATTGCCATGTTTTCCGACCTCCTCTCCGCCCTAACCGTCCACATCTACTCGTTCTACCTCGCATCCGCCCGCATCTACCACTGGCAACTGACGATACTCATCTCGCTCTTCCACCTCTTCCGCGGCAAGAAGCACAATGTCCTCCGTAACCGTATCGACTCGTGCGACTACGACCTGGACCAGCTGCTTGTCGGCACCATCCTCTTCACCCTGCTCTTCTTCCTCCTGCCAACGGTGGTTGTGTTCTACCTGAACTTCGCCATCGCCCGCATGGTCATCATCTCCCTCAAAGCCGTCTTTGATACGCTTCTTTCTTGTTTAAACCACTTTCCCCTTTTCGCGCTGATGTTACGGGTCAAAGACCCTCGACGACTTCCAGGTGAGACCTAAACTGCATCTAACTGAGAAGCCATCCGACTAACATGAACAGGCGGCATTCGTTTTGAACTTCGAGATACCCATGATTATAGACTTAATAATACTTCCAACGAACCACCCACGTCCGTCATCTACCTCAAGGTAAGCAACCCCTGCCCACCCTCACAAATGCGCTCGCTAACAGATTACACAGTCCATTCCCCTCACCTTCCGCGCAATGTTCCACCAGTACTTCCAAATGGGCAACCGCATCCGCAAACACTACCTGTCCCCGCAGGTGCTACTCTGCCTCCTGACAGGCCGCTTCGTGCCCCCGCTCAACCGCAAGAACCTGTACAGCCTGCAGTACAGCATGCTGCCCGCGCGCAGGGCCGGCATCCGCCAGATGTGGGACGCCATCACGACCGTGCAGCCCTCGAGGAAACCCGTCCCGTTCGCGATGAACGGGCGGCGGTACCCCTCGGGGCAAGGAGGCGGTGGCAGGACGAGGTATCATCATTAGATATGAATTACATGTGAACTATCTCCAAAATCTGCCTTTTCCCTTCTGTGAGCTTCTATCCGTGTGAACGTGCATGGTGCGTAGCCTACTAATAATCCTCACACCGCCGAATCTCCGTCAACCCACCACTAACCCACGAGTCCTCCGCGAGCCCAAACATATAACTCAGCCTCAAATCATCGTCCACCCCGGTCTCCTGATCCGCATGGCCAAGACACTCCCCGCCATCCCTCGGATCCCGCCTCGCAACCTCCGCCCGCAGACCCTCCGGCTCCGTAACGGTGTACGGGTGTCCGTTCCAGAGGCCGAAGAGCAGGCCGTTGCAGGTCGCAACGCGGGCCTGCTCGGCGCGCAGGGTGATTGGGTCGGAGCCGTAAAGCGCGGTGAAGACATCGCTGATGGCGGCGAGAGCGGGTAGGCCTGGGCCAGGGAGGGTGGTTGTGGTGGAGGCGGTGCAGGTCCAGTAGGATGGGACGGAGCGGGTGGTCGGGGCGGAGTGGGAGGTGAGGGAGGGTGGGAGGAGGAGGTTTATGAGGGGGAGTTTCTGGGGGTGTTAGGTGGGTGAGGTGAGGTGGGCGGAGGGGGGGCTTACCATGGCTTCGTCAGATGTTGGGGTGAGAGTTGGCACGGTGCGGTGTGGGCGATGTGATGGAAGTTGCTGTTGAACGCGGACGAGGAAGGATCGGGGTGCTGGCTTGGAGAGGCTTTATCTACTGAAGTGGTGGGTTTCTCGACAGATATGATTCAGGGGCTGGGCGCACAAACGTCAGATCTCGGGGGGTACGGACGGGTGGCACGTTGTGCGGACAACGGTCGAGTGTCAAACAGTTTCAGTGTTGAGTGCCCTCGATGGTGATGAGATGGCTGCATACGGATGAGGTCAAGAACAGATCACACGAGGGATGAGCGGCTTGGAAGATTGGAGTGGAGGGAATCTACGTCTATGATCTAAATAGAATCTTGCTTAATCAATGACTTGGCTGGCTCGTCTTCTTTTCCTGGCTGTCTGGCCCTGGTCTTATAGGCTTGATTGTTGTGATTCATGATTTGGTTTGATGGTAGTCTAGCTAAATGGTAAGAAGGCTTGGGTCAGTGGCATTGCGTGCAGCTCACTGTGTGTGGTCCATGATGTTGGCTTTATTGATGGATTTTGCATGTGGTCAAGTTTGACTCAAGGCAGTGAGGCTCGGCGGCGATGTCTGTCATGTGCGATCTGGCTGACTACGTGATATTTTGGTCGAGTGGCTACGCCGATTCAGTGTCATTTGGCTGAGAATGTGTTACCAGGCGGTGGAGTGGCATGCTGATGGCGAGGAAGCCTGGCAAAAGCTCTGCAAGCTGTATCAAACGCCCGGTATGCGGAGCAATGAAAGGCGGAGAGTGATGCTTCTAAGTACTCTTGAGACAGAATGGTATGTGGCCTGACTGAGAACTCTCGATGGGACGATAGGAGGTATTGCTTTTGTGTTGACACACTTAACATGTAGAGGTAATCAAACAGCCTTTTAGGAGGCTTATGTGGACGTCATAAAGCCTGGCTGAGGTCGCATGCTGCACAGATAGACTTTGTGGTGTTTGGGACCTGTGAGGTCGACAACATGCTGCAGATTTGGGCTTCTGTTTGGAAAGTTGCAGTTCTTCTGTCGATGTCTGAGGAGTGTGTATATCGCCGGAAGCCTTGGTACTGTGTCACACAAGTCTTTGTGTTGCAAAAGCTCTCCAAGAGAAAGTAGACGTCCGTCTTCTTCAGCGGTAGTTCAAAGGATTGTGGCTTGAGATTCAACGTTCCTGTGATAGCCGAAGCCTGTCCGCCATATGTGAAGTAAAGATGTTTGTTTGTCTGTCTTCGGCTTGATAGGTTGGACCACCTATAAACGATAGACGACGATGGACGACGACGATGGACGACGATGACGGACAGAAATAGCGACAAAGGCAAGGACGGTAAAGAAGACGCTAATTGATGGAGGTAAGACAGATGCTCATGATTATGGAATTTGTTCTCAATTGCACTACAAACACTAGGGAAGAACGAGCCACCCTTGATAGGAAGCTGAGCACTGGGCAGAAATCACATTGCGTCAACATCACTTTCTGACGATTATAATGCTTTGTTTTAGTTAGACATTAGCCCACCGTCTTGTGTCGCTATGAGCATTTTCGTCAGTGGCGGAAAGGACCTTCCGCTTCTTATTGTTGTTGGTGGTGTTGGAAATGGGAACGTCTCCACCCTCAGAAGACCCTTCGCTGGATGAGTTGAACCAGCCCGCGAAGTCATCAAGAGAAGACACTCTTCAATATTTCCAGGTGAAACGTCGGACCTTCCATCATACGAGTTAATCGCAATCGTAGTAGAAGGAGGGTAACGATGGCGCTGCCTGGACATGAAAGAAAGTGGCTTCAAGGGAGCATTATGGGCCGAGGTAGGAGGGGACCTTGAGAGCAAACAAAACGATAGGCGTCCTCAGGGGTTTCGTACTCATGTCAAATCCAATCAATCTTCAGATCAACTTCAACTTTTAGTTTGACGTGTCTGTCCTTTTGCGGCGTATTTTCATAAGATCATGGAGCCAGAGTCCGATGATTTGATCTCTTTTTGTTCGGGCCCGGAAAGCTCCTTGGAAGCGGACGTAAACAGCTGTCCGACTGAATCCGAAAAAGATGGCCCGACTTCGTTCGGAGAAGGGGTCATGGAACCCCTGCCGATACTTCATGAACTGAAAGATCCAAAGTTAGAAACCGACGAAAAGAAATTGGAACCTATAGCAGGTCCTGAAACCAACGCACTCGACAGCTCAAGTCCGTTTATAGAAGGGAAGCCGTTACCTCCTCTTCATGAATGGGAAGATCTGGAGTTCGAGAAACTGAGCCAACTCTGTCTACCGAGATGGGACAGCCGCGAGGTTTGGCGAACGGAGTCTAGTGCCATTCGCCCTGAACGATTCGAGTACACAGCAATGCTAGGAAGACCACCAAGCCAGGCATGGAAGCGAGCCATGCAATAGCTTCATTCTGGATTCTGCCATGGCAGACGACTCGAGGAAATAATGTCATTCAGTCAGCCTTCCATAAGCAAACCATTCTTTGGGGCCGTGTCCATTATAGTCTATGACATTCAGTTGCAGAAAGGAAGCCAAGGAGACACTCATCCGAATGTGGAGCTACAAGGCCAGTATCACTCGAAAATGAGCACTTGGAGGGACTTGATGTGCTTAGTCGGAAAGTCAAACATAGACTTCGATCGTACCGCCCGCTCTATATTTCAGCATATGCTCCTCGTGGACTATGGCATGGTAGCCCACCCTGTGCGTGTAGAAAGGTTCTTCGATGACCAGGGGCGCCCTACAGGAGATGCATGGAAGCGTGACTGGCCCATTTGGCATACAATTTGTGCCGTGGTCAGTGAAATGGCCCAAAGCTGCGCCCAAGTAGAACCTGACAAGTTCATCATCCGGAGCGCCAGCAATTGGTTTTGGAGGTTGTCATTTCTCTCGCCTGCGAGGAGCTATATAGGAGCTCGCTCACATTATGAGTACGACCTTGCGCTAATGCTGCATCACTACCACACTCGCCCTACATACCTTCAGCCTCAAGAATATTGGAAAGGTCAAACCGGATATCAAGGAATACTGCAGGAGCTCATTGAAGACGTGCCACGGGTCGGCACCGAAAGATTGATGAGGAAGCTTTCCGTTGATCTCAACGAGAATATTGACAAGTTCGTTGCTGACCCTGCTAAGGGCAAGACGATGAAACAAATCGCCAAGGGTATTGCAGCGAGATATGGGATCGAATTAGTCGCGCCAAAGACAAGAGGGTTAGGGACACCATTGATCGAGTTGTACTACAGGAATGGCGTGCTAAAGAAGGAGGAGAAGGAGGAGTACCCATGCAGTGTTCAGTGAGCTGAGCGATTCGGACCAACATACAAGTAATCTGGAAAATGGAGACTATTCTTAGCGTTGAATGCCTAAACTCAACATTCCAGTTCGTCTGCTTCTACCATGTAGGTCATCAACCAAGTGTCTTTCTTTGTCAGTTCCTACGCGGAAAACACTCCAGAAAGCTCCTCCAGCTTGTGTGCCTTCATGAAATCCTCCCACGTGACAGGCTTGACATTTGAATACTTTTCATTCTGAACATCGGGTCCAACAAACGTCCGACCATTGATCCAGTAGTACATGTAGAACCTGATAATGCTTAGTGACTGTCATTACATGCGACTGGATGACCTACAAAGACATGTACTTGAAAATGTCGGACGGATTCTCGGCCTGGGCGCGGTGCATGGTGGACTTGAGATCGTCAATCGAACCCAAGCGTACCATATGCGGCTTAATACCGTAGACCCTTTCAAAAGAGGCCGCAATTTCTTTGATGGTCTTTCTGTCTCCCAAGACTGAGAAGGCATCAGAAGAAGCTCGTATAATTAGGAGACAGCTTGACTTACATCTTTGTACACCAACAGCAGAAGGATCGGTCGCGACCGCCGCCGTGTACTCAGCGGCATTCTCGTAAGAGGTACCCTCCCACGGCTCGGTGCCCTCGCCCCAGTACTTGAACGTGTGCGTGACAGGGTCGATGACCGAGAAGAAGGGGCTCATGATGGCGTCCATGAAGCCCCCGATGAGAATGTGAACGCCCTTGACGCACTTCTTGGTTTCAAGGTACGCCTTCACATGCTTCATGGGGTCCTTGGGGAAGAGCTCGCCGAGCTCGAGCTTGGTATAGTCCAGAGCCCAGTCGCTGGCGATGTACCTAGGAACTCCCTCAGACTCGCATGCATCGATGAGAATTTTCTGCCCCTCGACCATGAGCTTATCGTCGCCAAGGTATGCGCAAATGACGACGTCGGAGCCCTTGTTGAAGTTTCGAATCTTTTCCTCGTCGTAGGCTTCACCTTGAAAGAGTTCAACTTGTGGGGAAGATGCCAAGGCCGCGATGACCTTCTTGGGGTCACGGCAGTAGCCTCGGAGGGTAACATTGGGGTTTTGGATGAGTTTGGAAGCAAGCAGGAGTCCAAATTTGCCGGTGATGCCAGCCAAAGCGACGGTGATAGTCATTTTGATGGGGTGATAAGTTGTTGGAGAAGTGATGATCGAAGAAGTTGTTTAATGAAACTAATGTCTTTGTTAGGAAGATGCTATTTGGTCTCTAAATATCTTTCTCTTATAAATGATAATCACTTGATCTCTCAAGTTGAACTGGTCCTACACGAGACGCCGCATATGTCATCAGTTGGTCCGTCAGGGCTCCGAAAAGCACCCGTTCACACCGGGTCATTACCAATTACCTATCTATCTGATGACGCAGCGTCAAGGAGCCTGCACTGAAACGGGACAACAAGACTACCGAAAATAGCGAGAGGTTGCAGGCAGATTGACCGGGCCGACGCCGGGTGGATCTCCCGCCGTCAGGAGCACCGGCCTCCGACCATGTCCGACGTGAGTGCTGCCGTAATGACAACTAGCCCGACCCGGTGTGGTAGACCATCCGACTTTGTCATCTCAGAGATTTCAATGGAAAAGTGTACTGAATCGTGCAAAAGCTTTGAAGGGATTTTCGGTGGACCATAAGTTGTGAAATGTCTAGCAAGTGATCATTATTTGAAGAAACGGCCGCCCAAACTGTGCGACTTCTTCCATCTCCATCAACATCCAACTATTTTCTCATCTTCCATTCACGTCTTCTAAATCTGTTCGGTACCATTGAACCGAAGACATGTCACGCGCACTCCTCATCACCGGCGCTACCGGCAAACAAGGCGGCGCCGTCATCAACGCCCTCCTTGCTCGCCAGCCGTCGGACTTTCTTCTCCTCGCAGTAACACGAAACGCCCAATCCGCCTCAGCCAAGAGTCTGGCCGCAAAATCCAAGAACATCAAACTCGTTGAAGGCGACCTCGACGCGACACCCGCACTCTTCGCTTCCGCCAAAGCCGCTGCCGGGGCTGTTCCTCTGTGGGGTGTTTTTTCCGTGCAAGCTCTTCAAACGAACAGCAAGAATGCAGACCACGAGACCAGGCAGGGGAAGGCTCTTGTAGATGAGTCGATCAAGGCCGGCGTGCAGCACTTTGTTTACAGCAGTGTGGAACGTGGCGGCGACGAGAGGTCATGGAGCAATCCCACTCCGGTACCGCATTTCATCACAAAACATCAGATTGAACATCATCTGCGCGACTCCACGGCGAACGGAAAAAGTCCCATGGGATGGACCATCATCCGGCCAGTCATCTTCATGGACAATCTTCTGCCGGGCTTCTTCGGCAAAGTCTTCTTCACCATGCTACGCGATACCATGAAGGAAAAGCCTCTGCAGTGGATCGCGACGAAAGACATTGGTTTCTTCGCGGCGGAAGCTTTCCATCAGCCAGCTACGTGGAACAAGAAGGCTTTCGGAATTGCGGGAGACGAGTTGACCTACGCGCAGCTGAGCCAGACTTTCGAGAAGGTCACGGGCGCTCCCACTGGCACGACTTTTGGACTGCTTGGCAAGGCGCTGAAGCATGGAGTTTCGGAGATTGGTGTGATGGTGGATTGGTTCAAGAACGATGGCTACAAAGCTAACTTGGCGGAAGCTAAGAAGGTTCATCCCGGTGTGACTAGCATGGAAGATTGGCTGAGGGACAGTGCTTTTGTCAAGAAACCGTAGATGTGCGCGACTGAGACGGTGGCTTGTGAAAAGGGAACATCGGTTGCGAATATTAATGTGTATCAGTAATAGACAGGCTGGTTTTGATCTTCATCTCTTTTCTTATTTGGTTTTGAAGGTACAGCAACCCGTACCCGCGCGAATTTGACTGACGCTGATGTCTGCTCAATTTCGAGGTAGTTTGCCAGTTTGGTTTTGCCGAGAAGCTTGGCCGTTTTCAAGCCAAGACACGTTTCTCCAATACCCTATTTTCAGAGTTTGTTCCCGAGTTATTGTTGAGTTCGGTGACTGATTAATTGCGTTCTAGAAGACTCAATGAGTTCCCTAACGAAAGGGTCATTGCAATCTATTGATCTTGAACTGTCGATTCTGAAAGTAGAAACCGCACATAATTGGCAGGCTAACAACAGCTAAGGTGCCATGTCTCGATGAATTTTATGCAGAGCCGTCGTCACTTCAGTTCGTCCCAAGACTCAGTGTTAGTCAAGGATTCCTGGTGCTATCACACGTGTGGGATCAGCTCACATGTCAATCAAGTCTCAGGAACCCGCGCCCAGGCCGAGATAAGGCGCATGGTTCCGCATCGAGACACGTCGAACCCCCAAGAGTCGAGCTGAAATGCAGGATGCCTTGTCTTGAGCCAGATCCCGCCCGAGCTCATGCCTTAGCCCTGCAAGAAGAGGGTCACGATTTCTTGTGTGTACGTCTTGGATCCCCGACAACCGCTACTGTCCAATTAGACTCAAACAACCACTTTTTCTGTCAACCAGGATTGGATGATCAACCTGAAGCCAATTTTGGATCTGCGCCACAGGTGGAAAATGTCGTGATTTCGACCCCGTTCCCCTCTCTGAAGGTTTGAAAAGCCCATGGCACAGCAGCCAGGCGCTCCAATGGCGGCCTCTTTCTTGCGAGCGCTCAGACGCGAACGAAGAGAGATTCTCGTAACTGGCCAAGTGAAATGATCTGCCCAGGGGTTCATCACAGCGTCGTCATTCCTATCGATCGTCTTGCTGCGTTTCGCGTTTCTCATCCTGGCTAGCTTCCCGTCTTGGTGTCTCGACTTTCCCGGCCAACTGCCCAATTCGTGCACGGTCTCGGACCTGCGATTTCTAATTATTAATTCTTCCCCGATTTTTCGTTGCTACCGACGATCTGGATCGCGTGCATGGACAATTGTCAAGAAAACACCGCGGCTTATTGTGCCTGTTGGCGGGGTTTGACACGATGCCAGAATTCAAAGGTCGCCCACAGCCCCCCATCTTGGGGATTTTCAGGAGTCCCACTTGGCACTCAACGACAGCGGTTTCTGGGCGAGTTGCGTTTCAAGCCACTTGACAAATGTCACAAAAGTGTCAAAGACGAAACCCCCCCTCCATCCAAAATAAATAAAAATTTCTCGTGGCGGGGTAAAACGAAAAGAAACGAAAAGTAATCGCTTTGCAATGAATTTTCGAATTGAGGCGTTTTTTAACTGACATGCCACTGTTTCATTGCAGTTTCCATTCTTGCCGTCTTCCCCGGGATGGCTCATGACACCCTAGACGGTCTTGACAGCCATGATCGACTTAAGATCTACAGCAACCGAGCAGCTTTCCTGCACCTCGAGACCTTTGACGTCTTCCACCGCGTCCTATCCGGCCCACACGATCACCAACCGCCAATAACGTCAACATGCAGTCGGAAGGGAGCTTTGGCATTCCAGAGGGCTCTACTGTTCTTGTGACGGGTGTGAATGGCTTCATCGGTTCCCATGTCTGCAGTCAACTGCTGCAGCTTGGTTTCGATGTCCGCGGGACCGTCAGAGATCCGACAAAGTACGCTTGGGTCGAGGACTTGATGGAGAGGGACAACCCGAAAGGTTGCTTCACGTTGGCCTCTCTGCCGGACCTGGAGGACGAGGGGGCCTTTGATTCTCTTGTTGATGGTTGGTTTTTGGAGTAGAACAGTCTGGTTGCTTTTTAATGACTTGTGCATAGGCGTTTCGGCTGTCATCCACGTGGCCTCGCCAGTGTCCTTGAGTCCCGACCCAGAGAGCGTCATTCCGAGCAGCATCAACGGCGCCATGAATGCCCTCAAAGCAGCCAACAGATCGCCAACTGTCAAGAGATTCGTCTTGACAAGCTCGTCGGTTGCAGCGGCTCTACCCAAGCCTGGTCAGAAAGGCGAAGAGGTGACAACAACAAGCTGGAACATTGAGTCAGTGGCGGTTGCGTGGGGGAAGCCTCATCCGCACCAAGCATGGCACGTTTATGCGGCAAGCAAGATTGAAGCGGAGAGGGCTGTCTGGAAGTTCTACAACCAGGACAAGAGCTGCCGTCCAGACTTGGTTGTCAACACAGGTAGTTTCTCTGCCAGTCTTGTCAATGAGGAGTTTGCTGATGATTTGAAAGTGCTCCCTAGCTGCAACTTCGGCAGGAGCCTCGATGTTATCAACCAAGGCCACCCTTCAACATCATCATTCGTCGAAAGTCTGTGGTACGGAATTAACATGGACCAACTGACGTGTAGTCCACCACGTACGTTCTATTTCGCATCATTATGTGGCGACTTAGCTGATGGCGAATCTAGAGCACTTTGTTGATGTTGAAGACACCGCGAGGCTTCATGTTGCCTGCGCTGTGTTGCCAGAGGTCCAAGGCGAACGAGTGTTTGCGTGGGCCGAGCCTTTCAACTTCGATGCCGTGCTTGACATTTTGCGCAGCGAGTTTCCCAACAAAAATTTCGTGGAGAACTTCCACAACTACCGCGATCTCTCTACCGCAGAGAAAGCAAAGTCGCGAGCAGCCCAGCTGTTGCGACGAATGGGGCGAGACGGTTTCACTTCATTGGGGGAGAGTGTTTTACTAAATGTTGATGATCTGCCTTGAGTTGCAGATCAACCTTTTGAATCATAGGAGGGACAGGTTACTGGTGTTTCGGGGAAGACACAACACAACCACAGGAGCAAGCCATGGAACTTGCACCCGAAGGAACGACACTTTCATTCATCCATACATATTTACCAACTACTTTACTTGGGATACGACATCTCCCAGCTTCAAGCATGAGTTGGCCATAGCGCCAAGCTGGCATGCAGGGTGCGGATGCAACCCGCCATTGAGGTGGAGGACCAGGGCCAACTCTCCACTCCTTAGCCAAAGGCCAAGGCTTAAGGCCGCAATATACGTCATTTGAACAATGCATGAAGGGTGCTACTGAATGCCATCTGATCTGCTGACAGCGACTTTGCATTTCTAGTCATTGGTTGCGTCTGGTGGTCATGGATACTTGCTAGCTTGCTATGGATGTAGTGACTCCCCGCAGTTCAAGGTCGAGAACTCCCCAGATCCACAAGTTTGCTATTGCAGGCACCATCGCAGGCGTTCGAGCAAGCCTATTTCAAGGCCATCTTCAAAGTCAGGCGCGTGATGGCTTGCTGCAGCCATGGCAGCACCGTACCTGTTCAAAAAGAACCCGTGTGTCCGTCTACTACTAAACTCTTCCTATCGAAAGAAACCCGTTCATAGCTCCACTGGTCATTTTGTCAGACGTTTGTAAGGCAAGAAAAAGAAAGCTGGTAAAGTCGTACTATTTACTGAGACCACACTTGCAGGCCGAGGGTAGGGTTGTCGGTGGAGAGGCGGGACGTGGAGCAACTGTCGCCAGCGCCAAGAGGGACGCAGACGGATCCGTAGACGCAGAACAAGAGCCACTTGTTGGAGATGTTCTTGACGGAAAGAGTCGTATCGGTCATGGTCATGGAGCCGTAGGACGGAGACGTCGCGGTGTACGTGCTGCCGCTCTGGGAGAAGCTAACGCTGTCGACAGTGCCACAGCCGGGGCATCCGCCATCGCGGACGCACTCTGCGGCGAAAGCGGCAGGGATGAGAGGGGCGAGGAGGGCAGCGAACTTCATTTTGAGAGTGAACGACTTAACGAAAGTTGAGTTGTGGCTATTGACAAGAGCTGCAAGTAGTGGTTATAGGCGATGGCGGCGGCTGTGGAAAGGCATGCCGACGGAGATTCTTCTGAGAGTTTATATCTTCGCTCACCGGCCTCCCACCAGGTAGCATCGCGTTCTACGGACACTCAATCTTACGATGCCATCTATTGCTGCTCTCGTTTTCGTGATATTGCATATCTTGCGCCACTGTTGTGCATGAGAGTACATCACCGGTTGCCATCGGGATGCACGACCAACGCTCTCTATCTGAGTTCATCTCGGCTCGTAGGTTCCGAAGAGGCAGTTGAGCTTCCCGCGCGCTACCGTACGGTAGTATAGATGCGACACTATCCCCGCATACGGTCGCCATATTTAGTCAGGCCACTGACTCGATTTAGAAGTCTATGCCGATGGAACCCCAGCCCGGGGATTTGTAAAGTCTTTTAAACAAGGTCGCGATCGGCAGATGTAGCTTTCTAAAGAGCGATTAAACCGGTTTGTATTCCTCGGTAGGGCCGGAGTGGCTCAATTGACGTTGTAAGGTGGAACGGTTCATCTGTTGTTGCTTCTTTGCCAAGATGCTCCTCGACAGAGCTCTCAACAAGCTTATTCCCGACTGACGTTAGCTGGACCGGGCACCTTTAGCGGGGAAGCCGAGTTGCAGCCGCAAGACAGACAAATGCAAACGATCTCCATGCTGATCATCCCACAGCAAGGAAAGCCAAGACTTTTGAAATGCTGCGTCAAGGGAATCGTTTCCAGGGGCAACCGAAACGGTAACTCGGGAGCGAAATAGTTCCGAGTTGGTTGCAAGCAGCGTCACGGGTAAGACCTTAGCCGACCAGACTTCAGTCAGGTCTGGTTTATCAATCACCCTAAAAGGCAGTTGTCTAAAGACACATGAAGGCCGGAAATGGATACAAATCATTGTAATGCTGCTGTGGGCACTGATCTTCTTGGGGTATATAATGACGATCTTTCATTGCTTAGGTCTCCTGCTTGACTAGGACAATCATGCAGATATCTCCGAAAAGATGATGTGTTTACTGGATGAAATCACCTTTTCACCGAGTGAAAGTGTTGGCTTGCCAACCGTGCCCCAAGTCCCTCACCACTCTATCTTCCCCTCGTCGACCCTTAGAACTCTATCGAACATGTCCAGCCCCTCAGTGTGATGTGTCACAATAATCATTGTACTACTAGTATGGGTGCTGAGAATGTTATGGATCATGGCCTTATGAGTCATAGTATCCATTCTATTCAAAATTGATGTTAGTAGCGGCCCTTGAAGAGGGACAAGATAGAACACTCACCCACTTGTCGGCTCATCCATGACGTACAGAGCACTTCTTCTCAGCAACGCCCTCGCAATACCAAGGCGCTGTTGCCAACCAAATGAGGAGAATCGAGAAGATTCCCATGGTTGATCGACGTCAACCATGACTTCGGGCTGGCCGCTGTCCGACAAACCGACTGACACAAGTCTAATCATGTCCACAACATCAGATGGAGAGTGGTTATCGCCGGGATCCAGATTTGTCTTGACGCTAGCCTGTCCGTTGTAGAATGAGAATTGAGGTGCTCCGACAAGTCTCTGGCGAAGCAATTGAGGCGAGACCGTATCTAAGTCGACACCGTCTATGTGGACAGAGCCGCCGGTCTTTGTTATCAGCCCAAATAGAAGTTGAGCCAAGGAGCTTTTCCCGCTTTGAAGATTCAGTTACTTCCTTTCAGATGAAGTAAAAAGCCTTGAAGCTTACCTCCCGGTTCTTCCAATCACGGCAACCTTTTCGCCAGCTTGGATATGAATTGATGCATCGGTGAAGACCGTATGATCGCTGGAAAAATATGATTATGAAGGGTCTTTCGTGAGTGATTGACTCGGGACACTTACCCGTACGCCACAGAAACATTACGAAGTACGACCTCGCCCCTAGATGGCCAGTCATCTAACAGCTCTTCAATACGCGGGGAAGCTCCGTCCACCGCTCGAAAGTTCTCGCTAGGGGTAGTCGCAACAAACTCCCTGATGCGTCGAACGACGCCCAATTGTGCTTCCAGAAGAGTCAACCAATTCATGAGCATTTTCAAGTCAGATCCCAGTGTAATTGTGTTCACCAGAGCAACGCCAGCCCAGCCAACGTTGACCTTAGACTTTAGCCCAACCAGCAGGGCTGCCAGCGTTCCAGCCACCCCACCTCCAAGAAGTCCAATGACAAGAAAAAGCCAAGATTGGAGGGATCGAAAGAGGTATGCTGACTTGCTGGCCTGATAGACCTGATTGACGAGAGTGCTGGATGCGCTGTCCCGTAAATTGAAGGCTCGAATGGTTGCACGTCCGTCACAGCTTGCTCGCAAAGTTCCGATTACAGGCGCCTGTGAAGCAATTTGTAGAGTCCGAAGTTGTGAAGTGGTGGCTAGGTAGCTGCGCTGGATGAAGTAGAGGACAAAAAGAGAGACTGCAAGGCTGATCAGAGTGTAGACAGAACCTGCAGCAAGTACCCCCATGGATGCTAGAACGGCGGCGATGGCTTTCCAAAAGGAGCACCATGATTAGTGAGAGTCTTTGAACAGTTAATGCGGTAGAGCTCACCCCATGTTGAGTTGAGAACAGCCAGAGGAAGGGCGAGGTCAAGGATATTGACGTCGTTCGTGAACCTGAACGTCTCGTGAGCAGATGGAGCCGACGTAGAGGGGGATGCACAAAATCTGGATTGTAACTGACCTATTGAGAGTTTCTGCGCCATTCGTCTCGAGAAAGCCGGCGGAAGAGCTGCGGAACTGTGATATTAGGACCACTTATGGACAACAGAGAGTCATGTTAAGACTGCTGACCTGACCAAGACATCGAGCATATCCCTATGGATTGAGACTGCAGACTGTGGTATCATGCGGAGGAAGAACACACTAAAAAACAAAGTTCGGTTAACTGCCGCTCTTGGAAAGACTCCTTGGACGAACTCACCCGCAGGCCACGAGGGTACCGATGAACCCTGAACCCACAATGAGAGAATACATCCCAATGTAGAAGCCAGGGGCGCTCGAATAGTCGCCAGCTTGATATTTCCCTGTCCAATACGACAGAAAGAATGCTATTGCACAACCGCTCAACACGTTAGCCATGGGAAACCCGAGGATACCAGGAACGTACGACTGGCTTTATTTATGCCGGAAACAACACATGTTGCTGTTACGGAGACCGCAAGATTCCATACTCCGAACGACTTCATGTAATTCCCGAAGTCACGCATCAAGAACTGTTGGTTTTTGACTCGAGGCGACTGAGCGGCATCTGTAGCCGTTGGCGTGGTTTCTGTGGCGAGAGCTTTTGCCTTTTCGGTTTCCGGTGATAGACACGTTTCTTCCACGTCCGCCTGCCGTCGAGAATTGGCAATTGAGTCGACATTATCTTCGACAGTGGAGGGTCCCTCCAAGTCTATGATTGAAGGATGTTGGCCAGGTTCAATGGCCTCAGTCCGTTGAAGCATTCCTTCCACGATTGAGAGTGTTTCATGAGCGAAACTTGATGGTATCATTATGGTTTCCAATGGCATAGCAGCCAGAACAGCCATTTTCTGTCTTCTTTCGGTGACAAAACCCCGCGAGCCAAACAGAGCTGTACTGATCTCTCTGGCAGTCTTGGCATCAAGCCCTGTGAAGACGTCATCGAGGATCAAAAGATCTGCTTCGTGATATAACGCTCGTGCGAGGGCCAATCGTTTCCTCTGGCCTCCACTGAGAGAGGTCCCTGCACTGTCGACAACGATGGTCTCGTCACCGCTTGACCACCGCGAGATATCGGGCCCCAGGCAGCAGCAGCTGAGAACAGCTGCGTAGAGTGCGCCGTCGAAGGGGCGCTGTAAGATGATGTTTTGGCGAATAGTACGGCCGGCCAGGAAGTATGGAGACTGGTCGCAGAATGCAATCTTTTTTGTGCCCAACTGTATCGTGCCTGCAGAGATGCGAACCTCTCCCACAAGAGACTTCAAGATGGTTGACTTGCCGCAGCCTGAGCTGCCCGTGACTACAGTCATTGTTCCCTTCTTAATGGTGAGGGAGGCGTCGTGAATGATTGCTTCATTGCCCCATGCCAAAGATGCCTCGGAAATTTTTGCTAAAACAGAGACTTGCTTTTCCAGGTGAATGAGCCCGTTGGAAGCTGTAGCGTCGTTATGCCTTTCAGCCAACCTGACTTTGGGCTTCACGTAGGCTATTATGCGACCCCAGCTGACGACACCTTCGTGCAATGCCGGCAGCATCTGGATGAACGTCGGAAATGATCCGAGCATGATAGAAATAACCGACAGAGCTGTGAATAGAGTCGAGTAGTCCAAGTTTGTTCCGTTGATAGCTGCGTAGATGCCAAAGGTCACTAGAAGTGAGAGACCGTTCACAGAGTCCGCTAGTACGGGTTAAGTCAGGGATGCCTGAAGCCTAGAGAAAAGGCATGAACTCACAGGCAAACACCACTCCGATCAGGAATTTCCGGTACAGAGACATTGCCTCTATTTCGATCTGGCGATTTTCAAGCACTTCCTTCTCAGCAACGGCCTGCATACCAGCCATGCGAATGCTCCGCGTCTTTTCTATGAGCTGGCCCACCGAACGTATCCGACGCTCGGTAGCCTCAAGAGCGTAGCGTTGACTTTTCGTCAATTTGTTACCAAGGGCTATCGGGACACTGACACTTACGAGGGCCAACAGCAAAGGTCCGAGGAAGACTAGGGCGACAGCGTTGTACAAGAGATATGCCCCGACCCCTACAACGATGGCACTTGTGATAACGTCGGGGATTACTTTGAGAACAAAGACAGCCTGTGTCACGTCCACATTTGCCAGCACTGTGACTTTCGCGCTCTCGGCGTCGTTCGAGGAGGTCGCCTGCGATGTCGCCGGCTCTAGAGATCTGAGGTGAATGCGGTAGGTGAGGTAAGCCCGAATGCGGAATGATATTTGGTCGACAATATGAGTACTCTGTGCAACGAGGATGTTGAGAAGAGTGAAGCTTGTAGTTCAAGTTAGTTGTCGATTCAACACTTTTGGTGACCCCAGAACTGGGAATCGCATTGAAATCTAGGCAACTTACTCAATGAACAGAGCGACAACCAGCCATGAGCCGACAGATGTATGACTTTCAGTCTGTAGAAAGGCTACTAAAGCGCCAATTATGATCGGTTGACAAAGTGTAGTCGCAGCTGTCAACGCAGCTAATATCACGGCCAACACGAACAAGAGGTAGGTTCGAAGGGAAGTGTCTCGAGCCATTTGCCTCATAGAAGAACAGTCCTCATCCTTCTTCGGATCTGCATCGGGCGATGGGAAGAAGGCCGAGGTTGGGTGGGTTTCGATGCGTTCTAGGTCGCTTTGTAAAATATCTCCTCTTTTCCCGGCCGAGAGAATCGGACCAAGCCATCCCAGAAATATTAAGCTGGCCAAGCTTACTTCCTTCTCTCTTGATGGGAAAAGAGCATACCCGTTCGCCATCGTGTCTGACTGAGGGGAAGCGCCACTCAAACACGATATCACGAACCCAGAGACGGCATAAAGGACTGTAGCTGTCGTTTGAATAGCCACTATGGCCGTATATATTGGCGCGAACCCATGGTCAGTTAGGACAGTCCATAGTGTTGCGAGTCTGAAACTGTCTAGAATCGCGAACCCGAGGAGAAGAAGTTCTAGTAAGTGTGATCGTTTTCGACTATTGGTGTAAAGTATGAGAATTATCAGCGCGCAGGTAATCTCTGTGACATGGCTTGGTAGGGTAGTTGCGGTGCGGATGGTTTCTAGGTTCGTTCCAGAGATGGAATAAAGGATGAGTGAAGCTACATGAGCGGTGAATATCAGAATCAATGGGACCTGTGAATCAATCAGAAAGATTTAATATCCCGACCATGTATTCAATGAAACAAACCAGGCGCTCCAGTGCGATGGACCGATATGGCGTCCAAGTAAACCCCTTACATGGCGGGGAGCCTTCAGCGACATTTACGGCGAATTTGGCTAGCAGGGCTAGGATAGCTAAGGCGCGGGGAAGGATGCACAGTATGGCATTACAGAAGCCCAACGATAAGAACACGGCACCCGTGGGTGTCGAAGATATGGGCCAAGCCATATTCTTGGGAGGATGGTGAGACACTCCAGAATGACCTGTTCGGCCTCATCGTGGAAGTCGGGGATCACATCTCCAACATTTCGGAGGGTTGTCACTTTATTCCGGGGCTTATCTGAGGTGGCTGGCAGGGGCTGCTCGTCGAGGGCAATTGGTTAGCCGATTACTCCCATGTTGGGACTTTTGCACGGCAGCGCCAATCAGCGCGCCATAGATATTATTGGCTAACCTAGGCTGTGCTTGTGAAGGGCAATATGGAGCGTTGTAACGTCGCGGCAACATCATTACGGGGGAGCGAAAAGAGACATAGTAAACACGACGAATTGTTTTGCGAGCACACAGAAGTTTGAGATCACAAACCTGGAATTAGTGGAGATGGGACACAATAATCGTTCCACGCTGTCACTTGCTTCATTCCAAGTAACAGACATGACGTATTGTCTTCGGCCTTTTAGTCTAACTACCTTCAAATCTAGGATTTCATGTTGCTGTTCTCTAGGACGAACCGAGAGAGCTACTCTGTAGCCGTGATGCTGTCTTTATTTCGAAGACTCAATCCAGTCGGGAACCGACTTCTTGAGGAACGTCATGAACTTCCAGAAACCAACAGCATCTTCAACGTTGCCAGCGGGATCCACCACCCGCTCCGGGAAAGCTATGCCAGCCCCAAAGAGCCCGGGAATATAAGTGCGACCCTGAGCACTGGCCTCGACAGGCTGAGCAGAGAATCTTCCGTTAGAAGCATCATGATAAACGGACAACGGTTGCGTCTCAGCACCAGCCTTTTCAACGACGCCCAGGTCTGGTAGAGGGTTTCGTTGAAAGCCGATAGCTTGGATAAGGTGGGTGCAACTAGGAAGCTCAGACGCATACACGGCCTGCTCTTCCTCCGGTGGCGTCAAAACCTTGGTAATGAACTTCTTGACAGAGCTTTTTCCGAATAGTCGCTCCTCAAGATTGTTACGAGCCCACAGCGCAGCTTGGCCCTTGAGACCCGTGTTGTCGTACAAGATCCATCCATCCTTGTACTCGGCGTAGCGCAACTCGTTGTGGCGGGTGAACCACTTGATACGGAGGTTCGGGTGTGACGTTGTCGCAAGGTTGTACAGATTCATGAGAACCAGAACAGCTGAATGAGAGGAACCCACGACAGCCACTGTGGCATCAGAGGGTATCCTCCAACCCAAAGATGACGGTCTCAAAGCCGCATCCAGGTGCACCGTCACGAGATTCTCCGGCAATCCCCCCGTCATCAGCTGGGGCTGTGAAATCGGATTGGAACCAGTGCACAGCACAAGTTTCGACGTCTGTGCGTATCCCTTGCCATCCAGAGCAACTGTCCATTGTCTTGTTTGCTACAAAAATAGGTGAGTGAGATTCATTTAGATTTTGCGTGAGTGGGTCGCACCTTGTTCAGAATGGCGGATGTGACTTTGGCTCGGCGCTGCTCTACGTTCTGGAAATGACGAGGAATGCCTTTGGAGAGCATCAAACAGAGGTCTGCCGCATGCTTGAGCTCACAACCTTGGTCCTGCTGCAGCTGCTGAAGTGTAGTGAACGCGTTGGGTTCCTCTGTGGCCTCCAAAATCTGGCGAAAGGGCGCTACAGCCTTCGCAAAGTCGACAAATAGGCCTGCTTTTGTGTTGCTGGGAACCTGGCGATAGGAAGTCCCAACCCGACCAGCCTGAAAAAGTCGATCGACCCAAAGCTGGCGGTGCTGCGGCCGATGCTCAAGCAGGTTGCCAATGGCAGCGAGTCCACCTGGCCCGCCGCCGACGACTACCGAGTCGACAAGGCGGGCTTCGGATATCGATCTGGCTGCGATTGAGGCCATGGTCGAGTCGCAGGGTATGTTGAAGTGAAGAGAGGAAAATTGCAGGCGACGATGCCAAACTAGGTTAAATGAGAACTGTGCACGTTGTCCAATAATCGGTGTACAGTGGGTACCTAATTCCAGGGGCTACTTCACGCTAAGCACGGTGCCATTAATACAGTGCCGACTGTACCTTTTTTGCCGTCAAGTGGTCCGTTATCTGGTGATTGAGACCCTGCCCGATAACTGTCTCTCAATTTGATCCTTGCAAGTAGCTGACTCATCATCTCAGCGGAGTCTATGAATTACTTCACAATTTGTTGATGAGCAGGTTAAAGTGTTTGAACTTGAACTGAGAGCACTATATTTAATCTCTACCTGCGGCTCATTCTCATCGTTGACTTGAAGGTGGCAATCTCTTGTACTCAAGACTCAAGGCCACCACCAGCACCAGCTCTATTAGCCATCGCGCTAAGTTTTAGTTCCCTGTAACTCGCTTATGGCGTTCCCGTAACCCGTTGGGAATATCTGTGAAGTGGGAGCTGTCAATCTCGCAACGACCTTCATGAAGCTCCTCATCCGTGATAGTTTTATCGAATCATACCGGGAGGACGTCCTGGTTTTTCATGGGTCCACGTTTTTGAAAGCCATCATTGGATGACACAAATAGGTACCAATGGCGCTGTCGCGAGATTAACTAATTCTCGTTGTGTCCTTCTCATTGCTGTCTTCATCGCAATAGTGAGGCTGTTGTGAGTTTCACGGCTTCTCATCCCGCGCGTCTGGAATTTAAGCCAAGGAATGTTTCATGGCGGTACGTTTGGATTTATGGCCCTTTGGTCGTCAAGACGTTGCTGTGGTTGTCACGTTTTTGTCACTTTAGCCTATGCGGGTATGTCCCCAAATAGCAAGATTCGTTGCTTCAAGCAGCCGGGGTGGCAAGTTGAATTGAAGTCAAGCAATAATGAGTACATGAATTACTCAAAGGTTGCTCGAGTTCTCAAACTCTTCTCCATTTTTTACAAGAGTTACGTCTGTTGCCCCACGAGCAGATCTTTATCAACCGGGAAAACGCAGAACAGAGAGCGCATTGTCGTGCTCAGACTCATGAAGTATTCGTAGCCTCTTTCGACTACTTTCTTTGGGTCCCGTAAAAGCATGCTGAGGATGTTGTATGGGCGTCGAGGACATTCAGAGACACATGTGCGGTCATGTGTCCGTGGGCTCCCACCATCTAGAGAAGAGCCATCCTACAGCCCGATCGGAGCACGTCCCAATAATTTCACTTCGCCTATAACCATAGAAGAAATTGCGATGCTACCAACGTAGGTCTTTCAGTACTTGGCCAGTCCTCCAAATATACGTATCACCACAAGTAAATATTATTTGGTCGCTTGCTAGACGACACGCACTATTCTGTTTTCAAAACACAGACAAAGCTGCATCTTACCTTTGCACAAAATACAGCTCAAGATCCAAGCCACTTCCGCTGGCCGAGGGCTTGGTAGCCGTCTCTTGTTGCACCAGATGAGCAGTTCCTCAGGACCTCGCCCGTAGCAATTCTCCAATTGAATCTTTCCAACATACTCAGTCACCTAGATTCTGCAGTATTTTGGCGGCGTTGTAAGATGTTGCCCATTTTCTCTGGGAGATGAAAGAATCAGATGATATAAGCGAAGAGACGAATCAAAGAAAGATGACACTGTAGGGTTGTGGAAGTGTTTCACATGTGTGTTATCTGCTCAGCAATTACATACGCTATTTTGGTGATCATACCCAATTACTGCCGCAGATGGACCATATTGAAAGTCCGCTACGTTTTCTTCCGGAGGTGGCCAGGAAAAGTCACCACGACTTGAGGCAAGTAGCGGTGAAGACTGTCATGTCAACTGCAAGGCATGATCGGGGGGTTTAGCATTTGCTGAGTCGCACATACGCCGCACATATGCCAATGTCATTGAGATGCAGAAAAGTATCGTCAATTGTAAAGTGTAATGTACAGGTTGAGTCATTCATTCATCAACGCTCTGGTCTTGTGTGTCCCATGCAAACTCAGGGACTTCAACGCCGCTTGTGAATCAGTCTATCCCAAGTCTTGATCATGTCTTTATCACTCTCATTTATACACCGGCGCATGAGGTGTACTGCTGCACGGCCACCGAAGTGCTGGAGATTTTGTCAGACTTCCAGTCTGCTTTATTAAGATTGCGCAGGGAATATGTGAGACTTACCAAGCAGTGATACATGCAGCGTCCTTGGCGCAGCCGTTGATGCAAGCAACCTGATCAGCAGCTGCTTTCGTTTCGCAGGCGGCAATGTCTCCGCCCTTGCCAGCGTCTGGCTTGGCATCTACGGGCATGGCAGCGGCGTAGGAAGCAGCGAAGATGGCGAGAACGGCGGAGAAACGCATTTTGATATTTTGGTGGTTATGATATTGGTCTTGTCGAGGTTGAGTGAACGGAACGTTGGTTGGTTCTTCGTGGATTGTGACGTGTTCGTGATTGTAGATGTGTTTGATGATGTTGATGATAATGGTGAATCCGAAGAAGGATACCGTGGGGTTTAAGAGGATCATTATATACACTTTCTCACGACTGTATTTGCACCCTCTTCAACGTATGATTCCATTCTGTTCTGCGAATACGATTACGTTTTGCTACATGGTTGCCGTAGAGCCCGGCACGCCTGCGCAGAGGCCATGATGCCCCGAATGACGGGGCATCCGCTGTCAATCCCGGAAACGTCAGTGGATGACGTCTGTTGATACCCTGTATTTCTCGCGATAGCCTTCCACTTTGGGTTTGCAAAAGAGGAGACTGAGAACCCTATTGTAGAAGGTCCGTAGGGTCCGCGATGAAAGGGAGCCTTGTCAACATGGGTGGCATAATCTTGGTGGACAGGTGCCGCTGCTTCCACCAACAAGAAGTTGGGATGAAGTGACGGTTTCTTGATAAGATACAGGGTCTTCTGCGCTAACCAAGCCTCGCTTCGATCGAAGGCCAGTGACGTGCCGGCAGTTGTTACTTTAGACGAGACGTCAAATGGGCGATCGGCGACGGGGATGGGCCTCGAAGAAGTCGGGGCTTTTTGAGGGACCGCACCACCACAATGCCTCGGACCGCTTCGGCGATATCGTGAAGGACATGTGAAGTAGGCCAACCCCGCCCGGACCATTACATCAGTGCGTCTGCCCAACTGGTATTCTCCGGCTTCCTAGAAGGTTCGACAATTACTCGATCTGGTAATGCGATCGTGGTGACTGGCAGGAACTCAGCCTAGATGGGACTGCCCGAGATCCTTGCTTAGATGCGATGGGTAGTGGCGCAACGGGGTTGCATACGGCCGCATCTCGTCTCCACTTGTCCGCCTTGCTTTGTGACTCTACTGCGTGGATATCCGGGAATCTGGTAGCGTCGATACACACAACTGCCCGATCATGAATGTTCGGATGGTGAAGTCACACCGAGGGATCGCGGAGGACGCGTTATGTCATCAACATCATCAGTTGCTTCGGCAACTCAAAGGACTTCACGACCATCGTATGGGTGCCCGATCTGCGTCATTGCCGCGGTCGATGGGAAGTTCCTCCGCCCGAACCCACTCCGGCCCCGTCGGCATGACGCCCCGACGTCTCAACCACGGAGCCCCGCGACGATGCTGTTGAGCCTCGGAAGCCTCGGTGGGAACGTGAAGTCTGACTTCCCTACCTCCGATAAATGATCAGAGACTTTTCACGGCGCCGAGTGCTTGAACGGGGCTATGCCAACCAGTTGGGACTGGTGACTATACATAAACCTAGGTTTTGGCTTACTGAGCTGAGATGCATGTTCAAGGTCTTGAAGGCTAGCATTCCCGGCTGATCCCATTTCTCTACACGCGATTCCCGACGGGAGAAATTGGAGGTAACCAATGGATGGCTGAGCATTCGCTTACGTTCATAAGCTTAAGGAAATATCCTCGGCCGATAGGGTCTAGATCGAAGACCCCGCATTACTCATGAGAACCTTGGATTCCCGCGAACATGGTGGCATGTCGATTGGGATGGAAACCGGCGTATGATGTCAGAATAGTTCTCGTCTGACCCCCATATCACACCATTATTGGTCCGGAAAGATGTGCCTTCAAAGTCAACAGCCAACAGTCTCACGGACAAAGTCGGGTGCTCTCAACACCACATTCGTTCTCGTTCTTTCCGGCGATGCTAGGCTATTCGCGAATGTACACTAAATCATCAGATGTTGCATCGTGGCATGCAAGGCACAGATTCGCTGTTTAGACTACAATTGGAATCGGGTAGCGGCAGATGGAAATCGCTAAATTAATTAAGCATAGCAGTGCCTGCGCAAGAAGCCCCAAAAGAAGGATAACCTTAAGTCGTCGGGCGAGCATTGTGGAGCCATTGTCGGGACTTGATTGCAATGCTTGTTGCATCAATCAAGATGACGATAAGCGCGGCTTGTTCGCAACAACATAGCCTCGTCGTGATGCTCTGACCCTGATTTCAATCCATCGCTAACCAACAGTGGCAAGAGATTTCAACAAAAATCGAGCAATGGCCAGCTGCCGGCATTTCCAAGCGGAGCCCCTGGGCTCGCGAAACAGGCTGCGGTTGCATTGAGTTGACGTGGCTCCTCACAAGTCTAAGCCGAGGCCTTCCTGCCGTCGAAGCGTCTTCTCTCGGATCCAAATCCAAGATTAACCACACGTGATTATTTCGTCCAATGATCATCCTGCCGTTGCGGAGTTCCGGGGGTCGCTGATGAACTCGGAGCTCCGTCACTGCCGTATAAACTATCCTTTAAAACGCATCGGACGCACTTCGCTCGGGATGGCGCATCTGGGACATTTCTCTTGGGGCGAAGAGAAGACCGAGACTCCATCTAATGTTGTAGACTCGTTACTATAACTACCTAACTGCCAATCCGAAAATGAGACATTTCTGGTTGCTGGGATGATAGATGGAGACATGATAAGAATTTTATTGAGCCAATCCACTCCAAACTCACAAAGAAATCCAACTTGGTTACTCGAGCGGGCACCACCGACAGCAGTTTTCTTCACGATGCCGGGTCGTGGGGGAGTCGGCCGATAATTACGGGGCTTTCGGTCTCGCATTCCGGCGCGATTGGCCCGAGCTTCGGTCGGTGTGGGGCTTTAACGCGAAAAGTCCGGCTCGCACTTCATCGGAGGCCGGCTTACGCATGCGGCGAATGAGATTCAAATACAGCGTAGTAGGCAGAGGCCTTTACGTAGAACATAATCTAGCGCATTACTCGTGTTTGTAAAGAATTTGAATTATGTAATCATTCTTTTGATGATCAGGAGATTCCAGCCATGAAGAGGCGATGTTTGCGGCAAACTCTTTGACATGCATCACTGACGGGACGCCATCTCGAGCATGGAGCCGCAAAGCAGTAGCCAGGCCGGAAAGTCGACATCTAGAGGAGCTGACGATAGCGCGTCTGCGAATTTATTCTCGTGCCACCAATGTCGATCACGAAAGCTGAAATGCGATCGTGTACGGCCCCGCTGCGGCCGATGCATCAGGCTTGGAGACACTTGTGAATATCCTCAGTCCAGACGGGCAAATGTGGGCAGACGCAAAAGGGTTCATGAGTTGGAAACAAAACTTGGTCAGTCATCCCAGTTGCGATGGTTCGTCGACATGAGACGGAGGAACGAACTCCTACGCGATCCTTTTTCAGCCAATGAGAAGCCTTCGACGGCTTATGTGCCGATGCCTAACACCTTGCAGATCAACTTGAACAGCTCGCGAGAGCTGTCGAAAAGGCTCCCTCAACCGAAGAAAGCCACGAGCAGCAAACCTTCCAACAGGAACAACCATTTCAATCGGTACATGATGAGTTCATGTTTGGCACTACTGAGCCATACACATCACAGTCATCAAGTGAAACCCCGGGCCAACACCCGTCTCAGCCAGACGACTCCTTCACGGATCTGGTGTCAGTCGGGCTATTTGAGCAACATCCACCGCCGGAACTGATCGTTTTTCTGTGAGTGGTTGTTCCAAATTTTACTGAATCGACTGACCAGTGATAGAACAAATGTCTACTTCGACAAGTGGTATTTTGCAGCACCAATGTTCCAGCGAGCTCGTTACTCAATGTCTTTACACTTGCCGCCTCACATGCGCCCACCCATGTGTCTTCAATATATCGTCATGGCCCTCGGGGCCGACATCACCAAGACGCATCGCAAGCTAGCAATTCCATTTTACCAACGAGCCAGAGCCTACATGCAAGCTGACGAAATGAGAGTACGTTCTGCCGCCCGCCTAACGTCCAATGATAAACCCGCTGAAAGCCACAGGGAGACGGACAGCAGTTCACGTCGGTGGCGCATGCACAGGCATGGAGCTTGATCGCGAATTTTGAAGCTCAGCAACTCTTCTTTGCGCAGTCTTCAATGAGCCTTTGCAAAGCAATCAGAATTGCCCAAATGCTTGGCTTGCATCGTGTGGATGGGCAAAGCGTCGATGCGATACCCTTACTCTCACCGCCACGAGACTGGGTAGAAGCAGAAGAGCGACGGAGGACGTGGTGGGTAATATACTGCTCTGATAGACTGGTATGCGGCAGCACAGGCTGGCCGGCGATGATCAATGAGCATGATGTAAGTCTTTCTAAATATCCAGTCTAGCTTGCTATGCCTCTCTTAACTCATTTACTGATATTCCGAAAGATCCACACTCGCCTTCCTGCTTCCGAAAAAGCCTTCGAAGCAGGCCTAGAAGAACTCACGAGCCCTCTGACAAGCATTCTGCATCAAGAAGGGCAAAACTTTTCTTCATTTGCTGGAAGAGTTCTTGCTTCCTCGTTGTTTTATCAAGCATTCCAACAGTCATCACAGAATATTCCAGATGAAGAGGCACAGGACGTCAAAACTAGTTTGTACTGGAAGCGCCACCGCGAGATCGATAATGACCTCGCTTCTCTACTAAATTGTCTCCCAGATGATCTCAAACTACCTAACAGTATACGTTGTCAGAATGCGACCTTCGTCAACATCATCATCCACACTTCGATTATTCTTCTTCACAGAGCAGCTCTATCAACAATCGAAAGGGCCGGGACCCCGCACCACATGATTCAACAATGCCGAGCCAGGCTTTTCGCCGCGGCCGAGGAGATTCTCAATATTCTGAGGATGATGCCAGATGTCAACGACATGTTGAAGAACCCAATGCTGACCTTTTCCATGTACATGGCGTCATTGGTATTTCTTGATCAACCGACGTCGACAGAGCCAGACTACCAGCGGCAGGAGAATCTTGACTTCACACTTCGACTCATGATTCTAGCCGCAAAGACGTGGGGCAATCCAGTGACGAGGTCCATGGCCATTCAGTTAGCCGTAGACATGAGGCAAAGAGGCCTTGATTCAGCAGCAGTGGAGAAGGTTAGACACCGTTCAATTTATGCTCACAGATTTGGTTCTAATCCGTTCGTAGGCTAGCGAGCTGCCCCTGGAGAGAAGCACAGTACCGATCCTTGCCAAAGGCGACAATGACTCGTCTAACTTTCTGTTCCAACTCAACAACTTTGAGAACTCCCCGGAACCTACTGCGGACACTTGAAAGTTGCAAAGGACAGTCAGAAACAGAGCTTTGCCAGAGATCAGACCAAAGCACAACTACAAGGCCAAATATATCCTGCTTATTTCATATTTCTCCGGAACTCTGTACCAAAGAAAATATTTATTGTTAATGGAATCATCATGAAAACTGAGATGCTCTGATGTAACCAATCACAGACCCTCCGTTATTTCCTGGCTGTTTTGGACATTTGTAGCACCTGAATAAAACGTAGCTGCTTCCAAAGCACCTATTTTCAAGATACTCGTGCTGTAAGTCTCTTCCAAGCGGAAACTTTCTTGTTTCTCGATCCAGTCATTTCTGATGCTTCAACGGCTTCAACTCGGTTCTGACGGCCGACTGCAGCCTGATATTGGCCAATGACAGTGTCCACTGTCTGGTAAGGGTCCCATGGTCGGTTGATGGGCTCAACAAGAATGTCTGCCATCAAGTACTTGCAGGCGTCCGCTACTATGGGCTCGATGGATACTCGCACCCGGTGATATTGCAGCTCGACATCGTTGCCCGCTTGAGATGGCTTGAAGACTTTTTGAAGCGATTCGAAGTCCATCACTTCTTCCTCACTCAATCCTTTCTCCGTTGATCCGACAAGTTCTTCCCGAGGAGGCAGTTCCTGTGCATGGAAGCCAGCCTTCCCACTGTCGGCCGACCCGAACATGATCAAGAGCCTAGAACCTTCGAATTGGGAGATTGAGAAAACCACTGCACCCGCAAGCTGACCCCCGGCCTTCGGACTTCGAAATGCAATGGTCTGTCCGTTGGCAGTCCGAAGCCAATCAGACCCGCGCGTCCTGCTAGACATGAGGGCCTTGGGTTTGTCCTTTTTGTGCTCTTCCGAGGTGATGACTTCGGTCAAGGTGTAGTCTGTGGTCGATGGACCACATCGTAGTTGTAAGACGTGTTGAGGAAAGACGCCCTCCGAGCTGATAATGCCATTGAAATTCTGCCGGACGAAGATTGTGTGCCGTTTTCCCCGTTCCTGGACTTTGGCGAACTGATTTGCCCTTACTCTGGCGAACTGCTGGTCGCTGTGTGAGATGCGTTTTAGGTAGATCGCCAGGAAGCTTGAATCTTCAAAGTCTGGAGGAGCCGGGCAGTCCAACGCAGCAGCGAACAGCTCCTCGCCTCTGAGCGTCAAAGGCAGGTCAATACGCAAGCCGCGATTGGTCATGCTATATGGCGGCCGAGGCTCCCAGTCCTGGTATGGTACGATGGAGTTGGAGTACTCGAAGTTCAGGGGCGACTTGGCCAAGAGACCATGGTAAGTCTCAGTTGATGCCGAGAGATCGACCCATGCGAACAGCGATTGATCGTCGGACTGTTTCATGATCTCTTCTTGCAGGCGCAAAAACGCCCTGTCGCCCTCGCCATAGAGCATTGGCATGTTGACCCCATAAACACCCATCAAACAATACGCGACGTCCTCCGGCCTTGTAGTAACGCGGTGGGATGCCCAGGACATTCTCTTGGCTATACTCGCGGATTCAATCGGCTTGGTACCTTTGAGGATGTCTTCTTCAATGCCGGTGATTACCGAAAGCGGCCGACTCAGCGTCAGCTTTTCGCCGATCTTGACCCAGTCGTCGGAAAAGAAAATTAGATCATCGGGGGCTAGGAGTTCTTGCAGCGTCCACCCTCGCGTAAACCATCGACATCCAGCGAAATCGCCGTCCGTTTTCGAAGTGTCAACTGTAGACGAGACACCCGAAAGATACGCGTAGCACACTTCGGCCTTGTCATACCAGTCGAACATGGAATTGATGGCCTCAGAAAGCTCTGCGCTGGAGCTTTTGTCGATGCAGCAGGAATCAATCCAGATGTACTCAAACCTATCGGCAATTGTTTGGTAACAGCTATAGCGAATCTTCTCAAACGATTCTTTCCTCGCAGCTGTATGGTTTCTGATGTCGGCATAAACAACTTCATCAGACCCCCAAGTATGCGAAAGGATGGCATAGCGTGGGATTTTGTCGGGAGTGAACTCGACCAACTCAATGAGTGACCCTTCGGTGTTGATTGATGAAGCTTTGATTAATCGCATCTTGCTGCTACATCGACGTGGTCTTTTGGGGAATTCAGAAGTTCCGATGGACGGAGCGAATCGAATCTAGGCTCGAATCGGGAGGACATGTTGTTCTTAAGATGGGTGATTTTTCTATCGTCATATTCATATTCAGGGCCCAACGATGATTCACCTACCATCTGGTGATGTAGGTCTCTAGCAGTCCTACGTCGAGGGGCTGTGCTGACGTGGATTGCCAGAGGATCCAGAGGTTACAATAAGGCTGGGCAATCACAGAGACGCATTCCAACCCCTGCTGCATCAATACAGAGGGAGGAAGAGGCGAAGCACGCCTAAGCTATTACTAGGTACCCGAGCTTCGGACAAATAGCGACCAACCGCCTGCCCATGCATGCCAAACGATAGGGCATTTTCTGGTTGTACCAGTTCTAATCTTGGCCAGACTCACCTTCAGTAGTAACCCCTTCTCGTGTCTGAGACCTGCCTGTAAGGCTGTGCCGCAAGGCATTTCGCAGTGCAATGCAAATCATTCCTTTCCAGGGGCCAATGATAGCCCGCCCGAATGACTTCTTGATGGTACGGTTCTGCCTAGAGTGATGCGCGTAAATCTTACAGTGCCCCATCCAGCTTTTGTGGATGTGTAACAATGAGACTAATATTTCTCGCATTTTGTATTTATTCTATTCTCGTTCCGACTGCTTTTCCGTTCATCTATACCTGGGCAATTCTTCTTTCGTTTTTGTTGAACACAGTATCCAATCACTGTTAGCAAGCCATAACTCTCCAACAAGAATTCGCTATGTCACAACCTCACACGTTCGATTCCTCCTACACCGGGGTACAGCATCCTGCGGTAGCTCACGACAGGGAGTCAGTAGCGACCACGATGCAGGGTACAGGACCGGCCCCGGCCAAGGAAATGCCGACCAGCCTGATCAACACCGAGTAAGCATCTCTTTTTTCTGTATCTCAGACGACGATGGAAACCCAGGATGTGTACTGACCTTCGCTAGCGAGCCGACATCCACCCCATGGACAGGTCAAAAGCACGATGGACCGACCATCGAGGCCCTCCCCCCTCCCCCAACCGTAACGCCACTGCATGCCCTTGGTGACACTCCGCAACCCATCGATTGTCCGTTTTGTAAGAAGAAAACTCAAACCACCATCAGCAAAGAAGGCACCTCAATGCAAATGTAAGTGCTAATCTCTATTCACTGAACGTGAGATCCCACGAGAATTCGGGACTGACAAGACATATCAGGGTTGCCGGTGTCCTCTGCTGCCTCCTCTGCGTCTGCCTTACCTGCGTCCCCTGCATCGCTGGTTGGTGTGAGGACGTTCACTATGCCTGCTCCAGTTGTCACAAAAGGGTTGCAACACGGCCATATAATGGCACGATTCAGACATTCGGTCCACAATCCTGCGCTCCAATGCCGTCTCAGTACGCTTCAACAGCACCACCTGTGGCTGATAAACAAGCACAGTAGACGGGGATAGTCACGAAGGGGCTTGGGATGTTTCCTCTGATACTGGTGAACGTTTTTGGAGTAATACGGCGAACGCAAACGATACCACCGAGAAAGCAATCTGGACTTCTGCTGTTGATTTGTAGCTGTGATAGGGATAGTGCTAATAATAAATGCTGTCAGCTCTTATACCGTACTATTTTTCAGTCCTCCGCGGTGGTGTGCTCCGTTTTGCTAACCGGAGAATGCTGTCTTTCCATAGAGGTCTCCCTGTGACCACTCACATATTTCTCAGTCACGGTCCTGCGGCAGTCAGTAAGATGTGCCTGCAGGCGATAACCTGCCATAACTAACTGAAGTATAAATGAAAGAAAGAATACTGTCTGCCTTAGAGCAAAGCTGCAACCTAGTCTCCGAAATGAACCGCAATAAACATGACGAGTTGCCACCAGGAGTCAGTACCCAGGCCATTTAGGCTTATAAACAATCAGAAGGATGCAGCTGGGCCATTGCCGTCCCATCGTAATCACGGACTCCTCAAATGGCAATCACCAACACAATAATATGATACCCGGGACTCAATTCTAATCCTTGTTGTAGCTAAGCCCAAAGGACCTTTGCTGCAAGGTACAAAACGCCCCGAATGTAAGCTGCGCGCAGGGGTACTCATAAGCTCGTGTGGATTATGTTGGCCAAGGCGGCCTAACGCCAATTTGGCAAACCCAATTTGCCCTGAATGCTACAGTTCTGCCTGGATTGTGGGCTCAGCTTATCGCCAAGGGGGCACAGCAAAGCTGTTTGCGGTGAGGAATACGATACATAAGGCGCATGATGAGTCGATTTCGTGTCCCCAAATACTCATTCGAATTCAAGTGTTTTGACTCATCTTCAAGTTTGTACTTATAATTGCGATCCTTGGTCAATTGGAAACAGACCCGATTCTTCGAAGCGAAACCACAGTTCAACAACACGATGTCACAACCACAACCAGCTACAGTCGAGGCGCCTGCTGCGCCTGCCGCGACCGTTCAACAGCCAGCGCCGGCCCATGATGAGAGTCCAATCGTCGCCATAACAGCAAATGCCAGCCCGGTGCCAGCTACAGAGCTACCCGCAGACGTTCGCAACGTAGGGTGAGGCTCACGTTTGCGATAGATGGCCCACGACATTTACTTACACGACGTTAGGCAAACCACGACAACGCCGCCGGTAGAGCAACAGAAGGGAGCCGACCAGAAACCAGCGCCGCCGACGATCCAGGGTGTCACACCACTGCACATGCTCGGCGACAAGCCGCAACCCATTGACTGCCCGTTTTGTATGAGAAGGACGATGACCATCGTGGATACGGAAGGCACTAGCATGCAGATGTAAGTCGTTCGATCTCACGGTCCAGGAACGGACTTACTGACCATTTTCTAGGCTCGCTGGCGCCCTGTGCTGCCTCCTCTGCGTCTGTCTTACGTGCGTGCCTTGTATTGCAGGTTGGTGTGAAGACACCCACTACTCTTGCGGCAACTGCCACAAAAGGGTTGCCACAAGACCTTACGATGGCCCGATTCAGGTGTTTGGGCCACACGGCCAGATGTTTCCTATGGTTCCTTCTCAGTATGAGCCTATGGCGCCGCCTGTTGCTGAGCAGTAAGGCCCTCCGGTCTACAAGTAACTGATTTACCCGGGCGTCTAGTGTGCGTCTGGGATGAGAAGCAAGTGTTTGATGAGAAGTTTTCTACTCCGTCCGTGCCAAGTACAATTAATCTATGATACCACAATCTATATTCCCGTTGTTGCTTTTTCTTGAACCTGAAAATGACCGATGAAATCAAGCATGTTACGTTTCACTCAGGTGGGAAAGACGAGATCTAGAGCGGGGGAAAGGGGCGAGAGGTTGAGGATGTCTCAACCTTTAATCAAGCATATTTCAAGGATACGCCAAACCAGTCATCGTTGACGCCAAAATTTCCAACGTAAGTCCCTTGGAAGGACAGACTTAGGCGCCGAAATTTCAGCGCTGCAACTGGCTGAGTTGCCTCCATATCCTTTCCTTCCTTCTCAACTCAAGGTTCCAACTCAGCTTCAGCCACATCACAGTTTGAGCCCTCAAGTATTCCTGCAACTTGTGAAGATAGGCCATATCGAGGACTTGCTAATTGCGCGGCGCCTCTTAGCATACAAAATTGACATGTCGAATTTCGTGCCGTACAGTCCCTTTTCATGTCTTGAGCAGTCATTCCGATAGAAGTATACCCACACAAAACGCAGCACTTTCCCAACTCAGAGAGGACATTTTGCCACAGACTTCCACTTGTCGCTATGCACAGCCACTGCGTCTGATATCATGTCTGCTCTCTTCGCGGTGGTAGCCTCCGCTCTCGGATTTGCAGCCGACAGTTCTGCTGCGACAGCGACTATTACCCTTCCCGCAGTCACGACGACCCTCAACTCCCTAGTCACAACCACTCTCACTTTGCCGGTCACGGTCAGCGGCTCCTGTACCGCGCTTCCGCCCATCACAATCCAACATACAGTTACGGCATACAATTACGGCGACAGCTACCTCCACCTGTCCTGTTGCGATTCCAACGGACCCCAGGGTCTCGTGCACCTCCTTTACACAACGCCGCTCATACTTCATCTACTACTCAGGCACCGGCGTGTCGCCTAGGAATAGAAATTCCTATCTTAGAGTGAGATTCTTCCGCGGCGATTTGGGCCCTTGTTCAGCCTCCAGGGATGCGCTGCTGCCATGGAGTGTACCTCTTATAATTCCTTTTAGTTTGCAGTAGTCATTCAATCGACGGTCTGGTCACTGGTGTAGACGTCCTCTTTGAAAAGAATACTCCCTGGAATCAACCTCGGATCAAGACCAAAGACAGGAACAGTGTTGTATGCTGACAAGCGTTTGATGAAGGATCTCAGAGTACCAGAATCCCAAGAATCGAATCTTTAACCGCCTAGAGTCCTGCCGATATCAAGAGAAGTTCTGCTGGTAGAACCTGATTTGCGTTCTTCAACATTTTATGCCCTAGAAGTCACGTATTATGCCTGTTTTTGGCATGTCCTACAGAGCTTGGACGCCTCCTGGCCCACGGACAAGCATCGTTAGCTGTTCCCAACATTGGCAAGAAATACTGGGCTACTACGTAGGAAGTATAAATTGATTTATTTGCCGATGAGAGGAAGTTTCAGACGCCAAGAACGATGGTGTAGATTGCCATCTTTGGGTATCAGATTGTCGACACTCTCACCCGATTTTCCGTCTAGAATACCATGATACGTTAGTCATGACGCCCCTTTCTGGACGTTCATATTTCAAAACCAAGTCTCTCAGCAGCCTTCGTGGTCATCCTTTCCAACTATTCGGAATGCATAGGTACTTAATACCTACCCAAAGGCAATGATGAATGCTACAACATACAAAGGTCCACGAAACCCATGCTTTAGTTGAATTGGACCGCAAGCTTAGTGGAGTGTCAATTGAAAACCGGTGTAGACAAGCAAGCGATATTGTGGCCTGTCTCTCCTATGCTTTTGTGATGGAAAGGAGGCTTAAATATTGTCAAAAACGACTTGGGCTTTGCTTGAAATCAGGGTGACAGCCAGCCTCAGGACCAGATGCAGAGTTTAAGTGACCCGCCCTCGCGTAAGTTCCACTTCATGACCAAATTCTGTGGTCCATATCACCAGATGAGTTCCAGGATGGAATAAAACAAGGATCCATGCTCTCGAACGTGGTAGTGTTGTTCTGTAGACATGACTGAGGGTAGCCAAGGTACATGTCAGATTCAGTCTCTGTCCTCTTTCATCGATCAGTTTTGAGGCATGGAAGACTCGAATACCACACGGATGCATCAAAAAGCCAAGATAGAGGCAAGAATCCCGTCGTCAACTTCAACTTGCTTGCTTGCGCGGCACCTCCTCGTAGATCACTTCCCTCCTACATACCACCCCACCGGCACCCACTGTTAGTGCCGCGCTGGGTCCGCCACCCTAACACTAACACCACCAAATCTACCCCCCACGACCAGAACCCTCGCCCGCGATGGCCTCACAGCCAGCCGCGGGCCCCTCGCAGGGCCCTAACGGCCTCCTACTCTCTATGCATAACCTGCCGAAGACCCCTCCCCCCCCTACCTCCCTACCCCCGCGCCCGAGGGGCCTCACGCCCCCCCCTATCCGGCCCCTGGGAAGAGGGCCACGAACGGCCACTGCCGCCCTTCAGCAAGCCCGGGAAGGCCGGGCCCTCCAAGATGAGGCCCTGGACCTCCTCGCAAAAGGTCTAGATGCCCTCATTGGGACGGCTCCAGCACGTCTGAAGGCTACAGCCCAGGACCTTATCAACTCTTTTACCAGATTTGCAACCTCAGAAATTTCTGGACCCACCCCTATCCCCGGCCCCGGAAAAACATACGCCCAGGCCGTCGGAGGCCCCACTACAGGTGGACCCCTCTCCGGCCCCGGCCCCGGCCCCAGGCCGAACCGAACAACAGGCCGGCAGGCCACCAACAACGCAAACAAACCAAAACAGACCCAGGACCTCCGCCTACTAGTTCGGCTCCCTGCAGAACATATCCCTACGTCCAGAACCCTAGCCCCCCACTCAGTCAAGATGGTAGTAACAAAGGAGCTCAACCTACAGCCGCAAGACCTAGTTGAGGTCCGCCATACTGCTACAGGCTTCTCACTCCGGCCCCAGAACAAGGAAATCCAGGCCCTACTCCTCCAGAGGGCCCCTGAGATCAAGAACTGTCTCACAGCTGAAAAGGTGGAGGTGCCTACAAAGTGGTATCAGTACAACATCCCATTCTGCCCCCTCTACTTCACAAGCCTTGATGGTAGTAGGGTAGGCTTAGAATCTGAAATAGAGGAGGAGGTCCTTCTAAGGACAAAGCAAAGACTTCTCTCCTGGCGCCCAACCCGAGATAGCCCTAACCTAGCTACAGCCACGCAAAGCCTGATTATTGCCCTCCCTCAAGAGGTTAAGGAAGGCTTCCGCCTGTTTGGCCAGTCAGGCCCTGCCCGTCTGCTTCCCCCAAGGAAGCATACCCCTAAGCGACACTCTCCTGGCTGCCAGGGCTTTCACTCAAACCGCTTTTGCACCAGGCAAGCCCTCTGTGAGAACTGCGGCAAGCCCTTAGATACTCATGAGGCTGGGCTATGCCTAGCCAGATCTAAGTGTGCTAACTGCTATGGGCCCTTCCCATCAAGCCATACAGACTGCCCAGCTAGACCTTTACTAGTGAATGGGAGCCTCACTATCCCAACTCAGAAGGAACTGCGAGGGATCAGAAAAGCTGGAGAGGAAGCAACCAAGAACCTCTCTACTAGTCAGACCTGCCCCCCAGGAAGCACACAACAAGCTAAGGCTAGGCTAAGCGCTACACAGAGGCAACAGCTGTCATCAAAGCGCCCTCGCCCCCCCACACCTACACAAGACTCAATTGTTGTTGCAGATACTGCTAGCATGGCTAGAAGCAGCAGCAGTATGGATGAGGATGAAACTGAGGACTCTGATGCCCTCCCCCTAACTAACCGCCCTATCCGCCCGCTTCCAAGCAGCAGCAGAAGCCAGAGGGTAGCACAGAAGCCTGACTATAACGTTATTAATGCCTATACCCACCTCGACCTCGACTCAGAGCAGTAGGCTCAGAACGGCTACCCCACGGGTACTACGGGTCGCCCAGTGTAACGTGGGGAAGATAAGTCCAGCTCACACAGCTCTCCTAGAGCTCTGCTGGGCAGATCAGATCGATATAGTACTGATCCAGGAACCCTGGATAGGCTATAGAGATAAGATGCAAATTAACACACACCCAGGCTATAACTCATATGTGCCAATAGACTTCTGGAACAGCAGGGACACAAGGCCTAGGGTTATGACCTATACACGTAAAGGTCTAAGGCTGCAGATACAACAACAAAGACCTACCCAATCAAGGGATATCCTATGGGTTAAGGTTGGCAACTTCACTATCATAAACGTCTATAGGCCACCAGGCGAGCCTATAAACCATACAACAAGTACCCTCCTAGGCTATCAACCGCCAGCAGGAGCTCTTATAGCTGGGGACTTTAACGCGCACTGCCCATACTGGGAACCTGGCTCCCGAAGCCGGAACCGGGGAGACGACATCGCGGAATGGGCTGAAGGCCACGATCTTGAGTTTATTGGGGAGGTTGGAGCTGCTACCCACACTTATGGGCACACCCTCGACCTAACCTTCTCAAACATCCCCTTTGCTGAGGCCTATATTAGCCCACATATACACCCAGGGGCTGATCATCAAGCTATTACGACCATTATACCGATAAGCAAGGCCCAGGAACAGAGGCGTCAGACTAGCCACCCTACAGTCCCAGACTCAGCTATACTCCGGCTAGCTGACCTAGTTAAGCTGGGGATCCCAGCCCTACCTACCCTAGGGGATACACCTACTCCAGCAGAAATAGACTCTCTAGCTACCCAACTAGTCAGCCTCCTCTCTACAGCTATAGAAGCAGTAGGGAAGAGACGGACTAACCAGGGCAGGGGAGCCCCCTGGTGGACAGAAGAGTGTTCAGAGGCCCATCGAGCAGCTATTGAGGCTAGGCGACGACAAGCCCAAGAACCTGGGCTAGTAATACCACTGCCTATCCTAGAGGAGCAGAAGGCATTTCTGACTATAGTCAGGAAGGCAAAACGCGCCTACTGGGCTGCTAAGATTGAGGAGGCTGGGTCTAACCAGAACTTATACCAGATACTAAGCTGGCGTAAGTCTGGGCTAGCTATCAAGGCCCCACCTCTAATAGTGGATGGACAGGCTATCAACAACAGTTACAATAAGGCCCAAGCCCTGCGGAAGGCCTTATTAGAGAGATTTGATGCTGCAGACGACCTACCTGGGAACCCGTTCACTGTTCCTATAGTTGCAAGGCGTCTAATACCCTGGCAGCACATAGTCAGCATAGAGGAAGTACGCCAGGCTACTCTCACAAAGGCTACAACCCCTGGGATTGATGGGATCACTACTAAGTTACTACAATCTATTTGGGGCCTAATAGCTACACCGGTACAGCAGCTTTTCCAAGCCTGTGTCCGCATAGGCTACTTCCCTAGGACTTTCCGAAAAGCAGAGGTAGTTATGATCCAGAAGCCGGGGAAAACAGACTTCTCAAAGGCTGGATCCTGGCGGCCAATAGCCCTCTTATCCTGCCTAGGCAAGGGCTTAGAGCGGCTGATAGCAAAGAGAATGGCATATCTCACCATTCTGGAAGGGGTTGCTAGCCCACAGCAGGTTGGGGCATTGCCAGGGAGGGCTGCAGTCGACCTAACAACCTGTCTAACCCATGAGATCGAAAGGGCTCTAGACTTAGGGCTTACTGCAACTCTAGCAACAATGGATGTTAAGGGGGCTTTTGACTCTGTTCTACGAAATCGACTTATTCTTAGGCTACGACAGCAAGGCTGGCCCAGTAGTCTGATTAGGCTGATATTTACCTTTGCTTCTAGCCGGACCGCCCGAGTCAGGCTAGAGGAGACTACTACAGAGGACTTCCCCCTATCCTGTGGGCTCCCTCAGGGCTCTCCGCTATCCCCTATCCTTTTTCTGCTCTATGTAGCTGATATCCTAGCTGATAACCAGAAGCTACGGTTCGGCTATGCAGACGACATAGGCCTGCTGGCTACTAGCCCTTCTCTAGAGGGAAACTCTGCAGCCCTTGGCCAGGAGATAACTCAGATCCTCAACTGGGGTATTGATAATAAGGTTGCGTTTGACCCAGCTAAGTGTGAAGCAATCCACTTCAGCAGGAAACATAAGCAGAGGGAAGACCTACCAGAGATACAGGCAAAGGACCTAACTATCAAGGCCTCAACTAAGCCTATACGATGGCTAGGGGTCTGGTTTGATAAGAAACTCACCTTCCGGCACCACGTCGATACAAAGGTAGCAGCAGCAAAGAAGGTAGCCCAGTTCCTACGCCATCTATCAAACACCAAAGGGGGGCTCCCAGCTGCTGCTGCCCGCCAAGCTGTTATTGCCTGTGTCCTCCCAACCGCCCTATACGGAGCTGAGACCTGGTATGCAGGTTTAAAGAGACCAGCCAGAAACAGCAGCACTACTGCTACTAGCAGCAGTGCTAATAACCAGGCAGCTACTATTAGTACAAGGCAGAAGGGCTTAGTAAAGAGGGTAGAGAAGGTTATGACAGCAGCAGCAAGGGCTATCCTACCCGTCTGGAAGACTACGCCCACTAGTAGCCTCCTTCGAGATGCTGGCCTGCCAACGGCAAAAGTAGCCCTCGAAGGGGCACGCCTACGCTTTGCTACACGCCTACAGAAGGTTGACCAACAGCACCCTTTAGTCCCTAGGCTTTCACAGCCAGGGCGGCAGCAAACAAGACTACAAAGAACAGCAGCCCTCCTACCTAGGTGCCCAAGGCCGTTACTCCTACAGCCGCAGCATCTTTCAGGACTACAAGACCCTACAGCTGGACGAAGCAAGGAGAAAGCAGCTAAAGCGTTTCAAGACTGGCTTAAGACTGTGCCAGATAACCATACGATCATCTACTCAGACGGCTCTAAAGCCCCTAACGGGGCTACAGGTTTCGGCTTTGTTATCTACCGCAGTAACAAACGCATAGCACAAGGGTGTAGCCGCCTCGGCATTGCGGAAGTGTTCGACGGCGAGGTAGAGGGGGCGAGGGCAGGGCTCCGAAGGGCCCTCCTGACTTCCCAAGGCCAGCCTATACACATCTGTATCGATAACACTAGCGGTATCCAGGGGATCCGAGGTGAGGCCCCGGAATCCTCACAAGCTGCCTTCCTAGAGATCCAGGAAGCAGCTAGGATACACAATATACAAACCCACTGGTCCCCAGGGCACCAAGGGATAAAAGGGAATGAGGAGGCTGATAGCCTAGCTAAGGAGGGTACAACGCTACCAGTCCCCAGAGGCCTACTAGCTACCCTAGCAGGGATCAAGCGGCTTGCTCAAGAGCGTAAACGACACCAGTATGGGAAATGGTGGAGGCAAGAGGCAGCCTCTCGCTATATACAACTAGGGCTTAAGGCTACCCTGGCCTGCCCCCCTGAACTAGCCTTACCACGGGTAATCGTACATCATCTCCTAGCAGCCCGATCAGGCCATGGGGACTTCGAACAGTATCATCAACGCTTCGACCATACAGAAGCACTGCTCACCTGCTCTTGCGGGGAGGCTAAGGAAGTAGACCATCTGGTCTACTGCCGAAAGACCTTAGTGAGGAGGCAACAGTGGCCTACCCTCTACCCTTATGGTCGCCAAGAGCCTATAGGACCTATAGGATCTCTTGAGCGCTACTTCAAGGGGCTAATCACTGACCATGAAGGCTTCCAGGCCTTCCTTAGCGTGACAAACTTCTTCCAGAAGATCTGCCCGCAGTACTGAGAGATAGGCCATAACCTATACTCCGAACAAAAGTCTACCTCATAGGGGAGACCAGACTACTATAACGGAACTAGGGCACCAGTGGGAACTAGGGATGGATAGAACACGGAAGTGACTCACGAGTAAGATCTGGAGGACGGGAGGGACAGCGTGTACTGTATAGTATATAGCGAGAACCTACGGCCCTCCACGCCACATACCCTTCGGGAGGTCGGCCGCAAGGGCGGCTGCGCCCTTGCCGCCACGGCGTTAAATACAAAACAAACAAACAAACCTCCTCGTAGATCTGACCTGTGTTCGTAACGAAACTTCCGCACAAACAAGTAACATTCGTTCTGGTTTATTGAATCAATTTAGTGGCCATCGTGAAAGACTTTATACTGCCAGTTCATCCAGCGGTCCCCAGAACCCGAGTCACTCCCGCTACATGCACTCCTGCATGACACCAGCTTAACGTTGTCGAGACCACCTCACGCCAAGCCAAAACACAAACAACAACACACCGCATCACCCAAGGGTCCAAGTTCTAGACCTTCTCCCCCTATACACGTCACCAAACAAGCCCCCAAACCCCCCATCCCACGTTGTCCCTTCCCCATATCCCGCCCCCCCGACCGCCTCCTCCCGTGGCCCTCCGAGCCCGCAGCCCCACACGTCCCCAGCCCGCCAGCACCAGACCGCCGTTTCCGCACCACGGCCCCAGAACCCGAAACTCCCTCCTCTTCCGCCTGCTCCGAATGGCCCTCACCCACCCACTCCCATCATCCACAATCGTCAGCAATGTAAACAATCTCACGTACACGCTACACACCTACAGAATCTCACGGTGTCTTAGTTTCGCAGCATACGATTCGAGAGCCTGCTCCAGCATTCGTCAACAAACACGTGCTGACAGTGGCCCCCCCCATCTCCAACTCGCCCGGCCCCCGAAAGAAGCCCCTCTCGCCTGCATCCCGCGGTCTCGAATCATCACACAGCCAGACAGGCATCCAGTAGAATCATCTCCCGTCACCGAGAATTCACAAAGCCAATCAGATACCAGCCTGCCCAATGTCCGTTCTCCCCCTCCCGCGCCCTCCCAAGCCGGATGGTTCTCGCCGTTCCGCGCAGGTCCAGGTGTGAGTGGAAATCGCCTTAGCAGAGCCCAGATAGACACTGCACAACACATGCTCACACACACACACGCACAAACACATGTTCCCTCCCTTTCGCCATCCATCCCGCTACGCTACGCTGATCCGCTGCACGTCATCGACCACTCACCCCGTCCCTCCCTCCCACCATAAAACACACCGCCTAGATAACGCCGCCATTTTTTTGGCCTCCACCCACCTCTCCCGCGCGCCCGGTCTAGACACCACCGGACTTCGGGAAACGTTTCGATAGCTTCAGGTGGCTGAGCTGGACGTTAGACTCGGCAGTCGTCCTCACAAGGCTACGGCGGGCGGTGAGGGTCAAGACATGTGGTAAAAATTCCATGGGCATTCATATCATCAGAACCATGAGGCTCTTCTACGTATACCGTTTCTATCATGAAAAAAACATCCTTCATACAGAACATGCTACTCCGCGCTGTTGTGTGTCCTTCCGATGCAAAAACGTCTAAGTATCGTGAAAGGTATCGATAAATTTTGGTGCCAGAGCAGGAGAAACATCAGAGAAAGATAAAAACAATGTCATTGAGACCTTGCGTCATTCCGTCATCATCGTCGTTGTTGTTCGTCATTCTATCCCCGCATGTTCATTGTAGGTATATCATTGTTTGCGTCGGTCTGATAGCGTCCGACTGAATGTGACGCACCGTTTTGGGTGCTAAACGTATATATATCGCGTGCCAAAACGAATATTGTTCACGGGCTGCGAGGGCTGGTTGGGCTGGGAGACTCATACTCAATGATCTCAATGGAATAATACGGCAATTCCCTCGCGAGTGTCTCGTGATCGCAAAAAAAGATTCCCTCCACCTCGCTATCCGGCTCGTCGAGTTCGTCGATGCGCGGGGGTGGGGGGTCTTGGAATTGCAAGATGAAGCTTCGGCGGACTGATTGATCACCCACACGGCGTCGTAGTCTCCTTGCGCTGGAGCCTACGGCGTCGGGGTCGAGAGGCATATCCTCGTGATCAGATTCGCTGCGCTCCGATATGGTCCGCTTGCCAATGCTTGACCCGTGAGTTCGGCGCCTGAGCATTCGCAATGTGCGCTGCACACGAATGAATTCTTCATGTGCCTCGTCTGCATCCAGATCCTCGGATTCTGAGTCCGAGCTGGGAAAGTTGAGGTGGTCAAATTCTCGTGCCAACCGGGAAGTCGGGTCGGGCTTCGGGGCGGCAACCGGAGCGCGGGAGCGGGAGCGGGCGGACGCTGGAGAGGAGTAGCCCGAAGGCGCCATGATTCCGTCGCGATCTTGGTCCATGGGATCGAAGTCAGACATTTCTTCGACGGTGAAATTCGCCTTCACGTGCAGCGCTGGTGCTGCGACTGATGCAGCAGCAGCGACGGCGGCGGGGGCCGGGCGGGGAATCGGGGGCGCTTCTGGGGCGTGAGGCAGCATTTCCGAGTCAGAGTCTGAAGATTCCGAATCCTCTTCGGACTCTTCATCGTCTCCTTCTTCGTCTTCTGCGTCTTCCTCATCGTCCGACTCCTCTTCGGAACTGCTGTCGACAGCCATGCTCTGGTGCATTGGCGGGCGCGAAGGTGCTCGTATTGGTGCCCGCATTGGAGCTGACATGAGAGCTGGAGGAGGAGGAGCCATCATGGGCACGTCCTCGTCTTCATCGTCTGCGTCATCATCGCTATCGTCTTCACTTTCCTCATCGTCGCTATCATCCTCTTCATCCTCAGATTTTGCCTGAGGTGCTTGTGGAAGTTCGCTCTCATCAGAGTCGGATTCGGATTCGGATTCTTCGTCGGAATCTTCAGATGACGTGCGAGGTGATAGCTGTGCAAAGCGATTCGAAGGAGTAAAGCTGAATTGATGGCCGTTGCCTGTGGGCTGAATACCGGACGGTGGCAAATGGCGAGCGGCGTACTTGTGTTGAAGCATCGCCGGCGCGGCGGAGGTAGGAGAATGGGGCGGTGAGTTCGGGCCCCCGAGAGGACCCAGCATCATGCTGGGCGTTGATGGCCGTGTCCTGCGTGATGGCATATCGTTGACGCAGCCTGACCAAATGCAATTGAGGTTATTTGACGAGGGGGTCGCGATGTTGAGGGTTCGAGGACTGTTGTGAGAGATCGCCGTCCCGGCAGTCTTTTTTTCTTCTGGGTGTTGATCTCACGGATCGGGGCCTCTACTTGGGGACTGGGCCTTTTTTTGGTCGTTGGTGTGGGGAAGAAGGGAATTGGCGGGGGAAATGGGATGGATCAGATCAGCTTCCCGCTAGCGATGGCCGGTAGATGGAGGTGCGGTTGATGTGGTGTGGATGTGCGGTGAGTAGGTGTGGTGAGAGTGACAGTGAGCAAGTTGTAACAAGTCAAGGCGTCAACACCCAAAGTAGAAACCTCCGACAAGGAGAAGAGGATATTCGTTGGTCGCTATAGGTTGTCATGATAGATCTCGGGGGAAATTCGAGAAGAGGGAGCAGGGCGCTGCTGGATGTCCGGATTGCGCCTGGAGAGCACGGGATGCGCCTTTGTGGAATGGGTGCAAAGTGCCAATGGCGGACGAACGATTGGCGGCGCCGAAGATGGTCCCTCGAATCCCAGTCCCACGTCTCAGTCCTGCTCGCTGGCCCCCGAGAGAGACAAAGGCAGAGAAACGGAGAGGAATGAATGTTTCGGGGAACAAGGTGCGGGATCCCGGCTGTGGGGACAACGAAAATCGGGCGGGCGGTGACGATAGGACGGCCTTCGTCCTGGGCGACAAGGGCTGGTCCTTGTTCAGAAGGTTGCAGTAGAGCAGCGCGAAATGGCTGACGAGAGAGGAGAGAAGCAGCAGTGCTATGTGCACGCGAGCAAAAGCAATGGTATGGTCAAGGCGAGCTCCGATGATGGCCTTGAACAAGGTAATTGGATGAAACTAGTTGGGGAAAGTGTCGAAGACAAGCGTGGGGGACCCGGGTAAAGCAAGAGCTCTGGAATTTGTCGGATGTGAGTTGTTATGTCGGAGGGTGGGATGAATACCGCAAGAGGCAGTACTAGATGACAAGAAGGAAACCAAGATAGCAACTCAGTGCCGGGTAATGGGCGCCTCGCGGGATGCAAAGATTCCCGAAACCTGAGGGTCTGCTTGTAGCTGCTGAGTTGGCGCCTCAAGCGGAATGAGAGCCAGCAGACGGACCGCCGAAGGGGATCTGTTCTATAATTCCTGGATCTCAGCCGTGAATGGCGATGGATATGGACGTCCGAGCTACCGGGGTGTGAGAAGGAGTCTCACGGCGTTCGGTGTCTCCTTGATGGCTGAATCGATTCGGAGAGGGGTGCTGGTTGTTCCGTGATAGGACAGGCGGCTTCGATGGCGCAACTAGGCCGTCCGGTCTTATAGGTATGGCTGATATAATCCGTGTTTTCTCACGGATTGCCCCTTTATGCTATCTGTCGTTCAGTCTTCGACTGACCAAGCAAAGGGGACGAGACGCGGAATCGCAAGTGTGATAGCAGATGGCGACGGTCCGGGGGAGGTAGACATGTGTCAACGACGAAGGAGAAAGGGAAAAAGAGAGGAGAATTTCTCGAGGGCGTGGGACAGAGGAGGATTAAGAATTAAAAAAGAATCATCGCACATGTGCGCTCACTGCAGCCGTACCATGTCCATGCCATGCCATGCAGCAAGAAGTCGGAGGATCCAGTGGCCAGCCAGCCAGCCGGCGGTGGGCAGATGAGCCTCTCTCTTGGTTTGGTGGGTGCTGGTCATGGTCCTTCTGCTGCTGGGTCTGTTGGCGCCTCTGGTGGTCCCCCATATTTTGCTGCAGATGGTACGTATCGCAAAATGACTGTAACGGGCCTTTGGTCTCTCGCTGGTCTTCCTATCAGAAGCAAAAAGAAATGGGAAAAAAGTTCTCGTTGCAAAAGTGTTGTGCGTGACCGGCGGTTGGGGTTGGACGTGGGCGTGGGCGTGGCCGGTGGTGGTCCCTCTCTTGCGCAGTCTCGCGGGGCGCCGCAACGCAAGTTCGAGCCTTTGGGCAGCAATGCTCCAGGACTCCCTGGTCTAACCGTCAAGCCGTGTGTATCCCGCAATTGAGAGAAAATTGGCATGTGTGTGGGCGTCACGGCGTATGGTGTGCCCTCACGCATTTGCGTATGCCGCAGCGGCGGGTTCTTGCGAGTTTGCTAGGCTTGCATGCTGGGGGCCCTGACTGGATGACTGGTTGGTCGGCTGGACTGGGCTGGATCGGGGGAGACGGACTGCGGGAAGACATCCAATCGAGTCTCGAGAGTGAGAGGGCGAGGACCGGGACGGAGTGGAGGGAGGGGTAACTGGAGGGGCGAGAGGTGTGGAGGGGAAGAGTAGATCGTTGTACTGGTGGCCGGATCGCCGAACCATTGGCGATTTCTTGTTACTTTTTTTTTTCGGCTTGACAACTTGACAATGTCTTTGGTTCGAGGCTCCTTCGAATTGTCGAGTGTGTCTGAGGCTTTCCGTTGTCCGCCTCTGGCCCTATCGACGCCACACATTAACGGCCGGGATCATGGTCATTGGCCTTATCGGGACGCAGCTACTGTTAGTGCGTCGCCTGCTGCAGTGTATTCCCATGTCGTGGGATGTATCCGTAGCAGCAGTGGCATTGTAGCAGGCAGCGGGCCTCAACCCTCGAAGCCCAAGAAGACATGTGTCCAATGCTCATGTTGACGACTCGTGTCCTTGGCAGCTTGCTCGGTCAACGTCTGGAAGAGACGTGCTGAGCGAATTCATCGGTGAGGCTACCTGCTTCCCGCAGTCTCCAGCGACAGGGAATGCGGCGTCACAGGATTTAGCCACAAGCGGGACGTGATGGGCATTGGACCGACGGTATGGAGACGAGCGAAACAAACGACTGGGAAAAATAGATTAGATACAGACAGGTTGGAAAAAGGGTAGGCTGGGTAGCAGCACTTGTGCCCAATGAACGAGGGTTCGAGTCGGGGACGGAGGGTCGATTGCGATGGCGCTGTTCCCAATCGTCGTGCAGGTTTTTCGGTCGTGTTGCAGCTGGGACTTGCAGCACTTGCAGCAGCTAACACAATGCACCACCACCACCATCAGTGAGAGGGACGAAAAAAAAACCAGAAGTGAGGGGTGAGGTGGCCGAGTGGGATTCGTGTGGAGAGGCAGAGGGAGCCTTGCAGAGAGAGAAAGAGGAAAAAGAACATGAAGGCGGTCAGGAGGAATACACGCAGAATTCTGGCGTCAGAGTGGAAGGAAGGAAGGGGCGCCGCAACATCTGGGGGGCGGTTTCTAGAAGGTGTCTCGGTCTGTCTCGACTTCCCTTTCTGGTGTAGACGGGAGACTGAGGGCAGCCGCAACGGCAAGAGCAACGGCAACGGCCCCTTCGCGTCGGGCCTCGACGTGGTGTAACTTGAGCCGACGGCAACTCACTAAGCCACGTTTGAGCTTGCACTTGCCTTCCTTTCCAGTGTCTCGTTTCCCACGTCTCCAGCCATTGGAGCCAGGTCATCTTCCATGTTTGGATAATCATCACGTCGGAGGATGCGTAAAGGTAGGCACTCCCGTCGCTGTGATGATGGCGACTGACCCCTGTCACCCAACGCTGACGGCCCCTCTTCTTAGCCTTTTTCCATTCCTTGCTGAGGAAGAAGATCCCTTACCCAACCCAACCCAGCCCATCGCCCTGGGCTGAACAACATCGTCAAACCATGAATACGTATCCGTACTACGTAGTTCAGTTGACTGACGGATGACACTCGGACGACGGGATAGGAACCGGGAATGGGGACGACAGCTCTCGGTCCGTCCCTCGGCGAATAGACTGGTGGATTGGGCCGCCATGAAGACTCTCCGTCCGTCCATCCGTCCATCCGTCCATCTTACTCTGCTGGCGGCGGCTGCTGCTGCTGCCCATCCCTCTCGTTGTCGCGACGAATTTTTCCACGATGCATATCGTCTTCCTTCGTTCCGCCGCCTGCGTTAGGGCATAGTACCCCCATTCTCTAGTCTCACCGCGCTGGCACCCCCTGCACTGGCCTCATGCGGCCATCGTTGGGTTGCGCAATTGCGCATGGCGACTTCGCGCCAGAGTGGATGGTCTTGGGGATCCATCCATCTGCAGGTCCGGCGGGCCTCCCGCAGGACGACCAGCGCAGACGTGTTTCCGGTCTCTCCACGCCCTATTTAGCAGTCGTGGGTTTGGGACTGGGGCCGACACCTTCGAGAAGCCTGCTTCTTATGGAAAGACAAGAATGCGAAGGATGGTTTGCGGCTCTTACTCAATGAAATCCTCCATGGTTTCTAGCCAAGGCACTGGCGAAGCTGGAAAAGGTAGCTCCCGAAACCATGCTTGAAGCCAAACATATCTCACTTGACAGATTGCCCATCAGTCCATCATGGATACCCTGTCCGGTAGGGAAATGCAAAGAGCAGCTTTTCACATCCCTGATTGAAGTTTCTCAAGCCCTGGTGATATTTTCATGGTCGAATCTGGGCATGATCATATCAACTAAGGTACCTAGCCACGTATTCTGAGCACCATTTGGCTTTTGCAACGATCAAGTCGATGTAAGCGACCCAGTGTACTGAAAAACAAGTGCATGCAAGCTGCAGTGGTTCTCGGCGATGTGTCATTGCAGAAACTAGCATGTTGAAAACAGTCTGAACAGGTAGAAAGGTTGGCCATTATATCGTCGCATCCGATGACTCGGCCGAAACATTGATCCGCTGGACATTGTGACAGGACCTAACCTATGGATTAAGGGCCCCGTGTCCATCACACTGGATGGCATATCCAAGCCCCTCAAAGCTATCTCTCCCCAAGTGGAGAAAAGGGACGACAAAACATGTAGCAATCCAAGACCTTCCAGCTGCATCTCATGCTAGTGACAAAGTTGACCTCCAAAGAACCATGCTGAAGTGATGACTGGGTTCAAGCTTTCGGTGTTAGCAAGCTGGCACCGGCCGGCAAGACAGCGGAGCCTGGAGGAGCGCGCTCTGACCAATCACAGGGGTCCGGACCGCTCCACGCGGAACTTTCCAGCTTCGCGTCTGTCGCCTTGTCGCAACTTCAACCGCAGAGTTCACGACAATTCTTACTTACCCCTTCAGCTTCGCGCTCTGCATGTTATCAAATTTTATTCCCCGCTTGAACCACGATAACCCATTTCTGGTTAGATCATTGTAGAGCCGTATTTAAGAAAATTTCGAACTTGTAGCCTCCAATCCCGATAGAAACCTACCCAACCTCCTCCAAACCGATCCCACGATACCGCGATGAACAATCAAGGCCAGGCGGGCCAGCAAGGCGCTGCGGCCGGTCAAGCCGGACCCGGAGCCCAGCGACAGGCTCCAATGTATCGTCCCGAGATGATGCGAAACCTGCCGATCCTCAACGATGAAGAGAAAGCAAAATACGAGCGCGGCCTTCGTCAGCTTTGGAACCATTTCGAGAACCACCCCGAAGACTCGGCCCAGCATCAAGATGCTAAGAAGAAAATCCAGGACTTCACCAAGATGCTTCTGAATAAGCTTCAGCAGCGTAGGTTGCAAGTCCAACAACAGCAGCAAGCCCAGCAGGCTGCCCAGCAGCAACAACCACAGCAAGCCGGCCAGCAATCTCAGCAGACCCAGGCTGCCCAGGCGCCCACGCCCCAGCAACAACCCCAACAGGCACAGCCGCAAGCTCAGCAGCAGACCGCGAGCCAGAACGCAGGCGGCGTGACTGTCAAGACAGAGCCAAAGACCGAAAGCACACCGTCGGCAACCGCAGAGCCGGCACATGCCCCTACACCAGCGCCCGCTCCCGCCGCCGCACCGACTCCCGCCGCTGCCCAACAGCCGCAGTCGACCCCTTCCCAATTCCCGGAGCACATTCTGGCGCACATCCGCCAGATGACATTCAACCCGCCGATGACGATCTCCGAGAAGGGCGCCGAGGCGGCGCAGCGATGGTCGAACGACTTCAAGGCCAAGTACTTGAGAGCGTTGATGCAGATGGACAATAACGGAAACCAGATGAAGCGCATCGACACCATCATCAAGGAGAGGCAGGACAGGGGATCGCCGTACAGCGCGGAAGAGCTGAAGCAGATTCAGATCCGCCGAGAGCATGCTCACAAGATGTACCAGGAGGCGCACAAGTTTGTCGACGGTTTTCGTAAGAGTCAAGAAAACATCAACAAGCAGCGCGCTGCCCTCGCTGGTCAGGCTGCTGCTGGTGCCCAAGGAGCCGCTCGGCCACCGCAACAGCAACAGCAAGCTCAACAGCAGCAGCAGCAAGCTCAGCAACAGGCCCAGCAGCAACAGCCGCAACCCAGTCCGGCCGTGGCTACCGCGCAGACTCCGGCGACCCAGGCAGGTGCGCAGGCCAGCCCGGTGCCTGCCCAGGCGGGTACCCCTTCGATGCAAACCCAAAACACGGCGGTGAATGCAGCTATCGAGGCTGCGAAAAATCAGCAAATGGCAGCTGCCGCCGCCGGACGTGCAACTCCCAAGAACCAGCAGGCGCAACAGGCACACCAGGCCCAGCAACAACAGCAGGCGCAACAGCAGGCGGCTCAGCAGCAAGCGCAACAACAGCAGCAGCAGCAACACCAGGCACCTGCCCAAGCTCAAGCACCCACCCCGTCGGCTCCCACTCCGACTACTCAACCCGCGCAACCTCAACAACCTGCCACTGTCGCACCGCAACAACACCAGCAGCAGCAAGCCATGGCTCCCCAAGGTCAGCAACAGCCTCACCCTCCTCCCGTCAATACAGCCATCGCTTCCGTATCTGCTGGAGGCGGACTTCCCTCGGCAGGCACTCCCACCCAGAACCGCGTCGCGACTCCCCAGTCTGCCGCTCCTCTGGCGAATGGCCAAGCTCTCTCGCACTCTGCTGCAGTCTCGCGCGCAAACCAGCGTGTGAACTCGCAGGTTGCGATTCCTATCCAGCAACAGCCTAACAACACCCCCGGATCTGCCGGCGCACAGGGAGTCATCATGGGTGCCAACAACCAACATGCCCATCCGACTCAGCCCACGCAGACGCTGCAGTCCAAGCTCCCGATCCCGAAGCAGCTTCCCGAAAAGGCGACTGCCGTCCCGCAGCCTGTGGCAATGAGTGGTGGTGCTGGAGCAGGCCGCCCTACCTATACCGGAGGTAGTGGCATTGCCGGTGGTGTCATGGGCCAGCCCGCGATGGCCAAGATTCCAGCCTACCAGCATGAGGCCGAAGGCGACCACGTTCTCAGCAAGAAGAAGCTCGATGAGCTCGTCCGCCAGGTCTGTGGCGGAACCGGCGAGAGTCAGGACAACAACATGTTGATGCCCGAAGTTGAAGAGGTACGTTTTCGAACAAATTATGAGCTTACAATTCTGACATCATTCCAGAGCGTCTTGACCATGGCTGACAGCTTCGTCGACAACGTCCTTGAGACCGCCTGCCGCAACGCTAAGGAGCGCGGATCCAAGGTCCTCGAGATTCGCGACATCCAGCTCGTGCTTGAGCGCACCTACAACATCCGTGTGCCCGGCTACTCATCCGACGAATTGCGCGCTGTTCGCAAGTTCCAGCCTTCCACGGCCTGGATCACCAAGATGAGCGCCATTCAAGCGGCAAAGGTCACCTCCGGTAAGGGCGAGTAGGACCAGCCTTGCCAGGAACCAAAGTCGGCGATGAAGGACAACAAGAAGAAGAAGAAGCGCAACCCTAACATGTGTGGTGTGGCCAAGAGTGTCCGGTTCTTCGAAGACGAAGAGGGAGATTGCAGTGATGGAGCTTCGTCTCGGGGAAGCTCCCCAGTCAAGGGTTCATCCAAGACCACCTCCGGCTCCAAGGGCTCCAAGAGCATGGCAACCAAGTCTCCCTCGAAGAATGGCACTCCTACCAAGGCCTCTTCGAAGAGCGGTACTCCGGTCAAGGCCAGGTCGCAAAAGTCTCCTTCTCCTACCAAAAAGGCTCCACTCAAGAGCCAGCCTCAAAGCCAGACTCGGCAGCAGGTCAGTGGCCCGGAGCTGATTCAGTACCCTGTCACGAACGACGGCCAGAACGGCTCTTTTACCCAACCTCACGACAACCTCTCGATGGAAATCAGCTGGAAGTAGTAGGCCAAGGATCCCATTTCGTACATCGTTTGCGCACTTGGAATTATCAGGGTTTTTATGGCACGGATTGGAGGACATGATGAGGCGTTTCGGGAAATACAGGTGGTCCTTTGGCGACATTTCAACGTCGTGGTTGCTACGAGGCACCTTTTTCAGTGTAGGCTATACCCGAAATTGATCACAGATTAGGACGCATCCCATCAAAGTGAATCAAGCTTCATTGTAATAAGTATATGCAAGCCCTGTTCTGGATCAACGTCCAGCAATGTAGATGCCATGAGTAAGCTGGATCACGACATCGTCCAGCTGGTAACAAGCGGCTGCGTGGACATCGCCGGGCCGCCCAGACGTCCGCAAGGGAGAGAATAGCAATAGTCCGGATTCGGTCGGAGATCACAAACAGACATGCAGGTGGCGCCGCATTTCGTACATGTGGTCTCTCATCTTTGGACGAAGGCAGAGAATGTCGCATTATTCGTCTTGAAGGACGAATCTGGGTTCAATATGCGAAAGCCCTTGGGTGTTCATGCTGGGGACGTTGGGCCAATGCTCAACACGAAGGCGATTGAATTGTTAGCGCAGCCATAAGATGGGGAGCTCAGTGTCAGTTAGTTGTATGCTGAGTAATAATAATTGCAGTTGGTCGCTGTCGAGTGCGGTGGTTGAGTTGTGCAAAGACAGGCTTGTGAATAATTACATAATTCCAGCTGAGAGCTGCACAAGTGGCACGAAAGCAAAAGGGCAGGCACAAGCAGGCAGCATCGACAACGTCACTCGCGCCTGGGACCCGTGTGGCCTTTACTTCCCTTTCGGTTTTGGGCATGGTGCTCCACGCTCCCAGCAGGCCCGGCAATCTCACTCGCTTAGCTAAGGTACAAGAGGGGTACAACCAAGTGCGCCGTATCCGCACCTAAGCTAGCGTGACTCACGTGTACACATCCCACCCCAACAGAGTACCGTGACCTCTGCTAGGTGTCGTCGCCCCAAGGGCCTGAGTGCAGCAGCAGCAGCAGCAGCAGTAGCCCAAGCCTCAGGTATTCAATCTTTGAGCTCTCCTCCATCGGACCTTCTTGCATCACGAGGCAAACGGCCAAACAACAACCACCCATTCCCATCAGCGAACGCCGACTCCGACAGAGCTCCGGCTTCCAACTGCGTACACTCTTCAACTCCGACCTCTGTCACCTGACTTTCCCACCCAATCCTTCCGGTACGAGACACCTGACGGGGCTCCGTATCTACGCAAAACAACACCCACCTCGCTCCCTCTTCCCCGGGCGCGACATCACGACCGATAACCGACCGCTGCCACCCCAGACGGCACCCGGAACACTTCCACATACACACCTACAGCTGGCCCACTGAGCAGATATGCCGGGCAAAACACCCTCGCGCAACGGGAAGGAGCCCCTCGAGAACGGCGTCCAGAACAACAAGAAGGACGAGGCAAAGAACAAGAGCAAGAAGGCCGCCAAGGACGGCGACGAGGAGATGACTGTGGTCGTTCCCCCTTCGAAGAAGGCCGCTGCTCCTGCTGGTGACGTTGATGGTGACGTTGAGATGGGTGATGAGGGCAAGGATGAGGCAGAGGTCACGGTCGACCCTGTGGTGCAGGCTGTAGCAGGTACGCAATGCTTCACATCCGAATACCTGCGGTGCACTGCCGTCTGAAGCTCCTTACTGACCAAATGACCATGAACAGACATCAAGAGCAACTTTGCTCTGCTAGATCGCGCCGTCGTTCTCTTCGATGCCAGATTCACCCTCCGAGCTCTGCGGTCAATCTCGACCATCCGCAAGCGCCTGACCCCCGACATCATTGCCCAGGCCATCGTCGAGACCTTCCCCGCGACCGTCGCCTCCGGAAACGTTGCCAAGCAGCTTCTGATTGCCATCGGCCGCGAGAACGTACCCCTGGGTCGTTCTAGCGGTCCCGAGATGGAAGTCGACAGCGAGCCCGCGAAGACGGCCAAGAACGGCCAGAAGAAGGAGGCAAAGGAGATCATCCCGGAGATTGACATCTTCCTCGGCATTCTGATCCAGGTCCACCTCTACGACTCAAAGCAGTTCCAGCTGGGAGCCGACTTCTCCAAGCAGCTCACCGACCGCATCCACAACCTCAACCGCCGCACATTAGACTCTCTCTCCGCCAAGGTCTACTTCTACTACTCAATGTTCTGCGAGAACCTTGCACCCCAGCCCTCGTCTCCCCAGTCCCCGATCGTTGCCATCAGGCCAACCCTGCTCGCTGCTCTGCGTACTGCTGTCCTCCGCAAGGACATTGACACGCAAGCTTCGGTTATCGTGTTGCTGCTTCGCAGCTACTTGCTGACGTCCCACATCGCGCAAGCCGATCTTCTCGTCTCCCACACCCAGTTCCCCGAGAACGCTGCCAACAACCAGGTTGCTCGATTCCTGTACTACCTCGGACGCATCCGCGCTATCCAGCTCAGATACACCGAGGCACACGAGCACCTTACGGCCGCGACCCGTAAGGCCCCCTCAAGCGCCGCCGCCGTCGGCTTCTCCCAGACTGCGACCAAGCTGCTGCTTGTCGTCGAGCTGCTGATGGGTGACATCCCCGAGCGCTCCACCTTCCGCCAGCCTACCCTCGAGCTGGCTCTGCATCCCTACTTCCTCCTCGTCCAGGCCGTTCGCGTTGGCAAGGTGCAGAACTTCGAGACGATCATCGCCGACCACGCCGATACCTTCCGCCGCGACGGCACCTACAGCCTGATCCTCCGTCTCCGCCAGAATGTCATCAAGACCGGTATCCGCATGATGTCTCTGTCATACTCTCGCATCTCCCTGCGCGACATTTGCATTCGTCTCGATCTCGGCAGCGAGGAGTCAGCCGAGTACATTGTCGCCAAGGCCATCCGCGACGGTGTCATTGAGGCCACTCTGGACCGCGAGCACGGATATATGAAGAGCAAGGAGGTCGGCGACGTCTACGCTACGCGGGAGCCCGGTGAAGCCTTCCACGACAGAATTCGCGCGTGCTTGGCTCTGCACGACGAGAGCGTCAAGGTATGCTGATTACCTTCTGCTTTTCTGACAGTTTACTAACGCAATCTCTTCAGGCTATGCGATTCCCCATGAACCAGCACCGCCTCGAGCTCAAGAACGCCCAAGAAGCACGCGAGCGCGAACGTGAGATGGCGAAGGAGATACAGGAGGGCGACCTGGATGAGGACGACCTCGGTGGCGACTTCGAGGGCATGTAACAACTCTATCTTCTACTGTGTTGTTGTCTTATCAACTCTTTTGCCGATGCTTACCTGCCCGGCCCATTTCCCTACCTTGTCGCTACAACCTTCAACAAAGTGGCATGGCGAATGGAGATCCCGCAGAACAGGTTCTTGGTTCAGTAAGCAAAGGATGGCGGCGCTGGGGACGGTGTGTGCCTTACCGCAAACGACTCAAGGGCGGTGATGATAGACTTTTTTTCCCTTGATTTTTCCCTGTGATTGCGGGCATGCGTGCAGGCAATGGTGGTGGTGGTTGGTGGGGTCCCCGATGAGGGGTCCGGCGATGGACGTGTACGTGTTTGAGCGGGGTCGCCTGCGGCTTCGCTGTGTACTAGATAACGCAAGACATGTTGTTGCCGTTCATTTTGATGTTCTCGTGGTGGCTGTGATGTGTGTGATCCCTAAGAAAGCGGGAGCTGATGGCCTGTCCGTGAAGAATCTGACATTTAGTTCCCCTTATGCCTATCACGCCCCAAGTTGGAAGACTCCAATTGTCGGGCGTATAAATTAATTCCGGGCACGCAACTGGAGGGTGAAACGACCAAATAATTGCGTGCTCAACCTTTGTGGCAGATGTCGCGGCAAAAGCGGTCGGACACTCGCGTGAGCCTAGAAGTAACGTCTCAGGCATCCTCTTCTGCCGAAGAGTGTATGTCATTTTGCAGCGCTCAAGGTTCATCTTAGTGATTCATACAAATACTCCTAGAAATACTCCAGAAGTAGCACTCAGAGATGGGGAAGACAGGCCCAAGGTCGGTGAGGCTTTGATGCCGTGGGAGCGGGTGGGTTCGTTGCCTCGCTGGCTGGGGACATGGGCGGTGTCGTATTCGTTTCCATTTAATCTGATAGGTACGAGAGCAATTTCAATTTTTGTCTGGGCTAGGTGAGGGGTGTTTACTGCGTTTAGAATCATTTTGTAGTTGGCGCTGGTGAGATGTTGTCAGCTGGAGTGTAGTGGGTGATGAAGCATATAAAGCCCGTTTGTGTGGCTCTCCAGTTCTGTCCAGCAGCAGGCAATAGGGCCGGGTGTTATTCAATTCGCGAATCGCAGAGACAGTCTTGAAAACGGACCACAACCTTTTTTCGGTCTTCGTCTTTGGCGCTGTCCTTGCATAGGCCGGCGTGATGCGTCGAGTGAGAAGGTCCGGGAGTATACGTATCGAATACTTGCGAGGGAGTGTTGAGTAGAGATGAGGACCAAAGTCGACACAGCTTTGGCAGTCCCTGGATCGGAGAGATGGCGGTATGGGTAGCAGTGAAGTTGAAGAGCCTGGGTTTCATCGCTTTGCTTTGGGAGCATATTCCCTTGTTTTGAATTGTGCCGCAACAGATAAGCACAAATCTTTTAAATGGCCTTGAGGAATCAGATGATGAATTCTTGATGATTTTAAATAGTTGGCACTTTCCAGGTTGTTGCAGTCCCTGAAAGGTCACCATCTTACCATGACTTCTTTCGGAAGGACCCCCAGTCTGTGCGCTGGCAGAACATCTTTTGGGGTGAGAACACATCAGACAGTCTTTCAACTATGACGTAGCATTGAAAGGTATGTATAATCAATCAAGGGCTGGACATGATTCTACTATGTGAATTGTGTGTGTCGTGTAGCAATGGATACCACAAGACCGCAACGAAATACGCCTCCCAGGGTTTGACTCCGAAGTCTGACAAGACTCCATATCGTATTAAGAATACTCGCAACATGACAGTGGAAGTGAGGGATGTCGGTATGAACAAACGAGGAGCTTTTGCATAGATACCGGTTATTGAAGGAAGAAGAATGACAGACAAAAACTTGTTAACATCAGCCATTGCCCGAAGATGCTCCAACTCGACCGACTACAAATCGATTTGCATTGCTTAGTCAAACGTCAGTCTGGACATTTTCAAGGGCAGTTTGTATATGCTCATGTCCTCACGTAGCTTGTTGCCAATGCTTATGGTCCAGGACGGCGAGAAACTGAGCAGCTGAGACCGTTGGCTCCATGTCGGTGCCCATACTACAGTCTTGACCAGCCAAGATATTACTGTACGTATTATAAATATCCGTCTTGTGGTGCTGGTCTTTCTCCTGTCCATGCACGAAAATCATCCATGTATGTGTGTGACTGCTGCTCCGAATTGGGCTTTGGGGGTTGACCCACGGCTTGGGCGGTGTCGGACGAATTTGGTTGGTCCTGTTTCAATATGTGCCGACGAACATGTTTGATACATTGCATGGCTCTCGTATACTCACACAACGGGAACGAGGTACGGCAGCGAGCAACGTGAGTGTTTCATGTAATGGCTACCAGCTAAGTAGGCTGGGCAATGGACACCGGAACATCTTTTGCGGTAGACGCCATAATCTCGGGCTGCATAACCCTGCACCTGCCACTGAGCGAGTTGCTTGAAAAGCTCATGAGATGCAGCGGAAAACGAGTTTATATACCGGGCCGTATCCGGAAATAGGCTGTTTGGCGGTAAGAGAGACTACAATATTGAGGTGTCGTCAATCAGCATTTCACCTAGGACGAACGCCGCTTCATCTGATTTCCCGACGCTGACGACATAACTTCAAATAAATGGTTGAACCAATTTGATATTTCTTTCTGTAAGAGGACAATGAAAAGCATTGGGCTCCTGGAACTTGCGTTCTGATTCTGATTGTGCTACCTGTATTTCCACATACTTCGGGTATTCTACCAAGTGATCCGACGTAGTGAGGCTTACAAATACCCCGAGAACGCCCTGCGCAATAATCCTTTGGCAGCGATAATAAGGACGGATAGCTGCGAAGTAAGTAAGATGTTAGGAGGACTGCGATGCCTTTGAAGCCCACCAAAGGTAAGAGGGTTAGAATCATCTAGGGAAGCTTGAGGAAATTAAACCTAAGCTCGCTTTAAGAAAGCACAGAAGCTTGACTTTTCAAGAAAACTATTGCGTGTGGAATATTTCAAGGGCGGAAGAAGAGGATGCAGACGCAGGCTTGAGATGTGTGGCAGGTCATGCCGGCGTTCGAGCTCCTTTGCAGGCATGAAAGGTCTTTAGTCGATGTCTTGAAAGTTTCGACTGGTTGATGAAGTCAGTATGCATCAGATAGGGAAATTGATGGAAGATCTTGAGACACAACGCCGAACCCGTATTTGTACTCTGTTCAACAATCGGGGGCTGGCCTTTCGGTACACAGATACCACTCACAGCTCGAACGTAACATCGTTCTGAGGCGCGTTAACCCTTCTCATCATAATATGTCCGAATTTGGGCGCGTGGTTGTGAGACTTTCCCTACGGTTGGCTGGGACGAGGAGGAAATTTAGGCATCATGACTTGGAAAATCTGACAGACATTGTCAACTTCTTACGGGGAATCCAACATGTATAAGCTGCCATGAGAGAGGATGTGGGATGAACCTCTTACATGGTTTCATTTAGACTCATGACTAAGACCGCTGACCCAACCTCGTACTCACTGGTGCTGTGCTTCTTGCGCAAATAGGGGTACATTATCCACCTGGACGAATCTCATATACTTTGCATCAAAACATAGGAGAAAATGGTAGAATGTACCAATCAATACCACTCTCACCGCGCCAAACCCCCATGAGCGCTTTTGACGAGGAATACCTTCTGCGTTATATGAAACCCGTCTTCTCCGGCTTCTTGCCGTAGATGGACCAGCTTGAGAGGCATTGTCAGAAATTTCTTCTCACCTTAAGGTAGTTTGAGAGATGCTGAACCTACATTGAGTAATATGCGTGAATACTCCGGTCATCATGTTCCTTGCTATTCTGTGCGATGAGCTCCATCACCTCCTCCTTTGTCCAGCCCATAACTCTCGTCAGTGGAGCCATGCATATGGACTCCCAGCCTTCATGAATGTTCTCATTCATCCAAACGCCCAGCTCCTTGTGGCGCTTTTCCCTCGGCCAGCTATTAGTGGGCCACTTGTACTGCTGTAAGATAATATCGACGAACCCAATATCAGCCATCATAGACTTAAGCTCCTTGATATCTTGATATGGACGACCAACGATCTGCATGGCCTCTTGAATCAAGCGACATGTTTTCAGGACGGTATGGTCTGGCTTCAAGGTACCATCATCGGAGAGGGGCATCAGGTCGATCTCGTTAAGTTCCAAATAGCCACCGGGACTAAGATTGCTACGTTCTCATCAGCGTGGATGGCTAAGATACCTCATAGCTATAGACTGACTCGTAGCATTCTTGAATATATTCCGTCCAATTTCCAATAGACGAGTTCAGCATCCTGCTATGGATGTAGTCGAAGGGCCTGGAAAAGGTCCAAGGTTCTTCTAAATCCGCGATCTCGAATTTGACATTGGACGGGACACTCTCGGAGTTAGTATCTACAAATTTCAATTATGCAGTCAACTTACAATTCCGGAAATGCTACAGATAAGTCGATCCCGCGAACTTCTGCTTCGGGGTGCTCGTCGGCGAAATCGATCGCCCAGATTCCTGTACCAGCGCCAACATCAAGGACGCGGCCAACCTTGGCCCCGAGGTTATTTGGGGGTGCATTTCCCAGCCTGTCGTTGAAAGTGAGCAAAAACATGGTATGTTGCATATCTGGAGTAAATATCAGCATTCAAGAACAATAGGCCCAAATTACTCTGGAGTTGATACCGAGTCTATCGTTTTCCCTATCATCGTTGGGCAGATTATATTCTATGCGGAGATCCACGTCAGAGTCTATGGCTCCTTCAAGAAGATTTACCTACTGCCGTCTTTGTACTTGTGGTACGTTCTGCCATTTTCTATCCTATAATCGAGGATAGATTCAGTCACACTCCCTGTCGGGGAATGCAAGCTTTGCTGCGTGTCATGCATATGAGCCTCTTGCATTGATGAGAGCGATAGACAGTGCGCAGGGACTCACATTTGCAACCGAAGACGCCCCGTATCCCTAGGTGGATCGTTTAGCCACTAAGTTGTCCCCATACCAAGAACATTATTCGCACCTCATCGTCGGCCTCAATCCTGACTATGTGGTCCACAATGTTGTCGGGGCGGGATGTGGAAGTCCCTAAAGGGGCTCCACCAGCAGCTTCAGGAGCTGACATGGTGGGGAGATGCACAGAGAGTCAACAAATGCGATTTTAGCAGCGGTTGCAGTGTTCTTGCTGCTAGTCGTGGGTCGTGCAATTATAGGAGAAGGTGGCATCAGAATGTGCAGCATTTCATTCAAAGCATCCTACCCCTCATTTCAAAAGCCAGGGCAGTTGACGCATGCAAGCCTGCCTAAGCGAGGCCTTGTCCATGTATGTGACAAAAACTGTTGGATCCCTCCTGTGTGATAACAAATGGGGGCCGTTGAGCAGCTATGCGGCAGGCTCATACGGTCGGGATACCAACGGCCAATCCTAGCCCTTAGCTCTGTTGGAACTCGCCACGGCGCACTATTCTGGCGGCAGGTCCCAAGTACTGAAATTGCAGCTGGCGCTCATTATTGGAGTAAAAACTCACTTTCAAAATTGACACTGTCGTTTGCTCGCTTTGTTTTCTCATCTAGGGCCTTATAGGAGTCCGAGAGACAACAAGGCTATCCCACGTTGGGACCAGTCCGCATACCTGGCGTGAGAAGAACGGCAAGACTTGTATTCGCCCCCATGAAGCGGAGATTTTGCGGTGAAGAGAGTGGAGTTTTCATGCATCTATCGTAAATGGTATTGTTTGGTAAGAGAAGAGCCAGGAAATGCGGTACGACCCTAAGGTAACAGATGCCCCAAACCCGCAAATCTATCATAATTCAAACAATATGTGTAGGCCATCCTACTGACCCTTGTCCGTCTTGACAGGCTTTCTTCCGTAGATGTTCCAACTAAAAGATTATCAGCAGAACGCTTTTGTCGTCACCAAGCTCGTCACTTACATGGAGAAGTACTGGTGGATGCTCTTATCGTTGAACTCCTTCCGGTTATGCATCATGAAGATGTGAACCTCTTCTTTTGTCCACCCAAGTGCCCTCGTCAACGGGGCCATGCAAATCCCCTCCCACCCGAGCATCAGATTTTCGTTGTTCCATTCTCCCAAATCCTTGTACTTCTGTTCCTTAGGCCACGAGTTCACCGGCCACTTGAATTGCTGCATTGTGACGTCTTCAAAACCAAGTTTCATAAGAACCGGCTTCAACTTCTGGATCTCCTGGTATCGGCGCCCAGCCTTTTCGGTGGCTTCTTTCAGGAGTCTCCCAATCTTCCAGCTGTAGTGGTCTGGCTTGAGGGTCCCGTCATCGGAAAGAAGAACGATATCAATCTCGCTCAACTCCAAATAACCGCCCGGGTATAGATTGCTACCCGCAGGGTGAATTAGCTTGACTTTTTCAGAGGCAGACTCGATACTTCCTATGATGCTGACCCCATTGTATCAGGCGGCATGTGGTCTGACAGAGGCAAACTGAAACTTACTCATAGCACTTCTTGATGTAATCTCTCCAGTCACTGATCGATGAATTCATCATCCGGCTGTGAATGTAATCGAAAGGCTCTGAATAGGTCCATGATTCCTCTACGTCGTCGATTTCGAACTTGACGTTCGGAGGTGTGCTAATTATTTGAGTCAGCAAGATTTACCAGAACTTTAGTGAGAAGTGTCGTGTCGTAAATCCCATTATTCTAATCTGTAACTTACAATTCTGGCAGCGTGGCCGAGAGATCCACACCAAGGACCTGTTGATGACAAGGGGTGAGCGCATGCGCACAAATCATTTAACATGAGACTCACCTCCGCCTCAGGGTGTTCATCGCCAAAGTCCATAGCCCAAATGCCAGTACCTGTGCCGAGATCGAGAACCCGACCGACCTCAGATCCTGGCTGCGCGGGAGGCGCAGTACCGAGACGGTCATCAAAGGTCTTCATGAACATGTAGTGTTGATGGTCTAATGAGTTAGCAATGATAATGAGACATTGAGTTGATGCTCACCCCGTCTTTCGAGCTCTCTAGCGTCATTTGGTACCATGTATTCTATGTCACGATCTTAGAAAGGGATAGTGGAGACAGCAGCCTCAGACTCACTGCCATCCTTGTACTTGTGGTACGTCCTTCCATTCTCAATCCTATACTCATAGATTGACGAAGTGATACTGTTAGTACTTGAAGAGACGCTAGGCTGTTTATCTGTCAGATGCAAGGGCCGTTGGGCTGTGGTGCTGTTACACTCACGGCGTACTGAGACGCAGTGTCGTCCTGTTCCAAGTCATTAGCACATCTCGACTTCCCACAAACACGCAATTAGTGGCCAATTACATTCTCATCGGCCGCGATAGTGACCTCATGATCAGTCGTAGTGTTAGGTTGTAGATTGGCCTCTGTGTTTGGCTCCCCAGTCGCGAAGTTGGCCGCGATCATTTTGAGCGGAACGTGTTGGCGGGCAAACTTGGTAGGCGGGGACTTAGTTTGAGAACAGTGGAAGGATTTCTGGGAAAGACAGAAATAAGTTGCGGATCAATGAAACGCTGCGATATCTTGGGGGACAGGAAGATTTATGTCACGAACACCGAGCCCCTCTTCTTGGCTGTACGCCCTCTGCCGCCGTATGCGTATTTGCGATGGACTTGCAGCAAATACCGTTGCGGTGGGCACTTTCATTGAAAACGGGAACGCTCTCCCCACGCTGGAGCGAATGATATTATGACGGCCAGGTATTGACAAGGCCTTCGTAACGCCTGCAGGCATGTGTCACGGCGTGTCTGTCTGTAACAGGAAGTCTTGTCATAGGCAAACGCCGGCTAGACCACGAGAAGCAAACGATTTACGGTCGCGAGGCTCCAGCCATGAGCTTCATCCAATAGCTATAATGACGGGGCCTACGGAAGATACAACCGCTGCATGGGATGAACCAGCATCAAAGAAGTTTTGCGGAGACGACAGACCCAGTACCCACCGGAGCTGCGTCCGCCTTCGCGATTCCAAATGGGAGAAGGCTGCGATCCCCTTGTGTCTTCATTCAACCCCACACTTGTCGGGACGAAAGTACGTATTTCCCCCTTTTACATCCCTGGAGCTATTGCAACATATTCTGTCGTGAACCCAGAAGGGCCGCAAAGAGGAGAAGAGGAACTCTACGCTTCTTGTGCTGTCTAACAACTGAGCTAACATTAGGCGACACTTCGAAAAGAAAGTATGAAAAGCCCCCAGAACTAAAGAGGGAGACATTTATCTAAAATACAAGTCCACTGGTGCAGGCCGAAGTCTTTGGGCTCGTTGGATGCTTGATAGGTGAGCAGAGTTCTCTTTTGGCAAAAAAGGCGTAGGAAGAGATAGCACAAGACCAAAACGCTGGGAGAGAATGAAATCTTGTCAACTAATATTTTTCACATGCTTTGCAATTTGCAGAGCTGGCTTTAATGGCGTCTCTATGATGTGAGAAAGTTGAACGTAATGACGTACCCCAGCTGGGAATCGGAGAACCCAAATACAACTTCAAAAGGAAGCCTGATATTAATTGCAGCCCCTAGTTGAACCTTCGTGACTGTCCGCACAGATGTCAATGCTGGCGCTGTCAACTTTCTGATGTGTAGTCACCGATTTAACCAGGCGATTTCAACGGAGTTGGGGTGGGGTAGTCACTGAATCTCGCAGCGAAGAGGGCGACTCCCGTTGCGCGATCACACATTTGACCCGAAATCAGAACTACAAGGTAACGACGATAGAAGCCGGCAAACGCAACTATCCCATGTCAGGAAGCGTGCATGGTATTGAGTTGCGAAAATATGAGAACCTTTCTGACCGTCATCCGCAGCTTGATAGTTCAGGTTGCTCCCCCATTATCCAACTGCATGCACCGCAACTTCACACCTAGAGGAATATCCAGTTTCAGGGACCTGCGAGAAAAACCTTTGGTTTCATTTTCAAAAGAATACACGTCAATACAAGTGATTATCGTATAGTCCGTGATTTGATCCCGCCTCCACAAGATCTAGCTTGCTAGGTTACTAACTGGCATGAATTGCCCAGTGCAACATAGCACACACGATAAGAAGTCACAAGACAGTCTGCCTTTGAAGTGCATAGGGGATCTATATTAGAAAAAGCGCAAAGACTATGAACATTTGCATGCACGATTCGCGGGCCGCACATTTGTGCACGATAGATCCCAAAGCTACGGCTGGCTCTCAGTTCTGGAAAGCTTTCGGCCGTAGATAGTCCAACTGGGAATAGTTTGTCAGTATATGATGAAGTTTTCTCAAGTGGAAATTGAAAACTGACATGGGGAAGTAGGCATGAATGTTGCGATTGTTGAAGTCCTGGCGGTTCTGGGCCATCAAAACCGTGACTTCCTCCTTGGTCCAGCCAAGCGCCCTCGTTAGAGGCGCCATGCAGATAGCTTCCCAGCCCTGGTAGAGATTCTCATTCTGCCATTGTCCAATTTCCTTATATTTTTGTTCTTTTGGCCAAGAGTTAACAGGCCATTTGAAGAGTTGCATTGTCACGCCATCGAAGCCTGCTTCCACCATCATAGCCTTGAGATCAGGGGGATATATATACTTGCGGCCAGCATTCGTCGTAGCCTCCAGTAATAGATTGCCTGTTTTCATGATAGAATGTTCCGGGGTCAGAGTTCCATCGTCAGAAAGAGGGATGCAGTCGATCTCAATGAGCTCAAGGTATCCGCCATCGCTCAAGTGGCTAGCCAGGGTTGTCAGCCGGGCGGTCTTTTGAAGCGGATGTAAACTCACTCATAACACTTCTGAATGTATGCCTTCCAGTCACTGATTGACGAATTCATCATGCGACTATGAATATAGTCAAAAGGCTCCGTCCAAGTCCAAGGCTCTTCGAGATCATCGATCTCAAATCGTACGTTAGGGGCGGTGCTAGGAAGGTTAGTCAGCCATCCTTCTTAGCCCAGGCTTGAGATCATAGCTTACAATTCAGGAAAGACGGCCGAAAGATCAAACCCGCGAACCTGGTGAAAGTCAGAAACGAGACTGATTTGCAAGTCAGTTTCTGGACCAACCTCCGCTTCAGGGTGCTGATCCCCAAAGTCCATTGCCCAGATTCCGCTTCCAGTTCCGACATCCAAAACGTTCTTGACCTTGGCGTCAGGATCATTTGGGGGAGCAGTTGCAAGCCTCCCGTCAAATGTTCTGATGAAGAGGTTGTGCTGAAGGTCTGGGCTGGGTTAGATTGGCCGCAGAAGCACTCATCCTCTATACATGAAACGGGAATGCGCACCGAGCCTATCGACTTCTCTATCATCGTTTGGAAGCATGTATTCTGGGGAGTCTTCGGTCAGAACTGTGGTCATGTGGTCGATTTGGTGGTACAACACGTACTGCCTTCTTTGTACCCATGGTAAGTCCGCCCGTTCTCTTGTCTGTATTCCAAGACTGAGCTAGTCACGCTAGAAGTTGACAAATTGACACTGCTCTGAAAGGCAAGACTTAGCTACCATCTGGCATCTAGTTAGCGCTCTCTTGACCACTTACAGGTGTGATTGATGCAGCATCATCGTCCTGGTTCTGCGATAGATGATTAGCTGCGCGGTGCCCACGATTCTTGGTCAGGATTTGTGAGGCGGGTGTACCGGTTCTCCCGCAGGAGCAGCGACTGCTTGATTAGCATCGTCGTCGGGAGCGAGTTCGACCTGATTGTCGTAGACGATGTTGGGCTGAGCATCTGACGCTCCGGTGTTGGCGTTCGATGCTGACATCTTAAAGATGACCGGGGGAGCAAGTTCTTCAACGAAGTGTCACCTTTTCTCGGTTTGATGGAGAGAGAGTCGCGAGGGTGAGGAAACTGGAGAAGATCGACCAGGCTTGCTTAAATCAAGTGGGACAAACAATTATTTGGCTGCCCACCAAACCCCTCTTCTTGGCTTTGTGTACATTTTGTCATCGTATGCATGTTTGCAAAACCCTGCAGTTTATCGGGACCTTCTGCAACGGAAGTCTCTCTCAAAGAGGAACATCTTCCTCGCACTGGGGCGAATGAGGCCTTGAGAGCCAAAGGGAGACAAGGGCCTCGTAAGACTGCATGCACATGTGGCATTGTGTTCGGCTGTAAGTGGAAGCAGTTTCGTTGGTACAGCCTGCTAAACCGCGATTAGAAAATGCTTCTGGGGCGCGAGGTTCCAGCCGCAGGTTTATGGTCCAATCGCTTAGCCAACGGGGGCAGCGGAATGCAAACCCGCCGCATGGGAGGAAACAGACAGATGCTGTGGGGACGAAGACCCAGTTCACATCGGAGCAGAGCCCGCCTCCGCGGTGCCAAGAAAACCACACAGATAACCTGATGTATTTCCACTCGCCGTACGGACAAGACATACAGCCCGAGTCATTCCCGGTGAACATTGGGTCTCTTGCCTATCTCAAGACGTAGCCATCGCTAAATCCATTTGAGCTTTTTCACGGCCAAAGCACAAACCCGAATGATTTTCCAAGGCATCCGAATTCACTCGTCGGTCCCGATGTTTCGTAGACCTCAACATTCCTCGGCTCCACATGCTATGTTCCACCACACCGGTAGTGCGTTGCATTCTGTGGTGAAGTGGACTTCCCCCAACCTGCATCTATTTGAGGCTTGTTTCGAGATGTCATCTGTCACGTTGATAAGTCATTTCTTATTTGGAAGGGTCCTAAAAAAGCCACGCAAACCCCTTGCGATAGATCTTGACAATGACGCCCTTCTGCCCTGCCGCTGCCTCCTTCTCTCTCCTCGCCATCTCCACTGCAGTCTTCTCTTCTGCCACGGTCTCTTCTGGCACCCCGGTTACGAGATCCGCCGTCTTGGCCCGTACACGGTGCGATTTCTTGACGATCTTATAGCCGAATATGCAAAAGAGATAGACTGGGATGCCGATGTACTGCACGATGAAGCTCTTGTAGTCGAAGGTGCCGACGAATACTTCAATGCCCTTTGTGAAGGTGAGAATGATCAGAAAGCAGAGAGCGATGTATGATCCCCATGAGCCAAAAGGAGCACGGTAAGGGATGTAGGCAGCGTCGATGTTTTGGGCATCACGAGCTCTACAGAAGAAGATATGGGATATGAGAATGGAAATCCAGGTCAGAAGTCCTGAACCAGTCAGCATGCGTGAAGTCATCAAATGTGTTCCGATACTCACCAAATACCGTGACGATGCTCGTAAGGTTGTTGAACACCGTCGCAGCACTCGAGCTGACAGACATGTACGCCAAGCCACAGAACGCGCCGCAGAGAGCCAAAGATACAAAGGGCACGCCAGCCTTCGTTGTACGCGTGAAGATTCGAGGTGCCTTTCCATCAATTGCGATGCCATACAGCGTACGGGATGAGATGTAGATATCCGAGTTGGCGGCCGAGAAGACGAAGACCACCAAGCAGCCATTGATGACATGATCAAGGCCCTTGATCTTGGCGATCTTAATGGCTACGACGAAAGGAGAGGCTGCTGCGCTGGTCTTGGCACCGGCAGCAAAAGCAAGATCCTGGCTGTCGTAGGGAACAACGAGTCCAAGCAGAAAGACCGAGATTACATAGAAGAAGACGATGCGGAGGAAGGTAAGGCGGATAGCCTTCGGCATACTCAGTCGCGGATTCTTGGCCTCGCCAACGGTGACACCCACAAGCTCGGTACCAGAGAAGGCGTACACAGCTGCAACCATCGCGCTCCATACACCAAGCAGCCGGCCCTTATCACCATCGACCTTGTATTCCGCAAATGCTCCCGGATTGGACCAGTACCTGAACCCAGGGCGATCGCCGGTCGGGCCGCCACCAACTGCAAGAATAAAGAGCAGGAGAATGACACCTACCATTATCAACACCTTCAATGACGACAACCAGAATTCGAACTCGCCGAAAGCTTTGACGCTGACGCTGTTGATGACGAGAATGAGGACGAGGGCGATGGTAATGAAGATGGCCGGGCTAACACGATCACCGACCCAAAACTTCATAATGAGAGCGAATGCGGAGAGTTGGTTCGGAGTTGCAAGGAGGTACTTGAAGAAGTAGGAGTAACCGGTGGCGAAGCCCAGCGCAGGGTCCACGAAGCGGGTTGCGTAACCACCGAAACCGTGGGATAACGGCATGTAGGAGATGATCTCGCCGAGTGCTGCCATGACGAGGAAGACTATGCAGCCGACGATGGAATAGTCTATGAGTATTCCAGCAGGGCCTGTCTTGACGAGGGCTGAGCCACTGGGTAAGTGTTATCAAGAGTCGGGAATCTCTAGCTGACAAGAGGTTCAGGATGAGACTCACGTTCCTATGAGTAAACCTGTTCCAAGCGCGCCGCCCAAAGCAATCATGGTGACATGACGAGTCTCGAGGCGTTTATGTAGGTCATGGCCTGGTTGGTTTGCCGGATCCTGCATCTCGCCAACCTTTGCGCTTTGTTGGCGAGACAAGGCCTCCATGGCTGAGGGCTCCAGTTTCTCTTGGCCCATGATTCGATTTTGTCGCCAATTTTTAAGTAAAAACAGTACCAAGTTGATGGAAGGTGGGAAGACTGAGGCTGGTGGCTTCTCGTGCAATTGAGTTGTACTTCAGGACGAAGGCAGGGACGCAGCTCTAGCCTTTGTTAGCTAGTCTGTGACATTCCCAACTTGGTCATTATCTTAACCCCCGTGGGTCCGGGGTAATGGTTCGGTAGTGGGTCCCGAAGCTTGGGGAACGCGGGGAGAGCCCTCGGGTCGCCGTCCCGCGCTTGTGCCAGATAACCCACTGACTCGGCCAAGCCCCTATCTGAAGCTGATTTGATACTAGTCGTGGATGTACTGCTTGAGTTGATAACTGGATATCTTCTGACACGAAATGGTCAGGTTGCGTCAAAGGTGCCCAACCTGGAGAGAAGTTACTGCCCATGGACTCCACCAGAAGTCGCGTCCTCTTGAAACTTCCATGATATCTCCGTAAAGTCCAGTTGTCCTGCCCTTGTCCTAGAAGCCTGTTTGCTATTTAATAATGGCGCATTCGTCATTTGACATCAGCTGTGGTTCCGTTGAGCTAACAGATTTCGGGATGAATCATCTGAGAGCATGTTTGAGAGCCTATCATAGAAGACCCCCGCCGAAGTCGAAGTCTTGCGTAATCGTATCTGTCCAGAGCCAGCTTCCCGCAAGCTGATCGTCGCCAAAAGTAGACATGTTCGGTTCCCAGTCTAACAGTCCCGCAATGGACAACATCTGCTCGGATGCCAGGCCATTGGCCGTGCTGCCGGTAGGTGGACCACGGTCCTGGAGAAGCCCATCATCCGAACCTCCGATCGAGTTCATCATCAAATGCCCCTCATTTCTTTCGGATGCTGTTACCGGCCTTTCAATCCGCGACTGTGTCAAACGAAGTATCTCTTGCAGCTTTTCTAGCTCCTCTCTCCGGAATCTAGCAACAACGTTGCCACGAGCAATCATCATGTCCAGGATTTCGAAGGCATCCTTCAAATGGTTGCCCTCTCGGTCGGGAAGGCCTGGAATGGAAGTCATGAGCGTGAGTACAAATGCAGATGAGAAAGTCTGTTCCAGGTCGAATGGCAAGAATGTTTCTACAGACAGTCAGGTTACTGACAGAAAGACTGGTGATAAATCGAAGGCCACTTACCGAGAAGATGCCGAGTTTTCAACGTTGACAGTATGCGAACAGACTTGGTCGCTGAATCAGAAGATGTCTTTAGAAGCGCCTTGATCGGACCTGCAAGGTTTCGTTGGGAATGATCCTTTCTTGCTAGAATGTCTTGTAGTAGACATATTAAAATAGGTCGTGTTGCGAGGACCACACACTATGGATGTCAGATGAATTGAAACAGATACTGGACGGTGATGACGAAATACCTGATGGTAACACAGGTTGAGGGTGGCAGAGACTCGCGAGGCAGGCTCCGAGTTGTTTAACTTAAACTCAAATCCTGCTGTGAGTTGTGGAGCGAGTCTTGCCATGTCTCTGAGAGCTTCTTGGACATTTTTCAGAAATGAAGGGTCGAGCTTGCCGTCGACTCCATAGACGGCTATGAGATTTTCAGTTCCGTTCAAGCTGAATGTCTGTGGAAGAGGCCTTACTGTTTAAAACCTTGGCATGGAGCTTCGAAAGAACCACATGAAGACTCAAAGCCTTATACTTCTGTACAACCGGGTCTGACCGAGGTAGATGGACAGTGATATCGCTGTCCTGAATCGAGTTCGGGGCGCCCATCAACGATGATAGCTTTCGATCCAAAATGTAAATTGTCCACCAAATGCACCGCAACCTGTTGGCCTCTGTGTCGGTTAGGAGCCCTGAAAGAGGCTCACGATGCAGTCCCTGTGTCATGGCGATACGAAAAGCCTGGCCTATCTGCCTATGTCATGAGCAAGGACATCCGTCAGATAGAGATGCTTGACTTACATAGGTGTAAGCACTGTTGCGATGATCAACAGACTGCAAATATAGAGCGAGACAGCATAGTATCTCCACGGACAATACCGGGTCTTGATAGAGACCATGGGCATCGGGCAGAAGTTCAAGGGCTCTGGTGACAAGACTGCTGCCTGGAGGACTTTGATCTGGCGTTCCTGGCACGAGTAAAGCTTTACCGAAAGCCATGATGAGAAGAAACTGGATGTACCATAATCGATCATCTGCCTTGGGCCCTGTGTTGGGACCTTTCCTATAAAAGTCATATAACCCATGCATGAAAGAGTCTTCGTCAAATAGATGGTACGTCTGGCCAAGGTGAAACTTGACAGTATTGGTGAGATAGAGGGCGTAATCGAGAGACGGAATGTCGACTGTAGGACGCGGAAGAGCTTCTCGGGAGGATGGCCAGTCTATCTTGAACGCCTGCGCGTCAACATTTAATGGAAGCTCTGGTGACTCATGTTGGCCAAGATACCCCTGGATCATGCTCAGAACCTGTCGGCTGTACGCCCAAGTTGATGAAGGGCCAAGCCATCCTGAAGCAAGTTAGTTATTTGTTTCCATAAAGTGTGTTTCATAAACTCACGCCTTCTCCCGTTTGAATCTGTTAAGAACCTGGATGGACCACTTGCAAGGGGATTTCGCATAACAGGAAAGCTTCCATGACGCCGCTCATCGAGATCGCCACCGCCTACAACAGTCGTGCCATCATCCACCACGAACACATCATGCGTCGATGCTCGATCATGTGCCCCAAGATCTCCCGCTGGAGTAGGGCTTTGTTTTGCATCTAACATGCCTCTTAGCTTCAAGTCACATGGACCTAGTGGCCATACTCACCACGACGTCCGTCTTCGTCCACGGGAGAAGTTGATCGATTTACCCGAGATCGCTTGGATGTTGGCGAAGGCTGAAGATTATCATCGATGCCATACCCGGACTTGCGTTTGAGTTCATTTAGAAACCTTCGATTCCGGTTAGAGAGGATCACGGGCAGGGGACGGTAGCCGCCTACCTCTCAGATACCACCACTTTTCTGTCTTCCCTATCGAAAACGCACTCGGTTGCGCGACGGATGCAGTTTGTGCAAGGCTCCGAGCCCGAGCACTTGACCTTTCTTTCACGACAGCGAAGGCAGCTTGGTAACTTCAGCGTAAGATTCCAAGGAGCGTGCGCGTGGCAGAGTCCAGCAAGGGGACTTACGCGTTGCTTGACCGTTTGCCCCGCGCACTTGCGCTTCCATGATCGGCTTCGGTTTCCGCCGAATTGATGGGACTTCCTCCTTCGCCAGTCATGATGACAGATTCAGCGATGAAACCATGAATCTCTACTCATGAAGTTGTCTCTCAACTGGCAGCATGATGCATCACAAGTAGTGAATGGCGTCGGTGAGATTGCGACCGTGGGCGCTATCAGAAACTGATCATCCGCTAAATGTTAACGAGCCACACCTGTCGTGGCTCACCCCAGTTCGATTTTGCATCTGAACTAGCGCACCCTTGTACTAAGAGGACGAGTCTAAAGTCATTTTCTACCGATACCGCTGTTCAGTGCACATAGCCTAGGATTTCAATCCACACGTCGTCCTCCTGCATTCAACTTTAAACAGGTCATCTCAAGTATCTTCCAGATGTAGTCAGTCATCGCGGGGACATTCGTGTGTGTAAGATACTTTATGGCTCTCAAAGGCAGTACCGAACGGTATCAACTATCAGTTGATGATGGGGCGCCCAATGATTACAGGGCTTAGGCCTGTCGGAAGGCTCGGTCTGCTGCGCCGAAAAAGGAGCCAGGCTTTTCGCAACCTCGGCCCCTCATCCCGCATGCCTGGGTTCGCTCCGCGGTACGGGTTTGCTTTCCGAATTAGAGCTAGTTGGGAACACTTCGGAATGACAACAGTCCTCAAATTCCGGCTATCGGCTTCAATTGATACGCACACTCATGCCCGCTTGCGAGACGACTGGTCTGCTCTCGTATTGATAGGCTTGAGTTGAGACGTTGTACGAAGTCCTGGTCCTGCAGCAGGTGAGGGCCTAACGTATTGCAACGCAACGTGATCTTAGAGGCGATAACACATGGGAGCGTGCTTAGTATTTGTGTCAACTCATTATGTACGAGGAAGATAAAATTATGTACAGACTACATGCATGTCCACTTTGGGCTTATGGGATTGTCACCAGAATCGATGCGCAGACCCGTGGTGACAAGTGCGAGTCTTGCCGCTCAGCAATTGGCAGAAGCCTTGAACTGCGCTTTCTCAGTGGTGCCTACGTTGTTGATCACAACTTGCTTCCCGTTGCTACAAGTGACACGGACGCTGACAGTGTCAACGTTGAAGCCATCACCGCTGCTTTTCTGCCAGTAGTTGTAGTCTTGGCGAACGGTACTCTGCCAGGTCTTGCCGCCGTCGGCACTGACTTCGAACTTGGTGACGGGATAGTTGTGGTTCATGACTTGCATGGAGAACCTGCATCGGATATGAGATTTAATTGAGAGATGGGCAGAAAAATAATAAAGAGGAACGTACCACCACTTAGAAGTGCCCTCCTTATTGCGGACAACTATGGGCGAGGTGATCCCGCACGGGACTTGTTCCCACTGCACTTTAATCTCACCCTTGTTGGGGTCGTCAAGCTTGGTAAACGCATCGGGGAAGAGATCCAGCTGCCCGGCTCCACAGCCTTGAGGGCACTTGTCGACGACCTACATCCCTGTCAGTTGAATTCATCGAATGACCGCATTTGGTGAACCTACCATCACCTTGATGGTATTCCCCTTGGGACCCTTGACGTTAAGGCAAGTGCCGCAGTTGCCGTTGTAGTTGGTGTATGATAGAGCGGTACCAAGCACGCTGGAGGGCAGAGTGTAGCCAGAGAATAGGCAATTTCCTCCATTCAAGTTTCCACCGTACCAAGTAGCAACGGCACTGGTTGCAGCTGCGTTCGTTCCCTGGATCATGACGGCAAGGGCCGCGCCGACAGAAAGAAGACTGTGCATTTTGGTATAAGTTGTGTGTGAAAGGATGATCCTGTTGGATGATTCTGGAGAATGAGACGGAGAGCGAAAGAAACAGCTTCCCATAGTCCAGCAGCCAGGTGCTTTTTATACGGAAATTTGGGTATTGGGGACTTGCTTGTGATGATAATAAGAAACCCAAATCGAGAAGGTCAATAAGGGTCACAAGGGATGCGAGGGTGAAGGCTAGCCACGGGCGATGATCCCACAGGAGGAGACATGTTCAAATCCTTCAATCTATCCGCCTTACCCCTCGGCATGTTGTTTGGGTGTCGTCTTCTAAGAGGTCGAGAGTCTAGTGTCAATCAGAAACCCGCTACTCCCACCCGGTATCCCTCCTGACAACCTTGGTGAGACTCCATGTCGCAAATCTGCAGTCTAATTTGCCGGACTTAAGCCAAGAACGCGGAGTCAGCGGGAAAGTCGATATTGGAATGCCCCAGGTGGTGATGTGATATCGTGTTGCAGGCGTCTTTTCGCTCGAGAACTGACGCTAGCCACGGCCCGTTATCGTCGGCTTCGGCTCCTTCCCTAATTTATGGTGACATGGCTCTAAGGCTACATTCAGTAATGCCCGCGCGCCTGTCGTACGGTTCGTGGCAGGGCTACGATTTCTCCTTGGTGGGAAGAGGGTCGGTTTTGAATGGAATTCATTTAAAGTTTCACAGTTACACTAACACGGTTGAAACTAAACCAAAAACACGCGAATTCACCGTGAGTCCAGACCACAGTGGATTGAGGGCATGAGTCGTGGTTAAGTGGAAACATCCGTATTCAGACCATCAAAATCCAGCCTGGTAGTTCGCTGCATGTCCACTTTTGTTACCACCTGGACGGGCCTTGAGGTCGGTAACACGGAATTGGGAGCTAGCGTCAAATGCCATCCCTCTTACTTTGCCATGCTGGGCTGAGAAACATGGATGACAGGTTGACAGGCCCTGACATCGGCATTACTGTATATCGGTAGGCTGGGTAAAACGCTCCGCAGTGGTCGTCGGTATGCTTACACGCATCCTACTAGATGTCTCGGTGCCCGAGCATGTCTTGAACCCGTCGCCGGACTGTCCGAGATAGATTAAAGCTGAGAACCCATGACCCTGGCTTTCGGAAGGCTGTTTTGACCAAACATTGTCCCCGCGAATATCGCTTCTTGACTGTGATGGGATTCCGCTGGAATTGTGCACGGAGTTTATCGTATGAAATACTTATAGTACGTCTTCGTTGAACTTACTGCTTTTTCATGATTTACTACATGAGGCGTCCTGGAGATATCGTGATCAATCTTGGGGTTTTGGATGATATATCAAACCAAGGTCGTAAATTTCGCACTGATTCAACTTTCACAATACTTCACCAAAGAAACGACCCGTGTGTGGCTCACTCAAACTCACATAGTGTGCCTCGATTGGCCTTTGTCAATTGAGAATCTGGAGGGAAACCATGGCATGATGAATAATAAGCCGTAGCCGAGACGGTTTGAGAGACTCTGTCTCGGTTCGATAGTGGGAATCAGGTGACAGTAGGACTTCTGGTATTAATTGATGTCATTCGAGAATATTTGTCTCGTATCTGAGATTGTTTGTTTGATATTTAACGCCGTGGCGGCAAGGGCGCAGCCGCCCTTGCGGCAGACCTCCCGAAGGGTATGTGGCGTGGAGGGCCGCAGGCTCTAGCTATATACTCTGTAGTACACGTCTCTTCCTAGCGTCCTCCAGATCTTGCCCGAGGGCCAATATGTGTTCTATCCATCCCTAGTTCCCACTGGTGCCCTAGTTCCGTTATAGCAATCTGCTGTCCTGGTGACTATAGGTAGTCTGTTGTTTTTGAGAGGATAGGTTAAGTCCTATCTCTTAGTAACGCGGGCAGATCTTCTGGAAGAAGTCTGTCACGTCAAGGAAGGCCTGGAAGCCTTCAGAGTCGATAAGTAGACCCTTAAAGTAGCGCTCTAGGGAGCCTATAGGTCCTAGAGGCTCCCTTCGGCTATAAGGGTAGAGGATAGGCCACCGTTGCCTCCTCACTAGGGTCTTACGGCAGTAGACCAGGTGGTCTGCCTCTTTAGCCTCCCCACAGGAGCAGGTGAGCAATGCCTCTGTGTGATTAAAGCGTTGATGATACTGTTCAAAGTCTCCGTGGCCTGATCGTGCTGCCAGGAGATAGTGAAGGGTAGCTCTTGGTAGAGCTAGTTCAGGAGGGCAGCCAAGGGTGGCCTTAAGCCCCAGCTGGGTATAACGGGGGGGTGCTTCTTGCTTCCACCATTTCCTATGCTGGTGTTGTTTGCGTTCTTTGGCCAGTCGCTTAATCCCTGATAGGGTAGCTAGGAGGCCTCTTGGGGCTGGCAGTGTTGTGCCCTCCTTAGCTAGGCTGTCAGCCTCTTCGTTTCCTTTTATCCCTTGGTGCCCTGGGCACCAATGGGTCTGTATGTTCTGTATCCTTGCTATCTCCTGGATCTCCAGGAAGGCCGCTTGTGAGGAGTCTGGAGCTATGCCTCGGATCCCCTGAATGACGCTGGTGTTATCAATGCAGATATGTATAGGCTGGCCTTGGGAAGTAAGGAGGGCCCTTTGGAGCCCTGCCCTCGCCCCCTCTGCCTCGCCGTCAAACACTTCTGCAATGTTAAGGCGGCCGCACCCTTGGGCTATCCGTTTGTTGCTGCGGTAGATAACGAAGCCGAAACCTGTAGCCCCATTAGGGGCTTTAGAGCCGTCTGAGTAGATAATTGTATGGTTGTCTGGCACAGTCTTAATCCAGTCCTGAAACGCTTTAGCTGCTTTCTCTTTATCCTGGCCAGCTGTAGGGTCTTGTGATCCTGAGAGGTGCTGTGGCTGTAGGAGCAACGGCCTTGGGCACTTAGGTAGGAGGGCTGCTGTTCTTTGAAGCCTTGTTTGCCGCCGCCCTAGCTGGGAAAGCCTTGGGACTAGGGGGTGCTGTTGGTCAACCTTCTGTAGGCGTGTAGCGAAGCGTAGGCGTACTGCTTCGAGAGCTACTTTTGCGGTAGGCAGGCCAGAGTCTCGGAGGAGGCTGCTGGTTGGCGTGGTCCTCCAGACAGGTAGGATAGCCCTTGCTGCTACTGTTATAACCTTCTCTACCCTCTTAACCAGGCCCTTTTGCCTTGTGCTGACTGTAGCTATCTGGTTATCAGCGCTACTGCTAGTAGTAGTAGTGCTGCTGTTCCTAGCTGGTCTCTTTAACCCTGCATACCAGGTCTCAGCTCCATATAGGGCTATTGGGAGGACACAGGCAATGACAGCTTGGCGAGCAGCAGCGGCAGGGAGCCCCCCTTTGGTGTTGGATAAGTGCCGCAGGAACTGGGCCACTTTCTTTGCTGCTGCCACCTTTATATCGACGTGGTGCCGGAAGGTGAGTTTCTTATCAAACCAGACCCCTAGCCATCGTATAGGTCTAGTTGAGGCCTTTATAGTCAGGTCCTTTGCCTGTATATCTAGTAGGTCCTTCCTCTGCTTATGTTTCCTACTAAAATGGACCGCCTCGCACTTAGCAGGGTCAAATGCTACCTTATTATCTGTACCCCAGTTGAGGATCTGAGTGACCTCCTGGCTGAGGGCTGTAGCATTTTCCTCTAGAGAGGGGCTAGTCGCTAGGAGGCCGATATCATCTGCATAGCCAAACCGTAGCTTCTGGTTATCCGCCAGGATATCAGCTATATAGAGCAGAAAAAGAATAGGGGATAGCGGAGAGCCCTGAGGGAGCCCACAGGACAGAGGGAAGTCCTCTGTAGTAGTTTCCTCTAGCCTGACTCGGGCGGTCCGGCTGGAGGCGAAGGTAAATATCAGCCTAATCAGACTACTAGGCCAGCCCTGCTGTCGTAGCCTGAGGATAAGCCGGTTTCGTAGCACGGAGTCAAATGCCCCCTTAACGTCCATTGTCGCCAGGGTAGCAGTAAGCCCTAGATCCAGAGCCCTTTCGATCTCGTGGGTTAGGCAGGTTGTCAGATCGACTGCAGCCCTCCCTGGTAATGCCCCAACCTGCTGTGGGCTGGCTATCCCTTCTAGAATAGTAAGATATGCCATCCTCTTTGCTATCAGCCGCTCTAAACCCTTGCCTAAGCAGGATAGGAGGGCTATTGGACGCCAGGATCCAGTCTTTGAGAGGTCTGTTTTCCCTGGCTTCTGGATCATAACCACCTCTGCTTTACGGAAGGTCCTAGGGAAGTAGCCTGTTTGGACACAGGTCTGGAAGAGCTGCTGTATAGGAACACCTATCAGGCCCCAAATGGATTGTAGCAACTTTGTAGTAATCCCGTCAATCCCAGGGGTTGTAGCCTTTGTGAGAGTTGCCTGGCGTACTTCCTCAATGCTGACTATCTGTTGCCAGGGTATTAGACGCCTTGGGACTATAGGAGCAGCAAATGGGTTCCCAGGTAGGTCGTCTGTAGCGTCAAATCTCTCTAGTAGGGCCTTCCGCAAGGCTTGGGCTTTATCGTAGCTGTTGTTGATGGCCTGTCCATCCACTAGTAGAGGTGGGGCCTTGATAGCTAGGCCAGACTTACGCCAGCTTAGTATCTGGTATAGGTTCTGGCTAGATCTAGCCCCCTCAATCTTAGCAGCCCAGTAGGCACATTTTGCCTTCCTGACTGTGGTCAGAAAGGCCTTCTGCTCCTCTAGGATAGGCGGTGGTATTACTAGCCCAGGCTCTTGGATTTGTCGACGCCTTGCCTTAACAGCTGCTTGGTGGGCCTCTGAACACTCCTCTGTCCACCAGGGGGCTCCCCTACCCTGGCTAGTCCGTCTCTTCCCTACCGCCTGGATAGCTGTAGAAAGGAGGCTGACTAGTTGGGTAGCTAGGGAGTCTATTTCTGCCGGAGTAGGTGTATCCCCTAAGGTAGGCAGGGCTGGGATCCCTGCGCTTACTAGGTCGGCTAGCCGGAGGAGGGATGAGTCTGAGACTGTAGGGAGGCTTGTCTGGCACCTCTGTTCCTGGGTTTTTATAGGCATAGTTGTTGTGATAGCTTGGTGATCAGCCCCTGGATGTAGGTGTGGGCTGACATGGGCCTCTGCAAAGGGAATATTTGAGAAGGTGAGGTCTAGTACATGCCCATGGGTATGGGTTGGAGCCCCAGCTTCCCCAATGAACTCAAGATTATAGCCTTCAGCCCACTCTGCAATATCGTCCCCTCGGTTCCGGCTTTGGGAGCTGGGTTCCCAAGAAGAGTGGCGGGCATTAAGATCCCCAGCAATAAGAGCTCTCTCTGGTGGTTGATATCTTAGGAGGGTATTTGTTGTGTGGTTTGTGGGTTCACCTGGTGGCCTATAGACGTTTATAATAGTAACGTCGCCAGCTTTAATCCATAAGATATCCCTTGATTGGGTAGGTCTTTGTTGCTGTATGCGTAACCTTAGACTTTTGCGTGTGTAGGTCATGACCCTAGGCCTTGTGTCTCTGCTGTTCCAGAAGTCAACTGGCACATAAGAGTTATAGCCTGGGTGTGTATTAATTTGCATCTTATCTCTAAAGCCTGTCCAGGGTTCCTGGATCAGTACTATATCGATCTGGTCTGCCCAGCAGAGCTCCAGGAGAGCTGTATGAGCTGGGCTTATCTTCCCCACGTTACACTGGGCGACCCGTAGTACCCGTGGGGAAGCCGGCCTGAGCCTACTGCTCTGAGTCGAGGTCGAGGTGGGTGTAGGCATTAATAACGTTGTAGTCAGGTTTCTGTGTTACCCTCTGGCTTCTGCTGCTGCTTGGAAGCGGGCGGATAGGGCGGTTAGTAAGGGGGAGGGCTTCAGAGTCTTCAGCCTCATCCTCATCCATACTGCTGCTGCTTCCAGTTATGCTAGCAGTATCTGCAACAACAATTGAGTCTTGTGTAGGTGTGAGGGGTCGAGGGCGCTTAGATGTAGCGCCTGGCCTGGCCTCTGCTTGCTGTGTGCTGCCCAGGGAGCAGGTCTGGCTAGCTAGGAGGTCATCTGAGGCCTTGCCTCCAACCTTCCGGATCCCTCGCAGTTCCTTATAGGTGGGTATGACAAGTTTTCCGTTAACTAGTAGCGGTCTGGCTGGGCAGTTAGTGTGGCTTGCTGGGAAGGGCCCATAGCAGTTAGCACACTTGGGCCTGGCTAGGCATGGCCCAGCCTCATGAGTACCTAACGGCTTGCTGCAGTTCTCGCAGAGAGCTTGCCTGGTACAAAAGCGGTCTGAGTGAAAGCCTTGGCAGCCAGGGGAGTGTCGTTTGGGGGTACGCTTCCTTGGGGGAAGCAGACGGGCTGGGCCTGACTGGCCGAATAGGCGGAAGCCTTCCTTGACCTCTTGAGGGAGGGCGATGATGAGGCTTTGCGTAGCTGTAGCCAGGTTAGGGCTATCTCGGGTTGGGCGCCAGGAGAGGAGTCTTTGCTTTGTCCTTAGAAGGACCTCCTCCTCTATTTCAGATTCAATACCCACCTTACTTCCATCCAGGCTTGTGAAGTACAGGGGGCAAAAAGGGATGGAATACTGGTACCATCTAGTAGGCACTTCTACCTTCTCAGCTGTGAGACAGTTCTTAATCTCAGGGGCCCTCTGCAGGAGTAGGGCTTGAATCTCCTTGTTCTGGGGTCTCAGTGAGAAGCCAGTAGCAGTATGGCGAACCTCAACTAGGTCTTGTGGTTGTAGGTTAAGCTCTTTTGTGACTACCATTTTTACTGAATGAGGGGCCAGAGATCTAGACGTAGGGATATGTTCTGCAGGGAGCCGAACCAGTAGGCGGAGATCCTGGGTCTGTTTTGGCTTGTTTGCGTAGTTGGTGGGCTGCCGGCCTGTTGTTCGGCTCGGCCGGGGGCCGGGGCCGGGGCCGGAGAGGGGTCCACCTGCAGTGGAGCCTCCGACGGCCTGGGCGTACGTTTTTCCGGGCCCGGGGGTAGGGGTGGGTCCAGAGATTTCTGCGGTTGCAAATCTGGTAAAGGAGTCGATAAGGTCCTGGGCTGTAGCCTTCAGGCGTGCTGGAGCCGTCCCAATGAGGGCATCTAGGCCTTTTGCGAGGAGGTTCAGGGCCTCATCTCGGAGGGCCCGGCCTTCCCGGGCTTGCTGAAGGGCGGCAGTGGCCGGTTGTGGCCCTCTTCCCAGGGGCCAGATAGGGGGGGGCGTGAGGCCCCTCGGACGTGGGGGTAGGGAGGTAGGGGGGGGAGGGGTCTTCGGCAGGTTATGTATAGAGGATATGAGGCCGTTGGGGCCCTGCGAGGGGCCCGCGGCTGGCTGTGAGGCCATCGCGGGCGAGGGTTCTGGTCGTGGGGCTGGGTTTGGTGGTGTTAGTGTTAGGGTGGCGGGCCCAGCGCAGCACTAACAGTGGGTGCTGGTGGGGTGGTATGTAGGAGGGAAGTGCGTCTCGTATCTGAGAGATGAAAAAGAAAATCCTTCCGACTCAAATGAGACCAGGTCTAAACAGGTATGATGTGAAAACCGTCCCGCTATGATGCATCTATGAAAGTTCGTCATGAGTAATTCGTTCACACATATCCTATGTACATGTGCGCAGCTTCTTTGACTGCGCCTTAGTTCTATGTTGATTTTTATATCGGCGATGATGAAGCGACCCGAGACATGGTACAGTCGGATCATCGACCCAAACTTTGTGTACTTTCAATGTCTAATTACAGCCGCCGATGAGTTGTTTGAGCTATACTTCGACTCCAGACTTTTGCGATCGGGTCGATGAGCTCGGAGCAACGTCCTCGAGATCTTGCTCTTCAATTGTTGGCAACGTCATGATATCGAATCCAGTCATTTCGGACGCTCTCATTGGTGTTTTGACTGTTGACTTGTAATTATAACCGTTGGACTTATCGGAGTACCCAGCTCTGCGGCTGGATCGGAAGTAGGGTCTGAGAGACGGTAGGCTTGCAACGAGTAAACCGATATTGACATCCAATTCGCTCCACAGTTCTGCGAGGAAATGATGTGAGCAGGTGGCTAACATGAAACCATCTATGAAGGGCTGGTGACATACCAACTAGGCCGAAAGGTAAGTAGTCCACAGAAGCTGTTTGGATAGTGATGAACCTCACTAAGGAGAAGGTCATGTTGATGATGCCGAGCCCGAACGTGCAATAAACGCCTATCTTGAGCGCTTTTCTGATCTTCAGGTCGGGAATGATCAGCCACGGGATTGAGAAGACTGCCCCAAGGTTCACGTTAGCGCACAGGCCGAGAAAACGTTTAATTAATAGAGCTTACCGAGAATGTCCCCGAAGAAGTGTAATGCCCATCCGACTTGGAACACGATTGCCGGAGAAGAAGCCGAGCACATCACATTTTCTGTTCCTACTACCCTATCCTCAACAGCCCTTAGGACAAAAGTCAGCATTGCCGAACTGAGCAGATGTGGAAGGACAAGTGACTCACCAGTTCTTGCTGAGAGGTAAGCAGATTGTGAAAAGCAACAACATGCTAGTCAAGTATGCCAGCCCTGTGTAGACAATGACAACCCACAGCAACATCCTGCGCCAATACATGAAGACAGGGAAAAGTTGGACGTAGACGGCAAGGAGCGCCCCCTTGCATAAGTAAAATGTCGTGAAGAACGGTATGCTGCTCGCCCAAAATAACTAACAAACAGCCATTAGTGTTGATCACAAACCCAAGTCATGATTGAGTCACTTGGGGTAGAGGCTTCTTACCCTCATAACTTTGATCACATCCTCATCACTGCCGTCATAACCATCTAGGGTGATTTTGATGTTTTGCTTCAAAGCCCCCATGACCGTAAACTGGATATCGAATGAGGCCGTGGCTACCGCGGAGCACCAGGCAAGGCATAGAAAGTAATCGCTCGGCATAAGCTTCCTCCCTTGTATGTTGATCCGGAGATGAAGGGACGCAGCAATGACTGCCCCCGCGGTGAGAATGGTCACCCATCCTGTGGTCTATTCGTGTGCCATAATTGTCAGCCAGGTATTTCCTCAGTGGGTTTTCGGTCTCTTCGAGGATTCGGGGTAGGGATTTGACATACTATAATCGTTACCGCCTTCGGGGTCGGGAAGTGAGCCATCATCCATCGTCATATCTTCACATCACGTTTTACCAGAGCGTCCCTTGATCAGAGATCGGGTGCCTGTAATTATAAAAGGAAGCATTGAGCGGGAAGCTGAGTCCTGCAGGTGACTAGTGCAAGACATACTGACTCCTAGCGCCGCATTAACATTCTGCTAGGCACGCTTTCGTAACGTGAGTTGCTGCTAAAACTACGTACGATGCCGGATCCATCATCCGGATTCGGATGTGGCACGCCCAACTTCATCCTTATCGTGCGCATCGGATTTCCGCGACGAGCGCTTTCGTGAAAGGGGTTACTTTGACAGATGAACGTGCCTGAAAAATCGCAAGACAATCTGGAGATGAATCGCTGAAACGTATAACTTTCATATCGGCTACAAACTTGTTAATTGAAATATTCCCGAGCACGTTTGTCATCTGCCAGGGGTTCTGTATGAAAGGCGACGAGAAATCTCGAGTTGGATGTCTCGGAGGCCATCGGCACGCTGTTTCCCCTTCAACTCAGGGCCATGTCTCAGATGGTTCTGATCACGACACACATTCAATTTGGCAGTACGAGCTGACATCCTTTGGTTATCCCCTGCCGCCGAAAGCATACAATCTGCCCTTCGTCATGTTCTACCCGTCGAATGCTGCATCGTCAGCCGGCCATGAGACCCGGGAGGCCAATTCAACGGCCAAAGGATTAAACAAATTGGACCTTATCCTCGAATGTCTAAAGTCACGAGCCGTTCTAAAGCACAACGAGGCAGTTACGCTTACTGGTGGTGAGCCAAAGTCCGTGGCCTATGCGGTCGCTCTCCCCGTCTCGTGCGTAATCGCGTTGCCTTTTCCGCGCCGATCTGGCCAGCCAGTTGCGCGGCACTGGCACCGTCTTATGTGATCGTCAGCCACATCGGTCTGTGGTAGGAGCCGCCATTCCCGGTAATGTATTTGCGATGAACATGAGCACACTAGGCCCTCTGGGGCCCTGCATCGGCCTGGCTCGGTTGAAGCCAGGGGCGAGCGCTAGACCCGGGGAGCACGTGGGATACGTCGCTGAAGTTGGTCTGTCGCCCTTTTTGCAACGGGAACTAAGTTTTCGGCAAGATTCAAGGGACTCCAAAGGTCCACAAAAGCGATCTAGAATTACAGGGTCGCGAGTTTTACGAAAAGTACGGACGTAGTGAGACCTTTCGCGCCATGGACAGCCAAGACTCGCTGACATACCAAACGATTCGAGCCAAGCATCTACCATGGAATAAATTTCGAACATAAAGTCATGCACATTGATGCCAAGTGCGTTATGAAAAAGCCGCAAGGTGGCAATTCGCTAGTTAATCAATTGGCCTTTTGAACAAGCTGACAGGCCAAATACCAAAAAGACTTCAGAGACGTTTAACTAGTACTTCACGTTGCGGAACGGAAATAAGATCCCTCTCCATCATATTACCTTTTAATAATTGTCACAGCTACAAACACGCCTGGAAAAGACTTCATCTCGCCGCTTTATGCTCGGCCGGCGCCCTCTTCCGGACCGGGCCCGAGTCGGCCCCACTCACACCAAAGGTTACGAAAGCGGGCGGAACGGACTCGGTCGACGCGAGTGGCTTGGAAGCGTGGCGGGGCTAGGCAACCCAAATCACTCTCATCTCACTTGTGCTCACACCCTGACGCCCAAGGTAACCCGCGCATGCCGCGGAAGCCAGTGGCTTTGTCCCCCGATGAAAACGTTTGCCCTTACCCGAGTCTACCTCTTTGCGATCTTGACGGTCAGCCAATCACCAGAAGTAAACATGCAACCGCTCATAGCGCATCCGCCTTCAGGGGCCAAGACTTGAATCTTCGGCGAGACTCGCCGTCGGACCGGCGAAGGCATGCCTTTGAGACGCACCGAAAGTGATCGGCCTGCCCAACGACTGGCATCAAGCCGAAGATCGTATACGGTATGCACCATCTTCGCTACAAATCATGAGATCAGTACCAATGAAAGAGCCTGCTCTGGTCACAAAAATGGTCCAAAAATTCCCTAGCTGGTCAAGACCAACTAGGAGTGGTCAGTGGTGAAAGGGCCACCATCAGCAAAAACACAATCTCAGCCGAAGCTTCAGTGATCTGTGTACACTCCTGCACTGGGATGGGGAAAAGAAGAAGAGATAGGACTGGAATTTAGAGGGGAGGACAGGTATTTATACCCGTTTCGAGTTGCAAATTGACAAGTTAGGCAGCAGGAATATTTGGCCTCAGTGTGGTTGCCTCCCAGGAGCCTGAACTTTCCCGACAGAATGTGAAGTTAATCCCACCAAGGTGCCTTCTGTGGAGTTCTACCAATATCTCTGACTCAAGGTAGAGGCCAAATTGTTCAAAGCTTCTCCTGTACGGTCTGCCTGATGACTTCGTCAATAGCTTTGGCAGCACGACGCACATTATCCTCACTCAAACCGGCCACATTGATGCGCCCAGAACCCGGAAGGTGTACGTGGCATTTGGTAACCAACGTCTTGCATTGAGCTGGCGATAGCGCTAGGCATCTAGCAGTCCTCGTTAGTTGATCGTGTGTTTGGCCGAGTCGGTGCCACTTACGAAAATAATCCCTTTTCCTGGGTAAGATGCGACCAATCGCCTGGTGTCTGGCTGCGATGAGATTGGATTCTATAAAATTGGACTTCTTTGATTCACTCACTTTCAGGACGTTTCTCAGTTCACTATATAGTGCTTGCCGATTTCGCTTCAATCTCTCTCTCATACCCTCAAGTTCCAGGGTCCTGACACGTCAGTAAGTTTCGCCTTGAGTGATTAGCCGAGCGTTGCTCACCAAGCATTTCGTAACTCGCGGTTGCTCAACACAATCTTTACCAGGCGACTGCCGTAGGCTGGAGAAGAAGAATATGTGTACCGAATCAAACTTCGAAGACGATCCTTGACGTTCGCAGCCACCTCGGTGGAATCTGCCACTACGTGAAGAGCTCCGCATCGCTCTCCATAAAGCGCAAAGTTCTTTGAGAATGACTGACAAACGAGCATCTCCAAGCCAGCTTCGACAAAGATTCGTACACCAGCCGCATCCTCGTCAAACCCATCGCCAAGTCCCTGGTATGCGGTGTCGAAGAAAGGCAGCTGACCATGAGACTTCATCTCAGTGGCCAACTCCTGCCATTGTTCGACACTAAGATCGACGCCAGAGGGGTTGTGGCAACAGCCCTGCAGAATAAATATGCTGCCTTGAGGCGCCGTCCGCACTGCTTCCAAAAGAGCGTCGAAGTTCACCGCGTGTTTGGATGAGTCAAGATACGGATAGCTCACAGTCTCCATGTCAACATTGTGAAATATGTCAAAATGGTTTCCCCAAGTCGGCGTGCTGACGTATACCTTTTTGTTTGGAGACATGGCTTTCGAAATCAGCAGCGCGCCAAGGGCATTCGCACCAGTACCTGAGATGGTTTGGACGGATGAAATCTACCGGGCTATTAGCGACTCCACTTCCCAGAAGTATGCCTTACTGCGAAGGGGCCTCGCCGAAATGAAATACCTTGCCAGAAGCTAGTGCTTCACATTTGTCTCCGAACATCACCGAAGCAGCAAATTTGAGAAATTCAGGGTCGCCCATTGTCGGCCCATACTAAAAGGTTCTTAGACATGATAGTCGCTCAGAATGTTACAGGACACATACATCATGTCCCAGATTCTGTCCGTCAAGCTCTTTCTTGGCCTAGCCCCCAGCTCGTCAGCCTTTTGTCCCTTTTTGCCACTGCAAGCAATCTAGGAAGTGATTTGACAACCTACCAATTTCACAACCTCCAGCTCTTGATACAAGCCAGACTCATTTCTGTATATTCCTACTCCTAGATCAACTTTCTCTGAGCTGTGATCGTTGTCCGAGTCCCTTTTGAGATCGAACATGGGGTCCGGAGGACCGGGTTTGATGTGCTCGAACATGTAGCAGAAGCGATTCGTTCGTCTCGAGGAGTAAGATTGTTGTGTGAACGATGACGAAGACCCATCAACTCTCCAAAACTGTCTTCAAATTATTACTCAAAGGTGGTGTGATAAGGTTCTCTTTCAATGAGACCGGCGGGCGGTAACCGTGGCCGAGATAACAATGTGCCAACATCCCGGCGCCCCACACCCAACTTACACGGGCTCGGCAAGGGCTGCCGAAACGTGCAGGACGGCGGGAACGGCTGCCGAGAGTAGTGAACGTAAGCTGACGTTTCCATCTACCCCTCAAAATGGCAGTACGAGGATTGGTTATTTATGCAATGACGGCGATCAAGTTATTGGAACACAGGGTATCGATCGGTTGTGGTTGAGTCGTAATCAAATTCTTCTCATTTCGCCATGGCGTCCCTCTTCACCAACAGCTTGACCCGTCTCAGCGGAGCCGCCAAGCTATGCACGGTCAGTCGATATTTACGTGGGAGCATTTCGGCGGCTAACGTTTTATACTAGGCGATGGGAATCAGGCTGGTGACCAATACCCAAGTCGTCCATTTAGCGGCAAACGGAGGCTTTGATGCTCTCTTCATTGACTTGGAGCACTCAACACTTTCCATCCAGGATGCAAGCCAGCACTGTATAGTTGGCTTACAACTGGGCATGACACCCTTTGTCAGAGTCCCTTACCAATGTGGGAATGGTTTCATTCAGAAAGTCTTGGATGGCGGAGCGATGGGTGTTATCTTTCCTCATGTTCATGGTCGAGGTAAGACTGCGTCGAATGATGCCCAGCTTCAGCGAAGATTCTCACCATCCATACTAGACGATGCCAAGGCGGCGGTCTCGATATGCAAGTATCCGCCTCTAGGCAAGAGGTCCATCACTGGACAGCTCCCGCTCTTCTCTCTCAAGGCAACGCCCCAAGACACCATTATTTCCGAAACAAATAGAAACGGGTCTAGCGTCTTCTTGATGATTGAAACAAAGGAGAGCATAGATAACATTGAAGATATCGCATCAGTTGACGGCGCGGATGTGCTTCTGGTTGGGTCTAATGACCTGGCAATAGAGCTAGGAGCGCCAGGACAATTTAGGAGTAAGGAATTTCGGGCGGCTATGGAGACAATCAGTCAAGCTTGCAACAAGCACGGGAAGATCATGGGTTTAGCCGGCATATACGATGATCACGAGCTTCATGACTGGGCAATCAACCAACTTGGTGTACGGTTCCTGCTTGGGGGCCAGGACTCGGCTATCCTGGCGAGAGGAGCAAAAGAGACCATGGCAGCAATTTTGAAGGTGCCTAAATGAGGTCTGGAATTGGGAATGCAGTTTGATGAAAGCGACATTGAATTTCGAATCGGCATGGGATTTTCTTGTTATTCGTGAATAAATACATGATGTATGCCGTATCCCTTCTACCTATTCAATAGCTAAGACGTCCGTCTGATTTTGCCTATGACGGCTAGCCCATCGGATCGCCGGTCGCAGTAAGACAGGGATTACATCATCGACTCCAACTCGTTCGCAAGATACTTTTACTCCCTCCCCCAGTCAACAATTCGCGGATGATAATTTCTTCAATCAATAATACTTAACTGCTGTATCAAAGGTGTACCGACTGGGTCATCATGTCGTCTATCATTCTTAACGTTCCACGCATCGTTCTTACAATCGAGTATTTCATCGGCGGCTGGCCCAGGATTAGCTCTTGGCCTTTCAAATCCCTCCACGAGAGAATCTACCGAAAATCTCAGATCACAGCGCCGCATCTTCATCCGGTGTATCCCTTTACGGATCCTCGTACCACCAAGCTACACATGCAATACATCGGTGTGTTGATGGTCATGGAGGGGTTCTTGTTGGCTTTCTCATGGACACGAGCGTCTGTGGTCACTCTCTTCCTCGGCTGTTTCCTGACAAGTTCAGGGTATTGGAGCCAGATGAGGGCGGGAATGCCTTACTGGCTTCCAGTTACAAACTTCATACTGGCATGGGTAGTCTGGTTCATCGAATGAGACATTCAAGTGGCAACTAAGGCGGGGCGAAACCCAATATTTGACACACTCAAATTGAAGCTGCGTTTTTCATTGACGGTTACCTAACGGACATTCAGCCAATAACATGCAATTATTTCATGCTTCTGAGGACAGGCTCAGATGATGCCAAAACCTGAAGAGGGTATTCTTCATCCTAATCATTGGTGTGAACGCCAGTGCATTAGGGGCTACTATTGAAATGTCCGGCTGCGATAGGTTTCTGTCCATAAACTGACCATCTTACACTTTGATTAGTAGAGCAGTAGTTATCCATGCCTTCAAGTACTCACATCGAGAAGTACGCATGGACATTTGGGTCCGCAAACTCTGCCCGGCATCTTTCCATTAGTAGATCTACCTCTTCCTTCTGCCAGCCATGAGCCCGAGTCAGATTTGCGAGGCACACCCCTTCCCATCCTGTGGCCAGGTTTCTGCTCATCCACCAAGCAAGCTCTTTGAATCTTGGTTCTCTTGGCCATGGATTTGTCGGCCACTTAAATTGGAGGAGCTCAACATTCACGAAGCCTGCATTGATGAGTATGGTCTTGAGGCCACTCATATACCTAAAAGGCCGGCCAAAAGACTCTGCTGCTGACTCCAACAGTCTCACGGACCTAACAATAGCTGACTCATCACGCAGACTACCATCGTCTGAGATAGGCGCTATATCACACTCGTTGAGCTCTAACCACCCTCCAGGATTGAGATTGCTACCAGGTAAAGTCAGCTTTTCCTCCATGCCTGTTTGTGCCGAATAGACGATTGAGAAAGACTCACTCATAAGCTTGTGCAACAAATTCATCCCAGTCCCCAATATTTGAGTTCATCATGCGACTATGGATGTAATCGAAGGGCTTTGACCATGTCCAACCCTCTTCAATATCGTCAATCTCGAACATGACATTTGCAGGGATACTTGAAACTGTGATGAGTACAGGTGCTCGACCTTCTGCAGTACACAGTGTACTCACAATTCCGGCTGAATTGGAGAAAGGTCCACTCCGATGATCTGAGAGCTCGGCTTTTCAACAACAAAATCCACAGAATAAGAGCAATGTCAGGTACATACCTCTGCCTCTGGGTGCTCATCTGCAAGCTCGATGGCCCAGAGTCCGGTTCCGCAGCCCAGATCGAGAACTCGGCCAACCTTAGAGCCTTCATGAAGCGAAGGTGCATTAGCTAGTCTGCCATTGAAAGTCAACCTGAAGAGGTGGTGTTGAAGATCTGTGTCGTCGATTAGACAGCATTCATTGATCTTGCTCGTTCTGGAACTGGCAACCTAGACGTTCGGTTTCGGTTTCATCGTTGGGAAGGGTGTATTCTCATTTTCACGTCAGTGTCTCTTCATCACAACAGAACGCAACGACTTACTTCCGTCTTTGTACTTGTGGTATGTTCTCCCATTTTCAAAGCGGTGATCGAAGATTGAGCTGTTCAAGCTCCTGGTAGAGTTTGCTGCTCTCACAATCTCTACATCCGCTGCTTCGTCCTCGAAACCCTACTTGGATTTAGCCTAGACCTCGAGATCCACCAAAGTTGTCAAGCTACCTCGTCCGCCACCAGAATGATGTGGCGATCGGCGGCATTGGCGAATTGGGCACCATCTGAGTTCATTTTGACAGAGTAGATAGCCCCTTGAAAGTATGCCACTGCGTGGGAATCATTCATGAATTCGCGCGCACAAGTCGACACTGTTGCGAGGACGCTCAGCAGGAAGAGATCGAGAGGGTTTATGTGGTGGAAGTGAACACCAAATCCCGCATCTGGGCCAACGTTGTCTGTCTGTCCTAGGTACCACTTTTCCCAGGACTTGTTCCAAAGATAGAAGACCAGTCCTGTGTTTAAATGTTCTTTTGCGGTGTGGCTAGTCACGTCGTAAGGCTACTTCGCGTGCTGAAATCAGCAGGGATTAGCAGTTTTCTTCCTTCTGTCTATTAGTTGGTCCGGCGTTTGCTGGTTTGTTGGTGCTGGGCCGTTGGTCGCAGATGTGATAGCCAATAAGCATGCCCGAATATGTGCCAAAAGCCCAGTTGGCCGCATGAGTAATGGGTCATTGCCACCACATATGTGGCCACTTTGCTGTTGTGTTGGTTGCGGCTGGTGAACGGGTGATATCTCTTTGCTCGCCTACCCTTGTTACTGCACGAAACCATGGCTCCATTTGGACGTGATTATTGGCGCCAATACTGCCGTCTGTGAACCCCATGTCATGTTCGCGAATAGCACAAGCCCCAGCCACAATGAAATGAGCCACCAGTCGCGTAGATGATAGCCAAACTCGCACTTCTGAACATTCCAGGCGACGGAACTCTTAAGATTCAGCGGGCATTACTTCTGCGAAGGTGTAGCGCTTCATAAATACCCCGAGAAGAAAGCAAGTGACCTGTCATCCATGTTCAGTTGCATATGATTAAATACTAAAGTGCTTTCATTGCATTGGTGATCTGGCATGGGAATGGTTGGATGCAGCACAGCGAAAATGGTATTTCCGGGTTTATCACAAGACAGCAGTCACAGTTCATGACATTCGTTGATAGAGCTGATCATCAAAAGGCGTCAAAGGCGCATGAACATAATGATCGATGTATACAGGGCTGGATCGAAGCACAATGCAGGAGATTTCTGTGGCGATTTTATGTCCTTGCTTCCGGCCTTTTTACCAAGAATAGAAGCATGATCATGTCCAGGAGGAACCATCAATTGTTATCTTGACCTAATTAGACCCGAGTGGAAATTGCATTCCTTTCGTGGCCAGATCTAGAAATCAGGTGCTAAAACCCGTATTCGGACCACCTGTCATTGACCTTATCCTGGATTTCTTGCGAATAAGAGCCTTTGAAGGACCCATGCTTCCAACTCAGTTCTGAATCTGTGAATTCAGCGGGAAACATACAACAACGCACGACCTTAACATGGTTCCTTCTCTCTTTGATACCATGGCTTACATATGGGATGAGAGGGATGTTACCGTACGCGTCGAAAAAGAACTCGTTGATCTCGGGTTGGCATCTAGTTGCCTCAGCCCAAATAAGCTCATTGAGATTGGTGGGGTCAATGTCTTCTCCAACAAGGTAGATCTTAGGAATGTAGAAACCAGGTTTAGTTGAAAAGACAGTGTGGCCAACCTTCTCACAGAAATCTTTCATGTTGGTCTGAAGCGCGCGCAACTTGGACCTGTTGACCTGGAGGACAAACCAGAGGCAGTGAGACTCAAAAGGACTCCATGCAAAGGGTTAGTAGGAGCAATGTTGCAACTCGTACTTCCTTTCTCAAATGAGAATCCTCAGATGAGGAAGGAAGGTTTCTTGTTCATCTCAGCTGCATCTACATGTCCTTTTATCTTCGACCCTGATATCCTATCCCTTGATATCCTATCCCTTGATATCCTATCCCTTGATATCCTATCCCTTGATATCCTATCCCTTGATATCCTATCCCTTGATATCCTATCCCTTGATATCCTATCCCTTGATATCCTATCCCTTGATATCCTATCCCTTGATGTCTTACTCCAGTGCCGAACATAGCCGAGAGCATCCCATGTGACAGGCCTAGCCTGTTACATCACTTCCCCCCTTTCTCAGCCGCTAGAACCATCGTCAGAGTCATCCCAGTCAAACTCAGATGGTCCAGTTGGTCCTGCTGTCAACCTTCTAGCGGCTTTGACCTGTACTGGGGAAGGCGACCGGCTTTGCGTTGGTTGAAATCTGCATTGCTGTACCCAGTGCCTTGAGGAGCCGCATCGTACACATTTTCCTTGTTGTCTCCATTTGCGTCGTTGTTCTGGGTTAACTGATGGTGCAACCTTTGTAACTTTCATAGTCTGTTCCCATTCCATTCGTTGTCCTTGTTCTTGGTGATATCCATTCCTTGTATCATACTGACCTTCTAGGGCTAAGAGAACCCTGATAAAGTCGTCATACTTTGTCGGCAGGGTAAGCTGCGTATTCAGCTTCTGTTTTACCTCCTTGTTTAGCCCTCCCGTCAGAGCTGTGATCTTAGCATCATCAGGCCAAGAATCAGCGTTGGCTTCATAGAGTGTTCGTTCGAACGTTGCGAGGTATCTTGACAGACTCGACTGTCGCTGCTCGAGGTCTCTAAGCCGTTGCCCAGCCTTCTTTGCCTTGTTGGGATCGTCGAAAATTCTTTCAAGATGCTGTATCAATCCAGCCACATCCCACACATTGTTTCTCTCTGCATTGCGTACGAACGGCAGTACCATAGCCTGGACGTTCGAGTCGAGCGAGCTGTAAACGTAGTACAGCTGCGAGTCGTCGTTCCCAATTGCTAGGCCGTCCACCTTGAGCTTTGCCTTCATTGCCAATATCCATGTGTCCCAGTCGCTACTTCGGCCGTTGAACTTCGCACATGTTGGAAGTACTTGTCGTGGTCGAGCGGTCCGTTCAGCCTTCAAGGCATCAATTTGCTGCTGAAGAGATTCGATCATGTTGACTAGTCGTGCTTCTCGTTCATTAGGCGTCGCGCCCCATTGAGTTCCTTGTGTGTCCATTGCTTTGTATATCGTTGTTTGTTGTATCCTTGTGACGTTGTACCCTCGACCACAACCTTGACGTTGGAAAAGGGGATCTGAGGATTATGCAAAGGGTTAGTAGGAGCAATGTTGCAACTCGTACTTCCTTTCTCAAATGAGAATCCTCAGATGAGGAAGGAAGGTTTCTTGTTCATCTCAGCTGCATCTACATGTCCTTTTATCTTCGACCCTGATATCCTATCCCTTGATATCCTATCCCTTGATATCCTATCCCTTGATATCCTATCCCTTGATATCCTATCCCTTGATATCCTATCCCTTGATATCCTATCCCTTGATGTCTTACTCCAGTGCCGAACATAGCCGAGAGCATCCCATGTGACAGGCCTAGCCTGTTACACTCCACACCATTTCAATTGGCAGCTCGGCGGCTTCGCAAATATTGAGAACCTCAGCCGCCTGGGTAAGAGCCCAGACTGTCTCGCTCTCCTCAGTCGCCCTCCCCGCGACACAAATGGGGAGAATAGGATCATCTCGGTAAGTGATGGCATCGATGTTGAATACTGGACAAGGCTTCCCTGATCCAGGGAACACGTGCCCATGGTACTCGACAAAAGGTCCTTCGTCAGCGGTCTCAGTCCTTGAAACGACGCCTTCGAGAACGATCTCCGCATCGCGAGGAACCCAGATGTTATTGGTCTCGGACTTGACGACATCCACAGGCTGACCAAGGAGAGCCCCTACGAAGCCACTCTCATTCACACCCTTAGGGATAGGCATTCCGCCGACCATGATGGCAGCAGGTGGTACACCAAAGCAAAGAGAAAAGGGCATGTCTTCGCCTCTGTCTTGCCACATTTTTCGAATGACACCGATATCTTGCGCCGACATGGTGGGGCCGGCCAGAGACCGTTTGCCATTAACCATGCCGCGGGTGATTGACCAGTTGACCCACGAACCATCGGGACTCTGAACGATATACATGCCGAATGTTTGCAAGTATTTACCGCCATCGTCTTCGTGGAAGAGGGGAACAGGAAGTTTTTCCAGGTCGATTTCATCTCCGAAGATCTTGTGCTCTTTGACCGGACCAGTCTCGAACTTCCTTGGAGTGATCGGTTGACGCTTCTTTGCGCGTTTGATGGCGTAGATGATGTCCCGGCCGCTGGATTCGGACGGAAGTCCCAACGACTTTGCTATGCGAATGAACCTCTTTCCCGGCAAACTGCTGGCACCCACAGGTGCTCCCAAGACCCGAAAGAGACCGTTCTGCTGGCGTCCTTTGATATTTTCGAAAAGAGGCGCTTTGTCTTCAGTTTCGTAGACCTTCCGTACGATAGCTGCTAGCTCAAGACGAGGGTCGACTTCTTTGAAGATAGACAACAGATCGCCCTCCTCAGCCAGCTCCTTGACGTACTGGCGGAAGCTGGCAGCAGAAAGGCCGCCGTATTGTGAAGGATGGGATGATAGTGCCATGATGATATGGTGTCTTCAACTCAGGGCAATTGAGACAAGGTGATAAGGGCAAAGAATTTGGACCGATTGATGGCTTGAGTCGCTGTTCAAGTTTTGAGCTCTCTGGCTCAGGAGATTATGCCGGCCAGATACCTAGACTCAGCTTGCTTTTAGCTCAAGGCGTTGTCTTTTGTAGCTAATGTTGTGACATGACCCAGCGCCGAGGTCCGTCGGGGGTTCCGTGGTGGTGAGGGGTCATCTTGCTTGGTTTAGAGTCGGACCAGGCCTAAACATCGCTACTTCACAGGCGCCCCTCATCATTTCGACCAAAGAGGGTTTTATGGGTCGGGCTCACAGGTGTCATGACCGTGAAATTTTGTTTTGGGCCGTAAAGAGCCTCGGGCGTCGTGAGCGAATTTCTTGATCTTAAGATCTTGATGCAGTGATGTGTCAGGAAACGGGCCGCATCTGGGTCTTCGAAATGGCCTCCCATGGGGGTTTCCGGAATTATCGGTATGTTTCTTACAAATCGCGCTTTCGTGACGCGGCGAGGCTGTTTTAAAGACTCGGGACAGCTCCCGTAGTTCAAGTCGGATGCGCAGCCGAAGTGTCGTGGTCCAGACCCAGAGCCTCTATGGGGAATTCGCTGGTCAAGTTACGTTATGGGCATACCAAAGGAGGAAAGCCTCAAACGTTCCTTGATTTATATCCGCGAATATTTCCCAAAATCCCCCACTAAAGAAACTAAAAGTTGACTTCACACACAATCTCCTTATTGCCAGAAATATTTCCGGATCCTGGCGGGGCGAGCTTCGGCTTTAGTGCCTTGCTATTACGTCCAAGGTCCCTCTTTGCTTGGGGCAGACCCATGTTTTGAGCCTCACCGTTGATGAGCCCTCGTGACTTTGAGACTTGCGTCTATTAGATCGAGCGAGGTATGCCACGATGGGTCATATACGTCACATTCCGGTTACTGTGCTTTCGGGATATCCTCATCTTGTTGAAGTATCTTGTCCTGAGCCATCCGACTCTTGTTTGACCGTTAGACATTGACGCTTCCTCTTGAAATTCCAGACAAATTCATAAAACGCAAACTGCTCAAGAAAAGCCACCACTCTCTACCCAACGGCCTTTTTGCTTCGAAATAGACCTCCTTAGACGGCAAAAATGACTGAAGAAAGCAGTCGAAACAACGCAGCTCCGCCTCAACCCAGGCGCAAAAGAATGATTGTTGCCCTCACCGGTGCTACTGGCTCCATCCTCGGCATCAAAACCTTGATCGCATTGCGCCGCCTCAACATCGAGACGCACCTCATTATCAGCAAGTGGGCAGACAGCACCCTCAAGTACGAAACGAGCTACACCGCCACCAATATTCGTGCTCTAGCGGACCACGTTTACAACAACCACGACATGGCCGCCCCAATTGCAAGCGGGTCCTATCGCGTTGACGGCATGATCGTCGTGCCATGTAGCATGAAGACGCTCGCAGCGATTAACTCGGGTCTATGCGATACGCTCATTGCGCGAGCTGCGGATGTTATCATCAAAGAACGCCGGAAGCTAGTCCTTGCGGCTCGCGAATGTCCCCTGAGCGGCATACACCTTCAGAACATGCTCTCTCTCACCCAAAACGGCGTCATCGTATTTCCTCCAGTCCCGGCCTTCTACCATAGACCGGCAACAATAGACGAAGTTGTGGATCACAGTGTGGGACGGATGTTGGACTTGTTCGACTTTGACACCCAGGACTTTGATCGATGGGATGGATTTCAAAAGGACTAATCAACCGATAACGTGTGATATCTTTCCAAATAATGTTGCATTAAATACACTCCAGCACCGAGTCCACCGTTTTGAGAATAATGTCGAACGGCCACATAGGAATGTCGAGGAGAACCTGCCGAGAACTGGTTTACGTGAGTCGCATGCGATGAAAACATATTTCGGTGTCCCCAAACCACCCCTTGGTATCGATGAATGCAATCGCCTCGTTCATAGTCCCATGGCTCACTGGCTTTCGGTGACGCATTCATATCTACCCAAGCAGACCGCCGCCAATGGCGTTTAAATGAACGCAGTCGTCCAACCTACTCATGGCGTTATGCTTAAGACACCATCCCACTATCAAAATAATTAGCACATTTATCACGCTGAGTTCGTAGAAAACTTTGTAGATGTGGAATTGGGACGGAGCAGACATACTGCAATTCTTATATCTGTGAAGTTTGACAAGATTCCAGGTCTTTGAGAAGCACCTGTCATCACATTCGTACCAGCATCCCTCCTTGATCTCCTTGGGCCTCTTGGAGTGTCGGTCTGCTTGAGCCAGGGATGCCAGAGCGGCAACGACAACGGAAAAAAGGGCTGCTGGACGCATGGTTGTAGTGCTGACCGAAGACGATTTATTGCTAGCCGCGGAGCTGGAAGCGAGAAAGAAAAAATGGTTTTGAAGTTTTTGGCCGCAAGTAGACCTCGAAATCTTTGAGCAGGCTAGCCATACTTATATCTAAGGTAGTCAGTCCGACGCAAAAGGCAAGAGCCAGTATTGAACCACCTGAAATATAACCGTGGATCTTTGCGCCAACGAGGTGGCCAGAGAAGCCAGCGACAGTTGCAGATGTTTTCCTGTTTGTTGATTTAATTTCAAGTGAAGAAGTTATATATCAATAAAGTAGTGTGAAGGCCCAGCCACCGGCGACGCCTCTCGCAATAATGAAGGCCACCAACGCGAGTACGTACAGGCCACCTGCGAAGATGATCACCCCATAGTATGCACCGCCACACCATTGCAGGATAGCTCCCGCAAATGGCACGCCTACCAACGCGGCGATGCTCGAGATGGAGAATGCAGTTCCACTCCTTTTGCCGTAGTCCTTCGTCTCACACACTCTACCGATGCACACAGGAGTCAAGCTAATAGCAGCGCCCGACCAGAACCCATAAAGAATAGCAAATGCCGTGGTCGCGGCCTCTCCTCCCTGTGCGTTCATCCAAAGAGCGAATATGAAAGTTGAGCATACGAGAGCCGTCACGCACATAACGTTGAAAGGTCCAAAGCGATCAGCGACGTAACCCGGCAGGGCACGCCCCGGTATGGCACCAGCGTTGAGAAGCGCGTTCAGAAGTAACGACTTTTGCAGACCCATACCCTCGTGGATGGCGTAAGAACATATGTAGGTGTAAGGTATGAAAACGGCAAATTCAATCAGGAAAACAGCCAGTGTTGTCAAGGCGAACTTTGCGTCTCGCAGCGCCGTGATGTCTATGGCAGCTCCGGCTTTCTTGTTCGGCGGTAGCCTCTTCTTGAGAAGCAGACAAGCCAACACGGATACTGCGAGACAGATGAATCCGACTGTCCTCAATGCCCAGGCAAATCCCACGCGTGGGACAAGGTAAAGGATAATGAGCGGAAATATAACGCCCCCAACACCTCCGGCGGTGCAAGCAATACCGGTCGCGAGGGCTCGTCGCTCGGAGAACCAGTGGCCTATGGCGGAAATGCTCGGGTTAAAGAGGAGTGAGGCAGACATGCCACCGAGAACGCCAAAGGTAAGAAAGAATTGGTAGAACTCTGGGAAAGGTCAGACATGGACAGGCAGGGTGTTGGATAAAGTTCACCTTTGCATAAACTCATCAGCATGATGGCAGCCACAATACCGATGCATCCCGGTATAACGAGATATCGCACATCATGGGCGTCGAAAATAGGGCCTGGTCACAACACCAAATGAGTCAAACAAGCAAGACTGCCGATTGGGGGGTGTGAACATACCAACCTGAGCACCACAGAAGTACAGGAAAAATGCATAGGTGCTGAATACCCAACCAATCGTTGACTCCGGTAGCCCTTGTAATTCATACTCCGTGACCCAGGCCTGGAGAACAGCCAAAGTGTTGAGAAGCCCCATCGATGGGATCATAGCGCACCATGCACCAGCAACGACCAGCCAGGCATCTTTACCGCCCTCGGGGTATTTCTCAAGTTCTTCCGTGGCAATCATCTCTGCCGGTCGAGGCTTTAGTGTTTTTGAAACCTAGTTGATCTTTCGCACGACTCACCTTGGACGGCCGCCTCCGGATGTGGAGAGCCTGGATAGTTTTCTTCGAACATGCCGGGCAATTTCAGCCTCAATGACCAGCTTCTTCCTCTTGGATTGTGGACAGTGCTGCTGAGAACGAGTTTATCAATGACAACAAGACTTCTATGAACCTGAGGCTCATGTCACTTCAGCGACTAGAGACTTGCATTGTCTTAAGTTCGACCAATCGTACTTCTGAATTTTCGACCGGTTAGCCCACTTTCATGTCGGTTGTGTCCTGAAAGAGGTTGGCGAGCCCTCGGGCGTGTTTGACGGTGCGGATGTGGGGTTGATAGGCGTCGGGAGAACGAAAGCCGGATGGCGTGGTCTCCACCGCGCCGCCGTTGTTTGCAGTGCTTACAAATGGGAGTGTCGGTGTTGGGCGTCGTTGACAGCAGCAGCATTCGCTTTCAGTGCCAGTTATGTGACAAGCCAAGCCAAGATCCAATATTGTAGGTCTCGAGTAGCTGGTTGAATTTTATCCCAGCCGAGGGCCAGGTTGTGATTCGAAAACAACAAGGGGGGTAAGGCTCATTGTCGGTGAAGCTCGGTGAAGCACCAAAGCGCTGATGCTAGTCAGGGCACGGAGAGTTGACCATTATCATTAGGACCTTTTTTTTTTTTAAAAAAAAAAAAAAAAAAAAAAAAAAGGACTGGCCTCACTACCATCGGAAGTGCCCGAGAGTCAATATGGGGCTTATCTCAGGTCGCACGTCACGTCATTCGCGGAGTAATCCGCGAAGGAAACACAAGTGGGGGTTGGGAAACGGTAGTGTTATCTGAACCCCTCACGACATTGCAACCTCAGGGCAGTTCCGGACTTCTTCTGGCCCGATAATGTATCAAGCGATTATCCCATCACTCAATTCAGCTTTCTCATATATCAAAGGAGGCTTATTAAACTGTCACAGGAAGGTCCTCGCGTTTACCATTGAAAAATGACTGCTGTTAGTAACGTGGAAAACGATGGAGTGAAAGTCATCACGATGTCCGAGGCTGAACGTGCCACTGGGTACTATAAACCTCAGACTCTTGAAAAGGCACTCGAAGCGATGTACCAAGATGGTTTTGTGGTGCTTGGTGGAGCGATTGATGTTGACTTCATCGACAAGCTGAATGAGAAGATGTGCGAAGACGCGGAAAGGAAGATCGCCGATCCCACTCAACTGTATAACCATGGGATCAAGTGTACGGTGATGGATTCCTCATCTGACTTTGACCAGACTCTGGTCTTGAAAGTTGACATAAACTGACACCATGATGCTTAGCAAATTTCCTTCAGCGACCCCCAGTCGATGGTTCGGAGTTCCTCAGCAAGCAGCTTTACTTCAACAGCTTCTTGCTTCAGACTGTGAAAGCGTTCGTCTCCCGAGGTATCTCTTTGAGTTTTTCGAGACAGCCGATCTAACTTACACGGTATTTGCAGGTATCTGGGCGGCAGGCCTATCTGGAACTGGCTGACTGCCAACACCGCGTTGTCCGGTACCAAAGGTCTTCGCCAACGAGCGCACAAAGACTCGTATGCTCACCCTCTTTATCCATACTATGTCATCGCGAATGTGCCTCTCGTGGATTTCAGCCCCGAAAATGGATCAACAGAGTTCTGGCTCGGGTCCCATCAAACCACGACGCCATCTGATCAGATCACCTCCAAGGATCCTGTTGCCGACGGGTACAATCGTGGCCGGCCCGGCGAACCTCTACCACCCATCTCAGAAGAGGCCAAAGCAGCACGCATGAAGATCCGCCCACCTATTCAGCCGAGGTGTGTTCGTGGGGACATTATGATAAGGGATTTACGACTTTGGCATGCCGGGATGCCGAACGAAAGCGCCCATCATCGGATCATGTTGGGTCTCGGATACCAAGTAAGCCTTTGAGTCGTTTCATACCCAGGTATCAGTTAAGATAGACGAGCTGACATTCTTCAGAGCCCTTACTTTCCCAACTATGACCAGACCATGCATCTACCTGAGACGCAAAGATCTTTCTTCTTGAACCATCCTAGTGACTTGATAGATGTTCGAGCGCAGTTCTGGAAGCCGGATGAGTTGGACAAGACCAAAGCTGACGAGGATTTTGAACTCCGAGCAGAATACCTCAAGTAGTTTGTGGAAAGCACCTTGACCAGGTCCAAGCGGCCATTCTGATACTCAACTATTGAGTCTTTGAACATGAACACTGCCTTCTATCAAGGTGGAAGCTTCTTCACGGAAGCTTCCATCATCACACATAGAATTCAATAGTAATTGGCAATATATCGAAACAGTTATAGTGCAGATATTGACTTTGCGCCGCAAAAGTATCGCTTGTACGTACTTAGTAGTACTTCATCATGGTACTCAACCCTTCTATCAATTATCACTCCAATGAGAACTATTAATGAATGTATTGTAAATAGTTCCTGCAGTTTGGGCCAAGCTGTCGGCTTTCGAGCGCGCAAAAAGTAAAAATTCATATTCAATCCATAGAAGCCCGGCCCTCGTACCCATTTACCCATTCAAGCTTATTCCGTCAAGCGGTCTGCAGTTCCAGCTCGCAGCTCGCTGCAAGTGAGTCGCGCCTCCAGCATCTTTTTCACATCGTCATTCTATGATCTTCGAAGTAAATGACTCTCAAAAGCCCACGATGAATGTCTTTCCGCCCAAAAATGGCCCGTCGACGGCACCATACATCCAGCACCAATTCCACAGCGAGCCCCCGAAGAAGCGATCATTCGGCATTCATCTCAACAAATTCCTGCAATCTGGGAGTGATCCCGACCGCATACAGCTGGGACCGAGAACGTTAAATGTCCGCTTCTGGCTCACTGTTGCCGCGAGCCTGATCGTCGGCTACTTTGCAGTGGAGGTCCTGTTTTTCTGGATGTTTCGTGTGATTGGAATGCGTTGGAGCGACGTCACATTCTTGGACTTGTCGCTTGTTGCCGTCGCTGTAGCGGGGGCTTTTCTGGTCACATTCCTGGCTCTATCGTCAATCAGAAACCCCGGTGGAAAGCCAGCAAAGGGCCATCATGTCTGTTGATGGCGGAACCGGATCAAGTGTTGGAGGAGCACGATAGGAGAAGCTGGACCGGTCCACCATTCAATAATGATGCTCGGAAGCTATTTGGGGGACTATCTTGCTTGTCTTCGTGTATCAAACTGCAGCTGAGGTGCCAGCAACCAGTCGACATCGTTCACAGCGAATGTCCAGGGATGCTTTCGAAGTTGGGAAGTGCAGTTTGTCTGGGGCAAGGAATACCCATGCCCGGTTGAGGTCTACTCGTAGGGTCCGTAGTGCAGACTTTGCTTCATGGTGATCTATTCCACCTCATACTTTGTTGATACCATCAAGATAGCGCCGGTGAAAGGCAACATATATCAGCCTACCCCATCCAAACTTCTTGGGCAATAAGAGCATAGATGCATTTTCATTGGCGCAGATGATGGAAGACCGCGGACTACCCAAGTCGATGATCGATCTTGTTGTTGTTCTTCTGGGACACCCTTGGCTAATACTTGCGAGACATCTAAATAAATACATAGATCTTGCCAACTTCAGGAATGATCGTATCGTCCCTCGGGAATCCAAGCCATCCACCACGACTTGATTGCTCTGATTCCTTCATCCAGTCGACCGTAAGGTGCCCATCAAAAGACGGAAAGAATCACCTGCTTTCCTAACCTGTGTCTCCTCTCGACATTCTTCATGCAACATATCCTATGAAACGCTAATCTCTTGTGCGCAATAGCATCCATCGGACAGCTCACAACGCGAGACAGACTTCCAAATGGGCCTTGCACGCCTTCAGGCCCTTGAAGAAAGGACTGGTTCATGATTCGATCATCTTAGCAGCGGAAGAAATCAGCACATGGATAATCCCACCATCGTCTCCTATTATTGCTCCGGATGAGAAGCTGCGCATACCCCAAGGACAGAAGCCACGACAGCTTAATCTTGATGTGAGTCTTCGCTTCGAACGCGTTCTTCGTGGAAGCAAACCAAAGCTTTAATGTGTCAGGCAGACACCTCTTTCAACAATTATTGAACAGGAGAGATCCACAGTCAACCCGCTCACTGAACGATCCCAAGGGTAGGATCAACCACTCCGATTTGTGGAATTTTATCTATAAATCTAGTATGATATCTGCGCCTCTTCTTCCCCTCACACGCCCAATGTCATCTGCAGTTATAGTCGTCAGTGTAGCTCGGATTCCTACCCTTTCCAGTGATGCCCCGAATCCTTGCCGTGTCCCCAGGCCTCTGTGTAAAAGGTATCTACTACAAACATTTGCGGTGGCAATGTCTTGCTATTGGCTTCCCCGAATAAGCGCAGTGTCCGAGTGACGCCCAGAGAAGGGATGAAATCCGTCCAGCTTCCGATTTTCGCTGCCTTTGCATGGAATCTAAATGTAAAAATGCATAGAGTGCTCGAATCAACGTACCAAAACGACCGTTTTGACGACTCTCAAGACGCCCGCAATTGTGGTACAACGTCAATATTCTTTTCGCGCAGTTATACAACATCAAGCCGCTCTAGTTTGCATGTTCATGGTGGTCCCGATATCCAAGATCTGAAAATACAAAGGGGGAACGCTGAACGTGAAAACGAGCCATCATGGAGAAGGAATATCCAATATTTTGGATCCCCTTCCCTCGGGTTCCTGAAATGATGGAAGAGTTGAGCGCAGCGGATTTCCAGAGCTGGCTGCTACTCGGCAGAGCTTGCCATAATGCTTTTCTAATCACGGCGAAAGCAAGAAAGTTGGCTTGTATCCTTTCGTCGTCCGTCGGTGATATTCCCAGAATACTCCACCACTTTTGTAGCCTGAGGGTTATGCCTGCTGCCTTGACCTTGAGCATGATTATGATCGGACACCCCGAGGCCTCCAATGAAGACCCAGCAGGAAACCACTATTCTAGTTGTTCAAACAATTTGGACCAATGAATACGATTGTGGTTCTGGCAATTGATCCAGTGCAATATCTAAGAGTTAATATACCTCGCAGTTTACCTTACCTACTCCAGTAGAGCATGTGGCCAAGACGCCACTGTGCTCAGTCACTACGGAAGGGGGCGATGACCACATACACACAATCAATGTGCAATGCAACTCTTTTGCAACCGAAATCTCGCTTGGTCTGTTCATCGCGCCTACCTCAATGGGAGTGATTGCCTGCCTCAGCTCCGGCATCACTGTCCTTCAAGAAAAGCACCAGCTAACCCGACGCAGCGTCCCTGTCCAACTTTGTTATCTGTTCTCGGTATACCTAAACAATACTCAAGAAACGAGCACCAAAGAGACCCACGAGACTCCAGCGGAGATCATGGAACGATAGCCGCACGTGCAATCTTGTTGTACAGACACCCACGATCATCATAGTTCGTAAAACAACGAACAACCTACAACAGCCAATGTATTTCTTGGTGCTCTCCCCCAAGTCAGAAAAGCAGCTCCTCTTATATACAAGAGCTTACCATTGACCACAGCATCTCAAGTACGCCAACCTCTCCGCCTCGGGACGCAAATCCCATAGCCATATACAGCCTATTTAATGGGCTTGCTTGCGTCGTCCATTAAAGCCTCCAGCAAATGTTCCCGTAATCCGCCCAGGTTCTCACGATTGAGGAGGCTCTTTCCCAGCAATGCCACGACATTTCACTCCGCTCGGTCTCAAATGGAGTACCACATCCACACACGGATACCCGCCAGGCAACTTCAGCCCAAGCTCCAGGCCTCATCATCAAACCCCATCCCCGTCTTCCTTGATATATACACAAACTGCATGAATACGCTGGACTGAGACCATTGAGTTTCGAACATCTAAGAGGACGGGCAAAACCCAGAGGCTAAGAACTATGCATGAACTCCAGGAAGGCTGCTGCGTCTAGCCGTGTCAACAACAGTTGGAATTTGCGCTGCTACCAGAATCATACGGCCCTCGCAAGCACCCCTTTTATCACCACGCAGCTATCAGTAGATGGACCATGTCTCACAAACATGCTAGCCCACGAGGGGCGTGGTCTCTGGCTCATGCTCATTTTGGTCAAGTCTCTCCTGCAATACGTCACTATGAGCAACTACGATCTCACGTCTAACATGCTAAAGCCTCTTGATGGCTTCATTTCTCGCCTCCAAAGCCCTCTCAACCCACCGAATCCCGGGAGCACTCTCGAATCCATGCGGCAGTCCCGGCCACATGTGAAACTCAACCTCCACGTCCGCCTTGCTCAGCTTGGCCGCGTACTCAATACACTCATCCCTGAACAGGTCAAGCCCGCCAACATCGATGTACGTAGGCGGCAGCCCCCTCAAATCCTCAACACCCGCCCTTCCAGGCGCTGCGTACAGCGACACCTTCGCCGCCGGATCTCCCGCCTTGGCACCGAGTACGGCACCCCACGCGAGCCGGTTATCGTTCGTGTTCCACGCGAGAAACTTGTAGTGCCCCGCGGTCTCGGGAACGCTGGTCCGGTCGTCGAGCATCGGGTACACCAGAATCTGCTTCCTCAACCCCGGGCTCAGCCCACGATCGCGCGCAATCAACACCACCCCTGCTGCGATGCCAGCTCCTGCAGAGTCACCCATGATAACAATGTTGGCAGGGTCGACGTTCCACTCTCCCGCGTGATCCGAGAGGTGCCTCAGCCCAAAGTACACGTCCTCGGCGCCCAGCCCGTCCGGGAATTCGGGCGCGAGGCGGTAGTCGACCGCAAAGAACGGCAGCCCGATCATCTCGACGAACCGCTTGACCTGCGGCGCAAAGATGTCGACGTCGCATGTCACGAAGCCGCCCCCATGCACGTACACGACGGCACCCTGCGGCTCTGGTGCGTCTGCCATCTCCTGCGTTGCGAAGCGAACCAAGTCGATATTCTGCCCGTCGTGGGACTTGAATGGTATCCTGGTCTCGAGGACGTTCTCCGGCCACGGCTGGGCTTTGAGGACGCTGCGCAACGTAGGCTCGGACCAGGCGCGGAGCTCATGGACGTCTTTGAAGGGTGCTGGGCCTTCGCCGCCGGCATCCCTGGCGGAGACGACGGCCAGATACTCCGGGTCGAAGCGGAGGGCGTTGTTTGTAGCTGTGGTGGTCATGGTAGTTGAATTCGCTCGAGGTTGTGGTTGCATATGGGTTTCTGCTGTCGTTAGTGCAATGCGAATCGTGGCCTTTTATCAGCGACATCCGCCGATGCCATGGGTTCTGGATGACCTGCCCGCATTCCCGAAATTTGACGCCAACGAATCATGTTCCTCCACTTACAACGGTGATGGGCTCAGCAACCACCACCGACAGCTTCTACAACGGGAAGGAGCGGTTTGTAAGTGACCATTGTTCTCCCAAAACAATAACGTGATAGGACTGAGAAGCTAAGCAAGCATCATATTCCGCCAACAAGGGCGACCGAGAACGGATGTGAGCGGGCAATCGTGATGCCCTCTCAAGCTTAAATGTGGTTTGTAATCGCGGATGGCGAAGACGGACGAGCGCTTCTTCGCTCTTTTCCTCACGGTAACATGGCCCAGGTTCAGGGGTAAGATCCTTCGTTGAAGCATAACCGAGATTCTTCAATACCCTTCGTCTAACACCCATCACCGGGTTCGGGGCGTTACGATAGTCGCGAGGCGGAAGTCCTTCGGAATTGACGACGACAAGCAAAGGCGAGGAGACGCGACAAAGACTGCCAGAGACAGCGCTTGCTTGTCCTTTCTCGTAAACCCAGCTGTCTGGTACCATCGTGGCTGCGCTGGGACAGAGACATGGCCGGCACTCGCCCAGCATTTGCTCCCGAGCCCGCCATAGCTCACTGGTCTCTTGGCTTGTTGTGCTGCTCTGCCCTCTCGGCCAGCTTACACTCCCGACGCGACGGGGTCCTGCAGCGACTGGCGAAAAGCAGGATAGCTGCCCGCCGACGTGCGGGAGAGACGTAGCGCCCAAGGTCCAGACTGATCGCAGAATGACATATGCAGCGCGTCAAAGCGACCGCCGAGCTTGGCAGAATGTCGCGCAGCTTGTCCGGCGCATCGACCGTCGAAAATCGTCATCCCGGTAGCGCCCGGTTCCATCAGCAGCCATTGCTTCTGCGTCTCGATCGAAAACTCCAAACGAAACGACAATCGGCGACTTTCACGATGTCGAGGAGGCATCGAACGGATGGCTTCGCTGGGCATCGTCCATGTGAGCGGTTGCTACACTTGTAGCGTTCCCAACGACGACGCCGGTAATGGCGCCAACGCTCGAAAAAGCCACCACCCGCCCAGAAGGCTGGCCGGAGAAATCTCATCTCATCTCATCTGGCGGTGGGCGTGGATGCAAGTCCCACAACCCACGATCCACAACTGCGCATCGAGGTGTTGTCTACGATCGGCTTCCGCATCTTGGAGCAATCCGTGTCTATCCTCAAGTGGAAAAGAGAAAACAACATCTGCTGCGAGATGCACCGTCTAGTTTTGCTTCTCCTGAAATGAGGGCTAGCTGTAATGGTGACGATAAGGTGAGTTTCTGTCACGCGGGCGGAAGGGTAAGTTAGGCTCCATCGTCCGGAGCTCAAACGTCGATCGACGCTTAGAGGTTCATCCGGATGGTGCAGAGCAGGGCTGATGGGGGATTGATTAAAAGGAACTGCGTCGCACCCGATCCAGAGGACGGTGGACGGGTGCGATCCAGCACGTTGGAATCGGCGCTGCAAATGTTCCGATGGCACGTTGGCTGGTCCGATCCGGCCAACAAAGGAACCAGCTCGCAGGGCCGGGGGGCCATGTCAGCGATGCGGGCTGCCCTGAAAACGTGAGGGGATCGTGAACTTCGGCCCCGTCCGATCGACAAACATGTCCTGTGAATCGGAAACCGGAACCCCAAAGCTCTCGACAAAGCCCTTAATCGCGGGAAGTCTACACGGCCAGGGGCAGAATGCCTAACACCCGCCGCGATCTAACCGTGCGTTGGATAACCACGCTGGCTGGCGGTGTGGAAGGCTCCGCTCCGATGCTTTCGGAATCGTCGGTAAAGCTGGCGGGGAAACCCCTTCTGAAGATGTTTCAATATGGGGCTGTTTTATTCGCGAAGTCGATGGAAATTCTTGGTTCCCGAGGATCCTGCAGGTGAGTCAGTGGTTGCCGGTAAGCCTAAAATTGGGAGCACAGATGGCATGCGTTCCACCCAATTTGACATTGCAGTGAGCGTGACTGGAAACCGCACCTGGCATCATGAAGAACTATGCGCTGTCCGGGGTCTCAGCCGATCCAGATGCGAGAGAACCGAACCCAGGAAAGGCGCCAATTTGTGCAACGGTCCGATCAAATGGTGAACAGTGACGGCCTGGCGGTGCCGGAGAAGCAGCCGGAGAAGTACCTCCAACGATGCCCGGTCTGCTTTGCTCCGAGAATGCTTCACACATGGCAAGTACCACCGCCGGTAACAACATTCAATCTGATTCACGACCAGCAAGCGGAAAGGGTTAAATGGCATGATGTCTGGCGCCAGATCCCCTACTCACGGAAGGAGCCTGATTTCAGCGGGCGGCGGCTAGCAATTGAGCGGGCTTGCGGGATGTTAGGTCCCCTCCTGCTGGCCTAGATTGGCCCAGGAATGCGACTGTTTCAGTGGCCCAAAGGACTTGGCTGGAGAGGAATTGAGGTGAAAGCTGGCATCGTCCATTTCAACCATCATCGAGATTCCGCAGCGCGCATCGACTGATGGGTCAGCATGGTTAGTCCCTTCGCGTACTAGCGACTGTGCCAGTCTGTCGGTTAAGGCTCCTTTGCAGTAGTTGAGCATACTAGCGTCGTCTCTATCCTGTAGCCAAGAAAGGAAGCTCTGTGGCTCTCCAAATAGTTCGCGGCCAGTAATCGCGATCAGCATTGCCTCTTGTCCGTGGTCGCCGAGTTCAGACGGACTTTAAGAAATCGATGCGAAGATGCGCGAACGCGCTTGCACACAGTTCAACTAGAGACCGCGAGACCTGAGCAGAGAGTGCACAGGTCTTAGAACAGGGTGTTCAACGGGGGGCCGCGCCGCTCATTCTCGGAGCACATTCCACGGTCTCAGAAACGGTGTCTTGCGGTGTCACTGGTCTGGACCATGCCTCGCGAGTCTGCTGTAATGAGGGACCCCGGGGTGAAATAAGGGTCCCATGTGCATATTGTCGCATAAGAGCCTAGCAACTGCTACAGCTTTCAGGGTCCTCGTTCTCCTGGTAGAGCAGTGTGAGAGCAACCTCTGGTCGTCTGCAAAACTCGATTGCAAGTGGGGACTGGACGCATGTACATATGTAGTATGCTCATAGAGGACAAGAATTCCCGCGCAGAACATGCCGGGAGGCTGCCATTCCCAACCGTCTAGCTTGACTAGACCCGCAAGACTTTACGTCAAGGCTCAGGAACGTGGCGTCAACTGCCCGCCGAGCATCGTCTAGAGACCCCAAGGCGTGGTCCAGATCTATGTCCATATGCCGGTGACTGGAACAAGACCCTTTTGTCGTAACCGTCGCGAGATTTGACTTTGTCCAGAAGATGCCACAAGCGGGGCTTATCGAATGGCAGCCACCGGTCTCGCCGCTCGCCGTTTCCTGAAGTTTGCTGACTCACGGGAAGGATAGGTGGGGGCGTGTCGCATTTGGAATCAACATGAGATCGGTATCCGGGGTAAGGGGCGCGTACGCAATTGGTCTGGGGCCTGGGGCGTCAAAGGCCGGGACGGCAGCGTACCTGTCCCGTGCGATTAGCTGGGCAGAAGGAAAAGGCGTGAGCACCTGTATGAAGTAAAATCGAGATCCCCTGATCTCGTTCTGTGCTGTCGACTCATGTGTAAAAGAGGCGCAAGAAACCCAATAGATGGCGGAGAAGAACTGAGTGTTTGATGAAATCGGCGACATGAGTCGGCGCAACGTCATAATTCTGTAGGTGTGCTTTACAGCTGAAGCAACTGCGAGCCAGCACGGGTGTTGCACACAGAGGCCGGAACGAACTTCAAGCAACGCGGGAATGTCGCAGACGTGCAGTTGGGGAAACGCAAAATGCCATGGTTCGAATAATGGGAATTTGCGGGACCCGGCGCGTGTGTGCCCGCTCGGTTATCTTGCGTCTTGTGTGTTTCCTGCCTGTGGTTGATGGAGGGGAGAGATCGCTCTACATTGGGCCAGTGTCTCTGACCCTGCAGAGACGGGACGGACTTGAAGTGTCTCTTGATTTGCCACATGAAGTTGAAAGTAATGTTACCCAAAAGAACGACTATTCTGACCTGTTTCCTGGTTGGCCCTCGCGTTCGGAGAATGTTCCAGCCAGCTGAGGAATTCTGATTAGCTCAGCTCAACGGTAGATAATCTGCGGCTTGGGAGCATTCGGCGCTGTATTCACGTCAAAGTGATGGTACGCAATTTGGAAAACTCCCTCTGACGACGGAAAGATGTCATACCTCGTGGCCGGCTGCGTATAGACGAGCTTCCCGCGGTCCCGCTTGTGGCTTGTGGCTGGCCGCTAGCTCTTGCAAGTTGCCGTGGTGCACCCCTTGATTCTCATCAACTTGTGCGCCAACGTTGGGGATCTCTGGTACTTGTTTATCTAATCCGATCTTCAGGTGTGGCTGAACATTGGAGTTCAAGATATTGATGCGACTGGGGGCTCTACATCCCTGCTGGGGTGGGTTTAAAGAGCGCCGGTGTGGAGACGGGGGGTGCTTGGGCTGCGCAAGAAAGCCCTTTGATTGGACATGATGAAGTTCGTCCCTACGACGGGGTGCGCTCAAGAACTGTTGTACCTCGAGGTATTTGTTTCACGCTCCAGCAAGTTGGCAAGCTAGATTAGGGCGGACTCTTTGCTCCGTCCTAACGTCGAGAGATGCCAATTATTAATGTTCGTTTGGCGACAATCAAGGGGCCAGTAGTGCGAGCAGAGCGTACCCGAAACGACAGTTCTTGTGGCCATTACCGCTCTTCTTAAGAGCTGCTGATCGATCTTGATGTGACGTCAAATCCCAGAGACTCGGGAGCATAGCAAGGACCATTTCAGACAGACGGCTCGACTGAAGGCATTGCCCGGTCGGCGATATTGCCATTCGTAAAACCGGATGGTTGAGATGGAGGAGGCGAAACGTTGGTTGCAAAGGCCAGCGTCTCTGTTGCAGGCGTTGCGCCCAAAAACGCCTCAACCTTTCGACGGCAATGCAGCGTAGGATGATACTGATGAGAAAGCAAGCTTCGTCCCCCTCATTAGTTCCCCCTCTCTTTCAGCGGGGTAACAGCTGTTCGTTGCATGGCTTGTGTCAACTGCCTCTGGTAATTCGCAGTCCGTGCCCATTTCAAGTAATCGTGAGACTGGGGAGCCCTGGAAGCTGTCACGTCTGGTTGGACGCATGTACTGCATTCAGTACGCACCTTGCTTGCTTCCCATTCCATTAGCCGTTTGGCGATTCTCCTGTAGCATGTGCTTGTGAGCTGGTCTATGCATATTCACAAGCAGCCTTGCCAAAGTATGCATCTTCGAAATGGCTTTTTGTGCCTTAGCCTTTGCCATGTGTTGAGCGCTATGCCAGTCAGAGATGTTGCTGGCGACACTTGAAGTGATTTGCTAGTCTGAGCCCAGGCTTTCGAAAACATCCGTCTTGTTTGCGCATTCGTTGTCTGTCTTTTGGGTTGCGCTGATAGCTAGCTGGTCGAGCATGCCACGGTCGTGTCGGATTTAACGCGATATCAGGTGCCACGTTCCCCGGCTTTTCTGGGAACAGCTATCCCGTCCAGGTTGGCGTACCCCGGCGACGCTTTTTCCCTGAAAGGTGGCAGTCGCGAAACGCGAAGCCTCTATGGAGGTCGCGGCGCAGTTAGCCGAGCCTTAGCTTCAATAGCTTGTGGGCTTTTTCCCGATCAGCAGCGAGGTCATGATCCTTGAGCGAGCCCGGGAAATTGGGCCTTCGAATGGTTCGAGCGGGCGGCCGGGTGATACCTCGTAGCCCACCTCCTACTTGCACAGACGGACGGTTCCTCGCTGTGCAGTAAAGCGCGGTTGGGTGCAACTAGGCGTGGCAGGGCAGTAGGCTTGATTCCACGGTGAAGGGCCATTCGTGGGTATCGATGTACCCAATCTTATCAGAACGGTGGGTTTTTTTTGCTTCGCCAGATGCTGGAATATTCCACCGAAGATGGCATGCGGCAACCCAATCGCCAGCAAGCTAGGGACCCTGGCAGTCGATGTCAGACCCTGAGGATCGATATCTGTCCACTCCTGGTAGCCGAGGAGCGGACGCGGAGGGATTAGAACACCGAGCAGTAGAGCAGTCGGACAAACGATTCGAGGTGTCCTGCCACCAGGGGCTGCGCCGAGTGCTTTGGTTCGGTCATCGGGGTTTGGAACTCACCAAGTCTTCGATTGGACGCTAGATGCCGGGAAAGCAAGCAGACAATCCGTTCGGCGAGAGAGGGGCAACGGTATCAACAGTATTCAACAGAAAGGTTGGCTGTGAGGGTGTGGTCGAGTATTGGGCGACATCCGCAACGCAAGCGCAAGACCTTGGTGGTCCATCAGATACAATGTACGGGATTGGTAGGAACGGGGATTCCGATTTCAGAGCGCCTGTGGCTTGTGGTCGAGGGCATCTGGCACGACAGAGTTCTGGAGCTGCGAAAGCATATCGGCGTGATGGAGAAATGATGGCACACGTACGCAGTATGTACTGACCATGCAGCCAAGGTTGTGCTTTGTATCCGTACGCCGTAGGGAGTTTGTAAGGGCCAAGCGGCGCTGTGGTGCCTGTGTCAGTTTCTGTGCTTCTGTATGGTCAGCCGGAGTAAACTCCAGGGAAGCGAGGTGGGATGAGAAGTAAGTACCGGGGGGGGTTGATATTGCTTGGGTGCTTGGCCATTTGCGGGAGGCGCAACAGCTCACCTCAGTCCCCAAGGGGACCCAAGGGGAGAGCAAGAAGGGCGGTGTCGACCCATGAATGTCTCTCTTGCGCATGGGAACGGAGCGGAGGTAGGGACGGCAAATCTGTGCGAAGTACGGCGCCTTCTTGTTTTGTCTCATGGTCGTGCATGTTTGTTTGCGGAGAAGTGGGAAAAGTTGAACGAGACGATGCATCAATTGCCTGGTGCACGTTAGCAGATAGGTAGGTATTCGTAGGTAGGCAGGCACGGCTGTATGTACCTGACATGTCGACATTGTCTACCTTACCAGGCAGTGTCGTTGGATCGTGGCAGCCGGGCAACCTTGTCCGAAGGGATTTGAGGAGTGTCGAGGAGGTCTAAAGAAGAATAGCCGCAAGCTTGCCTGGTGGGGGGACTGTCTTGCCATAGGCACTTACATACTAATTAAGAATCAAGGCACAGAGGCATCTTGGGAGATTTGTTCGCAGCTCAAGCTTTTGGAGCTCGAAGCTATCTTGGCTGCTTACTTTTGGGAGGGACAGCAGAGTTGCAGCTGCCAGCAAGCATGAGGTTCGGGCTGAGGCAATGGACAACTCTGGACCAGCCACGGCGACATGCAGGCAGCTCAGGGAAACAGCTTTCATGCAGATGCAGGAGCAATAGCAGATGCGGATGAAATTGGGGAAAGGGGGGGTGAGGGAGAGTTGAAGGGCACACAGGTGGCAGAAAGCCACGGCCATTGGGTTATCGTCAGGCCTGCTCTCTGCTGTCTGGCTTTTTGCTTGCTTTCTCTGCCCCCTTGTGGGCGACGAGATGGTGTTGAGCGGGAAGGAAAAGAAAGGATGGAGATAGCTTGAAGGTGTGCCCTGCTGCTGCTGCTGCTGCTGATACTTGCACACTGGATGAAGTGTTGCTTCCATTCTCATGACATCCGGTCTGTACGAACATGACCTCTACCTTCAAAGTACTACCCTACTTCCTGCGTTGCTTGCCTCTCCTTTGCGTGGGCAGGTACGAATTCTCCCTCCTTCCTCTGGCTGCACAATATTTACGCATGAATTGCATTTTTGGAAAGAAAGAATGGGGACTGGAGGAAGCTCCTGCTAGGATTGGGCCTGCAGGAGCACACCCGAGGCTCCCTCCCGCCCTGTCGGTTGCGCGGGTGGGGCCTGGAGGTCAAGCGCGAGCGCGAGCTTGGATCGCCCCACTCGGTCTGTGCCCCACCCCACGTCCTTCCACGTCCACGTCCAGCCGTGGACTGTGAACTGTGGACAGCGGTGGTGCCTTCTGTGTGCGTGTGCACCGTCCCAGCCAGCACCTTCTTTTCTGCCTCCACCAGCCTTCCTCCGGTGCCCCTTCCTTCCTGCCCTTTCTGTTGCCCAACATTGAGCAAGTATGGAAGTCACCCTTGAGGCGAAGCCACGCAGCTGCCCTCCAGCAACCCCTGCCCGTCGTGCCGCCAAAACGACCCGGCACTAGTCCGAAAACGGTAGGGTACGAGAAAGATGAGGGGGAGAGGGCTGGCAGGTTCACAGTGTTCCCCCCTCCCACGCACCCAAACCAGTGTCGATTCACCAGTGACCCGGCCGATACCTCTCGGCAGGGCGTGGCTTTAACACAGCGACCCTCTGTCATCGAGATCGATCAACAGAGCGTAACCCGATCAAACGCTCCCAGATCGTCTAGCGATCGAAACCAGGCGAGTGACACTTGCCCTTTCCGCTACCACATGCCTGTCCGCCACTGCAGCAGCGCAGCACTGCTGCCGCTCCAGAGTCCGGTGTCAAGGAGCCAGCCCTCCATCGCTTTTCCATACACTGCCCGCCCGTGGACCACCTCAATGTACCCGGGCAATGTACCGCCCCCCCTCAGCGCCCTTTGGAGCCTATCCTGGACTTCCTGGGGCCCTGTCTCTCGCTGCTTCTCGCTCCAGTAACCCGGCAGCCAGCAAAAGCAACCAGCCAAACACCGCACCGCACCGCACCACATTCGCGCTTTCCCACCTGCTTCCGCATGGAACATTGGTCCAATTTGCTCTCTCTGTTTTAGTGCGTGAGGAGGGGAGGGGGGGCACTTGCCATACTTTTTGTGCTGTCCCATCGTTCTAGACCGATCCCCGAGGAGCACGAACCCTGGGTTTGTATAAGACTTGGAGGCGGCCCAGTGGCACTTTTTACCTTCTTGTCCTCTCCCAACCTTTTTGGTACACCATTCCCGAAGCTCTTTCACCACCGTAAAGCTATCACGACTCACGCGAGCTCCAATATATCGACGACGAATAAGCCATCGACGCAACATTGCCTGAGCATCAGGCGGTTTTGGCTTCACAGGTTCTAGCCTCTGAAGCACATTGGCCGCCTTCCACCCCTACGAACGCCTCACGTTTATTTATCGAACTTTGCACTCGCCCGAGTGACTTCACACCGAAGTCTGGATACACCCGCCCAATTTACATATCACACGTCGATCCCCAACGTCGACAACGTCAGCAAACATGCCCAAGCGATCGTTAGACGCCAGCAATATCTCGCCCAGCATGGCTATGGACAGGGGTCAGAAGAAGGTACGACTCTTGCAGGAGCCAGTTCTGGTGCTTGGCTGCCATTCCCCTTTTATACCTTTTTCATCTCGTATCCTGCCCACTCGTCAATCCTGCCCCGAGATCCCATGCAGCCCGCTTGAATGCGTCAGCCACCCTTACATGACGGCTTCACATCACAAGATTTCCCCTTTCCCTGACTTTGGCTGACTGTGAGCGTCACAGACTGAGCGCTCTCATGAGGAGAACCAGGAGAGGGCGTACATTGCTGCATCCCGCCGAGCTGACCGGAGCATTGAGGCTCGCGTGCAGTCTGCCAAGATGGCCAGCGAGATTCACAAGAAGCGTACCGGCAAGGGCTTCAAGATTTCTGAGGCTATCGTTCAGGCCGAGGAGATGTACGAGGAAGAGGAAGACGACATGCCGAGATCGTACCGCATGCTGGCAGCCCACCTTCAGACTGGTTCACCCGAGTTTGACTACCGAGTGAATGCCTTCCTCGCGAACCGTGTGGCGATGGCTAGCATGGTCGCTGGTCTCCGTAACCAGGAGTGGGCCGACAACCCGATCAACAAGATGTTCGCTGAGCAATTCCCAAACGCCACCAAGCAGGCTCAAGCACTGTCCCACAACTTGACCAATTCCATGTACTATCAGCCCGTCGCTCCCAGCAATGCCCGTCACCAGCAAACCCAATCCGAGGCTGCTGCGACGAGCCCAATGTCGCCGACCTTCAGCACGGTCAATTTCCAGCAAGCAACGCAGCAACGAGAGAGAACGCAGTCTGCAGCCTCCCCGATGGACATGTCTACACCAGTTGCCCGTGACCCTGCCACTTCGCCACCAGCACTGTCTCCATCCTCCGAGGCTGCTATTGCCACCCCGTCGACACGATCCGCGTCCACCTTCCCGTCCCCAATGACGAGCCTGGACGCCAGCTTGTTCCCGCCAGAGTCCTCGTTCACGTCTGAGTTGCCCATGGATGCGAAGATGATGGTACCGAACTTTGACATGAACGATCCCATGTCACAGATGTTTATGGGAAACCCCTATCAACAGCAGGCGTGGTATCCAGACATGGCCGATCTGAAACACGATCCGACGATGGATGACCCGACCTTGTCATCACACGAGTATTTTAACGGGCACTTGAACCCGTACACCCAACGACTTGACGACGGACAAAGCGAGTGTACCACACCAGGGCCGAGCGCTACCGAGAACTGGGAGTCTTTCCTTGATTTTGGCGATCATAACGACAGTGGTACCGTCGACCCATCCTTGTAATGGATATGCACGGGTACAGCACCGTCCCGTGGCTTTAGGATTGTAATGTGGAGGGAATGAATCTGGACACGAAATGACGAAGTGACCTACTGGTTCATGAGCAAAGACTTTTTAGAGTTAGCATTGCATGGTTGGTCACGAATGGATACCCGGGGTGGACGTTGGCTTATTTCACGAATCATGCGGGAGTTTGGGTTTTACCGGGATACCTCTTGCCCACGTCTTGATGGGTTTTTGCAATTTCTTTTTTTACAGTTACAAGTCCTTTATACGGACTCCAGGGGATTATGCCCCTTTTTCATTCAACGATGGGAAGCCTTCGGAGGAAGCATCGAACACGCCGGAGCAAGGCCAATGTTTGGTTGCAAAAGGACGGAAGAGTCTACCTGCCGCCGGTACATGCTGAGGTGGAAAGTTCGTCGAAATCTCGAGTCGCGATGTGAATGGACATGGAGGAACGGAGTGGGATATAAAAAAACGGAAAGAATCAAGTTAGAAGAAAAGCGTCGTTGGCAAGGCCTCACCACATGGCGATTGTAGCGCGGAAGCGCGGAAGCAAGGTGCTGGAACATGCACTTACTGGCGAGGTCGCTTCGAAGTCGAGACTACAGAAAAAAAAGCACGAAAATAAGAGAAAACACTGCTTCATCACCAATATGTGTTTCGTTAGCTATGTCTGTTGATTTGTTTGCTGGTTCCGAAGAACACGCGGCGGGTAACTGCGGCTTGCCCCGTTGTTCATGTGGCAAATTCGGCGCCCGCCGTCCAAGCCACCGACCCGACAGTATCGGTTTTTTGACTCACCTGTGGAAAAGCATACTCTTTGACGACGGGCGTTTGAGTTGATACTGTTGGGTCGACGCCGCATTTCAGTGGCGCAGCACGCAAGTTCCTGATACCTCGCGCTGCGGTGCCCGCGACCAAGCCTTCATGTACGGACACAAGAACCAATGCATGGGCGTCGATTTAGAGTCGCCATAGGGGGGAGTTGCCTTTGGGAATAAACGGGTAGGGATGAAGAAGGCGGATGAGGGACTCTGGGGTGCAGTTTGGCGAACCTCGTGATATTGATGCGCCACCGTTGTTGGAGGCGTGTTCTGGGCGATCTTCTCATGCCGCTACTTATGTATCTGAACGTGGCTCGACAGAATAACTCGATTTGCAGTTCCGTTCACCCCGGGGTTTAAGCTTCTTTTATATTTCCTTCGGTGGTGTGAAGGTAGGCGATGCTTGGGGCGTTGAGGTTTGTCGTGTGGCTGCTTCGGTGTCGTGGAGGCGGCGAGGTGCCTCTGGGTTGTGTGCGTGGTTGAAGCGTGGGCGCTTCTTGGATAATGTATATAATGCCGCCTTCTTAATTTGGAGGTGATGGATCGAAGACACGCCAACACGCCGAATTCTAGCTCGACGTGTAGTTTTGTTTGTGTTATCTCGGTTCTCGTGGTGGTTGGAATGCATGGGGTGCCTTGTGAGTGATCGGTCACTAGTGACGAATATTTCCTGCTGTCAGAACTCTTGCCGTGATGGCATATATGGACGGATCATCTCAGGACGACACAAAGGGAGACTGGCGCAGTCTTCACGACATTCTCGTGAAAAGGTTGTGTCGCTTCTGTGCCTCGGAATTATCAAGACGAGTGGGTCGAGTAATTCAGCATCAACAGCTCGGAAGGCTGCCATCATCACGATTGTCTCCTGGTTCTGTACAGGTATGGTGCTTTGGGAGGTTTTATACTTATCTTTTACATGCGTGTTCACGCTTGACGACGGTGGGTGCGTGAGTGTTGATGGGGATATAAAATGTGTTGAGGTGGTGACTGGGAAGCGAAAGAGCCACAAGAAAATGTGCCGCTGCTAACGTAACGTTTCTGTTTCCAGTGACTGGTCATGCCTTTTCTCCGCATTTTGCCTTGACTTTGAGAGCATCCATATCAGTTGAGTGCCTGCGTTGTCACTACTCAGGGTTCATGACTTGCTACCGGAGCTTCCAGATAAGTCGAATAAGGCGACGACGCTGATGAAGGGCAGCGGCGATGTCTTTGAGCTGATAGCTTGCAAACGTTTCGCGCGCAACGTTTTCGTGTAAGATGCAATTTCATGATGGGATATCACCGAATGCCTCGCTGGTTTTGGGGAACGGCGAAATTTGGCGAAATTTGGCGTTGCCACTCCTGCAACCCGTTCCGTAGCCCTTTTTATGTCCTATGTCTGTTGCTTGTGCTGTGTGGCATCATAAAAGTCACAGCAAATGAGTATTGGGACCATGGAAAGCGAGCAACAAATCACATATTCTTCTGAGCCTGACTTTTTAGTCACTATGGGGATTAGAGCACTCTCATCGGGTGGTGATCCGGGAATGTTACGAAATTAAACGGTCGTCAAGAACATAGGCATCGTAGCTTGTTGGGTGTATTACCTCAAGACAGCGGCGAAGAAGGACCGCAGCATCTGCATAGGGGGTTTTGATCACGAGAGGGATCGAGGCCGGCTTTCTTGTCCTTCAAACAGTTGCGTCACATCTTAACGCCGCGAGCTATGCTTTCACCGGGCGAGCAAACGTACAGAATTCGGGTCCCTTGGTCAATGATCATTGTCAGCCACGTTTAAGTAGATGAACCACATCCGCCAGCAGATGATTTGATGGGGTGAAATCACCATCGTAGACCAGCATGTTTTGTCATAAGGGGGGTATTCCCAGCGCGTCTGTGATGCGGAAGCCAAGAATTGTTCGGTTGCATTGTATGTTCTATGCCAAAAGATTGGACAGATGTTGGTATCCGCGTAGGCGGCCTTTACGAATCATTTTATCGTGATAGCCTTATTGATGACGAGAAGTCCATTACAACTTCAGATTGAATAAGCAATGGACGGAAACGGAGAACAGCGGTAGATCAGCAGCGTCGACACATGGCTGGCCAACTTTGGCCTCTCTGAAGTCCTGCAGGCTATCGCACCATTCAACATTCTGGTGTGGGTTTACCTCGAGTCGTTCTGCGTCCATTGTCAGAGATATCTCACGCTTGTGTATCACGCTTTAAAACCCCTTTCCCGCCCGTAGGCCCTCGTCAAGCAGCGACAGAGAATTTAGCGGCACGTGTAACGCCACCACAATCCAAGTTTAAAGTCCATCGTAATCGCAGCGGTATCTGGCTGTTGTCTAAGCCAAACACACGCAGAGCCGTTGCTTTCCGAGGGACGCGACCCCGCTCGGTGACCCCGCGCCCGGAAACACGGACTTCGGGCCCACTTTCTCAGCGCCGGGCGGACTGAAGTTTGCGACTTCCTCGGTGAGGTCTTGTTCGTTGAGCTACCTACGGTGAAAATGTGTATTTGAACACTTTAACCGTTTCACCGTTTTGATTCGGCCAATGTCGTCGCGGCGTGGGTTACAATCAGCTCAGCAAAGCTGAAATGATTCCAAGGATGTGTGACTGTCTTGCGCGGCCGTCAACTGAAAAGTGCATACACACTAAGGGCCATTTGAATGTCATTTCTGCCTTTCATATCTGTCTATCGCTGTGTATTGCACATGCCAAGGATGCTCATAGTTACACGACGATCAAGATGCAAGGTAACCATGCCTTGGAAATGAGTACTCCTTGCGTGGGGAAGCTTGGTACCTGGACCAGTGTTTGGTCGTGGACTCTGCCTTCCGTCATTGGAGAAGGAAAGTTCGTTGTTTGCCACTATGAGATGGATTAAATGAGCATGTGTGGTGGCTCGCATGCCTAGACATCTCGCTGTTGAAGGCCTCCGCAGCTGATCGATGTTTAAGTTAGAGTATTTAAATCAAGCCTTGGTCCCAAAGCATAGCTTTTGCACAATGTTCTGGGACAGTGTTATCCTGGGCGTCCCCAACGTGTGGGAGACATGATACTGGTTGCTTTGAGGCTGCTTGCTATGGCAGCCACATGGATACGGAGTTCAGTTGTGGGCCTTGCGATGGGGAATCCATGGCAATGGCATTTCACCCGAACAAGTGCGAGGTACCAAAAACGAGGGAAGGAGACCACTGCTCTGAGAGAGATCAAAAGCGTTCGCATTGAATAGACTCTACCCAAGTAAATGGGAAAGCGCATATATGTCTGCCAAATCACAAAGTCTACCAGATGGCTTTGCCTGCTTGCCGGACCGACTTGACAACACACTGATTTCGAAAAGTGTAATACATACGATCGATAAGCGACTTCGCCGTTACAGCTACTGATAGCATAACCTTCAAAAACACCGAATTACTATCAGGAAAGGCTGACGCCGCAATCCTAGGCCCTCAATCCTACCCGCCAGTTTGTCAGAGTTCCTTCTGTGGGCTTGAGACGATCAGGGAGTGTTTCTCTGAAGGTGATGAAGCCAGTGCGGTGAAAAACGTGTCCCTCCTGGACCTCACCGGTAATCACCAATGTGTCTCCTGCGCCATGCAGATGGCCATTAATCACAAGCGCCTGGTTCCACGTGTGCTTGTTCTCTATCCCGGCAGAAGCAATCTCCACCCCAAATATGGTCACGCTCTTATCCAGTTTCATCTTCCACCGTCCATCTTCTTCTCTCCGAATCCAGCATTCCACTGCCCTCACACTCAGTAAGCCACTCTCGTCTACCTTGACGTGCTCACTGAGCGGTCTGGCCGTGCTGGCCGTGTCCCCTAGTGTCCATTGGCCGTCATCCCCTCTCTGAGCCTTCGGGAGCCAGCAAGCGCCCGGCTTTTGACTGGGAGGCATGGCCATGATGGATGCCAAGACGGAAGTCGTCTTAAACACCCTTGTGGCAGCCTCCTCAAAGCCTATCTCATACTCTACTGCTACTGCCTCTCCTGGCTGTAGCATTCCAAGGACTCCGTACACCAGGTCTTCCTCCACCGCGCACTTCCTAGCTCCCATATCCTTCCAGAATTCTACCAGCGACGCTTTTCCTTCACCGTACTTTTCCATGGCTCTAGCGGCACTGCTGAACGGGTGGTTACCCACCCTTGCCCAAGCCTCTCCATCACCAACGGAAAGAATGCGCCCATTCTTGTTTCGGGACACTGCCACTCTGCCTGCGATTGCCTCTGGGCGTCTCACCATCAGCATCAACAAGAGACTGTACTCTTGCTGGCTTATGACGCCTTCTTTGCCCACTAGCAGCAGATTCTTCGAGAGGGCTGCCTCTTGGTACGTCCACACGCGTGACTTCCACACACTCCGATCCACCGCTTGTAAAGTAGCTTGCCACATGTCCATGACATGCGGTATATCTCTCTTCCCTCTCCCAAAGCAAGTTTCTGAGATTTCGGCCTCCTTCAAGAGTGCGATGCAGACCGCAGCCCCCTCATAATACTCCGCCATCTTTGGAATCTCGGCTTGCTTATCTTCGATAGAGTCTTGTTTGACACACAGCTGGTCTATCCAAATCGCAGTGATGCCAGTTCCCTCAAGAATCCCACGACACTTATCGACGACTTGTCCTGGGTCATCCCATTGTGTCCATACATAGGATACAATGGCGTATCTCTGTCGACTTTTAGGCGCTGCTACTTCCCCAGTGAGCAGGTTGAGCAGTCGGGTGGGCTTCCCCAAAGTATATGCTCCTCTAAGCACATACTCAGCGTCTTCTGATAGCCGCGGACCGCTCGTGAGTCCTATCCCCACGCCTGTCTGTGGCCCTGACTTCTGCTTAGAGATATCGGTCGCCTTTGGATGAGCACTGCCGTGTTTTTTCTTGCCCATCTTGAAGCATCGAGCTTGCCAGGTGAATAAACCCAGCACATTTCAACCAAGTATTGGTATTGGTACCGTCTAGAGCTTCATGAGCTGCAGGTCTACCCCCGCCGTGAAATGGATTACTTCGTGTACTGCGGGGTAGGAGCGATGAGGCTTTTGTGTGCAGGTTGATCAAGACTTCCTGGAGAGATCCTAGTGCAACTGATGACGAGACGGGCAAAGAAACGGGCGCAATGAAAACTTGCACCCCAAGTGGCTTGGGCGTTCAACAAAAACGACCATAAA